>NC_143553.1:144790000-146017916 GCF_054136105.1 Typopeltis vanoorti | reverse complement strand
GTCAGTTTAATGTTACAAGTGTAAGGTTTTAAAATTTGGGAAGCAAAGATGGGATAGGATTGGTGGGATATTTTGAAGGAGGTGGAGGATATGAAGGATTTGAGGGTTTTAGTGGATAGACTTAATTTTGCTGAAATTGTGAGGACGACATAGTGGATTATGAGAATGATGGAGAGAACACTGACATGTAGAAGTAAAGATGTTTTGATTCCATTGTATAAGACTTTGATCAGGCCAAGATTAGATTATTAAGACTTAGATTATTGTGCACACATTTGATCACCAGGTTTTCAAATGGATGAGATATTGGAGAGGGTCTAGATATGATTGACTAAGTTGGTCTCTGAGATGTGGAATTATGAGCACATATTGAGAGAATGCAAATTACAGAGCCTAGTGGATAGAAGGAAGTGGGGCGACATGATTGAGACGTATAAATTGGTAAGGAGTAATTACCAGATTAGAATGGATGAGATTTTTCATAGAATATCTGGAGATGGGGAGAATGAGGCCATCCCTGGAAGGTGTATAAGGTGAGTGTAAGCAAAGGGGATTAAGGAGTAGATTTTTGCACAGTGAGTGGTGGGTGATTGGAATACATTGCCTGAGTATGATGAGTGCAAGGATAGCGAATGCATTTAAGTCATGGTATGATGAGCTGTGCATGTGAGAGTGAGCCCTCCCACAATGAGTCTCTTGACTCCATGAAGGTCTGTTGACGATGATAATAATGAACGTGGGAAAGTATGCCAAGTATTTTGCTCACCAAAAGTAGTTTTACAAAAATGCAAATATTTTATTGCATATCTGCAATACACATTACAATAGGAATAGTTCATAACAGTTAAATACTATACCTACTACTTTTCCCTGTCGTTATTGCCTGAATATAACATTTTGTATTTATTGTTCGTATTTATCGCCATAATAGGGGTGACTGAAAACAAAAAAAAAATGATCTTTCTGAGTAATAAATACAAAATGTTATTGAAAGTTTATTTTTCACTTGGTTAGACTATAATAAATTTAGTTTAATCCTTTCTCCAAGTGTGAGCAAACAAAGTTTGTGCCTGGAAGTATCTTCAGGACTGGGGTAAGGTGGTGCAACTTTATCCAAGTGTGAGCAAACAAAGTTTGCTCACACTTGGATAAAGGATTAAACTAAATTTATTACAAAATGTTATGTTCAGGTAATGACAATCAAGGAAAAGGAGTAGCCGCAGTATTCAACTAAATAGAAGGCTAATCTTCTTTAATGGCAGGCAATATCAAATAGAGTGATGGGAATGAATATCAGAATGGAGAAATAGACAATCAGACTTATTTGTGCCTATGGTTCACAGAAGGTTCTACTAAGGTAGAAGTGGAGGAATTTTTTGGTTGCTTTAGAGAAAGCAACTGACAATGAAAAAGGAAAAGTTGGTCATTGTTGGGGATCTAAATAGCAGAGTAGGAAATGATTGGCAAACAGAAAACATTTTGGGAAAATTTGGAGAAAAGAGCAAAGCTAATAATAATGGCAAATACTTGTTGGATTTCTACTCAGGACATGTACTGGTTATCACTAATACAATGTTCCAAACATAAAAATGTGCATAAATTCACATGGAAAGATGAGGCAAGGAATAAGAAAAGTCTCATTGACTACATCATTGTTGATAGTGATATTTTCTCACTGATAGGACACTTAGAGTGTACAGAAGATTTGAAATTGGAAGTGATCACCATTTAGTCTTGAGCAAGATAAAATTGAATTTCATATTGAAAAGAACATATAAGAAAGTTTTAATGCAACTCAAAGTTGAGCAGCTCTCAGATGTGAACTGTAGATAAAATACACAAACATTATTCAAGAAAAAACGAAAGCATTTGAGAACAGGAACCAAACCTTGATGATTCAGTGGCAAATTATGAAGAAAACATTGATTCAGCCAGAGGCATGTGGTGAAGTTGTCTACAATGATAGAAAAATCCGAATTCCATGGTGGACACAGAAAGTTAAAGAGGCAGCAAAGGAAAAGATGAAAGCATATTGAAAGTTCCTGGCAAATAAGTCAGCTTGTGCTCTTATAGAATACAGAGACAAATATAAGAAAGCTAAACACTGTAAAAAAAAGATTAAGAGAAAGCCAAAAGTTATGGGAAGACTTTGGTAAGAACATAGAAAATAAATATCAAGAAGGTGGCAAGATATTCTGGATGTTGTTGAAAAAGCTCAGAAATGGAGGAAAGAGTGCTATAAAAGGAATTAGAGATAGCATGATGATGATGAGAAAGGTAACATGAAAACTTTAGAAAAAGATATCCTTGATGTACAGAGTAATTACTTTGAAAAACTGTTAAATGAAAACAAGCAGTGATGATAGCATAGTGGTTTAAAAAACTCAACAGGCATGCAATCAGGAATAATACGTATCCATACTTGCATAGAAAAAGCTATCAAAAAGCCTGGAATATGGAAAGGCAGCTGGATTAGATGATATTCGACCAGAAATGCTCAAGTATGGAGGTATAAGTCTTGCAGTGGGTGCACTGCATAGTTCAGAAGCCTGGACAGAGGGACGAATTCTAGATGACTGGAGTAGAGCTCTCATAGTACCCATATATAAAAAGGGAAATAAAACAATGTGAGAATTTGGAGGTATTTCTCTACTGAGTGTTCCTGGTAAGATTTATGCAGGTATACTGCATAAATCTTAACAGAAATGGTCGAAGGACTGTGGAAGGGAACTTGGTGAAGAACAAGCTGGATTCAGGCCAAATAGAGGCTGTCAGGATCAGATTTTCACTTTATGACAAATAGTTGAGAAATCATGGGAATATAACATCTGTATTTTGTAGATCTTTAAAAGGCATATAACAAGCTATCAAGAGAATAGCTATTCAAGATGCTACATTTGTATGGTATCAATGAGGCATTATATCAAGCAATACTTGGTTTTTATTTGAGTTGTAAGCAAGCAATTAGAATTGAAGGAAGTACAGGAAGATGGTTACTGTTAAATCTGGTGTCAGGCATGATTGTACATTATGAAAAGGTATTAAAGCTGATTTCAAAATTGGAGATGTTAATTTCAGCTCTTTACTTTATGTGGGTGATATTACTTTTAAATAAATCCAGTACAAGTCTGCAAGATTCCCTGACTAAATTGAATAACTGTTGTAATATGAAGGTCAGCAATAACAATTTTGGTTTGGTATGAAAGTCAGCAATAACAAGGTAAAGACAATGAAAATATCAACTGCATTGTGAATGGAGAGCCTATAAAACATTTCAGCTACTTAAGCATGAATTTTAGTGAAGATGGTCAATTAAATATGGAAATAGACAACAGAATTAGCAAAGCTGGTATGGTAGGAAGTGAACTGAATAAATTTATATGGAATAAAAATTAGCCAAAACGCTAAATTAGCTATAAACAAGACGGTGTTCAAACCAATTTTAACTAATGGATCTCAGCTCCGTTTGAAATAAAACACTTGACCAAAGACTAGACCACAGATATGAGAGTCCTGAAGAAGATTAGAGGCAAGAAGAGATGACATCAATGGCAATATCATATTAACCCTTTCTGTCCTAGTGATTCCCATTGGAATCACTAACTGTCTTGGCTTTCGTAGCCGATATTATGTAGCGAATGATTCCAATTGGTATCATACGTCGTAGTTCCATTTCTTTATTATACGTATAAATCTTACCAATATCGGTTTTTATGACTTAGTAGAATAATATGCATATATTGGATTATAGCGTATAAGCTCAGAAGTTGAATATTTCCTACCAGAATATAATGATTCCATATGGAATCAGTCGGTCAGAATTCCTATCCTGAAATGTATTTTTCATCAAAATACTTGATACTCTTGCTTTTTTTAGACCTAAAGACAAAATAAATAGAATTTTTTTTTTTCACTTGGAAAAATAAATTCAGGTCAGAAAAGGTTAAAAATTGAGTATACTAGGAAAGAACTTGATATTGCTGGCATCTAGAAATGTGTTAGCAAAGCTAATCTCATGTGGTATGGTCACTTAAACAGAATGGGAGAAGAAAGATTAGCAAAACAAGTGTTCTCTGCCAGATTGGCAGGAAAAAGACCCAGAGAAAGACTAAAATATAAGTGGATTGATACAGTAAAAAGTGCCTTATAAGACACAAATATAAGATTTGATAATGTTGGAGTCTTGACAGATAACACATTGATTTTGGAGGAGAATTGTAGAGAGAAAGTTAGTAATGGTATAAGTTTTTCCTGTAGTACTATCATATCCTGCATACCTCTTGATGGTACATGTCAGGAATTCGACGATGATAGTTCATAACAGAACAAAAAGTTTAGTAGTAGCTGTGTATGTGTAGTTAAAATCTTATTCTTTGAGACTGAACATATAAAATGGTGGAAACAGGTTTTTGTTTGAGATCTCCATATTTGAGATTTATCACTTTTATTGCAGGAAATTTTGCTTTAGTAACAACAATCCCTAATACATCCTTTAAATTTATTCAGTGTCCACACTTACCATTCTCACAAGCAATGCATTCTATACCTTCACTGCTTCAATGAAAAACCATCTTACCATTTACAGAACTTCCTGGGTAGCTTCTTGATCCTTCTATTCCTTGTATGCTTTGTAAAATCATTCTGCTATCTATATAAATAGCTCTTACAACAGTTTTTCCAACATATGCTCAGACCATCAAATTCTTCAGATTGCATACTCTCAATCTATCTTATAGCTGACATTCCACAGTCCTGTCATTTTTGTTTATTGACCTCTGGATTATCTTCATTACTGTTATGTGTCCCATTAATTTCAGCTATATATTCTCCATTATCTTACTCTCTCTTGACCTCTCTGTCCTCCAGTATGGTTTCACTATAGAACATGCATAAACTGCATCCCACTCATTTGTCTTACCATTCCAACCTGTTCAAATCCTGAAGGGTTACTACATCAGCATAAATGGAAGATATTCATAAACAACTTTCCCCTCTGTAATCTAAATCCTTTCTCTGATATGTTACTTTCTAGCCTCTATTCAAACTTATTTACTGGAACTTAAATATCAACTTGCCATGTGGCAGTAGGTAAATGTGTTTGCAAAATCTGGATAAGTTGCAGTATATTCATTTCTCGTAATTGACCACCCAGGTTACTTGATCAGATATGACCAGAATATGACACTTTATGGAGGAAGCACAGTTTTAAGGAAAGGCAACATCAACTTATGTTGCTCCCACCCATAAAAAGTTATTTACAAACTTAATTTATTCATTTTCCTTAACAGTGACAGTTGAGTTAGCAAATGGCTGCACCATGATGTTGCTTGACAAAAAATGCATTTAATAGAAATCCATTACATAAATTAAATTATATGGATGAATATGAAACTAATGGCATGGATAAGAGTTTAAATGGAAACATCAGAGTATATAGTATATAGAGCAGAATCAGAAGATACATTGCAAGTGGTGTGCCACAGGAATTTGCATTTGAGCTGCTGTCATTTGTATGTTAATGATATCAGGAATGATAAGAAGGGGAATATCCAGTTGATACCAAATTGTGGAAGGTACTAGATAATAAAAATGTAGAGATCCTGCTGTGTTAGTAGTTCAACGTGACAGTCTAAAATTGTGCACTTTAAGCTGAAAAGATTAAAATTGATGGGAACTGTACTGCAGAAAAAAAAAAGTTAGGCTGTATACTGATTTATTATTATTACGGGCAACTCCAGGGAATCATTAGACTCATCGAGGGAGGTACCAAATCATATTCATCACAACTATTCGACATTCATACAGTATCTATCATACCTCGCCTTAAACTCATTCACTGTCACAGCATCCACCACAGACTCTGGGAGCGCATTCCACTCATTCACCACTCTAAAAGTAAAGAACCCAGCTCTAACACCTTTATTAACTACACTTTTGCCCAGTTTCCATGGATGTCCCCTAGTCCTCCCACAACCACCCCTGTTCTCAAAAATATCTTCTGAATTAATTTTATAGAAACCCTTCAGTAATTTGAATGTCTCTATCATATCTCCCCTCCTCTGCCTATCAACCAATTTTTGCAACCCACAAATCCTCAACCTGTTCTCATAAGGTTCATTCCACAGACCTGCTATCATCTTGGTCACTCATCTCTGGATCCTCTCCACCTCCTCCCCATCAAGAAGAAACCTAGGTGACCAAATCTGGGCACGGTAGTTGAGATGGGGTCTTATCTCGATGCAGAGGAACAATAACCTGCTTGTCTCTGCTTGTCAATATTCTTCAGCAACCAAGTGATTTGATGAGCTGATTTGGCTACTTTTGCTATGTGCCCCCTAAACTTCAACTCCTTATCCACCAACACTCCTAAATCTCGTGCCTCATCAATTTCCTGGAGTACAGTTCCACCAATGTAGTAAACTGCTGCTAATCTTTTCACCCCAAAATGTATAACCTTACATTTTGCCACATTAAATTGACATCCATTCTCCTTAGCCCAGACCTCCAATCTATCCAAATCATGCAAAATTTTGACATCATCTGCATTCACTATTGCCCTACCCAACTTTGCATCATCCGCAAACAAATGAACTGTTCCTCTCAGATCCTTTCCTATATCATTAATGAACAAATTAAACAGCAGTGGTCCAAGAACAGATCCTTGTGGCACACCACTAGTCACAGGCCGTCTTGTGGACTCTACTCCTGAATAAACCACTCTGATATTTCTCTGTCAACCACCCTCCTATCCATCTCACCAACCCTATATCCATCCCCATATGCTGCAATTTACTGATTAGAATCCCATGTGGTATCCTGGGATTCTATTCTATCCATCTCACCAACCCTATATCCATCCCCATATGCTGCAATTTACTGATTAGAATCCCATGTGATATCCTGTCAAAGGCCTTAGCAAGGTCCAGTAGAATCACTGTAAAACCATTACCCTTATCCAGTTCAGCCGTCACTGTGTTATAATACGTGAGCAAGTTACTGAAGCATAACCTACCCTTCACAAAACCATGTTGTCCCCCAATCAGTATCCCATTTTCATCTATCCAATCCTGTATTTTCCTCTTGACTATTTTCTTCAAGACCTTGACAATGATTCCTGATATGCTGATTGGTCAATAATTTACAACAGCAGTCTTGGAGCCTCCTTTATACAGTGGAACTATTTTTCCCTCTTTGCACCCCTTGAGACTAACCCAGACCCGAGACTCAAATTAAACAAAATGGTCAAGGGCACTGACAATTCTTTAGCCGCTTCATGTATGACATGAGCTGGTATACCATCCAATCCCACAGATGTATTGACATTAAGGTTCTGTAATAGACTAGTTACCTCTACTTCATTCATCACAATTCCAGTATAAGCTGTTGGTTCTTCCATTCCATTCCTGCAAAGTCACCACCTGGATGATATACTCTTGCAAAGTGCTCGCTCAGTACTTCCACTATATCGACTGATTCGGTTACCTCCCTACTCTCAGCATTTTTTAAGATCATTCTACCATGAACATTTTTCCTTTTACTTGCAACATATTGAAAAAACTGTTTGGGATTCTCTTTAGCCTGCATGGCCAATTTTCTTTCGTAATCTGCTTTTGCTTTTCTTACCACCCTTTTACCATCCTGGCCTGAGCTTTATACTATTCCTGCACCTGCTGGTCACCTTTCTCCTTGAATTCCCTCCACAATTGTTTCTTTTTTTTGCAGCTCAAGCTTAATAGTGTTGTTCATCCATTTAACCCCTACTTGATTTATTATTTGGACTCTTGGTATACAGTCAACCATTGCCTCCTGCAAACACTTCTTAACCATCTCCCATGCACTATCAACATCCAGCCCTTGCAGTTTTACATGCCATGGCACTGAGCCAAGCACACACTTAAGCTTGTCATACTTACCAGCCCGGTAATTCCACATGTACCCTGTCTTAATTGTAAATTCCACTCCCTTAGTCACCTCCCAAGTCATGACCTTATGGTCACTCTCACCAATTGGTGGCAACATGGTCATTTGAATGCATTCAATCTGGCCATATTTCCTTGGATGTTTATTTTATTAACATCTGACATCGATGAAGTCAAAGGACTGATCTTAGGAGGGTCATACTGCAAAAAGATCATCGAACCATGCCTAAACCCATTCAGTTTCCACATTCATCCCACTTTCAGGCAATGTCTTCCACTCATTGATCACTCTCCATGCTTCCAGGGATGGTCCCTAGTTCTATCGTTGCCCTTCCCTCTACTCTATGAAAAATCTTCTCCACATTAATGTGGTAAAAACTCCTCACCAACTTGTCTCAATCATACCCCTCCTCTCTTCTTTCACAAGGCTCTAAGTGGCATTCCCTCAATATCTCCCTATATCTCACATTCCATACTCTGATGCAAAAAAGATCATTGTACTATGCCTTAAACCGATTAAATTTCTGCACTTACCACACTTTCAGACAACAATATCCACTTGCTAATCACGCTTCATGCAAATCTTCTCATTTCTCTGCTCACACCTTCCTTATATAGCATCCAGGGATGGCCTCTAGTTCCATCTTTGCCTCACAGTACTCTATGAAAAATCTCCTCCACATTAACAACCTCTGGTAACAACCACTCAGCTTATGCCTATGATATCCTCTTTCCCTCTATTAACACTGCCCTGTAAATTGTATTTCCTCTCCTAAATGACATTCCATAGACCTGATTTAGTAAATCTTCTCTGGACCCTTTCCAGTACATTCTCATCGCCTTGAAAATTAGGTGATCAAATCTGCACAGTGGTCTGTGGCTTGATGAAAATCTTATCCATACAAGGAAACCATAACCCTGTTGCTTCCATGTGTCAGTGTCTTCATTATTGCCATAATCCATTGTGATATGCTTACAATTTTAGCAATGTGACTCCTAAACTTAGTCTCTGTCCACCATCACTCCCAGATCCAGTACAGTAATGAAGGTATGAAGCACCTGTGGAAAGTGTCTAACTTATGTCCCCCCAACCCAAAAATGACAAAAATTTTGGAAAATTTAAATGTAACAAGTTAAATTTTACTAAATGCAATATGTTAAATACTTACTATTAACCCCATCAAAATGAGTTGCAGAATTTGCATGTCTAAAGCGGCGTATTGCCGAAATTTAAAAATACAATATAAAATATCTATTAAAATATATATATAAAATATCTACTTTTATATCTATTTATTTATTTTTACGTTTTGCGCCCATGGCGGGCACCTCTTTTGCCACCCTCGTTATGGCACTGCCCAGATCTAACCTCTTTTCTCAAAATTTCCCCATTAATTGTATACTCTGCATTCCAGCCTTGCCTACCGAATTTCAAGACCTTGTGCTTTGCAACATTAAACTTTTAACTTTACTCACTTGCCCACTCACATAGTTTAATAAGATCCTTCAAGGGCACATCTGTTACTTCTCATAGTTCTTAATGTTATCATTGGAAAATTAGCTTATCTCCAAGGTTCCTTCTCACTATCAGTGGATTCTGAGAATGTACTTGTATTTACCTCCTGCCCGAATTTGAGTACATTGATTTAACCGAGATAAGAATCAATATTTTGCTTGTATAACTTGGGTTTATGTTACTATTGAATACATGGAGTACATGCCAGAAGACACAGTGGAATGGTAAAGATTACAGAGAATAACTTATAAACAAAGGTTGGATAACATTAGAACTCCATTATTCAGATTTACATCTCAAATCTGATGTGATATTGTAGTAGAGGAGATGAATTAGGAATGATTGGCCTACAGGTCATAGGTGTTGGGTGACCACTTATTATTTTCTATCACGAGATAATTGCCCTACTATCTTGAAAACAAACTTGGTGATTGTACTTGAAGATAACATTTACATTTAGAATTATATCCTTCATTGGTGTTGGGTATTAGCAAGCTATGAACTTACTAAGTTTTCAACTCTTCTGGGCTGATTTCAATATACTTTCTTTGAATGTCTTGCAGGGCCACACTGGTGGCAAACTTATTGGAGAATGGCTTCATGATTGCCAGATCTGAAATTAGTATAGAATAAGATATTGATGCTTCTAGCCAGTGGCATAACTAGGGAAGTGGGGGGAGAGGAGGCAGCCCACCCTGGGCAGCACTTTTTACATGAGACACAATTTTATTTTTCGATCTTTTATTTATGTTAACTTAGTAATTTTTATTACTTAATTAATAATTAGTTTTTAACAACTATACTTACAACTAAAATAAACATAGTGTTTTAATTTATTTCCCTATACATAGTTTGACTTGTAGTATTTTTGGTGTGTATTGAGAAGGGCAGCAGACTCAGGAAGTGCCTCGGGTGACAAAAGCTCTAGCTATGCCACTGCTTCTAGCTCTATATATTTTGTGCAGCATTGATTTCAGCACAAAGGTAGAAATATAAACTTACTTTCATGGAACTTGTATAAAAAAAAATAAATGAAAAGAAAGCTACAAAAAACTATAGTGGTTTTGCTTTGAATTTAATATTTTATACATGGTGCAAAAGAAAAATCCCACACAACTTAAATTAGAAACACACACATACTCATTCACTGACTTGCATTGTTAGTTTAATTAACTTGTAAGTTACTAATCCAGTTAACATTTTTCTATCATAGTGCTATTTCTGGAGTGGAGACAACATGTATTTTGTTAGAGGTGACATCAACAGTATTGCTATTGGAGCAGGAGAGTAAGTTACTTTTCTATTTTGTTGTAATGAAAACTAACTTCGAGAAATATTTGAAAGTGACTAATAAATTCTCTTGACTGAAACAATTCCATAAATAGTTAAGTGTCAAGATTAACAATCTGCAAAAAAAAAAAAAAAAAAAAAAATTAAATGTATTCAAGAGCCATTATACATTTTGAATATAAATATTTCACACCAACTTGGTGTTTAATTTCTTAATCAATGCATAAGTGAATCATTCACTGAATAAAAAATGAGATTGCAGTCATAGTTTCTGTAGTAGGCTGAATTGGATACACTGTATTTTAATATCAGTGTCCCTCCTGCACACACACACAATGAACTGTAAAACCCTGAGTAAACCAGGAAAGTGGTTAAGAAGAAACATGTTGTGTTTGGATTAGTACTTAGAATACACTCTCCAGTGGATTGTAGGTTTGAAGCTAGACAGAAAATGGTACTAGTTCACACATAACAGCACCCATGAAAATGCCTGTAGAAGAGTTAATGCCGAAACAAAATTTTTGTTAAAAAGGGCGACTGGAGTTAGTTTTAGAGGATCAATAATTAAGAGTATCTTTTTCTGGATATCATCAGTCATTTTTGGAGAGGGTTTTGGTACACTTTGGGATTTATAGTGTTAGAAATTGCAGTGAAAAACTTTTCTGCTCAAGTGTTGAGTAGAAAAGAACTAGTCATTTTTAGGCAGCATAAGAAATAAAGGTAATGTTGGGAAGATCCTGTAGATCAGGAGTGGTGGAATCCATGCCAGATTAATATGGGGCTGACCAGCACCCACCTGGGATGCTAAAACTAAGCCCTACACTATGGCTTTAGAGCCTTTGCTCCTTCCAAAAATAGTGAAAATAATGATTCGCAAATTTCAAATTCAAAAATCACGGTTTACTCCCTGAAAACACCAATTCACTGTAAGAGACTTTACAACTTTTAAAAGGAAGCAATTTGCAAAATATAGTTCAATACATGGGTCACATTGAGAATTTTGCTGACAATTCCTATAAATGGTAGCAAGAGCTGATAGAAGTTTTTGCAAATTAAAACATTCGTGATCGACAATGGGGAGTGAGAGATTAAATTCTTTAGCCTTGTTATCTATTTTAGATAACAAGGCTATTTTAGATATCTATAGACTTTAAAGTCAATTTTTGCTCAGAAAATAGACATTAATGCTTTTGCAGATTTAAAATCAAGAAAAAAGTATCTAAATTATAATTAAATTACAATTGCAGTGTATAATCAATTTTTGTTTGTAATCATTTATTTGTTTTTTATATATAGTATATCTGAGTGAATAAAAATGATAAATAGAAATAATGAAGTTAATTTTGCTTATCATTGGGTGGAATTCATATTGTTGGTCACTGATGAATTGGAGGATTTCCAGTAGCTTTTTCTTAAATGCTTGAGCCATATCTACCTCCAATTTTTGTGAGAAGGAAAGAGCAATGGGTTGCCTCCCTTCTTAGTAATCAATTGAATTTAGATGTTTTCCATGCAACAGGATAGATGTTGGATAAGAATGACATTATAGGTGGTAAATCTGGATGAAAAGTGCTAATGAAAAACCAAAGAATACAAGCACTGAGCTATTATTGATCAAATGGGGAAGCAGTACATTGTCTTGGTCATCCATACATGAGTCAGAATTTCATGAGTTTAGCCTAGTCCTTGGGTGATGATACAATAGTACTATTTGAGGAAATGTGAAAGATTAGAAGTTGCATCTAACAGCATTGACTTTAAAATCTGATTTGGATTTGCTCTGTTTTTTTGTAGTTGTTGCAGTGTAAGCTAAGTGTGAAGCTGGAATCTTGGTTTCAAACCACTTGACATTCCCCATTTTTAACTTGATTTCCTTGGCATACTTCTTGTAAAACAAGTCTTGGATAGTGATCAAGGCTTTTGAGTGGAATGAGGGATAAAGGCTTTCGTTCCAGTGAAAATGTAGTTGGATCAGAAGAGCAAGAGCAGAAATACAAGGAAAATAGTAGAAATAAAGATCATCCCAGTGCAGCATCATTGTAGTGCATCCATTACAGTGCTAAAAGACATAAGACAGTGACTGGGTGATGGGCATTCTATATACACTGAAACTCAGATCATAAAAGTTACTAAGGCAAGCTGACATTCACGATATATCTAGCTATAAATTCTGTTACAACTTGAACAGCATAAACCTTTAATCTATAGTAAATCATTTACATTATAATAAGTTTAGTTTAATCCTTTATCCAAGTATAAGCAAACAAAATTTGTGCCCGAAAATATCTTCAGGACTGAGGTGAACTCATAGCAAAGGTGGACCAAGCTCTCATCACTCCTTGTCTCAGTATCTCTCATAATGCAAAACACATCTCCTTGCAGACATGTATAATGCTATGCATTAAGGGAAGGGCCACTATCTAGACCAGTTTCAACCTTTATTGAGGTCTTTTCATTGGGAGGCAGACCCAGAGTGGTGATACTAAGGCAGTGGCCCTTTCCTTAATGCATAGCATTATACATCTCCTCAAGGAGATGTGTTTTGCATTATGAGAGATACTGAGACAAGGAGTGATGAGAGCTTGGTCCACCTTTGCTACAAGTTGCCAAAGGATGTACCACCTTACCTCAGTCCTGAAGTTATTTTTAAGGCACAAACTTTGTTTGCTTACATTTGGATAAAGGATTAAACTAAATTTATTATGGTCTAACCAAGTGCAAAATAAACTTCCAACATCTTTCTCTAAATCCAGAGTAATTTAATAATAAGGTGGTACACCAGTTGGCAACTCGTATAGGTAAATATGACCTCTCCATTGCTTCTGCCTTAGTATCACCGCTCTGGGTCTGCCTCCCATTGATGAGACCTCAATAAAGGTTGAAACTGCTCTGGGTAGTGGCCCTTCCCTTAATGCATAACATTATACATCTCCTTGCGGAGATGTGCTTTGCATTATGGGAGATACTGAGACAAGTGATGAGAGCTTGGTCCACCTTTGCTCTGAGTTGCCAAGGGATGCACCACCTTACCTCAGTCCTGAAGATATTTTCAGGCACAAACTTTGTTTGCTTACACTTGGATAAAGGATTAAACTAAATTTATTATAGTCTAACCAAGTGCAAAATAAACTTCCTAAATCATTTACATCTTTCAGCATATACAGACCACATGTATAACGTGCATATAGCAGCACTCAATGTTGAAAGTTTATTTTCCACTTGGTTAGACTATAATAAATTTAGTTTAATCCTTTATCCAAGTGTTAGCAAACAAAGTTTGCACCTGAAGACACTTCAAGACTGAGGCAACTCATAGCAAAGGTGGACTAAGCTCTCATCACTCCTGCCTCAGCATCTCCCACAATGCAAAGCACATTGGACATGCACAATGCTATGCATCAAGGGAAGGGCCAATACCCAGATCGGCCCTGACCCCATTGAGGCCTCGTCAGTGGGAGCCAGGCCCAGAAGTGGAGACACCAAGGCAAAAGCAACGGAGAGGTCATCCTTACCTACACGATTTTCAATATTTTCAACATACACACACATCCTACTGACCCTGAGTGTTTTTAGCATGTTGAAAATAACAGGTGGTTGTATTCCAACCTTGTGAAGTGATATTATGGCTAGTTTTCATAATCTCCCCACTGCATGTTAACTATTACTATTACTATTATTACGGGCAACTCCAGGGAGTCATTGGACTCATCGAGGGAGGCCCCAAATCATATTCATCACAACTATTTGACATTCATACAGTATCTATCATACCTCGCCTTAAACTCATTCACTGTCACAGCATCCACCACAGACTCAGGGAGCGCATTCCACTCATTCACTACTCTAAAAGTAAAGAACCCAGCTCTAACACCTTTACTAACCACACTTTTGCCCAGTTTCCATGGATGTCCCCTAGTCCTCCCACAACCAGCCCTGTACTCAAAAATATCTTCTGAATTAATTTTATAGAAACCCTTCAGTAATTTGAATGTCTCAATCATATCTCCCCTCCTCCGCCTATCAACCAATTTTTGCAACCCACAAATCCTCAACCTGTTCTCATACGGTTCATTCCACAGACCTGCTATCATCTTGGTCACTCGCCTCTGGATCCTCTCCACCTAACCCATACAGACATCTCTCTACTGATAAACACCCAAATATTGGGTGTGCATAGTGCCACTAATGGAACTGGGCTAGCACAATCCTGTGGGCAGTACTGAGATATGTGGAAGTTGTAACAGTATTTATGGCAAGATTGTATTTAGAACTGATTAGGAAGAGAAGGGAAGCTAGTTTGGATTGTGAACAGTGAAGTTCCTGAGGAAGATGGCCTTACTGTTTTGATATTTGGAAGTATAAAATCAGACAATGGTAACATGTCAGCATAGTTACCAAAATTTAGAGTGATAGATGGCAAATGAAACTACAAAATGTATTAAGTAAATTGAGTTGCAGCAATAATTTCAAATAAAAAAAAAAGGAGATTTTAGGTTTGGAATTCTTACATGGAATATCAGATCTCACAAATGTACATGTAGGTTGTGATGCACATAGTTAATATTAGTTAACACCAAATATGTTGGTGATGGAAGTTTTTCTGCAGATTTTTTCTTTTATTACTTTTGCTGTTATTGTTATTTATGGCAGCATTTCTTAAGAGTTTTTACCAAAAGTGCTCGAAATGAATTATGAAGGGTTTTGAATATCAGGAGGAATTTGAGTTGGCATATAGTGCATACAGGATTTTAACTTTTTTTGCAGAATGAGGAGAGGGGAGGGAAGTGTCAGAGAAAATATGATCATTCTTTTTACAGTCAGCTTTGCAACTCCATAGAGCTAGAAAACTTTATTCAGTCTTGACATCCTTGTTGCAGATATTTCTGATTGAACTCATTATAATTACATCCAAAAAAAATCATTTTAATTTAATATTTATTAAATTATAATATAATAAATTAAAAATACAACCTGACAACTTTTAACAAGAAAGACCAGCTGATCTTTAGAATAACCAGTTGATCTCTTTTTCACATTGAACAACAGATACTTATATATATCAGTAATAATCAGGGAGTAAAAGATAGCCAAATTTAGGATGTCTATAATTCTCATATATATATATATATGGTGATCAGCTTTTACTCGGTTGTTGTACATTTGAAAAAAAATATAGATTTAATGACTATAAAACCGAGATAACATATAAAGATTTTAATGATAAATACTACTAGTTTCAGCATATAGCAGCCTTCTTGTATAATATAGCATTTATATTATACAAGAAGGCTGTATTTATAAAGGAATACTAATAAACATTGAATTATATAAACAAACTGGAAATTACAGGTACAAATTGACACACACACATATATATATGTATATGTATATATATATGTATATGTCTTTATATCTAGACTGCATTTTGAGTTCCAATGGCTGAACTGCAGTTTCACAGTGAGTGATATTTTAAATCTAAATATCAATTGTTAAATTTATATATAAATCTTTTGAATTTAAAATTAATTATTTAGAAACATCATTATCCATATCAAGGATTTAGGCCTAGCATGGCCTGTTCCAGCCTTAGAAGTCATCATTGAATCTTTTAAGAGGACGTCCTGGTTTTCTTTTTCCTAATGGCTTGTACTTTAAGGTTTGTTTTGGTAATCTTTCTATGTTCATTCTTTGACTGTGTTCCATCCATTTATGTTTATATTTTGTAATTTTTTCTATTGCTGATTCTTGGTTTAATTCTTTCATAATTTCTTATTTCTTTTGTGATGAAATTATTATTATTCAGGCCTCCATGGAGTCAAAAGACTCATCGTGGGAGGTCCTTCCTAAGAAACAGTCTATCATACCACTCCAAGAACTCATTGACAGTTCTTGCTCTCACCACTCCATCAGGCAATGCATTCCATGGTTCAACCACCCTCCATGCAAAGAAACCACTCCTCACCCTCTTTCTCACAGTTTCCTTTCGTAACTTCCAGGGACGGCCTCTTGTCATCACTCCTTCCCGTTGTTCAACCAAGCAAAAGAACTCCCCAGTGTCAACCCTGTAACCACCTCTCAACAGTTTAAGTCTCAATCATATCACCTCTCCTTCTTCTATCCACCAAACTCTTCAGTCCACATTCCCTCAGCCGATCCTCATAACTATCATTGTACAGTCCTGAAACCATATTTGTTATCTGCCTTTTTGGAGCCTTTCCACAGTTTAATTTACCACCTTCAAATCCTGGGGACCAAATCTGAGAACAATAATTCAAGTGTGGTCTGATCAGAGTCTTATACAACGAAGTGATAACTGTTTTATCTCTGCAGGTCAGTGTCCTTCTCATTATTGCAGCAATCCTCCATGTTACCATCACCACCTTTGCAATATGTCCCTTAAATTTCAGATTTCTATCAATCATCAACCGCAGATCTCTTGTCTCCCCTACTTCCTGCAGTATAACTCCTCCCATAGAGTATGCAGCATCCCATCGATGTTTCCCAAACCTCAAGACCTTACATTTTGCTGCATTAAACTGAGCCCCCCCCATTCATTTGCCCATCTATCTAGCTTATTAAAGTCCTCTTGCAGGGCTCCCGCATCTTCACTATTACTAATAATCCTTCCCAGCTTCGCATCATCTGCAAACAACTGAATATCCCCTTACAATCCACTGACAATGTCATTGATATAAAGATTAAACAATATAGATTCTAGTACTGAGCCCTGTGGGACCCCACTTGTAACCCTCTGCTTCCTTGAAACTGCCCCACCGTACCCAACTCTCTGATACCTATCGGACAGCCAATCCTGAATCCAGTTGACCAATCTGACTGCAACTTAAATATCAGCTTATCATGTGGCACCCTCTCAAATACCTTTACTAAATCTAAGAAAATGGCAGTATATGCCTTTCCCTCATCTAATGCTATTGTAACTTGATCATAAAAGGCTAGCATATTGCTAAAACGAGCATCCCTTCACAAATCCATGTTGACTCTCACAGATAACATTACCCTCGTCTGCCCAATGCTGTATATGGTCCTTCACTACTTTCTCCAAGATCCTACTAACTACTGATGACACACAAACTGGTCTATAATTAAACACTTCCAGTCTGCTACTGTCCTTATGCAATGGCACTATTTTACCTTCCTTCCATTCCATGGGCATCTTTCCAGTAGCCAGACTTTCATTGAAAAGCCAGGTCAAAGGCACTCTCTCTCAGTTACCTAGCACATTCTCTCAAAACTTGTGGTGAAATACTATCCAGTCCCACAGCTTTACTGACATCCAGAGTACTCAGTATTTGAAACACTCTCCTCCTGTACCTCTAAACCTTGAACCAGCCCTATCCCTCTAGCATTAAAACTGACTCCTCAAGGATGAAATACTCCAATAAAATGTTCAAAGTTTATTTTTCACTTGGTTGGAGTATAATAAAATTAGTTTAATCCTTTATCCAAGTGTGAGCAAACAAAGTTTGCACCTGAAAGTATCTTCGGGACTGGGGTAAAGTGGTACAACACCAGGGCAACTCATTGCAAAGGTGGAACAAGCTACCCACATGCCTATCTCAGTATCTCCTATAATGCAAAACACATCTCCTTGCAGATATGTCTAATGTTATGCATTAAGAGAAGGCCCATTACCCAGACTAGTTTCGACCTTTGAGCTCTCTTCGGTGGGAGCCTGGTATCTCCACTTGGGCCTGGCTCCCACTGAAGAGACCTCAATAAAGGTCGAAACTAGTCTGGGTAGTGGGCCTTCCCTTAATGCATAACATTAGACATATCTGCAAGGAGATGTGTTCTGCATTATAGGAGATACTGAGATAGGCATGTGGGTAGCTTGCGCCACCTTTGCAACGAGTTTCCCTGGTGTTGTACACCTTACCCCAGTCCTGAAGATACTTTCAGGCGCAAACTTTGTTTGCTCACACTTGGATAAAGGATTAAACTAAAAATAAAATGTTCATTGTACAATTCTACTATGCCCTCTGCATCAGTCCTTCTATTCCCATTTTTATCCCACAATATCATTCTTCCATAGTCACTTCTCCTCCTACTGGCCACATATCTAAAAAATTCCCTAAGATTTTCTTTGGATCTTAGAGCTAATCTCTTCTCATATTCCAGTTTTGTGTTCCTTACCATACTAGTCACTCTACTTGCCTGTGTCTTATACTCTTCATGCATCTTCTCTTCTCATGTCTCCTTATATCTCTTCCACAGCCTCTTTTTCGCATACAATTCCTGTTTAATATTGTTTGTCATCCACTTTACTCCAAATTGTGTCCTCTTGTTCACTCGTAGTATACAACTTACCATTGCTACTAACAAATATTCTTTCATAATTTCCCATGCACTAATGATATCCCGGCCTTCCAATTCCTCCCTCCATGAAACTTCCCCAAGTTGACGTCTTAGACTGTTATAATCACCTGCCTTATAATTCTGCATACGCTCCCGTCTCTTTGAGACTCCTGCATGTCTATTCATTTTCAAAGTCAAAATCATATGGTCGCTCTCTCCAACTGGTGGGAGAGATGTCATCTCAGTTATTATCAACTCTTCTGATGCTATAACCAAATCCAAAACTCTTGAACCTCTTGTTCCCTCTATTACATGTTGCCTAAGACATTTGTCCCTCAAGAATTCTAGAAATTCCATTCTCTTATTGTTACATGCAACTTCCTCTCCCCAAGAAATAGAGTATACCTTGCAGTTTTTCTCATAAACTTCATTTCTGCTGTTATTAATCTTTGTTTGTCTTTTTGTTTTATTGTCCAGAGTTTACTTCCATACAATAAGACTGGTAGGGCAACGTATCGTATACTTTTAGTCTGGTTTGTTTTTGGACTAGGTTTGGTTTAAATATACTGTAGTTATATATATATAGAAATAAATGTTAAATTAAGTGCTTGTTTTGTATGTATAAAGTATAAATTGTGTAGCACCATAAAGAATTATAACAGTAAAAATTTTGTATTCATATTTTATAGTAACATATAAACTATATTAATGTTATGGGGAGGGGTCTGGAAAGTTCTGATAAACACCTAGGACAAACATGATATTAAAGCAACTGATATAACCTCAAAAAAAAAACATGAGAATGTAAGAACAAGTTATCTTCATAACTGTGCTACTAGTATGTTCTTTCTTGTTATATCAGTTGATTTAATATTTTTGTTCTAGGTGTTAATCAAAACTTTCCAGACCCCCTCCCTCCCATATATCCATTGACACTTCCCTTCTTTAGTGCAAGTAGTGCAAGTGAAGGCACCTCCCATGATGAAGCTTAGCTTCTCATAAGCTCTCATGAAAATCTAACCTGGCTGGAAAGTCTGAATGGATGTCCTTCACATAATTTATTAATTACTGCAAGAATGAAGCCATTGGCTCTGTATTTAAATAGCATATAATTTTCAGCTTAATTTTTTGAAACAGTATATATATTTTTATTTACAGTGGACAGTTTGGTCTATGGCTTGATGGAGATTTGTATCATGGGAGAAGTAACAAATGTAAAACTTATGAGAATGAAATTCTCTCTACAAAAGAGGACTTTGTAATTAAAACACTTGAAGCATGGGGATTTGTATAAAAAATGTGCAGTTCCAATCCTAAGTGATATATCAACAAAGATGTGTGCAGTTTAGTTCTAGATTCCAACCTGAGCTGAGCAACCAAAGCATCAACTTTCAGGCAGTGGAAGTTAAACTGCCAATCACCAGTGAAGAGAGAAGTAACATGCTATCCATAACGCCTTGTTTTGGGAAACAAAATCGACATAGGTGGGTCTTCCATATGGAAGCTGCTTCCTCTGTCACATCTGTATATATGTCTGTGTATGTAGAGAGCAATGCAAGTACCGTTTATGGCTGAGCCTTTAGAAGGTTGTGGTCAGTGTTTGCACAATTTAGTTTAGTCTTGTCACTAACTTTCTAGTAGGTTAGGTTGAAACTTATTTATTGTCTGCCTATGAAGTTGTTTGTATTTGTGTATGTATGTATAATAGCAGTAGCTCATGCCAGCTAGACCTCCATTGGTGTTTGTTTACTTCATACATAGGGCCTTCTTGCAATCGGACTAGTAAACTGGCATGACTAGTGTTTTTGCATTGAGTTAGATTTAATGTGATAATGATTTTAAGTTTGTCTTTAGAGATTTATTTTCACTGAGGTGTAGCTAAAAGAATGTCAGAACAGATGAATTAAAGTAATTGAGACTGAAGTAATTTGCATTTTTAATTGAAAACAATTTAATAAATATTAAATGCATTTACGTTCAAGTTTATAGTTTGTGGTTTTGCATGCTGTAATATATTCACCAGTTATTTTATTATTATTATTTTTTAGTTGTGTTGCAGGCTTGAATGCATTTTTGAGTAAACTGAAATGCAGAATGTAGTTTCCAAATTACTTGCAGTGCAGGTTGTAGAAGTCTTCCCTATAGTGCATACCTTTGCTGTGCATTAACTAAATACCTCCTAGAACAAAACATTCGACAGCTTGAATGCTGCCATACCAGGTGCTTCTTTTGTTTTATCCTAATGGTAGACTGGTATGAGATAGCTGTTCCTTTCTTTGGATGTGCCAAAGTTCACTGTTGAATGAATTAGGATTGCTTGATTGCTCTGAATCTCTTTGGAACTGACTTGATCTTAAAAGTTTTTTTAAATATTGTAGATATGAAAGGACTTTCATATTGCAAACAACTGTTTGCATATTTATAAAAGCACCACTTTCAAGTTACCTGGTTAATAAATGTAGTAAATAGATTTTCCACAGGCAGTTAAATGTTTTGTATTACTGTACTAGTATAACTGTTAGGTTTCCTACTGGACGCAATTATAAAATGCATCGTATTTGCTTCTAGTTCCCATTGATACCAAGATTTTTTTAGATATAAATTATACAGGGATAATCTTCAAATGATCAATTATAATCTTCAAAGTATCAGTTATACTCTTATTTTGATATAATTTCATAACTACCATAGACTTCTTAAACGTCAGTTCTATAACAAATTAGTGTCTTTCTGTTAATATTTTAAATATAAAATGCATTTGAGGATTATTCTTACTTCTTAAGCTATAAGCATTTTAAACACTGAGCTAATAATAGAAAACCCAGACCAACACATATCTTCAGTTTATATTTTTATAAATGAGCAGAGCTGATATTGATGTAGAGTAGGATACTTGCAAAGAAAAAGTTCTGATCTTAATAATAAACTAAAGAGAACTCTGCACAGAATGTTTTAAGTTTCTTTGCATGTTGTAAGTGTTGTATATTTATCATTTCTATCTGTTACCAGTCTTCCTTGATTTTCAGATTGCAACTACTATATAATTTTTAATATAGAAATAACTTCCTACAATCTTACTAAAACAGTGAAAGGTAACTTATGAATGATGTGGCAACTAATCAAATTAGCTTCATGAATGCAGTGATAAGTATATGTAACTTAATTTGTACCAACTATGAAATTATGGGTCCAAATGCATTCCCACAATGTGAATTCAAGGAGAGGTCTCCATGTCTGTATATATATAAATGTATATTGAACAAGCACAAGTACAGATGAGGTTCGTATTATTCAAAATAAGCATCAATCCATATTCATTGCATAAAAAAACCTATTTTAATAATAATATAAAGGTGAAAGTATATTGTCTAAAATGTATGTACTACCTGTGTAGTACAAATCTGATATACCATGTAAATAGTGTACAGTAATGTATCAAGGGTGTGTGTGATATGTGATGTCTTGAAATGTGGTTGAATACCAGTGGTGCTTTCTAAGAGCCTTATACAGCTTACTGCATGCCTACCTCTACCATTTTGAAATCGCAACACAACTGCAAGAAATTCTATTTTGTCTTTAGTTGAACTCAATTGCCTGCTCACTATGCTACATATAAAAAATTCATTCCAAGAGAAAAGTACTAAAAGTGCAAGTATTAAAAAAAAAATTTTATGACATAGAGATTAGCCTAGGCATCTATACAGTATTGCAGTATGCTGTGTAAGTTTAAAGTAGTTCCTTCAAGAGAGATGTATTAATGGAAACCTATTCCTGCCACTCTTAAGGATTATACCTTATGACTAACTCTGAGACACACCCTTATATGTTCAAACTGTGGTTGTGATTATTGTGTGCTAAAGAAGTTTATTTATATACTTAATTGCTTTGTAGTAAATTAATGTAAGTTTTTTAAATAACTGTTTTATGATGCTGTGCAGGGTTCAGGCCTACAGTAGGCACCTCCATGTTTTCAGGAGCCTTGAATGTTGTCAAATATTTTAGACAGTAAATGCTATGGTTAGGTTTGCACACAGTACAAATTCTGGTCTTAGTATCCTGTCTTTGTAGGCCTGTAGAGAATAAACTGTGCAGTGCAAGTTTCTTATTGAATTTTCTTTTACATAACGAACATTCAAGTATTCAAGGTACTGTACCAAAACTACTTTGTTCTGGTACAGTATCTTCTTTACCTTCATGGGTCAAGAGATTCATTTCAACAAATGGTAACTTTCTAAACATTAGTTCACCCACTTGGCCATCATACTACAGGTTCTCGTACATAGAATTTTTATTTAAAAAAAAGATAAAACTAAATCCAAATATTAATATATTAAATCAATGAAATAAGAGCATTCCTAAACTATTGTGATTAAAGCAAAAAAGACTTGTTTTCTGAATACATGATTTGTACTGATTAAAACACGAACTAATTTAGACCAACAATAAATGACAACTCAAAGTGGTGCTATGTCTGTAACGTGTACTTATTGTTCATATTGCCATCTCTTTGAATGTTGTATGGTCACTTCCTTACTTCATGTGGTTTGGGAAATGAAGTCAGTTCCTGAAATTCCCTTTCCACACAGAATTAGTAAGTTACATTCATGCCCATGTTAGGATTCAAAACCAATAGCCAATTGGTTGGAGAGCAGACCACCTGGCTTCTTCTATATGCTAGAGATGAAGTTGGCTTGTGTCGTACAAAGAAAAAGTTAGTTATTAAAAAAAAATCCATTAAACAGTAATGGTTGTTTCTAGATGGGTAATATATCAGAAGGCCACATTTTAGCAGCAGGTCTTCCAACAGCAGCAGCAGTTTATACAATTCGCCAAGGTTGAGGGAAAATCTTTTTATCAATGTAGGTTTGTCCAACTGCCATTTGACTAACCCACATTGATAAGTCTTTCTGAATGCATGTTCACTCGATATCATCCTATCTGCACAAGGATCCATGCTTTTCATGGTTCCTGAATTTGTACCATGACAGATTTTGAACATGTTTATTGGATTAACCAAAATCAAAGTTTCTTTTTGGCACATGTTGGCTGATTCACATTATACATAACTTATCAGAAACATTCATAGCATGAGTAGAACTTTGCAGTGACATGAAGAGACATGTTCACAGATAGATTTACTTAATCATGCAAGTTTTTAAATTTCAATTAGAAGCACCTTTATTTTATAAAAAAAACTAAAATCTATATATAAATTATTTAAATTTACCATTTGAGAATCTATAACAAATCAGTGCATGAATGGAGCCACACTCCTGATCTGGAAACCAAACATGGTACTTACTTGAGGCACTTGAAGCCTCTATAATTAGGATAGTGATCTTTTATATTGAAAACATTCATAAAACATCAATGACAATAGAATTTTATGCCATGGCCTGTAGGTTGAAAATAGACTATCTACCTGGTAAATCACCATTGATTTGCAGATATTTTTTCCATTAATATTTTGCCTCTGTGTATTAGATAATGTCTATATACAGACAAGAAAAAAAAAACTAATTAAACATTTTTGAGTGAAAATATTCAGATCAATCTTTCCTGAATAACAATTCAGGGAATTGTCTCCTGAATTTATTAGCCATCACTTCAAGATCCCTTGCCACTTCCAGTAAAATGTCACCAATAGTGTGCAATCTATGGATCCTAAATTTCAAGACCTTGGATTTTGTTGCATTAAACCAATGTTTGCATTCATTTGCCCATCTTTCAAGCTTCTTCAAATCCTTTCACATTAGTGCTATTACTAATAACTTTTCTCAGCTTCACATCACCTGCAATCAAGTGACAATATTATTACCATAATCATGGAACAATAATGGTTTCAATTTCAATACTGAACCCAGTGGTTCATATTGAGACCATTATTGTTCACTAACCTGATATCTAAACTCAAGGAAAAAAATAAAAAATGGTATACACAGTGCAGTTCATAAGTTTTAGTGCTTGATTTGTTGTACAGTACTGGGGCAATGTAGTGGTAAACATGCTAAGTAACACTGACTAATATCTACCCATCCTTTGCAGAGAGGTGTGTTGGTTTTCTTTCATTAGTTTGCAAGTTATGTGCAGTATAAAGTGCTTCTTCTTTATACATCATGGATAAAAAAATAAAAAAAAATCAACAGAGAATTGAGATTAGATTTTGTTTTGAAACAGGTCTTTCTGCTCTAGAAATGGTACTAAAGACATATGGAAATGAGGGTCTGAACTCATCTAATGTCCTTAGATCCATCTCACATACTCACTCAGGAAAACATTGCTGCTGTTGCTGAGTTGAATGATTGTTGAATTGCATCAGGGATGCAATTCAAAAAGCTTCAAATATCCCTAAGAGTATTGTTCTTTGCATTCTGGGTGAACAATTGGGGTGGAGGGAGTTGTGAACATTTTGTCCCACATGCCTTAACAGCTGAGCAAAAAGAAGATAGTCTTGTCAGGACATTATCACAATGGCAGATGTAGATTTGTTTTGCCTATGATCCTGAAACAAAGTGACAATTCTGAATGGGTTGGTGAGACATCTCCCAGACCAGTGAAATTGAGATTCCAAAAGTCATGCATCAAAACAATGTTGATAATTTTTGATTATGGATAATAGTTGTGGATTGTCTCCTGAAACGCATTCAACATCCTGCCACACTGGTCTTGATTTTTTTTCCCTTCTTTTGCATAATAACATACCCACTCAGGTCTACAAATATGCATCACTTTTTGACACACAAAAGTATCCCTACCATTTATCACCTTCCCTTTACTCATCAGATTTATTCACTCTGAACTATTTTTTGTTTCCTAAGTTGAAACTGAAGCTGAAAGGACACCAATTTGCAGATGTTCCAGCCATCCAAAAAAAAGCTGTAGCTGATGAATTAAAGACAATCTCAAACAAGTGGAATTTTCTGCAACTCTCTGAAAATTGTATGACTGCACTGAAGACCATGCATCATATGCATGCCAATGGATTGTATTTTGAATAACATATCCTAAAACATGGACTGTGCAATATATGCCTTGCTCTCATCAAGAATGCTTGTCCTTATTATAAAAGGCAGATTACTGTAACAAGAGCACCCCTTAACAAATCCTCATAGTAATATTAATCATCTCTCCTCTTACTAATTTCTCTAAAATCTTGACAGCCATTGAAGAAATAGGAACTGATCTATAGTTTAGACACCTTCATTCTGATATCACTCTTTTGCAAAGGCTTCTTCCAGTTGCAAAACCTTTATTAAATAATGAGCTCTAGCACATGCTCTTAACATATGGCAACCCCCAACTAGTTCCACTGCCTTACCCTCTGGCTGAAAAGACTTGGTTTCAAATATTATCTAGAACACACTTTCATAAGAGCTCTTCAACTGAAGTTAGTTGGTCTCATACTGCATTGACAGGGTTTTATCATCCTCCAGAACAGGTAAGCCAGTCAGAAAAATGCATGTAATTTGCAGCTATAATATGCTGGCCTCACAATTTTAGTTTCTTCAATCCCAATTCCAAAAGCCTACAACCTTACTAATTCAGAGTATTTAGTGTTTGAAATATGTCCTCTTCACATACTTCTAAACTTGTCTCTTACCACTGTGTGACCTGTATCAGCTTTTCTGTTCCTAAACAACCATCCCAATTACTTTGACTGCTGATACATACTGGAAGTATCTGTTCAAGAACAGTTTGAATGTTAATGAGCATAATTAACTTCTTGTATGTTCTTTCTAAAAAATGAGGCTGTCATCCATTCCCACAATCTTCATTGTGTAGAATTTATGGAGACAAACACATTAAAGCAATTCTTTTACTTGCACTAAGAAAAAGAACACTTGACATTTTGACTTCTGTATCAAGGTAATCAGCAGGATATATATGAACTGAAACATAATATACAGAAGCTATAGTATAACTGCTTTAACTGTTTGCATTAGCCTGACTTCTGTTGAGGGAAGGAATAAAGTTTTAAATTTAATTTTAACAAAAAATATAAAATAAAATTTGAATATCAACTGCTACTATAGAATCTTATCTTTAGGTTCAATCCACTGATCCAGTTTTTTTACATTAGGGTTCTGCTATCTTTTTTCCCAATGTTCTTTATCTGAATGCTAATAGGTTGTACATAGATCTTCCAGACTCTTGGAAATGCTAATCCATCATTCTTGAGATTGGAATGATAAATCAGCATCTCACATGCTTTGAATTTTCTTTCAAACCATATTTTGGTGCAGTGTAAGGATTTTGTTGCCTTTCTAATTCATTGTGACATGTATGGAATGCATGATTGAAAAGGTCATAAATTCTACACAATGAATGCTGACCATGTAACCCTGAGAGAATTCCCACAGTCTTAACATTATATATATAGCTCAACATTTGATACACCTGCTTTTTCACCTCTAATCCCTCTATCATTTGGACCTTTCTTGATGTGCATAATTATATAAACTGACAAAGTATGGCAACTCCATTATTAAAGGTGTGCTAGAGGATAGAATGCACAAGGTATGTTTTTCAGGCAGTAAAATGAGTAGAGTGATTGAGGCATTGGATATGAGGCGGGAGCGAGCAAAAGAGTTGATAGTATTAATTGGTACAAATGATTTGAGAGAGGACAAAGAGCGTGTCAGAATGGATATCAGGAGGCTGCTTGGAAGGATAAAAGAGAATAGTGTGACAGGAAGGTGAAATGAGGCAGAGAGCAAGGATTATGAATGACATGCTGGCTGAAATGTGTGAGGAGATGGGAGTACAGTTTGTTAATGTGTGGAATCAGTTTGAGGGACGAAGTGAGCTGTATAGGAGCGATGGACTGCATTTGAGTTGTTATGGTGCGAGTCGCTTGGAGAGACTGCTGGTGGAAGGTAGAGAAGTGAATAGAGAGAATGAATCAGATTGAGAGGGGAGTGATGTGAAAGAGCAGGAGAAATTGCAGAAGTGGATATGAATAGGGAAGTGAGTGGTATGAGTACAGAAAATGAGAGAAGGGGTGTGCAAGAGGAGCAGGGAAACGGGGAGGCTCAGGGTGGACAGGGGGTACACAGTGTGAGAAAGGTGGATGCTCCAAGAGGAGGTAAGAGCATATGTAGGCAGGATAGGAATGGGATGACCAGGGATCAAGAGGAAACAGTTGGAATTGAAAAGGGTTCTAAAATGAAGAAGCAGAAAGAGAAATGGCCTCAGTCGAGCATGGAGAGATCACATTGAGTGAGTGGTATCAGTGGAACTAGCTGTAGATCCAGAAATGAGCTGTTGTGTTTGTATACCACTGCTAGAAGTATAAGAAACAAGGCAGATGAAATGGTTGCACTAATTGCATCTGTTCACCCAAAGATTGTCAGAATAAGTGAGACATGGTTGGAAGTGGATGACATCTTGACAGGAATAGAGATGGAAGGGTATGATGTGTTTTGTGAGGATAGAAGGGGTAAAGAGGGAGGGGGAGTGCTATTGATGATAGAGAAAGACTTATGTCCATACAAAGTAGAGATGCAAGACGGAAATAGTGCCAGTGGTTTTGAGGCAGTATGGTGTGAGATAGAGGTGAATGGAATCAAATACTTGGTGGGATGTTATAGACCAAGTAATGTGGATGGTGGTGATAGTGAAATGTATAGTCAAATTAGCCAAGCAAATAAGAAAAGGGTGATCATTATGGGTGATTTTAATTATGGCAATATAGACTGGAATGATGAGATAGCAACTGGGAGTAAAGAAAATGAGTTGAGTTTGAGTTTTTGAGTGATAACTACCTCAGACAGTATGTAACAGAGGGCACACGAGGATTTAGGGTCTTGGATTTGGTCATCTCATCAGAGGATCTAATTATAAATAAGGTGTCAAATCATCCACCAGTTGGTGAGAGTGACCATGACGTGATTACCAGCAGTGAGAGGACCCCTGTGAGAAAAGGGCATATGTGGAACTACAAAAGGGGATGATTATGAAGAGCTCAGGAGACAGCTTGCAGATGTAGCGTGGAATGAGGAGTTAGCTGGAAAAGAGATCAATGCAGCTTGGGGGATTTACAAAAACTATCTAGTAGATGCAATGTCTAAATGTATTCCAAGGGTGAGAAGGTTAAATAAGGTAGGTGTGAAATGGATGAATAAAGAGATTAAGCATGCGATACAGAGAAAAAGGGCATTGTGGAGGCAGCATAAGAGAAGTGGAAATAACCAATTTCATGAGGTCTATAAAGACCAGGCAAAGAGGGTGACTTGGTTGGTGAGAGTAGCTAAAGAGAGGTATGAACAGCAGTTAGCTAATGAAGCCAAAAAGAATCCTAGGGAGTTCTTTCGATATAGCCAGCAAAACAAAAAGAATGATTATGGAAGGATGACATTGATTGGAGAAAATGGTATAAAGACATCTGTTGCAGCATGTGTGGTGGAGATACTTAATGAGCAGTTTGCAGTTCATAAAGATCTTTCAATCTTGTCAATGTGACTTCATGGAGAGATTGAGAGCAGTTGATGGGAAGGAGAGACTGATTGTATGTGAGCAAGAGGTGTTTGGGGAGTTGAGTAAACTAGATGTAAATAAGGCTGTGGGACTTGATAATATATCACCGTGTATTCTGAAGGAATGTGCCAGGGAATTGACACCTGCCTTGACATTTTTTTAATACGAGTCTTGCACTTGATCAAGTTCCTAAGGAGGGCAAGATTGTGGCACTTCATAAAGCAGGTGATCGAACTCAAGCATCAAACTATAGGCCTATCTGTGTGTCAGGTGTTGTGGTTAAGTTGTTGGAGAAGCTTGTGAGAACTAGGATCCAGAGTTGGGTTGACAACAATGGTATTATCTTTGATGGACAGAATGGATTTGCTAAAGGGAGGTCATGTTTTAGTAATCTACTTATTACAATAAAGTGACTGCTTCCTTGGACAGAGGAGTAATATACTTGGATTTCGCAAAGGCTTTTGATAGAGTACCTCATGATAAGTTGACAGTCAAACTAGAGCAGATGGGGTTGGATATTAGATTGGAGACGGGCTATCTGATAGGTATCAACAAGTTGTGTATGGGGGTGCGATATCCTTGAAAAGGAAAGTCACTAGTGGAGTGCCTCAGGGGTCTGTATTAGGGCCATTACTGTTTAACTTGTATATTAATGATATTGGCAAAGATTTGGATGGAGATATTCAGTTGTTTGCAGATCATGCAAAGTGGGGACGAACCATAAAGAGTAGTGAAGATGTTGTGGCCTTACAAGAAGACTTGAATAAATTGAGTGATTGGGCAAGCAAATGGGGATGTGAGTTCAATGTTGCAAAATGTAAGGTTTTAAAATTTGGAAAACAAAGACTGGATGCAGAATTTATACTTGGTGAGAATATATTGTTGGAGGTAGAGGAAATAAGAGATCTGGGGGTGATAGTGGATAAGGATCTAAAATTTAGGGGACACATTGCCAAAATTGTGAAGACAAAAAGGCTTCTGGGAATGATGCAGAGGACACTGCTGTGTAGAAGTAGGGAGATTCTTGTTCCTTTGTATAAGGCTTTGATTAGGCCACACATGGACTATTGTGCCCAGATTTGGTCAAATGGATGGAGCCGGGTTTTCAGAAGGATGAAGAAATGTTGGAAAGGGTCCAAAGGCGACTGACTAAGGTAGTTTTTAGCCTCCGGAATGTCGAGTATATGGAAAGATTGAGAAGATGTAATTTGCAGAGTCTGGGGGACAGGAGGAAGAGGGGAGATATGATAGAAACCTACAAGTTGGTAAGGGGTTGTTATAGGATCAATGGTGGAAAAGTTCTACAGAGAATAGTGGGAGATCACGGGAGAACCAGAGGTCATCCCTGGAAACTATAAAGAGGGTGTGAGTAGGGGGAGTGAGAGACAGGTTTTTTTTGTGCAGAGTTGTGAATGATTGGAATGCCTTGCCTGAGAATGTGGTGTCTGCAAGGAGTTTGAGTGTGTTTAAGACACGGTATGAAGAGGTGTGTGTGTTAAGACCTCCCGGATGAGTCTTTGACTTAATGAGGTCTTGGGGTAATAATAATAAGTACTCTTTAAATAATTCCACTATCTGTGCCATGATCACCCTTCTACCATAACCATTCATCACTGTCATCCTTTTGTAATTATTGTGCCCTTTGAAAAGAATTAGAATCCAGTGTTATCTTCCACTTTTATCAAGTGAAAGAAATTTGGGGAGGCAAATCTGGAATGATAGATTTATTAGCACAAGAAAGCTGAAGATTTTGAATGCAGCTCTTTTTCAGTAGATGTGATGTGAGACCTGGAACCTAACAATAAAAAAATTTTGATGGGAAAACGATAGCATTTTGTACAGTGGCAATGTCACTTTTTTGTGCTTAGCAGTGTCCTTCATATTATGGTGGAAATAATGATGCATAACATGAAGCTGTTGATTTCATACACTTGAAAGGCGGACAAATGGATGGAGCCTGGAAAAGATTAGGGATTGACTCCTTAAGAGCATTAACAGAAAAAAGCTGAAATAGTTTGGACACCAAATGAAAAGGGACTTTTCAAAAGTAATAGAAGATAAGGTTCTGTGAAAAAGCAGAAGTGATATAGATCCTCAGTGCAATGGATGGTGAGTCAGGAGTGGTGAGTTTTCAGAACTAAGCTCAAAAGTCCACAATAGGACCACATGTGAAGAATTTGTTGCATATTATTTGAGGTATGTGGGTGACTATGGCATCTGCAGATGTCTAATGAAATTATGTATGCATTTCTACTGAGGATTGAAATCCTAAAGTACCATTGGAATAACCAATGAAAAAAGCTAAATGGTCTCTTATGAAGATGGCAGGATTCTCCCTTCAAAACAGCTGCAACACTGACAACAGGCAAAAAACACATGCAGATGACAGCCTATGGCAAAAGAATTAATCAATTTATTGTAGTATACATTAGGTTAATAAAAGCAAAACTATTTTGCTGTAACATTTGACTTGATGTTTAATGGTTGGAATCATGCTTTTGGAAACCAACTACTGTTGTACTACATGATAAGTTTTATTTAAGAATGTGATTATATTCATTAAGTATTTGTGAAATGTGTGCTCTAATCATTTGGCAGATTAGCTAGACAATTTGTAGCATATTGATGGGGGGGGGCAGATTATTTAGGATTATCTTTAGTTTGGTTTCACAGCAGTTGATAGTAATGATCAAGATAACATTTGCTAAGTAATAATTCAACAAATACTAAGTGATGGCTCGGGTAATGCATTTCACTCGACCATTGCTCTCCATATTAAAAAAAAAAAAAAAAAAAAGTACTTTAATTTCATTATGACCAATATACAGCTTCCACAGATGATTTGTTCTTCCTGCTGCAATATTTCTTTTATATATATATATATATATATATATATATATATATATATTCCTCTCACCAACTTATCTCAGTCATTATCTTTTCTATTCCTATCTGCCTAGAACACTTTCTCTCAAGCTGTCCTTATATTCAGCATTCTAGTCCAGATTTGCAAACAGAAAGCTAGATGTAGCCAAATCAATATTTTGTACAGTGGCAATGTCACTGTTTTTTATGTTGCTCCCACCTATGAAATACTGTCCCAACTTGGATATGTCTTTCTTACATTGGTTTCTATATTTTCTAAGAGCACAAGCTGATTTATTTTCAAGGAACTTTTAATATGCCTTCACTGCCTTCCTAAGCCCACCATGGTGTTCTGATTTTCCTATCTTTGCATACAACCTCACCAATACCTCTCCTGCTGAATTAATCAATATTGCAAACCTTAGTGAGTTGTGAAAGTTGATCAAAAAATGTCTGCTGTAATGTGAGGGAACACCACCAGATACCTCACTTACCCCTGGAATAAAGTCCTGTCTCATTCCATTTCATCTGACCACATGTGCTTTTATGCTTCACAAAACAAATGATATCCATCTGCTCCGAGCACCACTGACTACAAATCTTTCAGCCACATTGCATTAGAGCTCTTCTAAATTTAGCATCACCAAACAGCTAAATATCTCTTAAACCTTGAACTATATAATCGACACATAAACAGTGATCCATATAATACACTACTTAACATCATTCTCTTTTGAGATAACACTTTCCTATATTCAACTTTCTGATTTTCAACTAACCACCCTATATTCAGGTTATCAACTGACCATCTGTCCTGCTCATTTTCAACAGTTCTCATGTAACATCCTGTCAAATACTTGAATCTTTAAAATAAAAATAGAACAGCATTTCCTTCATCCACTGCAGTTTTTACACTAGTATATAAATTTTACTCATTTTGTTTACCTAGTTTTCAAGTGACTTTAATAAAATTAAGCTGCTTGAAACAAGACTTAAGCCCCAAAATCCATGCTGGCCTCTACAACAATTCCAATTCTCATCAACCAATTTTGTATACTATCTCTAACCAAGCTTTACAACATCACATTTAATGCATGAACTAACCTACAGATGATCGAGTTGGATTCTGAACCTTGCAGTTTCACTATCCCCCCCCCCCTTCCACTCTGCTTATTAGTGGCTGTTCCTTTTGCTTTGCTAGACTTGTAGAACAACCAACAGAGGATCACCAACAAATACAGGCATTTTCATGGGGGTCAGAAGACTTATTGTGAGATATCCATCATTCACATTATCTATCATACCTCTCCTTGAGCTCATTCACTGATAAAACACAACCTGCCAACCCATTCACTGTCCTCCAAGCAAAAAAAAAAAAAAAAAAAAAAAAAAAAAAAAAAAAAAACCTAACACTCTTCCTAACTAACCGTGCTGTTACACAATTTGCTCTCTCTTCTTGTCATGCACTTAAGTCTTCAGTTTCAATCCTATAAATCCCTTTTAACAACTTATATATGCTTGCTTCTATCATGTCTTATTTTTTTTTCTTATCTACTAGTTTCTGAAGTCAACAGACTTTCCAATCTATTCTCCTAGGGAGCATTCCATAGGCCTGCAACAATCTTCTGACCTTGCATCACCAAAATTGTCACTCACCTCTAGATCCTCTCCACCACTTCATCTCCATGGAATTCAGGTGTCCAAATCTGTGTGCAGCAGTCCAGATGTGGCCTTATTAATTAGCCTTACATAGGGAACATAACTTCTCTATTCTTACTTGTTAGTGTGTTCAACAACCATAATCTGATGTACATTGTTGCAACCTTTTTGCAATATGCTCTCTAAGCTTCAATTCCCTGGCCAAGTTCCATCAGTATAACACACAGCTTGATCTCTTTTTTTCCCAAAGTGCATCATAAAACTAGCATCAATTTACCATAGCCTGCACTGCTAGTTGATTTAAGTCTTCACGCAGGATCTGTGCATCACCTTCAATTACCATCAGCAAACAACTGAATATTTCGTGTTTAATTATTTCCTATATCACTGATATACAAATTAAACAGAAGACCAAGTACAATATACAACTGTATATTGTAGTATTGTATTGGACCCTGTGGTACACCATGGGTCACCTGCCTTCTACTGGATTCAACTCCTAATCTAGTGATTTGAATTAGGAGGTAGCTGATGGACAGATTATCAATGCACCAGATTCATAGCCAAGTTGACTACCCAATGCCATATTTTGAATACTTGAGTATTAGTATGCATAAACTGCAATACCTGCTTTACGTCTTGTGTTGTTTAGCCTAATAAAGTTAAGAACCGGGATTGCCACATTAGTATCATGTGATCACTCTCCCACTTACTAACCTCTAGGTTGCCTGGACCCCTGCATATCCCCCCCCTTAGACATTCTAGTTTCCTTGACTCTGCACTTCTGAATTCTCATTGAACAGTTTCTTCAGACTCCTGATCCCAAATCGATGCAAATACAAGCCACCATCTGCCCTGTATAAATCTTTCCATCAAACTCACTTCACAAACTCCACACCACTCCTCCTGCACAATCTTTCCACTGATTCATTTGCAGTCAGCTCATCTCAGCCTCAAAAAAACTGTAGCAACTTACTATTTCTACTTTCCACTCTTCTTTTTCACATTAACTACTAACTCTTTCATATCTTCTCACATACCACACATCACCTACTAAATCATTTGCACCAGCCAAAATAAACATCTTATAACATTACTAACATCCTTAATCTTAGCACAAGAAAAACACAATTTCATCACACTCTACTATTCAACAAACTGCCATTCAATATCTGATCCTTATTTTCACTTTTGCTCATTTATATATATATATATATATATATATATACACTTGGCTTTCTTTCCCACTTTTTGTTTCAGTGTCACACCATCAGGCATGTCTCCATCAATTCAATCTTACATTTTGTTCTGTGGAGAACTCCATGTAAGCGTTTTCATCTTTAATCCAATGCTATTTTCATCCAATGCTATTAATGCATTAGAGGGCAGGGAGTATGGTATTCCTATTTTATTGTTTCCATTTTTATGGAGTGGGAGTCTTCCTTCTCACCGAGATATTTTCTTCGCCAAGTACGTGAAAGTCAAACCCCACCTGGTCAAATTGGGATGGATTAGGATAAAAATAACTGAAATTTGTAGAAAGGTCCTCTTGTATCCTAGCGTATCTATGAAGAATATGGGAGGTATGGGTTTAATCTCAGAAGTGAGTATTACATTGGCACTTGGAATGTACGGGGTCTACAGCTGGGTTTTGCTGAATATTGTCTGTGAAGAGATGGAGTGGAATAAAATTGATATCCTGGGATTTTCATATGCCTGATGGAATGGAGAATATCATTTTAAAAGTGCAGATCGTAAACTAGTTATTTATTGAGGAGGTTTCTCGAAACATCATGGAGTATCTGTAGTACTAAGAAAGTTCAGGCAAGAGCCGATCTTGTGTATATATATATATATATATATATATATATATCTGATCCACACACGGAAGGTCAAAGGACCTTGAGCACACTGTAGGTCTTGTGGTGTCGTGTGTGAACAAGAGGAATAGAAGAAAGGAGAAGGAGGTTGTTCCTTCACATTTTGATTGAACAGCTGAGGTTTAGTAATCGTTTATAATCCTGTAAATGACTCTGTATTAGATCTAAGACTCATCCTACCTATGTTTTTATCATCGCAATTTATGCAAACCACATCGATCAGGCCTGATGAAGAGAGTGAGGAATTCTATGAAAACGTACAGACTGTGTTGGACTGCCTTCCAAGAAGGGATGTACTTTTCATCATTTGGGACTTTAATGCAAAAGTGGAAAAGAATACGACAGTGAGTTCAGAATGTAGAATGGTTTACCTGGATAAATGTAATTCCCGTGTTGAAAGACTGTTGGAACTTGGCCATGTTCACAGATTCTTTATTACCAATACTTGCTTCCAGAAATATTCAAGACGAACATATACTTGGACATCTAACATTGATAAGTCAAGGCACAAGACTGATTACATCCTGGCTCTCCAGACGTGTAAGGTAAGGATCTCATGTGCATCTCCTATTTTACGGTTTCTTTTCTTCTTATAGAGTAGAAATTTGCCTTGTACGCTATAGTATGGCCTTTTAGGTGGCCTATTGTGTATAGAGAGTGGCTTTAGATGTCTTCCATCTTGCCCCTGTATCGTCCGCATACAGGGGCAAGATGGAAGACATCGGATTGTGCGGGATGTCCAACATGTATATAGAAAACAGCAATGCAGCTAGTAGGGATCCCTGTGCCACTCCAGCAAAGATATTGCGCTGGGATGAGGTAGAACCATTGATTTTGACTGGTATTGATCTATTCTGAAGATATGAACGGATTAGATGAACCATTTGTAGTGAGATACCGGCTAAGATATGTTTGTGTAGGAGTCTGAAATGCAAGATTTTGTCAAATGCGTTGGATAGGTCTAGGAAAACAGCTCCTGTGCACTGGCGCTAGTCATAGCTGGAGGTGATATATTCCACAATGCTGTGGATTTGCTGGGTAGCACTATAGTGTTGCCGAAAACCAAACTGTTCTTTAGGAAGGTTTAGGTCATTTACTGAGGTTTGGAGTCGTGAGAGGATGACCTCCGCAACCTTACCCAGGTTGGAGATAAGACTGATTGGACGATACTTTTGCGGTAGGTGTAGGTCCTTTCCTGGCTTATATATAAGGATTACATCAGCCAGTTTTCAGGTGGAAGGAAAATACTGAAATCTTAAGATTGCATTTATTATAATGGTCAGGTGCACTACAGCTTTTCGAGGCAACTGCTGTCTGGTCCAGCAGCTTTTGTGTTCTTTAAGTTTTTAATGATATTATATATTTCACCAGGTGATGTGGGTACAATGTAGTTAGTACTGGTATCAGGAAGTTTGAGTGAAAGTCTGACCTGTCTGTGAATTTTGTATATGTGATTGAAGTCTAGATTTCCATATGCAGGTTTGCACTGCTCTTCCAAATTTCTTACCATGATCTCTGCCTTCTCCGCATCAGTGTGTACAAGGCCCTGGTCAGAGAGTATTGGGGGAGTGAGTTGCCTTTGTTTTTGATATTTCTTATAATTTCCAGATAGAGTGATAGTAGCTGAGATAAAGGCTATCTTTTCTTCTTATAGATGGCCTCTGTGAGCCTTGAGTGCATCTCTCACAGCACCAGTATTCAGGCAATAACAATCAAGGAAACGAAGGAGTAGCCATAGTATTCAACACAAAATATGAGGCTAATCTTCTTGAATGGCAGTCAGTCTGAAGTAGAGTAATGTGGGCAAATATGAGAATGGGGAACTGGACAATGAGACTTATTTGTGCCTATGGTCCCACAGAAGATTCTACTAAGGTAGAAGTGGAGGAATTTTTTCAGGCTTTATAAAAAACAACTGACACAATGAAAAAGGAAAAGTTGGTCCTTGTTGGGGATCTAAATAGCAGAGTAGGAAATGATTGTGAGACATACAAAAATATTTGGGAAAATTTGGAGAAAAGAGCAAAGCTAATAATAATGGCAAACACCTGTTGGATTTCTGCTCAGGACATGGACTGGTTATTACTAACACCATGTTCTAGCATAAAAATATGCACAAATTCACATGGAGAGAAGAGGCAAGGAATAAGAAAAGGCTCATTGACTATGTTATTGTTGATAGTGATGTTTTCTCCCTGGTGCAGGACACCAGACTGTACAGAGGATTTGAAATTGGAAGTGAGCACTATTTAGTTCTTGAGCAGGATAAAATTGAATTTCATATTGAAAAGAATAACATGTAAGAAAGTTTTAAAGCGAATAAAAGTTGAGCAGCTCTCAGATGTGAACTGTAGAATAAAATACACAACGTTGATTTAAAAAAAAATGAAAGAGTTTGGGAACAGGAATCAAACCTTGGAGATTCAGTGGCAAGCCTTGAAGAAAGCCCTCATTAATTCAGCTAGAGAGGCATGTGGTGAAGTCTGCAAGGATAGAAAAATTAGAACTCCATGGTGGACACAGGAAGTTAAAGAGGCAGTGAAGGAAAAGAAGAAAGCATATCAAAAGTTCCTGGCAAATAAGTCAGCTTGTGCTCTTAGAGAATACAGAGACAAATGCATGAATGCTAAACACTGTGTAAAACTAGCAAAACAAAAGTCATGGGAGGACATTGGCAAGAATATAGAAAATATATATCAAGAAGGTGACAAAATATTCTGGAGGTTGTTGAAGATGCTTAGGAATGGAGGAAAGAATGCTGTAAAAGGAGTTAGAGATGATAAAGATGACATGAAAACGGGAGAAAAAGATATCCTTGAAGTATGGAGTAATTACTTTGAAAAACTGCTAAATGAAACAAGCAGTGATGACAGTAGAGTGGTAAAAAACACTGACCAGGTATGCAGTTAGGAATACATATCCATATTTGAAGTAGATATTATTCTTATTATTTGACACCTCCAGGGAGTCCAAAGACTCATCGAGGGAGAGTGCGCCAATATCATCGAACGATTGGAGCCCCTTCCAACTACTAACCGCGCTCAAACTTACTTAACTGAGCCATTAGTAGCAGAGGCTCCACCAATCGACCAGAAGTGCAGAAGTATGGTGGTATAAAAGTCTTACAGTGGCTGCACTGCATGGATCAGAAAGCCTGGACAGATGGACGAATTCCCGATGATTGGATTAGAGCTCTCATAGTACCCATATATAAAAAGGGAATTAAAAACTGAATGAGAGAATTACAGAGCTATTTCCCCACTGAGTGTCCCTGGCAAGATCTATGCAAGTATACTTGAGAAACGGTTGAGAAGAATTGTGGAAGAAAAGCTTGGTAAAGAGCAAGCTGGATTTAGGGCAAATAGAGGCTGTCAGGATCAGATCTTCACTTTACGACAAATAGTCGAGAAAGCATGGGAATATAACAAAGATCTGTATTTAAGTTTTGTCGATCTGGAAAAGGCATATGACAAGGTGCCAAGAGAGAAGCTATTCGATACGCTACAGTTATATGGTGTCAATGGGGCATTATATCAAGCAATACTTAGTCTTTATTTGAGTTGTAAGTCAGCAGTTAGAATTGAAGGAAGTACAGACAGATAGTTTAATGTTAAATCTGGTGTGAGACAAGGATGTATATTATCCCCTCTGTTATTCATTATCTATATGGATCACATTATGAAGGAAAGTGGTATTAAACATGATATCAGAATTGGAAATGTTAATGTCAGCTCTTTGCTTTATGCAGATGATATTATACTTCTAAATAAATCCGCTACAAGCCTGCAAGATTCTCTGACTAAATTGAATAACTTGTAATAGATATGATATGAAGGTCAGCAATAAAAAGACAAAGACAATGAAAATAGGCAGAATCATTGAAAATGTCAACTGTGTTGTGAATGGAGAACCTGTGGAACAAGTAAAACATTTCAGATACTTAGGCACGATTTTTAGTGAAGATGGTAAATTAAATATAGAAATAGACAACAGAATCAGCAAAGCTAGTATTTTGGGAAGTCAATTGAATAAATTCATATGGAATAAGAGAGAAATTAGTGGAACACTAAATTAGCTGTATACAAGACAGTGTTCAAACCAGTTTTAACTTATGGATCTGAGAGCTGGGGCAGAAGTAAAAGATTTCACCAAAGTGTTTTACTTCGACCCATGGAGTCCTGAGAAAGATTATAGGCGTGAACAGATGGCATCAATGGCAATATCACATTAAAAACGAGGATATTAGGAAAGAATTTGACATTGTCAGCATCCAGGAATGTGTTAGCAGAGCAATTCTCAGGTGTATGGTCACTTAAACAGAATTGGCGAAGAAAGATTATCAAAACAAGTGTTCTCTGCCAGGTTGGCAGCAAAACGACCCAGAGGAAGACGAAGATATATTTGGATTGATACGGGGCAAAGTGCCTTAGAAGATAGAAATATAAGATCTGATAATGTTGGAGTCTTGACAAGTAACAGACTGATTTGGAGGAAAATGGTAAATAGGAAGTTAGTAATGATGTAATTTTTTTCATGTAGTACTATCATATCCTATACACCCCTTGAGGGTACATGGCAGGAATTTGATGATGATGATCATGACGATTATCTTGTGGCGCACGAGTGTTATGAAATCTTTTCCTGGCTATGTTTTTTGCCTGATCAAGTTCATAATGTCTTCAGGCTGACGACCAGGCTTGTGGACAGATTTGTAGAAGGTGGCTACCGTTATGGTGGAGTTAATTAGTTGGGAGAGGCTTCTAACTGAGATTCTATTTCTTCGTTTGTACATATTAGCAAAGAAAAATTATATGAGCATTTATATGAAATTATATGAGCAATTTCATAAAACTACTTCAAGCAGTTTTTTGAAATTTGTCTGAAATGATTGTAAAAGTAGCATCTCTACATCAGAATCGTATAAATCCTCGGAAACATGCGAACAATTCGTATTGTCCGTCAATCAGTACCGCAGTTTATTGAAGACTCTGACCTGGACGGATAGTTCGTTGAAATGCGGCATCATTAAACTGCAAAAGACATCGTTTAACCCGAAGTGCTGTTTAATTTGGAGTAAAGGGAGAGTCACAAAGTCGGGGATGGGGTTTAGAGAAACTGCCCTATCGATCTCGCCAAATGGAATTTAGTACACAAGTTTGAGACTTGGTATTCAATTATTTCAATTTATTTGTGATTTGATAATTCCCATTCCACCGCAAAAAAAAAAAAAAACCTATCAGCAGTGTTTAAGACACCTCGAATCCTCAATTTCTGCAATTAAATCAGAACGTATTTTATTACTATTAAATCATAATCACTTACGTTTCCTGCTGACTTAAGTGGGACTAACCAAAAGGGATCAAAATGAAATAAAAACTCAAAACAACGAACATCTTCTTGCGTTATTCCTGAACCCCAGAATTCAGGAATTCAATTTAACCCACAGCAGATATTACAAAATATACTTTTTATAATTTTCTCTCCATTGTGACTCTATAAAGAGTCCAACAGGCGACCAAAAATCAAATCTTCAAAATGGTTTCTCGAATTTATTCTTACATTCCATATTATGCATTTTGGGAAACTAAACATGGAGGAAGAAACAAGAGACGTCTGTGGATTTCAGTGAAATGGAGTTAATAAAAGTCACAGAGAAGATTGAACTGGATATAATTACAGACATTTATTCATCTAAATAAAATGGCAAAAGGGTTTTAATGATATATCTGTCTGCTAACAAATCTTATTTCCCATAGGCAGTAGGGGAGGCCATTTCAGTCCTATCTAACTTTTGGAGACTGAGAAGCAGTCAGACTCCACCGTTACCAATCAGAGATAGCAAACACAAGATTACCACTAATTGTAAATTGCTTCGATGTAAAGACTGAAAACAAGTTCTGACATCTCCTAATCCGACTCTTCTATACTGTCAGTCTGAAATAATGTAGGTTCTAATGAACACTTTCTTGAGTTTATGGGAAGAAAATCCAAGTGTTTCAGGGAAGAATCTGCTTTCCCATGTCAGAGATCAATTCAATAAAGACTTAAAAACAGTTAAAGTTCCTCATCGCAGCGATCTGAATCGAATTTCGAACGAAGTTTCCTCAGGCCCTAGCGCTATTGAAGCAACCACCATTTCAACATGGTCACACACACACACCTTTTCCGACAGTATTCTGTAGAGGTGGAAACTTGCATTAATGGTGCATAGAAATATCAAATTCAAGTGATGTATTACAATATTTGCAAAGATAATTGAGAAGGTGGAATAAAACACTGGGTAGACAGGCTGCTGTTCGAGAAGGAAGCGACCGTGAGATGCGGTGATCCCTTAGAGGGTAATGGATGCAATGCTGTAGCCAATTCGCCTCCGTAGCGCAATTGGAAGAACGATGGTACATTGTGCCCTTCGATTGGAATAGGCCTAAGTTCGATTCTCGTCGCGACGGGAGGAATCTTTATCTGGTCGATTTCAATCGAAGGTGAGTTAGCCGATCTCATACGGAGGTGGCAGGGTTTTTTCTCCCGGAAACTCGGGTTTTTCTTCCCGCATACATAAAAATCGGCCTTTCAGAACACGCAATTTACAGACAAAAACTACTAGTTGTGCTGGTGTTGGAGGTGGGCGGTAGATGGCGTTGATGGAGATGATTCGTAGTAGAGGTTAGGTGTAGAGATAGTTGTAGGTGTCCTCCCGCGATGAGTCTTCGGACTCCTTGGAGGTATCAGGAATAATAATAATAATAAAACACATTAATTCGTCGTATAAATAAGGTCGAAGTGGTGCAATGATATATGGTACAAAGCAGACCCATCTGGACTACTATATTCATATCTTGTCAGTAGCATAACTCAGTAGAAGTGGCGTTTGAACTCTACGCCACTTGTCTGCATGAAGAAAGAGACGTGTATTGAAATCTAGTTGCCGAGTAGAGGAACATTTTCTAAGACTTTTTTTTTCGACCAGTTCCCGAGTTAGTCGATCTCTGGCACGGGCAAGTGGGTGTGTTCTCCCAAAAACTCGGGTTTTTCGTCCCGTAAACTCAAGAAACTCGACCGTCAAACCCACACTATTTTCAGACATTAAAAATATTGTGTTAAGGTAAGGGACCACGATATGGCGACACTTGTTAACCGCATTCTTCTTTCGTTCCGATTATTTAGTGATAGTCTTGGGCCACACTTATTGACTACCAGTGGAGATTGAACTGCTCCCCCAGTCTCCAAAAGTTAGATAGGACTAAAACAGCCTCGCCTACTCCCTATATGGAACAAAAGGGAGTTACTGATTTATGCTACGAATGCATGGCATGGATCACATATATATATATATGTGATCCATGCCATTACTTCCTTGTGCTCTGCGACAAATGATTAGTCGGTTTGACCTGGCAGCAGTGGCACACCCAGGGAGGAGGACAAGGGGCCCTGGCCCCCAAAAGAAAAAGGAAATAAACGCTAGAAAATTTTCCAAAAACATTTTCCTAATTAAAATTCATGTTTTTTTTTATTTATGTTGTGTCTTCTATTTCTATGCTACTTGTCATGTATTGGCGATCACTGTAGATGCTGAGTCATAGGTCGTATGCAATACGTAGTGTGAATTCGTAAATCGTCTACTCAACTCCCCCCCCCCCCAAGATTAAATCCTGAGTGTGCCACTGCCTAGCAGTTCGCAAATCAATCAATTCACAAGTGAATGAAGTTACAAATGCTGTTGTGGAGTAAGCCATGAATAACAATGTTGGTTACTTCAGTGCACGTGCTGCATCAAGACGTGGATGTGCCTTACATTACTGTCATGAAATGTCTACAGATGATTCTGTATTTCTGGTGTTACGTCGTTGTTTTTTCCTATTTATATATTCCTTTTCTATCTTTCAATCACTATTTTACTTATTCAGATATCGGGCCTGATATATTCACATCTAGGATTATTTCCTCTTCGGATACTGGCAAATTTATATTATGCTGCGTCAGCCAGTATCCTATAGCAGAAAAGATCTTTGCTCAGGGAGACAAGACTAGAGTCGTTCTTACCCAATAATTTATTTAACATGGTCGTATAGATTCAGACTGCAGTCGCGACCTAAATCTATAATTATATACACTTTTTAATTCCTTCCCGCCAAAAGAGGTTCTATTTTTATAAGTGGTAGTTTGGAATCGTAATCAGGCATGACTCAGGTTTAGGTAAATAAAACATGTTTATTGGAATATCAAAGCAAAATACACTAAAGAGATCATACATTCAATTTGACTCAATACTAAATAAGGAAACTCGAGTTTTAAAAGTTATAAAGCATCGTATAAACAATGTAATTGAAAATTGGGATAGGTTGCAAATGATATGATGTTAAGCTAAAATTCCCTTCTGCAAGCTATTCATAAGATAATATAAATAAACATTCTAATGTTAGAGCCTGTGTAGCTCAGTGGATGTGGCGTTTGCACACCATCGCGCTAGGCCGCACGAAGGAAGTCTTGGTTTCGAGTCTAGTCAGCGACTAGAGGAAATTTTTCTAAGCCTTTTTTCGACCGGTTCCCGAGTTAGTCGATCTCTGGCACGGGCAAGCAGGTTTTTCCTCCCGGAAACTCGGGTTTTTCGTCCTGTAAACTCAAGAAAATCGACCGTAGAACCCACATTATTTCAGACATTAAATATATTGTGTTAGGGTTAGGCACCACGAGATGGCGGCACATTCGAGCCGTCTCTCTTCACTGCGTACCGCTTAATTAGTGATAGCCTTGGGCCATCTGTCTCTGATTGGGTACCAGTGGAGATTGAACTGCCCACTCAGTCTCCAAAAGTTAGATAGGGCTAAATGGCCTCGCCTACTCCCGTATATACGGGAATAAAAAGGCGTTAGCTGATTTTTTTTTTTATTCTAATGTTACTCAGTTACTAAAAATCCAACTCTCGTTAAGTTAACTCAATCACATATAACACAAAAGACTTCTACCAAACAATTCTTATTCTCACGAGGAGGTTAATTATCTAATTAGTCTGTCCACAAAATTCTTTAGAATAATGTTCATAATTTACATTCACATATAATTTTCTCTTCTAAGGAATTCTAAACACAAAATAGAGTAATTCTACTTTACCAAACTTTTTCCCGAGGCTCTCAGCACCACATGTACGTCTGGTCATCTCTTGTTTGTTGGCTGTCCTCTGCAAAGATAGCATATCCTCTACGCCAGCGTAGAGGATATGCTATCTTCATAATTACTGTCGATCACGGACTCGATCTTCTTGCGTCTCAGGAAACATCTATATTCCTCTCGATGGGACTTCTCGGCGAGGGCTCGATTCTACTAGGGCTGGAAATTTCACCTTCAGCTCTGAATGGAATCCTACAGCATTCTCAGGAAAACTCGCCATCCAACATCGTAGCACTGACGCCTCATTCCCCTTACTCGAACCATCGACTAACTTCCGAACCAGGAACCAGGAAACGATAAGACAAGAAGTAGTCTCCGAAATGGCGCTCATTCCCCTTATGTTCTTCGTCCGATTGCCCCCTTTTTCGGACTCCCGTTGCACACGACCTATATCCTTTCTCACCTTCGGTTCATCCCTTGCTCTCCCCCTTTGCTGTTATACTCTTGTATTCACGGAATTCGCGTCAACGTACTTTCCACGTTAGCTATTGCCTCCGGCGTTACGCTGGACACGTGTAGTTGTATACATTCTAAGAATTGTTGCTTAATCTCTATCTGGTGACTCACAATCCCTCTATACAGCTAAAGTGAGGCTTAAATAATATTAACAAATTCCTCTTTTAAGACATTCTCTAATTCGATCTTAGTATGATCAAAATAGATTAAGTACATGGTACATAAAAAAGATTGCAATTTTATACATATGTGAAGAAGTTTCACTTTAATTTCAGCTGATGTGCAGGTATTTCTCTTTGTCTGTGAAGTTTAGTATGTTAGACCCTGAATGAATGATTTCTTTGCAAGATTCCTTCATTCAGGATATAACACCAGCCATTTGTGAGCACAGGACTTTGAAAATCGGCTGACATTCACATTAATATTACTTGCTTGAGTGGAGTTGGACCTTGCACGGTTTTGAATGATTTTGTGGAGAAATGAGACTCACTTTCACCTGAGCAGCTGGGAATACCCACAACTGCCCAGTATGAGCTAAGCAAAACCCGTATGCAATCCAACAAATTCCTTTTCATTTACCCAAAGTTACTGTCGGATGCAGGTTTTACAGCTTCGTTTATCATTCGACCATTCTTCTTTGAGGGCATATGCCAGTCTAGTCACCTGTGGCCTGCTCAATTACTGCCAAGAGGTGTTTTGTTTTGCCAGTCATGCATGAATTGATTCAGTCATTTTCATGCAGGATGGGACCATGCATGCATTGGTCGATCCGTACAGGAGGTTCTTTGAGAACATTTTACGGAAGCCAGAGTGATCACCCGTGCGTGGCCTCCTCATTTACCTGATATCACCCGCTGTGACTTCTTGCACTGGAGAATTCTCAGACATATGTCAGTGTTTGAGAACCTGCTAACTAACCTATTGTTGAAACGTTATTCGTGTAACACGAAGATATTGTATACAATATCAATTTCCATATATATCATGTAAAAGGAAAATAATAGTTCTTCAGAACACCTCTTAACCAATAATCATACCTTTTCAATATCTCGTAAACAGCATAGTGCTAACAGCTTAATTATTAAATATAAATTATAAATGAAGTGATTGAATCAGACACTTTAATGTAAATGGTACTTTTCAAGTGGATACGGGATTGTACCCTTCATACCATCACTAGTGTAAACTGTTCCTTGTTCTGATGTAAGCAAAATAAGCTAAGAATCATTCAAAAATCAAGAAATCGCCATTAATTCAGACGAAACTGATAATAATGGGCATGCACACTGGTTAAGCGCGATCTGCAGCAGCGTAGTAAACTATCCTGTTTTTTGCAGGAATTTCAAGTGCACCGTGGTCCAGACCATCCGTAGAAGAAAAATCAGCGGTGTATTTGTAATAAATGTACTGAAAGCTTGAAATACATTCAAAGATAAGATTTTTCATAGTTGTTGAATCACAAAACTAGTTATCTTCAACGAGCACGAAGTCGATGAAATTTTCAGTTTAAGCATCAGATAAAATATTCTTAAAACGAATAATCATCAGACGTAATGGAAATGTTGCAGCAGGGTAAAGATTTCAATAAAATGTTGCACACGCAGAACGTTTTTGTCTATAAGGATGAATCAAAATGCTTTTATAATCCCTGCTATCTGATAAGGCTACTGTGTAGGCCTGTAGGGGAAAGTTTATGAGATAAGTGCTTTGCCCGGGCGGGTGGGAGTTATAGATCCTTGTTAGGAAGAAGGATGGCCTTAGGTCTTCTATATTTGAAGAACTCCGATTCATCTTCACATTCATTTGGATGTGAAGACGATTTTGAGAAGAACTTTACTGCTAAAGATTGCAGGAAAGAATAGATAAGGGATATTTGTGTTCTAATGAAGTTGAATATTTGTGATATACCATGGCGCATTTAAAATCATGCATAGGCATTTGTTCCAATAAAATGTAACTTTTATTGGAATAAAATGTTTCTCTCGCTCAAATTAATATACATATTATGTCAGATAAAATCAGGTGTTTTCACAACACCTTGTAAAAAGAGTAACATTCTCAATAAATATTAACTTTACATAAATATATATCTGATCTAAATTACAATTTTTAGAAATAATTATATACGTTTTGTACGAGAGTGGAATGTAACCAAAGCAATTAAGAGTATGGGAGAGTCTGGCTTATTTTGCTTGTTGTATTTAAATGAACGAATTAGCAGAAAACCTGAATATTTCGTACTACACTCTTTTACCTTTAAAATTACAGAATCTCAATCTCTGATTTGCTTAGTTGTCCTTTAAACACATCATTTTGTTTTGCGATTTCAAGTGGGTAAAAATAAAATGAATTAATCTCTGTAAATCTGTTTAAATAAAAAGATATGCAGATTGACATTTCAAGCAGTACATTTTAATGAATTTCCTCCATTTAGTTTGCGAAAATAATTCTCCTATTAGGAAAGAAAAGAACCTTGAGTGGTGTATTGGCATATAATGAAACGCAATTAAGACTGGAAGGGGGAAAAAGACTTTATGACTTGAATTAAACCAGAATCAAAACAGATCGCACATAACAAAAGAAATCCGTCCGCACCAAGTTGTTACATCAAGTAAAATGTAAAAAACAATCATTTCGATTTTTTCCCAACTGCTGGTATTTTAAATTTCCATTCTATTGAGAATGCTTTATTCGGTTTATCTTCATCAACACACACATCAATTCGTCACAAACATAACAAAGGATCATCTGGGAATCTTTTTCTTGTCTTAGATTTTGTAAGTGAAATAATTTTCTCTCCGTTGGACACTGGCTTATTTAACACTGGGGTTATCATCATCAAGTTCTTAATAAATACCCCCAATATCCGATGCTCAGAAAACTATGCACTGGATATTGAGGGTATTAATACATTCCTATTGAATATTTATCTTCATATTTCTCCAATCTCACAGAACTCCAATTACGTCTTTTATTTCAGTTCTTTTGAAGCACGTTTTAAGATTGTCAATCCACCTACATCTAGCTTTATTCTGGGCCTTTTCTCCTAATTCTGGCAAATAAAAAAAAACTGTTACGTTAACATTTCCTCACCCATTTTGTTTCAGTGGCCATCCCACCTTCGATTAGCTCAGCTCAATAATTAATATGTACATGAAAGCCTATGTTCTGCAAGGTGAGAAGAGAATAAGCCAGTAAATATTTATTTAAAAATTAACACAAAACATGGCTTGGTGGTTTACTGATTTTTATTCCATACTTCGATGTAATACCCAGAAATAGACGTGTCATGCTTCTAATAAGAACAAAGCGGGATTGGAAATTCTTTATCACCAATTCTGAGGAGCATTCAAACACTCATTTTCGATAACATCTTAGCTCGTCTTGCATCTATAACAGAAGGTTATCTACATTGTTGGACCACTGTCTTTTTCACTAGGAAGGTTCTCGTAATACCACCATTCCGTCCGCAGGTGACGGGTTATTCTGTTTCGTTCAACTTCATTTTCGCAGCATCCCATAGACAGTTGAAGCCTCTTTCAAAGGCCCGATTCTCACGTTGGCGAGACGAAAAACCCTGCCAACTGCACATGAGAATCGGCTATTTCAACTTCACTTGAAAAATGTCCCAGGGATGTTCTTTGCGTTCTTGGGAAGAAATTGAACCTACCCCTGGGGATTTCCAAATGAAGGGAGGGATTCGCTACGGTATTGATGTTTAAATCAATTTCGAAGATATTAAAGGTATAAAAAAAAAGGACGAAAAACTCGAGTTTCCTCCCGGAAACTCGGATTTTTCGTCCTGTAAACTCAAGAAAATCGACCGTAGAACCCACATTATTTCAGACATTAAATATATTGTGTTAGGGTTAGGGACCACGAGATGGTGGCACATTTGAGCCGCCTCTCTTCACTGTGTACCGCTTAATTAGTGATAGCCTTGGGCCACCTATCTCTGATTGGTACCAGTGGAGATTGAACTGCCTACTCAGTCTCCAAAAGTTAGATAGGGCTAAATGGCCTCGCCTACTCCCCGTATATGGGAATAAAAAGGCGTTAGCTGCTTTTTTTTTTTTTTTTTTGAGAAAATGATTTCTAAGTCAACTGCTGCAAATAAGACATGCATAAGAAATCTTGCCGATGTGCAGGATGAATTAAAGAAGATAATAAAAATTAAATAAATCTTTTATTTTTAATCTTCTTTTATGCTTAACCATATCTAAATATGGTTAAGCATAAAATATAGTATAAAAATAAAAAATAATTACTATACAAATACAATATATTTCATAAAAAATATATTTAAAAAGAAAAACACATTCGCATGTTGTTTCAAAGAGTAAATTTCTAATTCCCTTAGAAGTTTTATTTAAAAAAAATTGAAAGTATTATGCCCGTTGTCTTTCGTATTTTAATCCCAAACCGAGTGGCATAGCTGTGTGTGTGTGTGGGGGGGGGGGGGGGGGGCAATCAGCCCCGGCGACACTTTGAATCTTTTTGAACTTTGGCATTTAGCAGTTAATTCGAAAATAGTCTCGAGAACTCAGTTCCAAATATTGTTACTACTGCGAATTTTCCTCACAATTGATGTAAGTGTTGCTATTTAACACCTCTCAGTTGTTAAATACAACTGAGGTGTTTTTCTAAATAAAATTGATTAAGAATTACTTACATTACTATGAAATAGACTTCGCCACTGTCATCGACGATTTTGCTAACAGAAAAGCAAGAAAAATAATATTTGAGAATGTTGAAATTAAAGTTTTACTTCAAAAATAAACAGTGTTTTAATTTATTTCTCCATCCATCCATTTTGACTTTTTGTAGTAATTTTGGTGTGCATTAAGAGGGGAGGCAAAAGCTCTGGCTATGCCATTGTATTGGGCTTTACCACTTTACACATCCCCATGAATGTATATATTCACATGAAGTATTTTCGAAATTATTCGTTATTAAATTATTACTCCAAAATCCATTAGTGTTTATATAGATAAAAGAAAGCAATGTTTCAGCGTCATTTATAAATGTAAGAAATAGTCTTAATCCCGTCTTTCTTAGAGGTTGCTTCCGACTTCTCATTTCTGAGTTGAGAGTTAAAGAATCTTGTGCATGGAATGTGAAATGTCACTCCAGGATACTTTTTTCTGAGGAATCTGGAAAATTAGACCACCTTTCCAGAGGGTACGATGCAGGTCAATGAGATCGATTAACTGCAGTGTGATTAAACGTGAAGGTATTGTTTAGTATTCTGTTGTGTAGATTATGCAATTTGCCAAGGATATTTTTGTATGCTCCCCCTCAGGTACAAATTCCACACCAAATTCGTCAATATACCAGTGCATAATATAGTCTGTAAGAATGTGAGATACTATGCATTTAATATTATGTCTTCTATACAATGTGTACCTTAATTTGGTTGTAACAGCTTGGATATGGTCTTTTTTTTCCATTTGGTTCCAAGCATTCAAAATGTCTTGTTCCTAGTGGCACTCTTCATTCTGCAGGCAATTTCTTTCCAGATCCTCAAGTTGAGATCTCAGGTCAACAAAAACTTGAGTGCAGATGCTGGCCTGGAACTCTTCTAACTGCAGCTCTAATCCCTTCAATTTGTAGCCACTGGATATCATTTAATTATATAGTAGTGTATACTACTACATCCAAATACTTAATTATTTTAATTGTCTGTTGTAAACTTCTAAATTGACGATCGTCTTCCAAACTGATCATTTATTGTTGGCGGGTGTTGATAAATGCAGACATGTCACCCAAAACATTGTGGCATGTCAGTGTTGACACATCATAGGTTTGCCATCACTGCTACAGAGGGCAGTTTGGTTAACTGACTCCTTTCTTGGAGATAATTTATGCATTACATCTTTTTTACAGATCTTCCATGGATACTGTTCCAAACTGACACCCAACATTCCCCATTTCACTAACTCTGCAATAACATGAACATCTCTACAGCTCAAATACTCACTCATAAAACTGGGTAATCTGCTTATTTATCTTTCAATTCATCTACTTTTGCTTTATGGAACAGCCTTCTATGAAATGTATTCTTCAAAAAATAAATTGGAAAAAAAAAAAAGAAAAAAAAAAAGACTGCTCTCTTAACCCCTGCCAACACACAGCACTGATTTGTTATGAGTACTGCAACTTCTTGTATGTGAGAGTGGAGAAATTTTCATTCTTTATCTAAATTTAGACAATTATTTTAATATGGAAAATTTTGACATTTTGACCAATAGAAGAAGAAGAAAAAAAATCCTCCTCAGGTTATTTTCTAAGCCACTGAAACTGTTATTATATTATAAAAACAAATGTGACACTTCTATTTTAAATTAGTTGTGTTGAGGGAATGAATCATCACATCAGTAATGGCCAAAAGCTGCCAAAGAAAATGTTAGAACACAACTCAATTTTTTTTTCTCCTTAGTGATTCAAGTGCAATTTAAATGTGTATCATTTTGGAAGGACACAGATCAGATGTTGGGTGTGTGTGTGTGGGGGGGGGGGGTAACTTTGTTAATTGTGTTGCTATTTCAGGTTAAGCCTTATCAGTATTAGAGGCCACTTGTAAATGCCATGTATGGAAAAGGTATACTTGAATGAACCGAAACATATTAAACTGATTTAATATGTATCATTTTTTTTTTTAATTTATAGTGCAATTCATCTTCAGTGTCAAAGCTGGGTAATGAACAGAGTTGGAGGTGAGTGGTCAATTATTTTTTTCTCAGCTGTAGACTAATTTTTTTCCTTAATGAGATAATTAATGCAGTATTTAAATAAAAGTAATTTGAAAAGCTGGCGACAGAATTTAAACAGAAATCACTACCTCAAACTTTCTCACTTTTGAAAGAACATTTTATTAAATACATTCCAACCCTCTGCCACTGCTGCATAATTATTCTCTTTCAGTTCCACTCTGAGTTCATCTGCAATTTTGTGTGCATTACTGCACTATGAGCATGTGCTGAAAAGTTGTGATAATCATCATGAATGAGGTAGAACCATGAAAAAGAACAAATTATTACATTGATGAAAACTGGAGATTAAAGAGTTTTACGATATGTCTTTTCTTGTGGTTATATCACTTGCTTTAATATCATTTTTGGTCTAGGTGTTTATCAGAACTTTTCAGTCTCACCCTTTGTATTTTCTTTAACTTTACAGAGGTTAATTTTGTGATGAAAATGTAACAATAGGCTTAGGTGTTTGTAATCATCTTTAGGTGGAAGACAAATTTCATCAACCAGTGTGAGACCATTGTCCAGCTTATTAGAGCCTGAAGTGGCTTGATACAATTCCAAGTTTGGTCTCTAGAGCAATTTATGGATTATATAAAAAGAAGATAAAAATCTTTAATTCACCCAAAATATTGAGATACTGCAGTTTACAACTTTTGCTTATTTTTTGACTCCCTGTTTTAGGGGGGGGGGGGGGGGTCAAAAAAGCATCCTGGCTGCAAACAAGATCATGGAGTAGCAAATTTGTTGTCACAGACACTTACAGATGCAGTCAACATTCTCAAAGTCATAATTGTGCCACTGCTCCTAGACAAGTACCTGTTATAGAAATCATGACAGCATTAAATATGGGATCTCCTGCAGTGGCTAACAATATTCATTGGAATGCAACCAGCATTCTGATAAAATCCAAACTTCCCAAAAGCAACATTCTCCACCAAAAGAAACGGCAGCTTTAAAAGATATATAGCAAACAAAGTTATAACCAAAGCAGATATGGGTAATATAACTATCACAATGAACCAAACAAATATAATAACAAAATGAACACTTGTCTAAAAGACTCCCTAATTACTCTGTTATAGATCAAAATCCCACTGAAGCTCAAAGGTAAAATGTGTATAATTAAAAAGTTACCTCTTGACCTAAAGAAATTATCAAAAAAGCTAAAACCTTACCATGTTAAACTATCTCAGATATATATGGAGCCTCCAAAAGCATACAGTCCACATGTAAGCTTGCCAAACAGCAAAATCGCTTTTCTCTCACTGGCAACTGTCTCTCCTTTATGACAAATAGTCAAGAAAGCATGGGAATATAACAAAGATCTGTATTTAAGTTTTGTCAATTTGGAAAAGGCACACGACAAGGTACCAAGAGAGAAGCTATTCATTACGCTACAGTTATATGGTGTCAATGGGGCATTATATCAAGCAATACTTAGTCTGTATTTGAATTGTAAGTCAGCAGTTAGAATTGAAGGAAGTACAGGAAGATGGTTTAATGTTAAATCTGGTGTGAGACAAGGATGTACATTATCCCCTCTATTATTCATTATCTATATGGATCACATTATTAAGGAAAGTGGTACTAAACCTGATATCAAAATTGGAGATGTTAATGTCAGCTTTTTCTTTATGCGGATGATGTTATACTTCTAAATAAATCCGCTACAAGTCTGCAAGATTCTCTGACAAAATTGAATAACTGTTGTAATAGATATGGTATGAAGGTCAGCAATAAAAAGACAAAGACAATGAAAATAGGCAGAATTGTTGAAAATGTCAACTGTGTTGTGAATGGAGAACCTGTGGAACAAGTAAAACATTTCAGCTACTTAGGCACGATTTTTAGTGAAGATGGTAAATTAAATATAGAAATAGACAACAGAATCAGCAAAGCTGGTATGGTGGGAAGTCAATTGAATAAATTCATATGGAATAAGAGAGAAATTAGTCAGAACACTAAATTAGCTGTATACAAGGCGATGTTCAAACCAGTTTTAACTTATGGATCTGAGAGCTGGGTCAGAAGTAAAACACTTGACCAAAGACTAGAGACCGCAGATATGAGAGTCCTGAGAAAGATTATAGACATGAACAGATGGCATCAATGGCAATATCATATTAAAAACGAGGATATTAGGAAAGAACTTGACATTGTCAGCATCCAGGAATGCGTTAGCAGAGTTAATCTCAGGTGGTATGGTCACTTAAATAGAATGGGAGAGGAAAGATTAGCAAAACAAGTGTTCTCTGCCAGGTTGGCAGCAAAATGACCCAGAGGAAGACCAAGATATAGGTGGATCGATATGGTACAAAGTGCCTTGGACAATAGAAATATAAGATCTGATAATGTTGGAGTCTTGACAAGTAACAGACTGATTTGGAGGAAAACTGTAAATAGGAAGTTAGTAATGATGTAATTTTTTTCATGTAGTACTATGATATCCTGTACACCCCTTGAGGGTACATGGCAGGAATTTGATGATGATGATGACAAATGGCCAGTAACCTTCCATTCTCCAAAGGATCCATCTCATTCATCTTGCACATTCTGGAGTATATATGTTAACAGACCCAACAGACAAAAAACTGGTGGATCTGTTAACATCTACCATGAACATAGCTAAATTCATGATCATTCCATATGGCAAATCAGCACTGGATTGTGCTGCATGGATATCACTTACAGGTCAGACTATTTTAGAATCAGCATCAACTATGAAATACTACTCTAACCTCAAGACTGGCTGCATTAATTTGCCTAAAGATCTGGGAGATCATTCTAAGATAACCACATTTAGCTTGATGTCTGAAATTTTATTTTTTGTTTAATTATCCAGTTCATAAAGAGGATGCTTTGAGAAGACAGTTCCTTTCACTTACAATTAAAATTGTTTCTAGCAATCTAATTAAATGCTGTATGTTTTAATACAGTTGTAATTTGTACTATAAAAATGTTGGTTTGAAATCAATCTAAATATTATTAATTCAATAAATTATAGGTTCTAAAGATAAACACATAAACCTTTAATGATTAATTATTAGAAGTTATGTTTCCCTCATATTTTTAAATATCTAATCTAAAGAATAAGTTTGCACAACAAAATCTGAATTCAAAAATGTTTTTAATTCCCATATTTAAGAGACTTTACAATCATTCATTAACGTGGGTGGTAACAGCAGGAACTGGTACTTAAAATATTGTTTTTCTGTCATCAAACCATAAAGTCTGCACACACAAGCTGCATAGTAATAGTAGTTTAAAATATTTTCAACACTCTTAAACGGTCCATATAATGTTAAATAAAATGCCATGTACACATTTATGCTCAACAATTTTTTTACATCTAGTTCTATGTACAATGTACCCCCCCCTCAGGATTCACGAGTGCAGCTTGCATAGAGGCATATTAATGGCTGCACGGTAACCTATTCAAATTTATACCAACAAATTGACATGTTGTATAAAATTTTCTTATGCTTACAGCAAAATACCAAGCCATAGCAAGTTTCACCTAACAAGCTTCACAAAATCAATGCACTAATACTTGGTAACATTTTGCATATAATTTATATTTCCCCCCCTCATTACAGGATAGAAAAATGTACAGTTCACATGAATTGCTATTGTTTTGAATGAGTTGCACATGATTTATTGGAGTGATCATCAGCTTCTAGTCCAAATTTCACATTGTTAACAGATTTGTCAAAGAGGACCTCAAAAAAACAATTATTTTCTTGTAAGCTCTCAGGGAGAATTTCTTTTTCTTGATCATACTTTTGAATCTGAAAAGAGAATTTTTTTTCCTGTAAATACATGTTGTGCAAGAATAGCAAATATCAATGTCTTGTTGATACATATGCAATTTTTCTAGAGAGTTAGCTATTCCTATGAAAAATAGTTATGTTTTCTAGGTTTATTTTATTTAAACAGTTACACCATTACCGAGGGGAAGTTAAAATTAAATAGTAAAGCTTCCCTCAATCTTTACAGTAAATAGACCTTGAATGATGAGCATCAAGTTGTTGATGTAGACTCAAATTGGATCCTAAAGGTGAGTCAGATTGGACTGTGAAAGATTCCTGTCACAAATAGCTTGCTCCATTTCGATGCATTCCACAGATGCTTAAACTGTGTATGCCAAATGAGAAGATTAAAATCCTCCTCATGCATCATTCATTTCTACATGTGAAATGATGCACTGTCCTACTGGCAATTTAACCTATATTTATAATCTAAACAACTGTTTAAAAAATGGAGATGGTAGTACTTAGTCAGCAACATTGCTTAAGTAGACTGCAGCATTTGAATGTTGTTCTGCCTGTATCAGGGACCCTAACCTGTGCCAAGAAACATTGTTATATGTACATCACTGTAGCAGTAAGATTTTAAACTGTTATATTGGCCATCCCCATTTCTTGCACCCTTTTTTCATCACTTCTCTCCAAGACTGATGTTTTCTGGATAATAAAATTAGTGTTGTGCATGAATACTCCAGTAGGGTGACTATTTCCATGATATTTACACTGGTCTAATCATGTGCAGGCACACACGATCCCAAATGTGATGTTGGCAGCATATATGAGAAAAGTTTATAAGATATATATGTGGAATGCATCGAAATTATCCTTAGCATCTTACTGGATAGGAATTTTCTATGTGTACAATTAGCTAAAAAAAACATAATTCAGGAGAAAGTTTGGGGAAGAATATCAAAGATGGCAAAATGTTTTATAATCTGCTAAGAAATGAAGGAAAAGGAATCAAAGATGATACAAGTGACAAAATTCTGAACATGGAGCAATGACTGCAAAATTATTAAATGACAGTTATCAACAGAATTGTGATAGAAAATATCTAGGAAGGATGCATTGATTGTATCCTTCCTGGCTAATGGAAATATGAAATATATGATATTCAACCAGAATGGCAAGCATGTGATGGTATAAAAATTTAATAGTGGCTACACTGTTTAATTCAGGATGAATACCAGCCAAACTAAAATTAAAAAAATATATAAAAAATACTTTACTTGCTAGTTCCAGGAAAATTCTGCAAACATTTGTCTAAATAAAAAATAATTAAATAAATGGGGGAGACAAAGAAAATCAAGCTGGATTTAGGAACATAAGGTTTGCCAAAACTAAATTTTTATTTTATGACAAACTTTTTATTTAATTTTTTATTTTTTATTCTCTCAGTTATCCAACTTAGACATAAAATTTTTATTTTATGTCTAAGTTGGATAACTGAGAGAAGGCTTTTTAAGGAATTTGGAAAACTGACAAAATCTTCTGACCTAAAATACAATACTGACCTCGTAGTGTGCCTCATCAGCAGGCAGCTGCTTGGATACTGAATGAATGAGGATGATTGGCAATTTGTAATTTAACTAACCATTAAAACAAAATGATGGTAGAAGAGTGGAGCTTTAACTGGGAAGTACCTTAGCAAGTATGAAATTGTCATGTTATATCAACAAAATGACAGAATTTCATAGTGGGGCACTGTTCTCTCAGGACAAACAGTGAAAAGTCAGTTACTGGAAGAAATCTTCATCTCCACATCAGAAGATGTCAAGATAGGCATATCTTGACTGATACTTCATTTATGGCAATGGTAGAAGAATTAGAGACATATCATGTTGATATAATGAGTAGTAGTAGTAGTGAAACAAAGAACATAGACAGATGAGATTCTTCTAAATAAAAATTACAAGAAGTTATATTTAGGCAACAGTGATCAGAGAAAGGAATAGCTACAGTATTCAAAATTAAACATTACATCAAGCAGTCATCCAGCTAACTGTTGATATAACAGAGCACAAGTGATGCATGGAATTAATTCAGTATATCCCACTTGAAATCCTATTCTCAGATAATTGTTATACATTCTGTAAAAATTGGCAGAAGAACCTTATTTCGGATGGAGAATGGAACAATTTGATATTTTTCAAAAATAAATACATGTGATGAAATTTCAACTGCTTGGAAAAAAATTTAGAGAAAATTACGCAAAACAAGGAAGAGATTCTTGGTGCAGATTAATTTTGAAATAGCATTAACTCATTCATTTATTGATTTTATTGCACCCATCAAGCTGCTATAAATATATGAAGTAGTGCATGAGTGACATTTCAATACAGAGAAAAATTGGATTGGAAATTAAATTTTAAGTGACAAACTTGTGCAAGATGAAATGAAGGAAAATCCAGCCATACCACTGCTCTGCATCATGTAAATGCCTAACAATCAAGAATAAAGACAAGCTTCTTCCCCCTCTCTCCATTATAAAAAAAAAAAAAGCTTCAAAACTTAGTTATACATAGGAACCAAACAAATTTTTTTACTTGTATTTTATTTCAATAATCAAGGATTAATAAAAATAAATAAACATGTACAATTGTATCTAAACTGTTATTGTAATAACATACATTCATAAAGATATGTGTCAATTTATAAACTGAATTCAATGATTACATATTCCTTTTATTTATTATTTGGAAAAATTCATTCATCGTCCATCCAAGACATTCAGCTACTATGCTAGTTTCTGATATTTTAAGGAAAGAGTGGAAGGCAAAGAAGAAAAGCGTAGCAAGAAAATATCACACACAAAAAAAACATTATTGGTTAAAAATGGTATAACCATCATATGTGGTATGAAAGTAGTACAAGTATGTGCTACTTCCATAAGTTCACCCATAAATGTATAAGTCACTAGAATTTAAAAAAATGTTATACAGAAGTATAACATTTAACAATTATATCACAGTAACCAATTGGAAAACCTATTTAATCCTGACAAAGCAGTGATGGAAAAAAAAAAAAAAGTAACAGGATCAGATCTGCATGTTTCATCACTGTAGTAATACAACCTGATCATGAAAGAAACACCATAAATTTTGCTTTCATTCATTTTCAAGAGATTTATGATTTAAAAACTATGTTAAGGCATGCTTGGATTTTTTTTTTCTTTCCCCCTCTGTTACTTAGTCTATCATACCTTTGATAAAAATTCTGCACCTTCTTCTGGAATGGTGAGTCCAGTGATATTTGTAAAGAGTTCTTCAGGAGATAAAATATTCTGAGCACCCCTCTTTTCAAAAAACTAGAATGGAATAAAACAATAATAGCATTTTAAAATTTCCAACATAAGTTTATGCTGTTTAGTGAATCAAATTATACTAGTTTAACTACAGTGAATATGCAGATGAAAAGCATTCCTCCTGTAGTATTTGGTGAAAATACTTAAAAAAAAAAAAAAAAAAGACATTCAGTACAGATAACTTTTCAAACCATCCCAATTTTCAGCAGCTCTCCTTAAGAACAGTTTCAACTTATGACTATTTTAGTGAGCTACTGGTTTCAGATCTTAACTGCAGGATTTCTCAGTGTAGTATTTGTCGATTAACTGTTATTCATCATTACCAAAAAATAATAAATTCTGAATAAGAATTCATCAACAAAATTTCACTTAAACTTTAATAATGTCTTCCATAAAGAATGCAATCTTTGTTATAGGCTTTTGTTTTGACAAATAATTAAAAAATATATATATATTTTTTTAATGTGGTTTTCCCACCCACAAAAAGTTATTAGTAAACCCATAGTACATTTGTACCATGGGTGAGCTAATTAAAGAAGACATTAATATAATAATTTGCTGTCCTAGTCCTAAATAGATAAGTCTTTTATAAAGAGACTGATTCAAATTATTATAATTTAACTGGTCGGGTTTAAATCCTATCTGGAATGCAAAAAAACATTTTAAGGGCTTAACTGAACATGAGTTAGCAAGGTTATTTTCATTTCAGAAACTTAAGTTGTTCATCACACAAGAAAAACAAATGCACTAAAAGGATACATATAACTACTCTAATTTCATATTAACTGTATCCTGTAGTATCATAGGAATCCAATTAAGTCCTCTCATGTAACCTCAAGTTATATGAGAAGACTTGAAGCCTCATATACTGAAGAAGACAAAAATAAAAATTCTAGTGAGTTCTTTTGATATGTAGCAAAAATGACTGTTACTTGATACAGTCCAAGTATCCAATGAACAGTTTATCAGGGTATTTCTTCCTTGTGAAGGCAACATGAGAAGCTGGAGTGTAGGTAGAGAGAGAGAGGGGGAGAGAGAGAGAGAGAGTATAGGTGTAGATGGGACTGATGATGAGTGAGCAGGAGGTATATGAGGAATTAAGTAAACGTGGATGTTAATAAGACAGTAGGACTGACAACAAATTACTGTATTTGGAAGAAATGCTCTAGGACAGTGGTTCCCAAACTTTTAGTAAGACCACCATACTCCCTCTCAGTAAAAAGTGATTCGGGAGAAGTTATAATAGTATTTCATTCAAACTCAAATACTTGTAAATGTTAAGAATATTAAACTTTATCTACCCTATAATATAAAATGATAAGCTTTTTTTTGTAATGTTTTTTGTCAAGTTATTTGAAACTCAGGGGCTATCCTGAGTGTCGAGTCTTCAGAATTCAAGGAGAACCAGCCTACCAGTCTGGAACTCGGGGGGTGTCGAGCAGCATAGGTGCCAGGAGGGGGGGGGGGGCAGTACACCCTTTCGAGTTTTCAAAATTCGAGTCATCAGAATTCAAGGAGAGCCGACCTACCAGTCTGGAACTCTGGGGGGGGGGGGGACGCCGTAGGCGTCAGGGATGGGAAACCCCCCCATTCGAGTCTTCAAAATTCAAGGAAAACTGGCCTACCAGTCCAGAACTCGGAGGGTTGGGTGCCACAGGCGTCAGGGGGCAGAGCCCCCCCCCCCTAGTATTATAATAAATTCCAAACGTGAAAAATTTTTTAAAATTATGAAATACATTTTTAGTTATACAAAAATCCTTCCTAAACAACTGAAGGCCATTAACAGGCTAACTTGAAACCTCACAGTAAATCCATATTGACAGTATGGATTTTGCCACTGTAAATCAACAGGGGATTTTCTAGCTTATTTAACCTACCATCGGATAAAATCACATAGAAAAGCTTGGAAAATTTCAATAAAGATATTATGTGATTGAGTTTGACACAAAGGCCTTACATAAGCTATTATCTCATGTGCTGCCAGGTCTCTCTTTGTAACTAACACTGAGGTTCCACAGGAATCTGTTCTTTTACAAAACCTCTTCCTTATATACATCAATGACCCTCTCCAGTTAAACTAGAGAAGGTCTCTAACTAGAAATGAATAACCCACAGTTTTGCTGATGTACATTGTCATCATCAAACCTTGAACTACAAATCTTCCAGAATACCAACTTATTCTCAATTATGATCCCCTTCAATGGAGTTTTGATAACCTTGCAATTTTTAATGCTAGTAAATATCAGTCCTGTCTTATTTCTTATATATAAAAAAAAGTTTCCTTATCTTCCCATCTTACTTCAGACAACAACTGGACAAGATGATTTGTCTCTTCCTAGGATAACTAACTTCCAATCTTTCTTGGCATGAACCTATTACAAGTATTTAAATCATTTAAATAATTAACTTCTGAATACTTAGTAACTCTATACAAATCACAAAAACATCCAATTGTTGAATACAGCTCTTGCAATGAGGTGGTGTCCCTAAAAACTCTGTCAATCCTTAGCTCAAGAACTTCTTAGAAGAAAGTAACTGGTTGATTATCTCACAAACTACTGATCTGGTTCACAAAATGAATAGTAGCTTTAACTAGCAGGTTATGAGTTCAAATTAGAATCCCTCTGTAGAATAGCACAGATATTTGTGAGCATCTTTAGTCAGTAGGTGAATTCCTTGACCTCATGTGAAGCTGAAGATAAAATGGCTGAAAAAATTCCAGATTTGATTTCTTGAGCAGGAGTTCCCAGATTCTCGGACCTTTACACCTACTATACCCAAAAATGTACTATAGGTTTTCAACCTTTCATGAATGGGATTCAAATAAAAAATAACCCCATTCTCTTTCTCACTGATGCTTATTTCCAAAAAATATTTTCATCATCACTATTTATTGGAATTAGAAGCAGTAATTTCCTCACCCTCCTCTAAATTTGTTAAAAACACATGTAGTGGCTATTCAACATTCCTTCACAGTTTAAAACCAAACTCACAGAACACAAGGTGAGTTCAACTCATGTCAGATATAAATTTTTTTATATCTGATTTATAAAATGATATATACAAATTGTAAATATTTTTATATTTACAATTTGTATATATCTTAGCTATTAAATGTGGTTTTTTTTTTTTGGTACAAAGCAAGGGTATTTTTTTCTAAAATAAATGAGTTTATAGAAGAAGAAGAAAATAAGTATTACAAAACACTTACCTTTAAAACATTCAAGCAGTCTCTATATAGGAATTTCAATGAATGAGGATCATTACTATCAACAGCTTGGCCAACATCAATCACCCATACTTTTCCATCATGCCAAAGCAGATTATATTCACTCAAATCAGCATGTACAAGGCTACAGTCATGATACAGTTTCTTCATTATCTAAAAAAGAAGTGCACCACTTTAAATAAAATTGGCTTTGGTATTAAATATTATAAAAATTATATGTAAGAGGAAATAGCCATTTCCCAAAAAATATTGTATATATGCTAAATTTTAATTAGACTTAAGCTCAACTTAGTTATTAAAATAATCCCACTTAATGAATTTGTGTTTCTAATGACCATTTATAATATGGTAAGGATCCTTGCTAACTTTTATTCTAATGCCTTTAATCCATATTTGCTTTGTTGTAGTATATAGCAAATATGGATTGCTAATATTTACATCTCTATAATAATTTTCTCTCATTTCTTCAATCAGACATCTATGAAGACTCTGAATGACTTAGATTTTAACATAGAACTATTTCAGAGAAATTCACACTAAACAATTTTGTTTTTAGATTATATATGGCCTTCCAGCCAAATTCATATGAAAGTGTCAATTCATATAAATTTGTATATAGAGAATATAACAGAGCGTGATGTTGCATATAAATTAATCCTTTATCCTGCAGTTAGTATTTTGAAAGAAAGCTTTACTTTGCTATTCTGATGTCAACAAATGAGCTACGTTCTGGGTGGTAAATAGTACAATTCCATCTCCCCCTACAAATCGGCTATTCTTTCATCTTCCCTTTTTAGAGTGCTAGGTTTGGCATATTCTGATAAAGTAACTGGATTCATATATATTAATGTTAGGAGAGAGTGGTAAATCCTATCTACATACTGTCAATGTGTATTCCTCTGTTCTCACCATATGAGACTAGCTAGTTTAGATTAAATTTCAAGGTATTTGTGAGGATTCCTGAATCCAAGTTGGAATTTAAACAGTTATTTTTACCAAAGGCATATCACAGATAATTCTTCTAACTGCACTATGGAAATATTATCAAAAATCTCACCCAACAGCAAGATCCTTGGGTTATTAGGTGTATACATGAGAAGCAGTGTCTACCAAGAAAGCTAGAAATCAACTCAAGAAGAAAAAATGTGATCTTATTTAAAGATTTTGGTATTTCAAAATATAAAGAGGAGGTGAAGGAAGATCTTTCTTGTGAGAAATAAAGAATGAAGCTTTCCATGTGCAAGTACCACAAGGCAATAAATTAAGAAGAGAAAATAAATGGATATACTGTTATCAACAAAACTGTGAATAGAATTTGAGGCTCCATGAAAGTACATAAGTAAACGCATGCATCTCCAAGGTACTCCAGCAATGGTGAGAAATTCAGCAAGCAATCTGCCATGATACATAATGAACAAAAAAAGATGATCTAACTGCAAAGGATAGAAGGCAGACTATGAGTCTCAATAGATCGCAGTATGGTGGCTGCTCTTCTAAGCACGACACCCAGACCAGTACCTAGGTCGTCTGCGGACGATTTGGTGCCCGCACGTCACACCTGAATGGTGCGGCGTAGGAAGCAGCTGCCGCATAGTCTCAACGGCTGCCTTGATGCTTCCGTTCTAGTGGCCTCATCGCCAGAGCGATCGCACCGTGACGGTACGAAAGCAACTCCGGCTAGCGCTGCCTTTTAACGCGCGAAGGTTTTCAGCCAAACACAGATCTGCTATGGATTGAAATTCATCATCATCACATTCCTGACATGTACCCTCAAGAGGTGTACATAATATGATAGTACTAAATGAAAAATTTACATCATTACTAACTTCCTATCTACAATTTTCCTCCAAATCAGTCTATTACTTGTCAAGACTCCAACATTATCAGATCTTATATTTCTGTCGTCTAAGGCACTTTGTACCATATCAATCCACCTATATCTTGGTCTTCCTCCGGGTCGTTTTCCTGCCAACCTGGAAGAGAATACGTGTTTTGCTAATCTTTCCTCGTCCATTCTGTTTAAGTGACATACCACCTGAGATTAGCTCTGCTAATGCATTCCTGGATGCAGACAATGTCAAGATGATATTGCCATCTGTTCACACCTCTGATCTTTCTCAGATCTGCAATCTCTAGTCTTTGGTCAAGTGTTTTACTTCTGACCCAGCTCTCAGATCCATAAGTTAAAACTGGTTTGAACACTGTCTTGTATACAGCTTTAGTGTTCCGACTAATTTCTCTCTTATTCCATATGAATTTATTCAATTGACTTCCCACCATACCAGCTTTGTTGATTCTGTTGTCTATTTCCATATTTAATTTACATCTTCACTAAAAATCGTGCCTAAGTAGCTGAAATGTTTTACTTCAGTTCCACAGGCCCTGTTCACAACACAGCTGACATTTTCAACAATTCTACCTATTTTCATTGTCTTTGTCTTTTTAATGCTGACCTTCATACCATATCTATTACAACAGTTATTCAATTTAGTCAAGGAATCTTGCAAACTTGTAGCGGATTTATTTAGAAGTATAACATCGTCCGCATAAAGCAAAGAGCTAACATTAACATTTCCAATTCTAATATCATGTTTAATACCGCTTTCCTTCATAATGTGATCCATATAGATAATGAATAACAGAGGGGATAATATACATCATTGTCTCACACCAGATTTAACATTAAACCATCTTCCTGTACTTCCTTCAATTCTAACTACCGACTTACAACTCAAATACAGACTAAGTATTGGTTGCTATAATGCCCCATTGACACCATATAACTGTAGCATATCGAATAGCTTCTCTCTTAGACCTTATCATATGCCTTTTCCAGATCGACAAAACTTAAATACAGATCTTTGTTACAATCCCATGCTTTCTCAACTATTTGTCATTAAGTGAAGATCTGATCCTGACAGCCTCTATTTGGCTTGAATCCAGCTTGTTCTTCACCAAGCTTTTCTTCCACAATTCTTCTAAAGTATACTGTCATAAATCTTATCGTATACCGTAAATCATAAATTGAAATTCATATTAGTTAATTCTCCAAGTGGTGAGGAAGTTCCATTATTAATGACAGCACTAATGGTGTGGACAATGGGACAGTAGTTGGATGGCCAAGTTTTATTTGTCTTTGGTGTGATAGGTCATAAAGACAATATAGGATGAGCATTAATTCTGGAATACATCTGGTCTTCCCAATGGTACCCCCCCCCCCAAGTTGTGCCCTGAACTTTAAGAAGACATCACAAGAATCTTTACTAAGATCCTTCTGATAACTCTCTGAACAAAAGACCAGAGGATGTGACTAAGATGTCTTATGTTGGAGGAGAAAATGATGCCAAAAGGTCAGCCAGTTTTACCTTTGAGTGATGTTGCAATGATACTACCTGGATATAAGAGAGATGTGGAAAAACATAAGGCACATCCATGAGATTTGGTGAAGGATTAGAGGGGCTCAGCTGTCATTAGAACATGGAAAGAAATTTTCTGCATTAGGCCCTTAGAAGGATGGATTTGAATGTGTCGATTTTATTTTAATTATTTATTTTTTATTTTGCAGCTGTTGCAACTGCAGAATTCTTTGATTTTTTTTTTTTTTTTTGTTGGAGACTCAAGGATTGGATAAGTGGTTTCAGGTGGAATGGAAAACGAAGGTCTTTCATTCCAGCAGGAATTATTTAATCAGAGAATTTTTATGTGAATCACACCAACAAAATGCTGCATGGTACAAAGGTTAAATAATCTGGAAACCCTGCTGTAGATATGAAACTTTTTCAAACTACTTTAGACTTTAAATAAGCAGGTCTGATTGGCAATATCCTATTCCAGTCAATAGGTTAGAATCCCACTGTGGACATGGATGTTTTGAATGGTCTCACAGTGGGTAATGAAATTCCTCTCCCTTAGATGGAAGAGGAATTTCATTACCCATTGCGAGACCATTACCGTACCTATTGGAGGTATTTGGATAAGGAGAGCAGAAATAATGACGTGAAAAGGAGGAACAGATATTACAGAGGTCATTATATTTGTTACCTTTTGTAGTGCAACATACTACAAGAGAGACTAGCCAGGCTAAGGACATTCCACAGAAAAGAAAACTTAGATAAGATTATGATCTGAGTTACCAATAAAACAAATTATAAAAATGACTTCTGCAGCACGTTTGGAGAGACAGATTATCTGATATGCTGGACAATGTGTTAACTCATTGTAAACACCAAATACCTCAGCCTTTTCATTTTTGTCAGGTTGATCAGTCAACTAGAGAAGGGAATTTATTTTGAGTTGTGAACAATTCTAGGGAGGATGACCTCAGTGTTTGGGTTATTTGGCAGCAGAAAATCAAGCTTTAGAGATAATTAAATTAATGAAAGAGATATAGAATGCTTTTCAGAATTTGAAATATGATAAAACAACAAATGAATGTACTTTGGACAATACTACAGTGTTAAGACCACAAGATGCTGGCAACTACACTATCTGATCAAAAGTATCTGGACACCTACTTGAAACTGTAATCAGACTCTCCCTTTGACACACTTTCCAGTAGTGGACATTAATACGGGGTGGGGCCACCCTTTGCTTCTATGATAGCTCTAACTCTGCCTGGGAGACTTTCTACCAGGTGTCAGAATATCTCTGGAGGGATGGCAGCCTATTCTTCCTGAAGAGTTGTAGCCAGAGCAGTTCATGATGTGAGTCGTTGGGGTCTGGAGCAAAGTCGGTGTTCTATGGGATTCAGATTAGGGCTCTGTGCCGGCCAGTCCATTTCTGGAACATTATTGTCCACAAATCATTCCCTCACAGACCTTGCTTTAAGGCAGGTAGAATTGTCATGCTGACAGAGACAATAGTCATCACTGAATTGATCTTCTACCATAGACAGTACGCAATGGGTCAAAATGTCCTTGTACCCTTCCACACATAGATTTCCATGTAGTGTTACGAGAGGGCCAAGTCCATTCCATGAAGAATCCCCCCCACACACACTGCAAAGCCACCGCCTCCAAATTTCACTGTTGGCACTACACACACTTGCAGGAATCGTTCTTCTCTGGGCATTTGCCATACCCAGACCCTCCCATCGGACTGCCACATGGTAAAGCATGATTCATCACTCCAAATCACACATTTCCAGTTGTCCACTGGCATCGCGCTTACACCACTGCAGGCAGTGCTTAGTATTCACAGGAGAAATGTTTGGTTTATGGGAAGCTGCTTGACCATGGAACCTCATTCCTCTTAACTCTCGATGCTCAGTCATGGTGCTGACTAGACAGTTAGTAGCACTGCGAAACTCCCAGGTGATTGCTTCACTCTATGTCTGGCGATTTCCACGAACCACCTTCAACTCAACGACCCCTGTCTGTCATGGATTACATCAGTAGTCCTGATGTAATCAGGATTACTGATTACATTGCATTCTGAAATGTGGAAAGGCAGCTGGTAAATGATATTCAACCAGAAATGGTCAAATATGAATCATCCAGCATAATTCAGGTCTTGTTGAATTCCGAATGATTGGAGTAGCACTTCATAGAACCCATCTATAAAAAGAGAAAACGATATGAGAATTTGAGGGATTTTCTGCTGAGTATCCCAGGTAAGATTTATGCAAACATACTGGTGAAGATTCTATGAAAAATAGTAGAAGAAACAAGGTTCAGGCCAAATAGCAATCATCAGAATCAGATTTTCACTTGGAAGAAAAATAGTTGAGAGATCATGGCAATATAATGAGATCTGTATTTAAATTTTGTAGAGCCATAAAAGACATATGACAAGGTCCAAAGAGAAAACCTCTTCAAAATGTTAGATATATGGGATAATCAGGTTTTCTCTTGGGAAAGTCCCAATTTGGAGGGAAATCACTGACAGGAAGAATATATATATATAAGTCAGCAGTTAGAATTGAAGACGGCACTGGAGAATTGTTTGAAATAAAATCAAGTATAAGATAAGGGCGCACACTGTCTCCACTATAATGATTACTTTTTGGATCATATTATGAAGGAAAGTGACATTAACTAATATCAGTATTGGAGATGTTCACCTTAGTTCTTTTTTTTATGCAGATGATTTATTGAATTTTTCTAGGACTACAAGTCTTCAGGACTTTTTAAACTAAATTGAATAACTACTATAATAAATTTGACATAAAAATTGATGATAAAAAGAGAAAAACTATCGTTCGAAAAATATCTAAATTGTACATTCTTACCAGTCTTCCTATGAATTTAGTTAACTTTTATACATAGTTTTCTTGCATTTTCCTCTGTATTACTTCTGTTTTTCTTCCTCTCCAGAACTGCCTCTTACATCTTGAGTCTACTAAGAAGTCATATTTTACTATCCCTGCAAACAACTTCACAACACACACCTTCCTGTCTGAATCAACTTCTTCAGACTTTGCCAGTGAGTCTTCAAGGTTTGGTTCCTGTTTTCAAATTTTCATTTTTCTTCTCATAATATCTGTATATCCTCAGAAAGTCTCAATTTTGCTTCTTCCTGAACTTGCACATTCTTCTTTTCAATATGGTATTAATTTTTATCCTGATCAAAACTAAACGGTGATCTCTTCCCATTTCAAATCCTCTGCATATTCTTCTCGCATCTTTAACAAGTCTGAAGACATCCACTACCAACAATGACAGTCAATCAGAATTATTTATCAAACCTTCTCCTATGTGAATTTGTGCATCTTCATGATGGAATAAGGTATTAGCAACAACCAGTCCATGTTCCCCAAAACATATCTGTTTATCTGATATTCATTTCCTACTCTCCTTACTTTCAACAAAATCACTTTTCCTTTGTCAGCCACCTTTTCCAATGATTTGAAAAACTTCTCTACTTCTTCCTTAGAATTTCTGTGGGATCATAGCCACAAACAGTCTCATTATCTAATTTGAAAATTTGCCTAATTTTCTCTACTTGAAATTATCTACCATTCAAGAAACAATCTTCAAATTTAATGCTGAATACTATAACTACTCCTTCCTTTCCATGATCACTACTGCCTGAATAACATCTTATACTTATTATTTAAAAGAATCTCACCTGTTTTAATCTTCTTCATTTCAATAATACCAGTATGTTGTACTTCCCTAATTCTTCTGCCAGTTCCACTTCTTTTTTACTGATTGTACCTATCTTCAATTCTGATGATAGTGAGTTTGTTCAGTATTACAAAAAATATAACTAGAATAAAAACCCCACAAGTTTTTCTGTACATCACTACAGTATACTTGGCAAAGTAAGCATTGACAACAAAAACATACAATTAAAATTTAATAGTGTGTGGATGATTTATAATATAAACACTTCATTTTACTGACATTCACTTAACATAAACACTGGAAATATTCTTGCACCTTTATAGTCTGCTCATACATATCATATAAATCCTCCACAGATGTCTTAACTTCCTTGAGTTGAGGAGCAGGCTTTTTGTTCTCTCCAATGAAGGACATGACTAGAACATGACCTTTTTGAATAACAACATCAGGGCATGGAATTTCTCCTTTCTTAATTCTAGAAGAATAAATAAAAAAAAATTTTTAATAGGTTAAATGTCGTAAAATTTTATCTCACATTCAAGTGTGGAACAAAACATCAAATGCATTTAATAAAAGAATTTCATGCAAACCAAATAACATACTATTGAGCTCATATTTTACTGAGAAAAAGTAAAAACAGCAGTCAATTTAGAAACTGCTCACTAACACTGAAAAATCAAAAATGCACTCAATTTGTACTTTACCGTATAAAATGAGTGTAAAATCAACATTTGCAAGGTGTTAAAATGCTGAAATTATTTTACTAATATTTCTATAAGACATTAATAAACGCAGGAGTTAGTTTTCTTCCTTCAATATTTATGAAACTACAAATCTCGTCATATAACTAAAAGTTGAAGCATAAATAAATTAGAGCATATTAAGAAACAAAAAGGAGGGCATTGTTATCCTGACAGCTAAGGAACATATATTTGGTCTCTTAATAACTGTGTATTCATCCAGTTTGTTTTATAAAAATAAAACCTCCAGTTTCTAGAACAAAAAATTCCAGTCTCCTCCATACTCACTTTCAAATGAAAGCCCTTTTCTCTTTTTTGATCTTGTTATACTTGAACAATTATTAAATGAGCTAACTAATAAAACAGTATCAGAAAATTATTTTAGCCAAATTATTTCCCCACTCTCTGTCAAATCTGTTCAAATAGGTGCAACAGTTAATCAATGCAAATGCACAGAACTTCATTCATCCATTCTAGTGCTGCCCTCTGGAAAAGCTTCCCACTTTATGCACTTTCCAAAGAATACAATCTACAGCTCTTCAAGTCAAATGTGAAAAAAGTTCCTTCTTGCACATCCATGGTACGAGCATACTGTAGGTTGACAAATCTCTCATGGATGGGTTCTCCATTAAAAAAGTGCTTTTCTGGATTGCAAGATGATAGACCCAAGTTTCTCACTGCCGTCTTGGTATGAGTCTGGCTAACTCACTTTCAGTTGAAAAGCCCTTAAACAGTTCTTCAAATTATAGACTGGATTCAAACTTTCCAAAACAGCATCATCACTATTGAATGAGGATATACTACAGTAGGTGAGGAATGGACACTGGACCAGAAACCTCAGTTGGCTTTCTGTAATTTGTGATAGATTTTCTAGCTAAATTAGAAAATCTTCTAGCTAGAAGGTTTTCTAATTTATCATAACATAAGTTGAAGTTTTATAGAGAAGTAAAAGTCAATGTGATAAGATTGTCGAGAAAAAACAAACCGTTCAGAAATAAAACTATACATGAACGTAAAGAGAAACTTATCCAAAGCAGTTCATAGCTTTACTTGGGTTAGCCTACGATTAGAATTAAAGGATGCATAGGAAGGTAGTTTTGCATAAAATTAGATGTCAGGCAGGTAATTTCCATGCTAAAATAAATTTAGCATGGAAATTACAAAAACGTATGGAAAGAGAAAACATTTGCATTCCCAACAGTAAACCAATATATAAGTAACACAGTTCTGAATACCTGAGTCCAAATTCCTTTTCAGTAAAGAGGACAAATTAAATAGGAATAGACAGACAGTATAATAAGTAAGGCTTGTATTGTGATAAGATGAAGAAAATAACATGGTGAAGAGCAAAATTAACCAAAATAGCAATATATAAGACTGTTCAAAGTGATTTCACCCTATGGATTTGAATAGTTAGGTAATAAATAACACAGATGATCGAAGCTGAAGACCACAGATGGTATCAGTGACAGAACCATACTGGAAATTAATGTCATAATTAATATTAACAAGTGTGCATTCGAAGCTCATCTAAGATACTATGGTCACTTAAACAGAATGTAAATAAAACATTAGATAACAGATGGAAAACTAGTACAGTCCAGCCTCATTATAACAAACTACTGAAAAGTCCCATATTTCGGTGGTTAGCACATCCACTCTCCAACCAACAGGTCACAGATTTAAATCCTGCCAGGAGCATGGATGTTTGTGAACTGTCTTTAGGTAGGAGATGAATTTCATCACCTGGTGTGAGACCACTGCCCCACTTGTTGGAGGCCTGAAGTGCCTTGAAAAATTTCGATGTTTGGTCTCTAAAGCAGGGTTTCTAAACTATGTAAAAATAAATTTTAAAAATATATATAAAATTGATAAAAATGACAAAAAAAACTTTAGCCCACCTACGGTACAAAACATACTATAGGTTTATAATAACCTTTTGTGAGTGGGAGCCACACATAAAAAGCAATTCACTAAAGCAAACTATCCACCATTACAAACAACCCTGTTATAATGAGAGTTAACTGTAATGTTCTATTACAGTTAACTCTCATAACTCTCAATAGACTGGTTTAATGAGTTGAAGTGATTTCATTGTTTTTGTAATATTAATAGCTATAATATGCTACAAGTTCCTGAAGAGTGGAAGGAGGGAAAATTAGTACCATTGCATAAGGGAGACCAGAATGGAAGTATCAAACTACAGGCCTGTTTGTATTTCTTCTATAGCAGGCTAACTCTTAAAAGTTATTTAGTTTCATTAAAAAAAAAAAAAAAAAAAAAAAAATATATATATATATATATATATATATATATATATAAAAAACTCAGCAAAGTAACTATTAGATTCTCAAAATTTTGAAATACACCATGCAACTTTGGACTCCTGTCAAAATATAAGGGATATTCTGGAACTAATGCTTCCATTAGTTCCAGAGAAAAAATTGGAAGCTTTCGAAATGTGGACCATCAGAAGAATGTTGAAAATACCATAGACAGAGAAAATGAAAAACGAAGATGTTTTAAAGAAAGCAAAAATGAAAAGAACATTAATGAAAATAATTAAAGAGCGAAAACTTAAATATTTTGGACATCTAACTAGACAAGAAGGCATTCAGAAATTAATATTAGAAGGGAAATTGGATGAAAAAAGAGGGAGAGGTAGACCCAGGAGAATGTGGTTTGAAGACATTAAGGACTGGACTGGCTTGAATTACCATAAATGTTCTAGAGCAGCAAAAGAAAGAAAAAGGTTCCGTGACATGGTTGCCAACCTCCTTCTAGGGGATGACACTTGAAGAAGAAAAATGCTTCCATTGTAATAGTTCTCCTACCCATGAGAGAGCAGATGAAAAAAAAAAAATATTATGGCTATTTCTCAACATAATCATCTCCCTCCCTTTGAATACATTTTTTTCCATTGCAGTTTTTCAAAACCCATACTAAAATTCTTCAAGCTGTTTTCAGATCCATTTTCTCATCTCTGCTATGTGACAATTCTGAAAAAGCTGAAACAATGAATTAACTATGTTCATACTGAGGAATATCCATTACTTTTGTATTCTTATGCACACTTCAACATTGCAAGGATAAACACAAGCATGTTCACACTTTAATAGCTGTCAGAGAAATTAGATTTGAAGTTCAGAGCTTTCTTTCTAGTATAGACTGCAGGATTATTTCCTAAATTGAAGACACATCTCAAGAGTATTCCTTTTGAAAATAAGAAACAGATCAAAACAAAGATGAAAAAAAAAAACATGAAGAATTTTACTATGTGACTTTTAAAACCCATTACACAGTAGAGAAAATATCATGGGTGAGAGAGAGATCATACTGAGACACAGCATATGAAAATAAAGTAGAAACTATAAACTATCTTTTGTTTTTTATTTCACTGGTTGTATAAACACTCACTCACACTCACTCTTTTTGAATAAAACAGCAAGGCATTTTTTTTGGAACATCCCTCACACATTTCTTTTAAATACAATGAAGCTACTGGTTGTGAAAATATTCACACCCTATTGCATTATAAATGATTGCAGTTCAATTCAAGAAGTAATCATGAACTACAAACTAAGTGTATTTAATAATGATTCTCAATGATAAATGTTCTAAAAAATTAATTACCGTATAAGGTTACGCATCTCTTTTTCAGCCCAAATATTAATAGACTTTAAAGTGTTTCGCTTCTTACAACGATCTCTAAACCGATGATCATTACGAATGTATTCACTTCTGTTTTTAAATTCCATCAGGACCGTCTTAAAAACTTTCACAGCACATTCATGTGGAACTGATAGTTCTTCATTTCTGTAACAAAAATATGCTATTTAATAAACTACAGTTTAACAAAAAAATCTTCAGAATAAAAAATTATTTTAGTTCATAATATAGCACTTACTCTCCACCTACAGCATAGAAGACACATGCCTCTTTTCCAGTACTAATGCATCCATTTACCTCCTCAAGAATCTGATTATTGATTAGTTTATATAGAATAATTCTAGTATTTGCATCTACAGCTTGTTCCTGCAATAGCATAAAATTACAAAAATCAAAAATTGCATAACACACATGAAATTCATGTGCATTTCTAGAGATTTCTCTATAATAAAACAATCATTTATTTGATATCAAAATAGGATGTGACAATGTTTCCATATCAACACAGATTTAAGTCATCAAGAATGAAATAAGTAAGCAGTTATTAGTTTGTGGTAAAATGCTCACCACCACCACTTCCAGATGTTTTAAGTTTGAATCCAACTTATATCACAAATATTATTTTGACTTCAATCTTAATGAAGTGAGAAGGGGAAAAAATGAAATAATTTGTTACTAATTCGATATCAATAAATTACTTGCCAACTATTCTTATTAATTGGCTAAGTCTCTGATACTCAGCCTTTTATTTTACAGGCATAGTTGGACCAAAAAAGGGGACCAAAGAGATTATTCTTGAAATAAAGACTGCATGATTGATATAACAGGATACTGCCATGTGTGGACAAGTGATCAGAGATAGGACAGAAAGAAAAGCAAGAAGAATCTATTCATGCACTTCTTGAGTTTTGTGTTCATTGGGGAAAATGGTATATGGAATAAAGGAAGATGAGAAGTTCAGGGTTGCCTGCAGCTGAATAGTATAGTATATGGATGTTGACCAGCAACTGCCTGCACTGGTACATGATTAGACAAAAGTGAAGTTTGTGTATATAGCTATAGAAAAGGCATAATGCAGAGTCAATGAGAGAGGAGCATCTGTGCAAAAACAATAAAGAACAGTCAATGAGAGAGGAGTCACTATTAGATGAATAGCTCTCTTAATAGCTCTCTTCTGAATACAAAGCATTCTGAGGGAGGTTTTTAGTACGCCATCCTAAATGTGAGAACAATATTCTAATGAACAGATTTGGGATATATAAAGTGTCAGGAGTTGAGCAAAAGTATTGTTCTGAATGAAAAGAATACCAAGCTTTTTTGGAGGCTGAGGAGACTATGGATGTAATGTGTTTATACCAGGATGGACTAAACATGAAAGTCAGCCAAAAGAACTAAAAACTGATCTTGGTTGATCAGCAGAATATTATCAAAAAGTGAAGGACAGCAAGACATGGTCTTTCTTTTGGGAAATAAGACTGTGTTGTGGTAACATTAAAATTCACTAGATTATCTTTACTCCACTTGACAATGGCAAGAGCTGTTATTAAAGCCAAGAAGATCTTGAAGCTTGATTTGTCTATTGAAAGGTTTGTACATGATGACGAGCAATAGAATGCACTGTCATCAGCAAAGCTATGAATAGGATTAGGCATTATTGCGAAAAGGTCATTGATGTATAAGAGTATAGGTGAAAGCACAAAGCCTTAGGATACTCCAGTATGTTTGGAAAATATCAGAAACAAGGGAACCATTCACCATGACACACAATGATAACAACTCACTCAACAAAGGGTAGAAGGGACACCATAAGAGGGCAGCCTGGTAAGAAGACTGTGAAATTCTCCAAATCTTTCCACAGCCAGGTGGATATGGTTAACAAGCAAGTCTACCATAGAACAAGAATGGCGGGATGTATACTGGTGATAATTAACTAAATGGGTCTCTGGGTGGTGAAGAAGCTGGTTGTCGATGACCTTTGCCATTTTTAAGAGAATTGACATGAGAGCAGAGGCAATAGTTTGAGGGAGATAATAATAAAAAAAATGAGATAAAAGTTGAATAAAAGCTTGTTACCATGCTATTGGATAGATGCCAGATGAGTATGACAGCTTGAAAGGTGATGCAATATTATTTCTGGAGAACAAGCTCTTAGTAAAACTGGATGGATACTATCTGGAGCACATTTTATTGTTAAGTGCTACTGAGTAATTTTCTTTTTGAAAAATACTCAGTAAAAATACTCCTTTGTAAAAAGAACATCAGTGCTACTGATGTCCTTTTGAAAAAAGATCATAGGAGACATATTTTGTGGTTTGTGGAATAGAAAGGAAAAGGATATTTGCCTTGTTCATCTAAACAAGAGTTGGAGAAGACTGAAGCCAAGAGGACTTTCATCTTTAGAAGCTATTCAACACTGTTCAAACAGGATGAAAGAGAGATAGTATTTAGTTTTTAGTATTTAGTCCTTACAAAGTCTGCTTTAGATTTCTTGATGATTTTTTCCATTATTACAGGAGTAGTGTAAGCTGAGTGAGAGTCTGGAGTTTTTAACTTGAGCCTTTTCAGCATGCATTGCAGTTTTAACCTGGACTGCTTTAGAACACTTGTTAGAAAACTAAGGCTTAGAATAGGAACCCAGGGGGAAGGTGGAGTGAGTGAAGTGGGAAATAAAAACACTCAATTCAGAGGAGTAGAAGCAACAATCAAACCATGGAAAATAGGTACAGAAATTGCTGTGATGTCAAAGGCCAAGATTAGCTGGGAGAAGGTTAATCCATAGAAAAAAGAAACAGACATGCTTAAAGTTGAGATACCAAGCAGAGAGATATCGTGAATGGTATATTTGGAAGGAAAGCAAGTTAAGAAAAGGTCCATGGAGTTAGAATGAGAATTATGTTATTTTTGTAGAAAAGTGAACAATTTGCATTAAATGATTACTGACAGCAAACAATAACCTAGAGATAATCTCTTCCAACTTGGTTTGTGAAGTTAGTCAGAATTCTGGATGCTGAAATCTCCAAGGAAGATCATCTCACTGAGTGATTAGACTATATTATTAACTTTCAGAGATAAATAATCAAAAGGGTCAATATAGCCATCACAATTAGGAGAGCAGTAATGACAACAAAATGAGACAAGGAAATAAGACTATTACACTTTTTTTATAATCTTTGTCAAGTAGCTTTATTTTATCCTCCTACATGTTTCACCAATCCTTTTCTATTGGCATCCTCAGGGAATACTAACTAATAAGCTAAAATGAAGGTTACAGACTAGGTTATAACTGATAATTCTAATTCATACAAAAAATTGGTATTGTGCGTGTCTCGTTAACGTGATTTATTCGTTATGGTTCATTACGTAATTGTTATGAAAGTTCATTTCTTTGATGTTTAATGATCTGATAAAAGTTTTCCAAATTTCTGGTAAAATTAGACCTTGATTCTTGTTTAGGTTTTCAGTTTTACGGGCGACTGTAGCTGCTTCTTTAAAGGTTCTTGAATGGTAGTTATCTTCTATGTATGGCATAAGGCTCTTATCCCACTCAATATGATGGTTAGTAGAGGCAAAGTGGCATGAAAGGCCTGAAATGTCTTGTCTGTTATTTTTGACATATTCTATGTGTTCTTTCTTTCTCGTTTCAAAGCTTCTAGAGGTCTGACCTACATAACTAATACCAAATGAGCAAGGAATATTATATACTCCAGAGTACTTGTCGAATGGGTGAGGATCTTTCGGTGATCTTAAAAATTTCAATAATATTGAAATAATATTGACAAAGATTATAAAAAAAGTGTAATAGTCTTATGAATAATTGTCAAGAAAAAATTCAACACAATGAGACATGGAAATCTTGAACCAGAGATAATCACATAAAGTAAATCCCAGGTCTGATAACCTTTGGCATGGGATATCAGACTTAACAAAGGCATTCCATCCTTACAGAGGGTATCATGATGATGTAATATGGAAAGTTTTGGTTCACTGTTTTCATAGAAGATGCCAGCAAAGGTTCAGTGATGAATAACAGATCAGGTCTGGATGTCTGTAAATGGCAGGTGCATATCATATCATGAATGTTGAGCTCTAAAATGTTGTTAAAGTATGTCGAAATGTTTTTTTTTTTAAATGGAATTTTTGTTTTGCTGGATTTTTTCAGGTTTATAATTATGCTGTCTTTCATGGTAGTTGAATACTGGTATTCAACTACCATTCAACTACCAATTTATAGAGTAGCAAGATGCAGTAAAGGACTTGTGAATACAACTCCCACACAGGAAATGCCCATACTCCAATCCATGCATGGTTCAACAGAGGTTCCTTGCAACATCCACTGGGCCCAACTTCTGCTCATCTGCACTTCTGTCTCTCTCTCTCTCTCTCTCTCTGTTTCTTACTCAGATGGTCCCAGCTAATCTCCTAGCATCACTATTTTCTTCCAACGCATGCATAAAGGACAAAAGCAAATCTCCTCCTACCATGCCAGCAACTTAGTACCACACAACTCCTTTGTGTTTCAGCAAAAACATAAGAATGCTACATAACCTGGACAGTAAAAATCTTTTGGTCCTAATGGCATCTCTCCAACTGTACTCAGTGTGTTCCAAAGCTAACACCTGTCCTTTATCATCTCTTCAATCTTCTATACTTAGCTGGCACATATCCCACCCATATGGCAGCAACTATCAACTAACTGCCATCTATAAAACAATCATCGTCGTCAAATTCCTGACATGTACCCCTGCAAGGGGTGTATAACAGTACAGAATATTATAACAGTACTACATGAAAAGTTACATCATTACTAACTTCCTATCAATCAATTTTCTTTCAAATTAATCTATTATCTGTCATGACTCCAATATTATCAGATCTTATATTTCTGTCTTCTAAGGCAGTGGTTATTAACCTTTTAGTAGTCGTGGCCTCCTGGTTGTAGTAACATAATAATAATAATAATAATAATAATTACATTTTTTTAAAATAGTGGTTTTACTTTCTGATTATAATGAAAAAAAAAAAATCAACTTTACTTAAATATTAAGTAAAAACTTTATTGTATTTATATTTAGGAAATCAAATAATGTTCTTTGTTTGCTCATTTTATAAGGGGGATAAATTTTAAGAAATAACAAATCAGTATTACAGCACTGAAAGTTTCGAAAGTAATTGCACTCAAGTAGCACTTAACAATGTTCAGTTCTATGCATTTGTACTAGTATTGCAAAATTTAAGAGAGAGATTTCAAAATTTATAGAACATTTCTAGTTTTTATCAATCAATTATAGAAACGTTCTATAAATTTTCTGCAGCCCCACCAGTTAAGAATCACTGTTTGAAGGTACTTTTTACTGTATCAATCCACCTAGACCTTGGTATTCCTCTGGGTCTTTTAATTGCCAACCTGGCAAAGAACATTTGTTTTGCTAATCTTTCCTCTCCAATTCTGTTTAAGCTCTGCCAACAACTCCTGAATGCTAACAATGTCAAATTCTTTCCTAATATCATCATTTTTAATATGATATTGCCATTGATGACATCTGTTCATTCCATTAATCTTTCTCAGAACTATTATATCTGTGGTCAGGACCGGCACATAGTATTTTTCTTGTGTGTGTGCGATTAATGTTCGGCGCCTTTAGAAAAATGTTTTTTTTGAATAAAGTGTGAATGAAACGAACAGGAAATGAAAAACCGCATTACAATATAATGTTACATACAGATTAGTCCTGATTATACAAATTTTTCCAAGTTATATAAATTTTTAAAATAATATAAAATAGTAATATAAAGTTAAGAGATTTATTCAAATATTCTTCACATTAATTTTGCTAAAAGGAACTTGTCTGGCTTTCATTTTAGCGTATTTAATTCTGCCAAAGTACATCAATGTTGATAGACTGAGCAATATTATTTTCTATTGAAATTAATGCCAAACCATTTAGTTTTTCTTGACTCATGCTTGATCGCAAGTAGTTCTTTATTAATTGTAATTTAGAAAATGTTCTCTCTCCCTTAGCAACTGAAATGGGCAAAGTCAATAGTATTCTCAATGCAATCAGTGAATTTGCAAAGAGTTCTTCAAGGTTGCTGTTATAAATCCACTTCAAAACCATTTTTGGTGTACTATTTTCTTCAATTTTTCTAGATAATAATTTCAGCTCTATTTGCAGTTCGTCTGCTTCAATGTCCTTGTTTTCTTTGTCACTTAATGCTTTTTCTAATGAACTACATTTTTCTTCCAATTGTTTTTTTTTGTCTAGTATCTGGATTTTAATCAGTCGGATGCATGTGGTCCGGTCCTTACAGGGAACTCTACAATTAATCATAAGTTGATTTATGATACATCAAAAAATAAAGAACTATTTTAAGTATATTTCCGTAAATTTTAATCAAAAATTACAATGATATAATCGGGTCCAGGATACAATTTCAGAATTTATTTGTTCATTTCCGGGAAGATCTGAAGGGGCCTGAACAGAAGACGACGTACATTCATAATTATATGTACCATTCGTTGTTCATTTAAACTCTTATCTCATATTTTTTGACATCTTTTAGGTGCCTGTGTATATTGCACACGCCACCAGCTGGGCCTGTCTGTGGTCTCCAGTCTTTGGTGTCAAATGTTTTATTTCTAATCCAGCTCTCAGATCCAGAAGTTAAAATGGGTTTGAACATTGTCTTGTATATAGTTAACTTAGCGTTTTAACTAATTTCTCTCTTATTCCTTATAAATTTATTCAGTTGACTTCCTACCACAACTTTGCTAATTGTGTTGTCTATTTGCCATCTTCACAAAAAATGGTGCCTAGGTAGCTGAAATGTTTAACTTGTTCTATAAGTTTTCTGTTCAGGATGCAGTTGATATTTTCAGTGTTTCTTCCTGTTTTCATTGTCTGTCTTCTTATTGCTGATTTTCATATCAAATTCATTACAATAGTTATTCAATTTAATCAGAGAATCTTGCAGACTTGTAATGGATTTATTTAAGAGTATAACATCATCTGCATAAAGTAAAGAGCTGAGATTAACACCTCCAATTTCGACATCAGGTTTTAATACCACTTTCCTTCACAATGTGATCTATATAGATGATGAATAACAGAGGGGATAATGTATATCCTGTGTCACACCTGTCTAACTGCTGACTTACAACTCAAATAAAGATTAAGTATTGCTTGATACAATACTCACTTAGCAATCTTTCAAAGTAATTACTCTTAAACAGTAGTCAACCTTTCCCAATACAGTCATCCCTCGACTTACGTCCTCTCGAAGATACATCCGTAATCCCATAAAAGAATAAATAACATTTTCAGCTATACTTTCGAACAAGACGCAAACGAGCATAAGGTAAAGCATGCACAGTGGCAACAGTGTTTTCAACAGCAACCTCCCTCAGCAGGTGTCTTCAACAGTTCCTCTGGTGATTTTGTGTTTGAGAAATGGGTTATTTGTGTATTTATTGTTAATATTTCGCAATGTTTTGTGCAACATGGTCTTACATGCACAATCAAAAAACCTAGTGAAGAATCACAGAAAAAGAGGCAAGCACCTTGAAACAACCTTGAAACGAAGTTGCAAGTTATAAAGCAAAATGAAGCTGGTAAGCCCGTCAATGTGATCCCACCTGACTTCAAATAGTCTCATTCTACACTGACGACCATTTTGAAAAATAAGGATAAAATCACAGAGGCTGTGAAAGGATCTGCTTTCAGATACGATAGTGTTCGTCTGCTTCGTCACGATAGTGACGAAGCAATGACAAGGTCCTATTGGTAATATGGAAAATCTACTTGCATCATGGATAGAAGACCTGAACCAAAAGCGCATACCCCTTAGCACTGTGACCGTAACTGCTAAGGCACTAAGCCTCTTCAACATGTTGAAGGAGAAAGCAGAACCCAATTATGACTATGAATTCAATGCTTCTTCCAGTTGGTTCGTGAGATTCAAGCAGAATTTGCACTGCATAATGTAAAAATGTATGGGAATCTGCAAGTGCTGAGAAGCAGGGCTGCATTTAACATTAGGTGCAAGCTGGAGGCCTCACTCTCTATGGGTGCCACATTTTAAAACCTTACTCTTCACAAAGAACAATAAAAAAAAAAACAGCTTAGTTATAGTTGCAAAATAAAATACTTATTTTTAAATATTAAATTCATAATATGAAAACTATAGGCGCCTGAAAAATTTGTGAGGCTTCTTGCTTCCATTTGAAATACATTGTTCTTTCCTTAGAATATAAAACTAACAGGAACTCCTGTATTCCATAAAATTCACGTATGTAAGGGTACCATTTCTTTGCTGGATGTATATACACGTCCAGCAAACCTGGATAATATTCTGTCCACCTGTTGAAAGAACATGGATAAGAAGTGCAGTTTGACCATCATGTCCATTAGAAGGGGCAATAATCCCTCACGCTGAAAATAACACTTAACCCAATTACCTGGCATACGTAGTAGTTACGTTCAATTGCCTACAGCAAGAAATGCAGTTGCTTGCTGTTTGCTCGGTAACTGGAATCTAAGTTATATCAGACTAAATACCTATGAGTTATATTCATTTTTGCTGCTTGTTTTTATTGTATAATTATAGTTTTAATGCCAGTGCAAAATAAGAAATTCTTTCATACTTTCTTCACTTTATATTGTATCACTTTGGAAGATCAATGTCACTATCAATTTTTTTGTTAATTATTTTAATCGCCAATACATTTTAAAATTCTCTCAGAACTTGATTGAAGATAATTATTTTATAAATGCATGAAAATCTGAATCTTAAAATAAATACAGCCTCCATCTGTTCCAAATTAAGTTTTCTTTATTTTTTTATTCATAATCTTAGTTCGAAGGTTAGTTCACAGATTGCGCAAAGGTTCGCACTTTTAAATTTTGTTTTATAGAGAATCATATATAAATATTGAATCATATCATGTAATGCATAATTTTTATAACATAATCTGTAGGCTTTTGCATTTCACTTTCTTGGTTTCCCCTAATCACTCACTACAAATCAAAATAAATGGCAGTTATGAAGGCAACTGTTATGTACATGGCTAATTTCGATATTATGCAGCAGTTTTGAAGAAGCGATATTTTCCCTACAGTTTATCTTTCAAAATATGTGTTGATGCATGCGTCAAAATGAAATTTTATTTCCAAAATTTTCATAACTTAATTCGCCTTTAATGGCTAACTCCCCACTCCCCTCCCAAAATTATCGCCACACACACACAATACTGCTAAATAACATATGTGCACTTTCTTTTTGTTTGAATTCATTATTTTTCCAAAGTAATTGTACCAGAGAACTTTTAATATTCTGATACTGAAATTAAATTGTGATTATTATAAATGAGCAAATTTTGTATATTTTTTCATTTATATTATTTCCTGATAAGTATAAATCATTAAATTATGTAATATTAGGGAAATTGATGTTTAAAAAACAGTTTCATCCTACGAAAGCGATATCAGAATAAAATGTTTTGAACATCTGTAATGCAATCAGAAAGGGGAAAAATATAATAATAAAATAAATTTCTGTATTCGACTATTATTAGGGACTTTTTAGTGCGTCTACTGGACGTGTTCGTTTCTCACTTTCTCAATAATTTTCATTAGCTTATGGACTGTTACTCGAGCAGAAAGGAATAGGTCTATAACCCCCCCCCCCCAAAAAAAATCCATAAATGATTATGTAATACATATGCACCTTTTCTTTTGAATAATTCACATTTTTTTTCCCCAAGATAATTGTATCAAATTATTTATAATTTTTCGATACAAGACATTCTTGATGTATTCTGCACTACAGTTAGGTAATTTAGTGCAATTTCTGGGGAAACTTTCTCTCGTCTTTCTCAATAACAGTGAGAGTAATCTTAGTTCAGCTTTTCCTCCAGCTAAGAGGATTATTATGGAGTATTTCGAAGGCATAGTAATATTTAGAATTTAAATAAATAAATAAATAACACTACTGAAATTTCAGCAGACCGCTGAACAACTGATTTCTGACAAAGCAATAGTACAGAATTAGAAGCTTCGACGGCACAACAATATTATTGCTTTATTTAATTTATTTATTTTTTGTCAAAACGGTAAATTGAAGCAAATTTTGAATACTGTCCGAAAGCTTTCAAATCAGTAGAAATTTAAAGTAGTTATGTAATTGAGTTCCAGGAGAGGAGAAGTGAGGTAGATGCAGTAGAAAATCTTCAAAATGACATAAATTTTGAATTATTTCATATAGGATATCCTTCATATTATATTTTCAGCATATCTACAGTGGTTACAATGGATATTATAGTAATGCAGATCCTAAAACAAAAAAAAAACCTGTTGCAGTTTTAAGCAAAAGACAAAGACAAAGAGTCTCTGGTAAAATACCATTGGATGTAAATTTTTGATATTAAAAAGACTCACAATCGGAAACCCCCTCGAGTAATACAGTTTAACATCATTTGTTGTTCATATAAAAAAAACGTTCCTAAAATTCAAATGTGCGACCCATATAATCTTATTTTGCAAGGAAAGAAAGCAAAATGTCATGTTTATTTCAATAAATGTTATTTAAAAAATATAAATATTTGACATAATATTTCCAATGCAAACAAATGTTTTGATTATTTATGTTCACACATGTGAAATTCGTTTTTATTTTGGGAGGAGAGACAATAAATAAATTGTGCAGCAAAAAGGGTCAAATGTCGTAGGACAGTAAAGGAAATCCAAGTAATACAATACACATAAAGACAATAATCCGTTAACAGCGGGGGGAGGGGAGTAATTGCATTTTAACAGATAGAATGCTGATGAAGTTTCATCAGCATTCTACTTTTTATTAGGTCAAAGGGATTTTGAGTATATATGTGAACAGATATATTCAACATAACTTACCAGTTTTGTTGTAAAAAATGCCGCATTTGAAGAAATATTAGCAGCATAATAATAAAATAGCAAACTTCATAATGCTTCAGAATAATCTGATAATATCAAAACAAGATGAGACAAGTCTGTAGAAATCTATTATTATTATTATTAGTCCATTTAATTATTAACTCTATAAAGATATACTTAATATGCTTGTATTTTTGTGTTTTTACTTAAATAAACTAGTTTCATTTTTTCACAGATGGTTTTCGCTTCTGGACTACCTGGACTTTTAGGCTATTGTTCTTATCAATTTAGTAATATCAATATTACTAAATTGATAAGATATTGGAATTTAGTAATACTGATATTACTACATTCCAATCTCCTTCTCTGGAAATTTTCTCTTAGTAAATGTTTGACTTGTGTTGACCAACCACTGAGTGACTGAGCAGTTTAATCCACAGATTAAATATATGGTCAGTTTAATCCACAGATTAAATATACGGTCAGTTTAATCCATAACATTCTTAAGATTATTTCGCCCTGTGATTTCCCGGGAATGAAGTGACCTTTCAATGTATGAGGGGCATATGGAAAAAGACATTAAAAAGGTTTGTGCATGATTTTGGAAGTTTGTAATAGTGGGCCTAGCAAACAATCTGAATCTCGAAGTGAATGATGATGACATAATTCAACTTATAGAAAGTTACCCTGAAGAGTTGACCAACGAAGAATTGGTCGAACTGGAGGAACAACTGTTGCAGAAGAAGAAAAATGAGAAAAGGAAGAGGGAAACAGGAAGTAGTTAAATAATTTACAGTGAAGGGTCTTGTAGAAATGTTCTCAAAATGGCTGAAGATATGGACCCCAATGTTGAACGCTACTTAATAATAGAAATGAAAGTACATGATGCGTTTGCTTGCTATGAACACATTTATGATGAAAAGAAGAGGAATAAGCAAAGCACACTGGACATTTTCATCAAACAAAGGTTCACAGAAGAGTCACAGCCTGATCATTCACACAGGGAAGGTAATGAAGATGTGATTGTGGAGGAAGATTTGGGTGATTATTCTCCTGATTTATAGTGGCAGTAACACACAGTACAGTTTTATAATAAGGTTTAAAAATTAAAATGACAGTATACTTATTAGTTAAGTCATTAACCCCTATAACTCTGTTGATTTAATGTACCGACTTACGTCCTGCCAGATGGAATGGAACCCGGATGTAAGTTGAGGGATGACTGTACTTAGAGGCCCACCAGTCAATCAGTAAGTTCATCTCCCTTCCCTCCCAAATGTAGATTCATGGCAGATCTCTCACCTAGATCACCCACTACTAGACACATAAAATGGTGGACACATAATATGTGCTGCAACTATGCCTGCTTAGCAAGCTGCCTTCTTTCAGTCTACCTGCCATCCTCTACAAACGGATAGCCAGCTTTCACTCTGGTCGTTCTCTGCATATTATGGTGAATGACATTCTCTTTGAGCTTTGCAGGAATGTCTCAAGGCTCCATTCTATCACCTGTCCTCTTTTTTCCTATATATAAATCATCTACTCTCAATTATCTCCAATCGTGTCCACAGATTTGCTGATGACAGTATTCCAATCATCCTACTCTTTTCACAATATGTAGTTCTGTCCACTGCTGGACGAAGGTCTCCCCCATGATTTTCCAGATCACTCAGTTTTCTGCTTCTCCCATCCATCTCACTCCTGCAATTTGTTCCAGTTCATCTCTCCACCTTCTTCTGGGTCTTCCTCTTTGTCTTGCTCCATCCACTGGTCTCCACTCTGTTGTTTTTTTTCCTAGTCCATCTCCCGTCACTGCATCTGGCAATATGGCTAGCCCATCTCCACTTAGTCTGTTTAATGTATTTTACAATATCCATGACACCTGTTTGAGATCTTATCCAGATATTTGTCTTCCTATCTCTTAATGTTATTTTTAGCATACTTCTTTCCATGCGATGCTGTGTTGTTCTCAGCTTTTTGTTTAGGGAAACTTATTTTATATTAACCCTATACAAATCCCAAATCTGCCCATTCTAAGAATATTCTTCTCACACACACATCTGGGGTGGCACACCTAAAATGTTCCTAAAAATTATTGATGATGTCCAGAGAAGAGCAATTTAGCTAACCGATGATGTGTTTCAGCTCTATGTCTCTTCTACAGGTACTTCATGGTCACAGCTGCAGTGAATTGGCAAACATCATTCCTCTGCTTTCTGTTGGGCCTGTTAAAACAGGTGTTCAACATCCCTTCTCAGTACAGCTGCAAACACCTTGAACCTGCTTCTCCTCTTCCTCATTTATTCCATATATTTCTGTCCTCTGCCTTCCTTACAATGTGTTTCCCAACTACAACCTCCAGCTGTTCAAGAAATATGTCAATGGATTACTTTTTCAATCATCACCTGCACTCCCCATATAGCACTGATGTGCTATAGGTTCTTATACCTTTTGTGTGCAAATTATATATAAAAAATGTTCCTTCCAATTTCAAACAAAACAAACAAACTACCATCATGAAAGTCAAGCAAAATCATGGCAAACATTCCAACTACCTATCTAACTTGCCTTCATAAATATAAATATGCACAGTCACAGTTCCAATCTCAATGCTATTTGTTAACGTATCCATCTGCAAAACTTCAACTGCTTTCCTAACAGACTCAAATTTCAGCATCTTCAAACAGTATTCCCTTTCCCTAATTATACACTGATTATTTGCATCTTAAAGATGGCATATGTTTATATATTCATTCTGATATACTATATAGTCTTCTTTCTGAATCTCCTCTTTTCGATCTGGATTAAAGATTTTTCTGTTCCATTCTATCAAATTCATTTACTGTCTCTATTGTTCTCCAAATGCCACCAGCGATTCTTTCTGATTTCTATTTCCTTTCTTTAAACCTTCACAACTCCAACTGTCATTCCTTTTCCAACTGCACTGATTGAGCAGGTGGAGATGCCAAGGAAGAAGGCATCTCCACCTCTTCTGTTACCAACAATCTCATTCAAATTGTTCACATGCTACTAGAATACCAGATAGGCGTAACCGTTCTGTAAATACTTTCTCACAGCACAATCTAGTGTTTTTCTTCTTCCAAGGAGCAACACTCATACAGACAATCTCAATCACATATTGCCTGGCATTCTAAGAATGTTAAATGAAATGACTAACATTTCAATGCCTCATTTTCTTGGTTGAATCCATGCTGAATGTGGCATGCAAAAAATCTCGAAAATGTTCCTTTCCCCATTCTACTTTCTCTTATACTCAAGAGAAGGATTATGCATATTACAACTGGCTTTCATCAATACTAAAACCTGAAAAAACTGCAAAAAGAACTTTCAGTATGTGAAACAGCTGTACTCTTTTTTGAATTATAGATGAAGCAACTAAGAGCAAATTTATTGTGGAAAGACTTTATGAAGAAAGGTTGTGAGGCATATTAAATTGCTATAATTTTAATAGTGATGGACTACATTCATCCATGCTATGCTTTTCAATTATGACTATACCAGTTTATATAATAACACATCATTCACTGATGACAGTTTTAGGCATGATGCTACTGTGAATCAGCCAAATCACTCAGTTTATTTATGACATTGTTGCCCATTACATATCTTTGTGTCTTAGTGTTTTGTTGTGAAGTAGAAAATAGTTATAAATATTGAAATTTATAGCTTAAATTTTTTTGCTTGGTTATACTATAAATTAAAGATACCAAGAAATTATATTCTTAGCATCTTTAATTTGTTTATAAATATTATTTTATTTTATTGTTGTTAATAATGGCAGATAAAATTCAAAGTAAGGATGCTGCTGCACTAGTGAAAAGAAGAAAAACATAAACCTATTACATGCTAAGATTAAAATTGTTAAATTTAGTAATGATGGTGTATTGAACAATGAGAGAGGCTGCAGGCTAAACTTACCTCACACCACTGTTGTTACAGTTGTTTAAAAAAAAAGATGAAGTGTTCTAAGTGAAGTGAAAAGTGCTACAAATGGAGAAACTCTTAACGGTGTGGGCTGAAGACTGAACTGGTTGGTATGTTCTCTTAAGCCAAGCTATTCAGAACAACAAGTAATTCTGAATAGCTTGGCTCAAAATGTTATTAAACCATTACATCTACAAGTGAAAAAAAAGTACTAATTCGCTATACAACAGTGGTTGGGAACCTAACGTGTCACATGATAGCAGTTTGCCTGTAGTGTCCCTTAACACTGCTTGTCATAATTAATTTTAATGTGATTGTGTGTGTGTGTGTTCGTTCGTTCGTTCTAATTTGGATTTTAATATTAACTGACCATTGTTACCATACTAAAGCATCATTGCACATTGATGATTTTTTCTGTTGTGTGCATGTGCTTTTGTTCTATCCATTTCATACTGAAGGCACTTATGAAACAGAAGCAAAATTTGGTTAATAAATAATTTTTATATAAGGTATCCATGTTATTAATTATATCATCTATATCTACTTACAATGATGTGTACATAGACACAGATGATAATTCATAACATGGATACCTTACATTAAAAAATATATTGACAAATTTCTGTCACTGATTCATTCTATACATCCCTTGAATGTACATCAAGACTGATATGTCTACTTACATTGACATCCTTAAACAAATATTTACAATAAACCACTTATTTCTGCTTACTGATTTTTTATACACCAGTTTTATCTTTTTCTTCAAAATGGTAAAATCAATTTTGTCCAGCAGTTAATTACTGCTTAAACTATCACTAAGCACATTTTTGCAAGACACTAGCTGAATATTTTGTTCATCCTCATTTCTCTCTCTTACATGTTAGGTTCAATGACCTGTCAAGACAAAGTAACCTGACACCAACAGAAATCTAATTAATGATCTGACAGGATGATTAATCCTATCTGCACAGCCAGCCAGTCTATCATCTGCATGTATTCTCTGAATCTGTCTGAAAATATCTTTAAAATTCTGCCTGCTCTAAGGGATGAAAAATCTGAGTTCTGGGAAGAAAACCTGTCATCCCTGTATGGCAAACTCATCTTCAGCTAAAAATGCTTTATATAGGTTCTTCACATCCTAGACAGGATTTAACTTGGGTTCTTTCCAACCAAAGGGTATTAGTTACATATATTCAGTGTTGTTGAGAATTGCTACATTTCAGGCCTGGTTTCACCAAGCAACAGTAACACTTTGTGTGACTGAATGGTGAAATCAATCACCTAAATATGATCTTGTATGTCACTTTTCACACACTCTCCTTAAAATGTTTTATTAACATTTATTTCATGACTTATCTGCCTCAAAGAAAGTTTTATCTTCACCAACAGGAAACAAAATGTAAAATCTCTACCAGAAATCAGAACATTCAGTTTGGATAGTGCAGAAATGCTTAGTAACAAATAAGTAATGAAAAAAAAAAAAACATACAAAAGCTGTTTAGCCCATCCACTGCCCAAGTTTACATGAACAACTTAGTAGTGTTAACAGCAAATTTCTTTAGAAATTTTTATACAATTTTATAGTATATATTTATTTATTACATTTGAGTTTCATTAAAGTTTAAAATAATTTCATAAGCAATTATTAAGAAAAAATTATTCTACTGCTATTTATGATTATCAATTTTTTTCCCCATTTTTATAGTTCATTTAAAAGAATGAAAAGAACTACATAACTCTTAATTAAAGAAATGAAAAGTAAATTATGAATTGATAATGATAAGCAGGTTCACTAAATGAAAATAGCTATAAATAAAAATAGGATGATGTTTTTTTGAGGGGGAGACTTGTTTCAGTTTAATTTTCTAGTCCAGTTTTTCAACTAGCATTTAATGAGTATAATCCCATGAAAACAATTAGGTTAAATAATCTAGAACAATTATTATTCTCTTTGATTTAAAAAATAATAATAATAATATATATATATATATAATTTTTTTTTTTTTTATACTTACAGAAGTTGATTTTTCTTCTTTATCATGGACCCTGTGAGAGCGACGCTCTTCCATAGCTGAATGCACTTTTAGAGTATTGTAAACCTGATTAGAAAGTTTCATATCAAAACTACCCCCATCACCAGTGTGAATACCAGGTGGCAACTGGAAAAAAAAAAAAAAAAAAAGTGATGCATACAAAAATAATCTTACATCTATATTATTATTAAAATTTATGTCTTTTGGAACAACAGGACCAATCAATTTTTTTTTCTCTCTGATATTTTTGTACATGTGCTGTGTGAAACAGAAAGGTAAATTTACATTTACTAGGAGCAAAGAGGTAATTTTTAATTATGTGTTGATATCCCATCATATAGAATGGGTAACTTTCACTGAGCATGTCAATATTGGAATAATTGTCATAGCTATTTATAATCCATCATGTGATGATAAATGATATTATCTACCATATCATTGTTTCTTTGCACATATTACTTGAAAAATAATACACAGTGAACATGGATTAGCGTTTTTTTTCACCCCCAGTAATATCTTTTCAGTAATCATATCTAATCATCAATACTCATCCTGGTATTGATGATTATTCTACAATCACACATTCAGTTCTGAGACTAGGCATAATTTTCAGCCAAGGCAATCTTATTTTGTTCCTTTTCAATTTCTTCCAAAGGGAATGAGCATGACAGTTGCAGTTAAATATAGTAGTTGGTAAAATTGAAAAAAAGTACCAAACCTCAAAGTGAATGGAAAACTCTAAAGAAAGCACTGACTGAGTGTACCAAGGAAGTATGCAAAAGTTGTCATTAAAACAAAAAAAAAAATAAACACTTGTAAACAAAAATCAAGTTGGCCTTATCAGTAAAGAAAACAGAAGTTATGTTTAAAATGAATAAAATCCATGGAAGATTGGAAATAATATAAAAAATAAATATGACAAAGGTGAAAAATGTTCTGGAAGATTACTGTACAAAATCTTAGGAAATAAAGTTTTCCTATAAAAAAAATTTAAAAAAAAGGAGTAGGAAATATAAAAACTCAACTTAAGGATATTATTCTTGATAAATGAAGTAACTACTTCGAAACATTACCACATAAAACAAATGATTAAATACAAATATTATTAGCTTTGACATCCCTTTGTGTCAGTGCATAGAGGAAAACAAAAGACTAATTTTTCTAACAATACCAATTAGTCTTCATTCAGGGCACATTCGAAATTTAGAATAATAGGTAATTCTGTAATAATAGGTAAAAGAACTCCATTTACTGGGTTTCCATAGAAGAACCGTGGCACATACAAGTCGAATATAACAACAACGAAGGCGACTCATCTGGCCTGGTGCACAGAGTGTGTGAACTGGACAATTGACCATGGAAAGCAGTACTCTGGAGCAATCAATCAAAGTTCACCTGTTTCCAGTCTGGCAGGGTGTGGAGACAGCCTGGTGAACACTTGTTACCATGGTGCATTGTATCCACAATAAAGTTTGGTAGTGGAGGAGTAATGGTGTTGGGTACATTCAGCTGGATTGGAGTGGGAACACTAGTCATTGCCCGTGGTCCCTTGATTGGCTTTTTAAAAAATCTGAAATTATGTTTATCAGAAATGGATGAATCAAAAGCCATTGTCAAAATTAAAATTGATAGCAAAAATGCAATATTCTATTTTGCTCCCAAATTTGAAAAAAAATAAAATGATATTAACCTGCTATATTAAATGAATAGATGAAAAGATGATATCATTAATTTGTTACCAACAATTATGGGTTCAAATCTTACTAAAGCATAGACATTTATGAAAGACATAAGCTGGGAGATGATTTTAGTATACTATAACACATCCTATTTGTTGGATATGTTTATGCTCTCAAGAAAGATTCTCAGAGTATATAATTATAACCTTTGACCTGCTCACAGTACTAATTGCTACAGGTTTCTAACATTTTATTCATCAGATTATCTTATAAAAATAAAGAAATAAAGATACCTCCATGACACGACGAGCATTCCTTTTTCCACATACATTAGCATCATGTTTGGTTGTAAAAGTATTGCCCGTTTTGACAATTCCACTTTTTCCTATAGGTGGTGTAGTCTTCTCAACTTCTTCAAATGCATCCCAATGTTTTCCTTCAAAGTCTAAAATTTCCTTGTCACCATCAGTCAAATAAGAATCAGGAAGTCGTCTATATTTATCAAATGAGAGGCACACTACAAAAAAATATTAGAAAGTATATATATTCTGCTAAACAGAAAATTTAAAAAAATTTCACTGATCAATTCCCTATACTGTTACAGTTGGAAATTATACTAAACAGAAATTTACAATAATTATAAGTTATTGCAGTAAAAACAGCACATGAACACATTCTTTTTAGAAGCACATTCTATAAGAATGTGCTTCTAAAAATCATAACATGAACTGAAATAACATTAATGGAATCAAATTGCCATAAGAATTAATGAAAACAAAGATTTTTTTATTTATTTATTTTTTTGACCAAGACCATTTTTACATAACTTAAAATATGTAGGAATAAGTGAAACAATTTTCACCTTAAAATTTCACATTATAAGAAATTTCAAAAAAATATGGAAACAGGACTAAATAAGTATGCACTATGATTTGAAGGCTAGGAAAGGATGGAATTATGGGGAGCACTATAATGACAGATGTTGGGTGTGCAGATGCATGTGTAGAATTTTCCTCCCTCCTTATTCCTTCTCTCTCTCTTGCTCTTCTTGTCAGTCTTTTTCACAAAATAAAAATAAAATAAAATATATCAAAGATAACTCTTTTTTGGCTTTGTCTTTTCTAGATCCATTTCTTCATCCCTTCTTTCAATAATGTTATATATTAATAATACAATTGTCTTACACAAGCCAGCCCATCCCCCCTAACACTTGTGCACAGGCAAGACTACAAATGGGCCCACATTTCAATGTTTAATAGTTATAAATTATACTAACTGTTAAAATATTTCTAACCTCCTACCCTGATAAATATACCTTCATAATGAGAAAATCAAAAACCATGTGCAAAGCTATGGCACGTGACTGAAAGTTGGCAAAGTATCCAAGACAACTTAATTATTATCACACATGCCTAGGTGTTCTGTTGATGGGCTGGCAATGTTTGGATGAATAATAAAATAAAGCATAATTCATAAATGATTATATATTTATTTCATAAAATTTATTTTTCTTGCTTCATTTCAGGGGTGATTAAGGGTCAAAGCTGAATAACTAGATGGAGACCTCCGCGTAGCTTTTTCAAGGAATACGGAAAATCAACCAGCTTCTGACCTAATATCCAATACTCGCCTTCTTGTAATACACCCTGTTAGATATCTATCCGAATACTGAACAAATGAGGATAGACTAGCAACGGGTTTTAGCTAACCAAATTGTATTCTTGGCTTAAATAATAATGCAAAATGATGGTACAACATGAGATTTTAATATAAACTCAAAGCCTCTGTAGCTCAGTTAATATAGACAAAGTCTTCTGGTCAGAAATACCTGGGTTTGATTCTCATCTATGATGTATGGAACCTTTATTTGTTCTCTTTCGACTAAAGGTGAGTTAGCCAGTCTCATATGGAGAAGGGTTTTTTCACCTGGAAATTCGGGGTTTTTTTTGGTCCCTCAGAACATGCAAACCAACCCCGTGAACACACATGGATCTACAGCCTTGAATACTTACAACACTGTGGAAGAGATAGGTCGCCACATTCTCCTTACACCCATAGTCAACCATGAGTCACATCATGGTAGTCAACCTCCTAGACGGAGACGAGTTTTAGACTGGATAGGAAGTTGAAGTTCAAGGGCCAATTAGATTAGATTACAAATACAACTCAGGGGATAATCCCAATGCTAAAGCAACACTAAAATAAGGATATGCAAGTCATATTTTCAACAGGTCTTAAAATACCAGATATTTGTGGATCTTTGGAAGACTATATAATCTAGGGGGATGTACATGAAAGGTCTTGAGTTTTTTTCCTTAATTCATTGTCTGAAACAGAGACACTATCAATGAAATTAATAATTCAGCTAATAGTGGGATCAGAATAGAGAAGCCAGTAAGTAGAATCACAAAGCAATATGGACCTAATGTTCTCTTATCTACATACAGCCTTAAAGATACCAAGTTATTTTAATTATAAACCTGGTTTTAATCCATTTCCCAAGTAAGCAAAAAAGACAAGTAAGAAATGGATTAAAACCAGGTTTATAAATAAAATAGCTTGGTATCTTTAACGTGTATTATACTCAAGGTAAAAAACTTTCTACATCTATCTCTCATCCTGAGATTTTTATTTAATAAGGTCAAAGCACCTTATGGTAACTTGTTTGGGTAAAAAATATTTATAAGCTCTGTATTACTTAAACTTTGGTATTTCTAAGCCTGGCTCCCACTGATGAGACCTCAATAAAGGTCGAAACCAGTCTGGGTAGTGGCCCCTTGCTTTTAATACATAGCATCATACATCTCCTCAAGGAGATGTGCTTTGCATTAAGGGTAAATATTAAGAATAGTGATCACAGCTTATTCCACCTTTACCACGAGTTGCACTACGTGTGGGTCACCCAGACTTGCACTACTTGCAGGCGCAAACTTGACTTACTTGTCTGTTTGCTTACTTGGGAAATGAATTAAAAACAGGTTTATAATTAAAATAGCTTGGTATCTTTAACGTATATTATACCGAAGGTAAAAAACTTTCTACATACATACAGCCTTGCCTTTGTCTGCTCTGGTGATGATAAGATTGTTATTCTTCTGTAAATTGAAAAGAGTAGGAGGAAGTAGTTTAATTTTGAGAAGTGTGTTGGCAGCCTCAAAGTAAATTCTATTAGTAATCTTGGAAGGAAGAGAAGACAAACTGTTCTACAGAATGAAAAAAGTCTATTAACAGTAAGTTCTTCCATAGCTCAGTTGGTACAGACAAAGCTTTCTGGCTGAAAGGACCCGAGTTCAAATCCTGTCTAGGACATGAGCTTTTTTCAGGGCTTTTCAAACAAAGGTGAGTTAACCAGTCTCATATGGAGAAACAGGGCCCAACCACATCCCAGAAACTTTGGCCTTTAATCCCACAGACAACCCAATCAGAAGAACACATGCAATTTACATATAAAGCATACTTATAGGTATAGAGCTAACCACCTTATCCTAGAATTAAGGTTTACTGAAGTCGCTTCTCACACTTTGAAAATCATTTTCACTCACACTTGCTAACTACTTTGTGGAATATGAACAATATCTCCTCAGTGGTATTTCTCCCAAACCTATGATTTAGTACAGGTAGGTTGGCAACATCTTTGTAATTAAGAATGGTTCTTCTGATATGGAAAATTTTGTGTCCAAAATAAATGCAGATCTCAAAATACAGTTTACTTTAGAAAAAGAAGATAACAACCAATTAGATTTTTACAATCTGCCGATTCATCAACTAGATAGCTGTCTTCACAACTCACATGGGTGATTATATCCATGCAAAGTTGTACCATCATTATAGTCAAAATAGTACTATTAAAGCACGGACACAACATATTAAGATCACGTTTAGAATTTTGAAGAAGTATCATCTCATTCCCAGATATTTTCCTATCAAGAAAATTTCTCATCTGTTGCCATTTACAAAAGAGAAACTGTCACCTCTATCATTAGCTAGCATTTACCAGATGCCTTATAATAAATTTAGTTTAATCCTTTATTCAAGTGTGAGCAAACAAAGTTTGCACCTGAAAGTATCTTCAGGACTGGGGTAAGGTGGTACAACACCTTACCCCAGTCCTGAAGGGCACTCCTTGCAAAGGTGGAGCAAGCTACCAACACTCCTATCTCAGTATCTCCCATAATGTCTCCTTGCGGATATGTCTAATGTTATGCATTACGGGAAGGGCCACAACCCAGACTAGTTTCGACCTTTATTGAGATCTCTTCAGAGATAGGAGTGTTGGTAGCTTGCTCCACCTTTGCAAGGAGTGCCCTGGTGTTGTACCACCTTACCCCAGTCCTGAAGATACTTTCAGGCGCAAACTTTGCTCACACTTGGATAAAGGATTAAACTAAATTTATTATACTCTAACCAAGTGAAAAATAAACTTTCAATACCAGATGCCTTGTGAATGTAATCTAACATACTTTGGGCAGACAGGCAGTTATGTGGAAAAAAGAACTATTGAACTGCAATATTATATCATATACATGAAACTTCAAAAGTTTGGTCTAGCACAACATAGCATTGACACTAAACACAGTATCCAGTGAGATGAAGCTTGTCTCCTCCTCCATAGAAGCAGGTTTAAATATGAATGCTTTTTTTAAAAATTTTTTATTTTATTTTTTATTATCCACATCATGTATACAAATTATACATATTATACTATTCAACTTGTATAATTATGACAATATTTCCCAATACAATTCAATGCACAGTACAATGTTACAAAATAAAATTCAAGTATTACTATCATATTCTGTTGGTACTAACACTTATTTTGGCTATTATTTTATTATGATTAATAAAAAGTTTTCTCATATATGCAAGTAGAATATAATATATTTCGAATGGTTTCATAGTTATGATAAGTAACTGTGAAACCATTCACATGCAAATATGTGTAACCAAGGGCCATAGGCATACTGGTTACTAGAAAAGTAATTAGCTCAAAACAGACACTGAGAGTTAGGGGACCGCATCTAAGAGGGCTCCTTTACCAGTTATAATAATGTACATGTTGAAAATAAGGGGATAAACATCCTTTGTTGTTTTATAGCCAGTAAGCGAAACTAAAGATCGATAACTACGATCTATAAGTTTCATGCCGAAAAACTATCGGCATGAAATTTTGATATCTTCCAGGTCTACCTACTCACTGATGCTCAAAAAAGGTTGAAACCGGTCTGGGTAGTGACCTCTCCTCATAATGTAATGACAGTATTACATCTCCTAGGAGTTGTGTTTTACATTATGAGAAAATATCAAGAATAGTGAGGGAGCTTGCTCCACCTTTACCTCGAACTGCCTTCGCCGATAGTTCGGCATGAAACTTATAGATCGTAGTTATCGATCTTTAGTTTCGCTTACTGGCTATAAGGATGTTTATCCCCTTATTTTCTATATTAAGGTGCCAGAAAACTAGCCATTTGGCTTTTTATCTTAACTAAAATGTACATGTTGATATTTTAATTCCTAATTGAATGAACCAATTTGTAAATCAATACCTTAATTGGTTATGATATATGAGTTATAATGATCTCTTATACTATACGTTTAAAATAATTGTCAACATTCTTTAATCTCATAAGGTAGTTTCTCAATCTTTTTCTGAATACATATTCTGAGGTTATAGATTTAATTTCATTCGAATTTATTATAGCTACTTGTCACAATGTACTCAAAAGATTTATGAAAAATTTCTTTGTTAGCCTTAGGTACTTCCAGCGTGTTTCGACCATAGATTATAGACAACCATAGAGATATAGTTTCTGAAATGGTAGAATATTATGAATGATATACAGATCATTGGTTGAATGTGCGAAGTCGGTAGTAGTTATGGCTCTAATTATTCTGTTTTGTATTCTTATTAATGGAAGCAGATTGTTATAATAGTCTCCTTCCCAACAGGTAATGCCATATTGCAGTGAAGAATTTACTCGGGAATAGTATAAACTTCTTAAGAATGCTGCATTTACAAATTTTTTAACATAATATAATCTGTTAATTATGAACCTAAAGTTATTTGTTAAGAAAGTGGTGTGGGAGTTCCACTTCAAATTGCTATCGATATGGAGGCTCAAATACTTGACAGTTTTTGTTTTTTTTTGATTAAACTACATTTACAATTTAGAGTATCACTACATTTCCTTTCATGCCATTTTATAGTTATGCTGTGATCTAATTTGTCTGTTAATGTAAAGTACATATATCTTGTTTTATCGGTATTAATGTTAAATCTGTTGTTGCTAAACCATATACTTAGTTTTAACATATCGCTATTAAGAAACAATATGGGATATAATATCCCTTAACTTAAATAAGTTCATGTTGCCGAACTGAAGCCTTTGGCTCTTCATTATAATTAGTAATTTAATAGGACACCTCTTGGCAATTCTCATAGAAGGGACACAAGTTCTGTTCGCTACAAACTTGGTCTATCTACTCACTGATGAGACCTCAAAAAAGGTCGAAACCAGTCTGGGTAGTACCTTCTCTCATAATGTAGAACAATAATACAGCTCCTAGGAGTTAAGTTCACATTATGGGTATATGGGTAAATATCAAGAATAGTGATCGGATCTTGCTCCACCCTTTTTATGAGTTGCCTCAGCTTGCACTACCTTCAAGGTTCAGTTGCTGCACTATCTAGGTATTTGCTTACGCTTGGAATCTCCGAACTTTATATAGTTTCTATATTTGGAATGAAACTCTGAGTTTCTTATTCGGCTAAGAAACAATATGGAATATAATATCTCTTAACTTAAATAAGTTCATGTCGCCGAATTGAAGCCTTTGGCTCTTCATTATAATTAGTAATCAAAAATAATTTTTAATATTATTTATTACTAATATTAATAAATATTAATTAATTTCTAGCACGCGACAACAGTTTTTAATTGGTAAACCACCCACTGCTGTATGTACCTTGTATTCCCGCTTCTTTGATTTGCTTCGCACTGATGATGTACTGTTATGTTCAGTACAAAATATCTGTACTTTCATTTCATTAAAGTTAATTACTCTGATTATTGTGTAATTTATTGTTTATATTTAGGTCATGTTCTACAGAGAACTTATTACAAAGCTTTCATCAGCAATAGGATTCCTGCCTTTTTTGCCCACTTATTCCACTTTACTATGTTAAAGGAATATCTGGAGGTACTGTGAGGATTCTAAAGCCTCTCAATATTTATGTAGCATTTTGTCCTGTCAGTAAAATCTCTACCTTTCTTTCATTAAGAGACAGTTTCCTCCACTTACTTTCCCAGGTGTGTCTATCAGATTCCTTGTTCTTGTGCCTTATCTTATTTTGGATAATCTGGAAGATCTGCCTTTGTCCATCATGAGGAACATAATTGTTATATCCAGTATCATGAGCCCAACCAATCGCATTGTTAAATGTGTCATTTCTACTAAGCAGACTTTCTGTGGAATAAGACATCAGAGCAGATTTGTTATAGATGGTCTTTATAAGGAAACTTGTGAAATATTATCACACTGTCAAAACTTAAATAGATCTAACGGCTTATGTTTCTGTCCTTTAAGGGAGATAGTGTTTTTTCCCCTTTCATTCTGTTAATCTTTCCTTTTTTTTTAATTAGGAATTCACTAACAATTTGCACCTTGCTAAATATGTTGCGACACTCTTTAGAATCTTTCTGTTCACTGTATATTATGTTGTTCCGTTTTTTTTTTTTTAGTTGTATTGAAGGTGCCTTCGATATACAGACAATTTTGTTTTTAAAATGACCTTATTTAACGTGTTGTCCATTTTTTTTCAATAATTTTGCCTACTTAAGTTATTTCTATTTTAAATCAGATAAAATGATTATATTGATAACAGCATAGTAGTTACTTACATTCATATCCAGGGTTCCAGAATTACAACTTAAATTCACTAGCCAGAAAAAAAAATTTTACTTGCAAAATGCATCGAGCTACTTTATATAAATATTGTTATAGGTGATTTTTTTTTTTAAATAATAATTGTTATGATGGCAAAATATAATTCTCATTACACATAATTATACAGAAATACTCTTTCCTTTAATGTGGGTTTAAAATGTACACTACAAGACAACTCAGTTTGTGTTTTTATTTATTGTTCATAATGAAGGGTGAATTTATATAAATTATCCATAAACAAGAATTTAATAGGAAAGACAAATAACAAAACTCACAAAAACAAGAACATAAAAAGCACTTGTAATGGAGCCAGACTCACTTTTCATAATGTACTCAAGTCAGATGAACCAATCTTCAACTTGTCTTTGCAAAATAATTGTACTTTTTTTAAATAACATTATTTAAAGCCTTTTCATTATGTAAAAGGTTCAGGTATTTAATTTCATCTAAGCTAAGGACAACACTATATTACATTTGCACATCTACTTAAATGTTAAAAGTGTTTGTAGGAATAAGATGTAGAGATGTAGTACTGTATTTATTTAAATTGTGGCAATATAAATTTCTGTGTTAAACAAAAGAAACCTGTAGTTATAATGAAATTATATTGTAAGTAAAGCACAATCATTTTTAAAAATAACAGTCTATTACATGTGTGCACTGTATATCATTTATGTGTAAGATTAATATTGAACTAAATGAATGCATTGATTTGATTATAAAATTCATCTATTAGAAATGATGACTGTAATTTAAATGTACTCATGATATGAAAAAAAAATTACTTGTTTTGCTTGAAGTGTGCGAGATTTACTGTTATGCAGTAAAGCACTGTAATGATAACACATTAATGCAAGCTCATTTTTCAAACTGCTTCATGAAAGTATAATGCTATAACACTGCTGTGAAATAAATGAGGTGAGTGGGTGGGGAAGTGGAACAGAATAGTGGATATTTATGCAGTCTTTCATATATAAAGAAAAATGTTTAAAAGTTATCAGTTGTTATGTTATGATAATGATGATAGGAACACTGTTGGGGAAAGAAGATAAGGTAGGTAGAGTTTTTAATCACTGTTTTTTTTTTTCTTAGTCTTTTTTTTCTTTGATATACAAAATCATAGTTTACATTATGATTTTTAGAGAAAACCAGTAACTAAAATTTCACATGTTTTTGTGATTCTTTAAAAGGGAACACTGTACTTTGAAATCAAGATTTCAGATCCTGAAGTTATATTTCCAGAGAGCTGGAAATAAATCTTTAATAAAATCATTGGAAAGAGATGATGTTAAAAAAAAAAAAAGGAAAAAAAGTGTAAATTAGAAGAAAATATCTTTTGTATTCAGAATGAAGCTGAAAATTCACTTGCCACTTGTCCTAATAACTTACCAGTGGCAAATAAGCAAGTGGATTTCTGGTGTCCTGTTCATATCCATCTTGTTAATGCTGTATATAACTGTGCTGTAACTAAAAACGATGATGAAACTAAAAGTGAAGGTGTTAATGCATTCAAGACTGTAATTCAGACCTATGCTGTTTGCATCTCATGAAACTCAGACGTTTTTTTTTTTTTAAATTGAAAAGAATCTGCATAATTTAAACTGAAGGATACAACATATGTTCTAGTCCCTTACACCTCAAAAGTAAAAATTAATGAACTGACTGTATTACTATTATTATATGTATGTATAATAAAATAGGGCTTAAAGTCTTGCTGACGGTGTTTATTCTAAAATATAATTACCATACTTTAGATAAAATGGACTCCATTATAGCATAATTACTAATTAACGAAGAGAATGAAAATAATAGCACCGCCCCCCCTCCCCACAAAAAATCCACTGTAACTGATCCTGAGTAATCAGTTTTGCCAATATGGAACTTTTGTTCACAGTTCTCTGGTAATCTTTATGCTATTTAGTGTTATTACTGCTGATATTCTTGAATAATCTGTTCATATAATAAACATGAAGAACATTGCATAGTGTCAGATATTTGTTCAAAATTCATTTATAAAATATTTGATAGATTTAATTCAAATCTCAGTGTAATTACTAATTAAACAACTGCTAATCTGCATAAAATGATATCAGGATTTAGTATTACTTCAGTCTTGTGATGTCTTCTAAGATCATTTAAAGTCATTATGTACAGTATATATTTTTATGTTTTTATATTTTATTTTTAATATTTTTATCTATTCTCTCTGAAGAAATGCCACAATCTTCATCACCTGCTTCTGGATACTCTCCACTACTACTTCATCCTCATACAAATCAGGTGACCAAATCTGCATAGTAGTAAATTATAATAATTTAGTACTTTTGATATCATAACAATATTAGAAGTACTGAATGAATTTAAAGTATTTTACACATAATATTTCTGATGAATCTAAAACATCTTAATTTGCAATACAGTACACAATACAAAAATTTAATATCATACTTTTAGGAAGTACTACAGTATTTAATCATCGAAGACTAAAATACTTAAATTGTGCTAAAATATTTGGTTTCAAGATTTAATCGGTTTCTCTTACTTTAAAGCTTGTTTTGCAGACTAATATCTCCTAATGTACAGACTAACCAAGTCTAATCTGTTCCAGATCATTTCCCATACTGACAAATGGGTTGAACAACATAACCATCTTCTATGAGCCTTTATCATGATTAGAATTACTGCATAAAAATATATACTTTACATAATGACTTTAAATGATCATAGAAGCTTACAACACAAGACTGAAGTAATAAATCCCAATACCATTTTATGTTGATAAAATTACCATTGTTGTGTCGGAAAAAAATGATGAGTCACCTTTTTTTCCCCACCCAACATTAAGTTGTCTCAGAAGGAGTGGATAAGGACATGCTTATGCCTCCGGATGGGAAATGTTCCGACTAATGTCCCAAGAACATGTAAATATCCAAGTGTGTAAGCTCTGAACAGTGTTAAAATAACCCATGAGTTTAATAGAGAATAGTTGTAAATGAATTAGAATATAAAATCATGTATAAATTGCCAATTAAATATGTATAAGCTAGAGCATGTTTTAAGCCATGTAAAAACAGTCTGTGGCCATGGCGTCCAATCGGCAGTCGCCGTATGCGTGACGACACCGCCGAGTGAGGGAGCTGTTTTGAGGTATAAAGGTTTCGGTGGGGATTCGAATCGCTCTCTCTTTTTCTCTTGTCTCTGGGTTTCGTCGGCACCTAGTTTCCTGTCGGAGAGCTGTGTAGAGCTTGCCGCCACGTGTAGCAAGAATTCCCCCTTGCTATGTATGCTGCGTGGGCCAAGTCTGCAACTACAATGTATTCAGATCCATAAGAAGAAAGAGCCACTGATGAAATCAACGTCAGTGTCCAAATCTGTGTATGAGTGTTTTCAGTTGGCATTGAAACAAAGGAATAGCAAGACCGCCATCAGTGAAGATACTGTAAGCAGACCAGAATATCCAGTTCAAAGCAAGAACGGTAAGCGTGAGATTTTCTTATGTTAAATGTTGGATTAAAGTAACTGTGGAATAAGGAAGCATACTACTTCTGTGTAGTGCTATAAGAACAGTCAGCGATTGAGAAGAAAGCATATTAGGCGCCAGGCGAATAGGAGGCCGAGGTCTGAACTGTTTGTGTAATTTAGGAACAGTAATGTTATATGGTCAGAACATAATTAAATGTTAGCTAAAATTTTGGAGGGAGGATTAAGTAAGAAACGAAGTATTACCCTAGAGAAGTTCATGTCAGAATTATTGAGTTGTCTTGTGTATATATGCAATATTACATGTGTGATAATATTAGGTAACTTAGTTATAATATAAGAGTCTGAGAATAGATGTTACGTATAGAAGTGAGAAATCTGTGTCAAGTAAGGGACTATAATATAGAAGTTTTGGATGTGATCAATTAAGTATAGGGAACCCAGACTCCTTTAAGATTAAGGATTTGATTAACATGTATACTTGTCTTTGTGCCATAATAAATGTGTTTCTTTATATACAATCAAATGAGTTTGTCATGCTTTCTGAGGATTGAGCTACCGTTTGAAAATTTACATGCCGTGCATTAAGGGGGAAACCAATAGTGATATAAGAATCGGGACCACGACTGCATGCCTCATGATCCCTACATTTTCTTTTAAGTACTCTTGGATATTGTATCAGAGTTTAGTTGCCAGCTGGCGCAGTCTTTAATCAATACAAATTTGTCAACAATCGAATATCTGATATTAAGTGATACAAAAATTAATGTTAACTGTAAAGTTAAAGTAAAGACAGAGATATAACAATAAGGCAGTCACATAGCACACTAGACGACACAAAAGAAGAACATAACACCATATTCTTATCACAAGCATAAAACAAGTAAAAGCTTACCTTTACTTTCTCCATTATATTTCTTTTCTTCCTGGGATAGTAACTTATCATGTTCTCGGTCAAATTCCATCTGAAGCAGCTGAGCTACCATATAATCATCACTGCAGTCTGGATTACCCTCCAAAGGTAGATTTGCAAGTTCTGCTGCAGCAGCTTTGCTGTTAGAATGTAATATATGAATCCAAATTTTATATAAAGCCAAATGTTTTATTTAGTACAACAGCAATACCATCTCAAAATAATTTACAAACAACAGAACTAATAAAATATACATCACTTTGAGACATCCAATTTGCCAACAGCACAAGCCCTCAAGAAGCCTTGGTATGCCCAGATTGACTCCACAATGTTCCAGAAATATTTCACAGGTTTTTGTGCAGATCTAAAGAATCTTGTGGTTCCAGATTTGTTGACTGTAGATACCTATCACAAACATCTTATTCTACCCTATTCAGAAAGATACTCAATACAACTAATTTTCAGCAACTTCTCACAAGGAGGATCCATTAAGAAGTTACTGTCATGTTCCTGAATGACATGCCAATGATATGGCATGTTATCCTGTAGGATAATGTCCATCATATGCATGGTAAATGGTAAACAAAATGGGGTGTACTGTACTTTGTCAAAAACAATGCTTAGGTCATATTATTCAATCCCTGCTCTACTATATCAAGGGGCATAAGGAAACCATTACTCTAAAATGAAACACAAAAATGTGTTGCATTTTTGTGACTAAATATGGTAAAGCAAGGCTTGTGCTATTACCCCTTGTCTTTATGTCTGAATAAAATAAGAGCCAGGGTTCATTATTCCACACAACCTTTCTCCAGTCCTCTAGTGTTCAGCGATGTTCCTTCACTCAACTTAGCCATAGCTGTCATTTTGGCAATTGTACCAACAATGATCACTTGCTGTTATACCTGATTCAGAACCATGTCCAACAAGTAGAGTATATTCAGATATCTTTCTCACTGTCCCTGGTTGTAGTGCACAGTCATCTCACCAACTGTATGTCTATAGAACAATCTTTTGTCTGCCTCCTGCACAAATCAGCTTCTGGCTACTGATGTTTTCTGCTTATTACACAACTCTCAGTATACTCAAGATATTGCTGCATGTGGCCATACTAATAGGGCAATGGTTTCCAAGATATTCACTTGATCATCCGACTTATGCCATCATCCATTTGAAGTCATTCAGGTCATCTACTTACAGTGAGAAAGATATCTGAATATACTCAACCTGTTGGACATGGTCCAGAATCAGGTAGGTATAACAGCAGTGACCACCATTGGTACAACTGCCCAAGAGACAATTATGACTAAGTTGAGTAAAGGAGCATCACTGATTAGCTGATGCCTGTCATATGTCGTGCGTTACTGATGAATTCTGTTTAATCTATGCTTTAAGTTAACTGACACATGTAAACCACAGTAAATTACTTTATTAATCAAAAAACATTAAACAGATGTTTCAATTTACATTTCACAAACCATCTCCAGTGTAGACTGAAAAACAATAACAAATATTTACATACAAATATCCAGCATATTAAGAAAATAACATTCTGCATGACACAGAAGATGGGATTTTCAAAAGATGACATAAAAGTTTTACTGCTTTGTAAACCAAAAATCTGGTTATTGGGTAAGTTCACTTTTAATCCACTTTTAGTTTTTTACCTGAATCAAGACAACTGATTATTTAACTTCATATAAATGCTGCTATTATTATGACAAGCACCTGCTAAATTTCTGTTCATGACATGGATTATTCACTACTAACACCATATCTTAACATAAAAATGTCATTTGAACATTCACAAAGAAACACAAAAGAAATATGAAAAATCTTACTGATTATGTTTTGTTCATGGTGATATCTTCAAAATGATTCAGGGGATTTGAAATAGTAAGCAATCACTATTTAGTGAGCAGGATAAAAATGAACATCATATTGAAAAGAAAAATATGCATGAAAGTCATAAAAAGAATCAGTCGAGCATCTTTCAGAAGGGAAATGTGCTCAAATATGCAAATTTTATTGGAGAAAGTGAAGCAAACCTTAGCAATCCAGAGGCAAAATCTGAATCCAATTCTCATTTGTCCAGTACGAATTGAGTCCCCTCATTTTTTTTTTAAAGATGAGCCTAATAAATTCAAGGAGCTAGACAAGCTTGTCCAGAGCAAGCAAACATCCATGCCCATGGTGGGATATGAACCCACAACCTGTTGGTAGGAGAGCAGATATGCTATCCATTCAGCCAACAAGGCCAGCTTGTAGAGGTGACCACATGAGGTGATAAAATATTTCACTGACTGTTGAAAATGCTTAGAAATGATTATTATTATACAGTATCTCCATAGAATCTGGAGATCTGCACTAACATTTATACACACAAAATCTATCATATTTCTACTTAAATTCATTTACTGTCAGGGAACTCAAAACTAATTTTGGCAATTCATTCCACTCGTTCACCACTCTTCATGCAAAAAATGTAGGTCTTCACACCTTCCTAACCACACTCTTACACAATTTCCATGGATGACACTTAGTTCTCTATTTGTCATATATTGAAAAATTTCCTTTGCATCAATCTACTCTATAATATAAAATGATAAGGTTTTTTTTGTAATGTTTTTGTGTCATGTTTTTTGTCAAGTTATATGAAATGTTTTGAAACTCAGAGCTACCCTGAGTGTCGAGTCATCAGAATTCAAGGAGAACAGGCCTACCAGTCCGGAACTCAGGGGGTTGGGCGCCATAGGCGCTGGGGAGGGAGAGACCAACTCCCTGTTTAGAGTCTTCAAAATTCGAGTCATCAGAATTCAAGGAGAACCGGCCTACCAGTCTCTAACTCGGGGGGGGTTGAGAGAGAGAGAGAGAGAGACCAGATATATTTAATTTCACACAGTATGCTAAACAGACAGTGATTTGACCTCTAGTGAAAAATAAAATAAAATTAAACTAAATAAATGAAATAAAATAAAATAACTACATCAAAACTATGTTCTATTTAAGACAACATCAGAGAAACATTCTTTCATATTATAAGGCTTTGATAAGACCACACCTGGATTGTTGTGTACAGATTTGGTCTCCCGGGTTCCAAGGGGATAAAAGAAGTTGTGAGAAGGGTGCAAAGAAGAGTTACAAAGATTATATCCGGATTATGGGATTTAGATTATGAGGACAGATTGCGAGTATGTGGATTGCAGACTCTGGTTAACAGGAGAAAGAGGAGTGATATGATAGAGGTCTATAAACTTTTGAATGTTATAGCATTTCAAATGATGAAATTTTTCATTATATGGAGGGTGGGGAGAGAACACGGGAGCATCCATGGAAGTTACGTTTGTTCACAGTCAAGACACCATCAGCACATTGATGGTGTCTTGACTGGAATATTGATATTGAATACAGTGAGTGAGCGAGTGGAATAATCTGCCCTTCGGGATAGTGAGTGCATCTAGTGTAAATGAATTTAAGTATGCTGGGTTGGCTATTTTACTTATTGTTATTATTATTAAATTAGTTATTATTAAATTAGTTAATTATTAAATTAAATAAACTACTATTATTATTAAATTAGCTGGGTTGGCTAATTTACAGCCTCCCTCGATGAGTCCTTGACTCCCTGGAGGTCTCAGGTAATGGTGGTAATAATAATATAGTTTTATTACAGCAAAAATTATATCCTAATTAACATGACAATGTTATATTAGATTTAAGATCCTGGATTACCTATAGTCCTATTTATAATTAACTCTTAGGGAGAAAGGTTATGTGGATAGAATATGTACCTTCCATATTCTTGGGATTTTTAGACCATCATTATTGCTAAGATTAGGGCGGTTGGTAAGAATTTCACAGGCCTCCTTAAATTTATGTTCATACCTTGTTTTGGTGTGATGTAAACAACAGGTGCTTTTTCAGTCAATTCTATGTAAAGTGTTCAGGGCATGATCAGGAAGGCCAGCTTTACCATAGTTATTACATTTAATGTGTCATAATGTGTAATTAATATGAAATAATACATAAATGCATAAAAAGATCCCTTTTTATGTATTATTTGTTTAGATTTTAATTAGATTTTCATAATATTTTTATTCTTTTACAATGAAAGTAATACATTACAGATCAGTGAGTTTCCTTCTGTTTCATTTTAAAAAGCTGTAAATATTTTTTATTACTTATTTCTGATAGGAATTTTTATTACTTTTTTTCTGATAGGAATTGTGCATCCTGCTTCCTCTATATAAGGCAAATTACATAAGTACTGTTGCAAATTCATAGGTGCTGTTGTCTGAGACTATTAGATTCATTTTTTCCAAATATGTTGTTCGATTTAAAATAACTGTGGCACTGCCTTTATCGGCTCTAGTAAATGAATTGAATAGTCTCAGACAACAGCCCCCTTATAACCCAACCAATCGAATAAAAAAGAAAACGGAAAAGCTACTTAAATCAGTCACTACATGGCCCAAAGATACAGTTAAAAAAATTATTTCCATACTATGCTCATTCCTGGAGAATTTACGATTTATCAAAGATTCACAAACAGAATGTACCGCTCTGGCTGATAGTTGAAGGTATAGATAGTCCCAATTATCACCTAGCCAGTTCACGGACCATTCATCAGCGACAATTCATCATGGGGAAAATTCATCAAGAGGACAATTTATCACTGGGAAAATTTACTGCGGAAAAAATTCGCTGAAAGCATTATTCGCTAGAAAATTGAAATGATATCGCATTGATAAATGCAGTGAAAGATAATTTTCACAAAATATAGTTTTTTATGCATTTATGTATTATTTGTTTAGATTTTAATTAGATTTTCATAATATTTTTATTCTTTTACAATGAAAGTAACACATTATAGATTATAACACATTTAGATCGGCGAGTTTCCTAATTTCTGTTTCATCTTAAAAAGTTGTAAATATTTTTTATTATTTAAATACTGCAGGTTCAGCTGATGGAATATTGATATTTACAAAACTGGAATATGCATAGGGAGAAAGGGCATCATATTTAAGAATATTTATTCTGTGACCGTTCGTTATATTTCTGTGCACTTAAACAACCATCCAGATGTGATATATATACGAAGGTGGTCTGAAAAGGTCTCGGCCTAACAATGAAAAAACGAATTTATAATTTCAAAATTATTTTTCTATTTCAACATAATCTCCCTTAAGATTAATACATTTATTCAAGCGATGCTGCAACGCCATTATCCCATCCCTGTAGTGGTTCTCAGTAAGATCTGCAAAACACCCCTCTACAGCTGCAATCACCTCTTGATTCGAAGAAAAACGCTGACCGGTGAGGAAGAGTTTTAGTTTTGGGAATAGACAGAAGTCAGAGAAAGCCAAATCTGGGGAATAGGGTGGATGTTCTAGCAATTGATAGTGCAGATCCCTTAATTTTCCCATTGCCAAAACACCTTTGTGGACAGGTGCATTGTCCTGATGAAAGATGATTTTTTTTCTTTTGCAAAATGGTTTTTTCCTCACGAATTTTTACGTCTGGTCTGGTAAAAAGATCAGAATAATATTCCCCGGTTATTGTTTTACCCTTTTAAAGATAATTAATAAACAAAATACCTTTAGCATCCCAAAACACTGATGCCATGATCTTTCCTGCTGATGAAACCGATTTTGTCTTCTTTGGTGTTGAACAACTGGCTTCTGTCCACTGTTTTGACTGCAGTTTGAATTCCAGTATGTAATGGTGAATCCAAGTCTCATCCATTCTAATAAATCAACACACAAAATCAGTTTTATTCTTGTTAAAACATTCCAAGCACTGTTCCAAGATTTTCATGCAAGTGAGTTTTTGATCTGCTGTGAGCAAGCACAGCACCCATCTTGTGCAAAGCTTTTTCATTTGCAATTCTTCATGCAAAATATATCCTACACATTCTTTTGAAATGCCTAGAGTCTCAGCAATTTCACACACTTTGACTTGCCAGTCATCCAATACCATATCATGCACTTGATCAATGATTTCTGGTGTTACACTTTTTGGACGTCCTTCATGTGGATTATCTTCAAGGTTGGTACGGCCATGTTTAAACCCATTTCTTAATTCTCGAAAACGAAGGAGAAGAGTGCCCATTAATTTTTATGAACTTTAGATGAATTTCTTTTGCCATTAAACCTTCTTTTACAAAGAATTTTATAACCGCAAGATACTCAATTTTATCTATTTCAAGGGATACAGACAACACTTTTGCTTCAGACAGCTGTATAAAACAAACTACTTGATAGAATGACTTGCAATTTCACATGGATGATTATGACAGATGTACCAACATAGGAAAAAATAATCTTGCTGATAATGTTGCCATCTATGGTCGAGGCAGAGAAGGTTTCAGAACACCCTCGTATAATCGAAAAATTATTATTAGACACCTCCAGGGAGTCCAAGTACTCACAGAGGACCTGCTCTACAACTCTGTCTTCAACATTCAATCACCAATTGACTGCAACTACACCAACACCATCTACTGCTGACCACCACTCACATTCCCAATGACAATCACAAATATCCATGTCCATGGTGGGATTCGAACCCACAGCCTTTTGGCTGGAGACCAGATATGCTATCCACTTGGCCAACCAGGCAGGCTGTTTCTTAAATTTTTTTTAAAAAATATATTTTAAAATATTTCTTTTTTTTTTTTTTCACATATATCTGCGATCAATAACTTCATACCGAATAAAAATTCTCAAAAACCTAAATAATCAAAATATTAAATAATATATAAAATATTTCTTAAATTTTTAAAAAAAATATTTTTTAAAGAAATATGCTGGCCTGGTTTGCTTAGTGGTTAGCATATCCACTCTATAGCCAAAAGGCTGCAGATTCAAATCCCGCTGTGGGCATGCATGTTTGGGATTGTGAAAATACTAGTGGTAGTGATCAGCAGTAGATGGCATTGGTTTAGATGATGAAGGTAGTTGCAGTTGATGGAGAGTTGTGGAGGAGGTGCACTCCCTGGAAGTGTCACGTAATAATAATAATAATAATAATATATTTTTAAAAAAATATTTCTTATATGGGAAATTTTTTTCACATATATCCGCAATGAATAGTCTCCAAGATGAATTGTCGGTGATCAACTGTCCGGACACGACCTAGCCAAGCAACTAACATCAACTCAAGAAGTTGGTAGGTCATTCCCTTCCTATATTAAAAACACACAACACTTTGATGTATTAGTCAGTTTTGATGTCTCTGCCCTCTTCACAAATGTCCTAATCCTTCTATTACAGGACAAATTCCCTCCTGATATCACAGCACTCTTTGCACATGTACTAAGTTCTGGCTATTTTGTGTGGCAAAACACTTTGTACCTACAAAAAGAAGGCACAGCCATGGGCTCCCCATAACTTTTACATGGAGCATTTTGAGCAATGTGCTTTAAATTCCTCTCCTTTAAAACACAAAGTCTGGCTTAGATACGCTGACGATCTTTTTGCTATCTGGCCCCCATGGCTGCCAGACACTAGACACTTTCCTTAGCTACCTAAACAAACAATACAAATGAATACAATTCACAATTCAGATTGAAAAGCAGAACACACTTCTGTTCCTAGTCTAGATACACTTGTCACACATCAAGTGTATCTAGGAACGGAAACAGTGAAAGAAAGACTGTCCTTCTGGCAGTCTTTCTTTCACTGTTTACCAGAAACCTACACATACTAGCCAATATATACATATAAACTCCTACCACCACCCAAAACAAAAACTACGTGTCATAAACACACTAAAAACAAGTCTTTGAAGTTTGCTCCAATGAACAAGCACTTAAAGATGAATGAAAAGTTATCAGCAATACCTTCCTAAAAAATGACTATAGCCAAAATACTATCAACAAAATTTTTCACAGGACCTCACTTAAAAACAAAAATAAACCAGATTACAATAAAATTGTAACCATTCCATACATTAAAGAGATATCAGATAAAATAAACAGAATACTACAGAAATACAACCTTAAAGCTACCTTTAAACCTCCTGCTAAATTAAAGAACTTACTCAACTCATCCAAGGATCCATTCCCTCTGCTGGCCTATCCTACAGTATATTGTATTCACTGTACCTTTAATTTACCCTATATAGGGGGAAACAGAATGCACAATTCCTATCAGAAAAAAGGAACATAAATGATACATTAAATATAATAACTATGGTAAAGCTGGCCTTCCTGATCATGCCCTGAACATTTTACATAGAATTGACTGGAAAAGCACCTGTTGTTTACATCACACCAAAACAAGGTATGAATTTAGGGATCACATAAATTTAAGGAGGCCTGTGAAATTCTTATCAACCACCCTAAACTTAGCAATAATGATGGTCCAAAAATCCCATATTCTTGGGATTTTTAGACATATTCCACCCACATAACTTTTCTCCCTAAGAGTTAATTATACATAGGACTATAGGTAATCCAGGATATTAAATCTAATGTAACAATTGTCATGTTAAATTAGGATAATAAAACTATCTATATGAAAGAATGTTTCTCTGATGTTGTCTTAAATAGAATATAGCTTGGATGTAGTTATTTTATTTTATTTCATTTTTCACTAGAGGTTAGGCCAGTAGAATAACTTGATAAAATCATTGTCTCTTTAGCATACTGTGTGAAATTAAATATAACTTGTCTCTCTGTGTGTGTGTGTGTGTGTGTGCTCCAGATGATGACTTTATTATGAAGGTTGAAGCATCTGGAAATTAAAATAATTATTTCTAACATGGTTGTAGAGTCAATTTTTCTAAAATGAATGTTGATTACCATGTAACAGTAAAGGAAAGGAAAGTAAAGGAAAATGAATGTCTGTAAATGTTTTGATTAACAGTTATTTACTGTGGCTTGTGTGTGTTAATTAACTTATCTTAAACTATAGCAAATGACATGCTTCATTTTTGTTAACACTGCATATGCATCTCCAGCTGATTTATTTTGCCAAATGAAAAACCAGGAGAAAAAAAAACCTTTACCACACCATACTAGACTGGTTAACCCATCTTCAGAGGAAAATTCCTAATAAAGGATTCTCCCTCCCATGATTCAAATCCATGTCTTAAATGTCAAGAGTCCAATATTATCAGGTCTTATATTTCTGTCTTCCAAGGCACTTTAACTGTATCAATACACCTATACATCTTTTTCCAACCAACTGAAGAGCAAATCTGGTTTGTTCTCACAACTGTGATAAAAATGCACTTGTAACAAGCAGAAGTGTGTGTGTGTGTGGGTGTGCAAGTGCACACTGCAGATATATGAAATTCCTACAGTTGTTTAATAATAATGCAAAGCTAATGAATAGATATAATATTAATTTAGAAATATCTACAAAATTCCCTTTAGAATAAATTATATTATAATGTAAATGATATGATTACTCAGAATATTACTGATATACAAGCATTTTTTTTTTCATCATCATCATCAAATTCCTGATATATACCCTCAAGGGGTGTACAGGATATGACAGTACTACATGAACAATTTACATCATTACTAACTTCCTATCTACAATTTTCCTCCAAATCAGTCTGTTAAATGTCAAGAGTCCAATATTATCAGGTCTTATATTTCTGTCTTCTAAGGCACTTTTTACTATCAATACCTAAATCTTGGTCTTCCTCTGGGTCTTTTTCCTGCCAACCTGTTTTGCTAATCTTTCTTCTCCCATTCTGCTTAAGTGACCATACCACCTGAGATTAGCTCTGCTAATGCATTCCTGGATGCTGACAATATCAAGTTCTTACCTAATATCCTCATTTTTTTTATATGATATTGCCATCGATGCCATCTATTCATGCCCCTAATTTTTCTCAGGACTCTCATATCTGCGGTGTCTAGTCTTTGGTCAAGTATTTTACTTCTAACTAGCTCTCAGATCCATAAGTTAAAATTGGTTTGGACACTGTCTTGTATACAGCTAATTAAGTGTTTTGACTACTTTCTCTCTTATTCCATATAAATTTATTCAGTTGACTTCCTACCATATCAGCTTTGATGATTCGGTTGTCTATTTCCATATTTAACTTACCATCTTCACTAAAAACCGTGCCTAAGTAGCTGAAATGTTTTAATTGTTCTATTAAGTTCTCCATTCACAATGCAGTTGATATTTTCCATGTTTCTGCTTATTTTTATTGTCTTTGTATTTTTAATGCTGACCTTCACACCATATCTGTTACAATAGTTATTCAATTTAGTCAGGGAATCTTGCAAACTTGTAACAGATTTATTTAGAAGTATAATAAATGCCATTGTATACTAATGCCAGAAGTATTAGGAACAAGAAGGAAGAATTTTTGGCCTTGATTGGCACTTCCAGGCCACAGGTTACTGGCATTAGTGAAACATGGCTGACAGAAGATGATATAGCTAGTGGGATTGAATGTGATGGGTATGGTGTGTTCAGGAGTGACAGGGAGAATAAAATTGGGGAGGAGTGTTATTGATGATAGCTGATGAGCTACAGCCAACGAGAATAGAAGTGGAACTGCAGGATAGAGAAAAGAGCACATTTGAGGCTATTTGGTGTGAGATTGAAACTAGCAGAACAAAATATACAGTTGGGTGCTACTATAGACCAGGTGATGGAATAGATGGTGGAGATAGTATGCATAAGCAAATAGAAGAAATGAGTGGAAGGAGGGTAATTATTATGGGAGATTTCAACCATGGTAACATCGATTGGAAGGAGGAGAGGACACATGGGAGGAAGGAATTGGATTTTATGTGATTATTAAGGGATAACTATATGCAACAGCAAGTAATGGAAAATACTAGTGGCAGAGACTGCTAATTTAGAATTTGGCTGTAACGAATATGACCATGTTGCCACCAATTGGTGAGAGTGATCATAGGGTCTTGACTTGAGAGGTAGCTAAAGGTGTGGAATTTACAATTAAGACAGGGTACATGTGGAATTATTGGGGTGGTAAGTATGACAAGCTTAGGAGATTGATTGGTACAGTGCCATGGCATGTAAAACTGCAAGATCTAGATGTTGATAGTGCATGGGAGGCAGTTAAGAAGTGTTTGCATTAGGCAATGGCTGACTGTATACCTAGAGTCTGAATAATAAATCAAGTAGTGGTTAAATGGATGAATAACACTATTAAGCTTGAGGTGCAAAAAAGAAACAACTATGGACAGAATTTAAGGAGAAAGGTCACTGGCAGGCACATGAACAGTATAAAGCGCAGGCCAGAAAGGTAACGAGTGTGGTAAGAAAATCAAAAACGGATTGTGAAAGAACATTAGCCATGCAGGCTAAAGAGAATCCCAAACAGTTTTTTTGATATGTGGCAAGTAAAAGAAAAAATGTATATGGCAGAATGATTTTAAAGAATGCCGATGGCAGGGAGGTAACTGAATCAGTTGATATAGTTGAATTCCTGCACCAGCACTTTGCAAGAGTGTATATCATCCAGGTGGTGACATTGCAGGAATGAATGAACCAATAGATTATACGGGAATTTTGGTGAATGAAGTGGAGGTAAATAGTCTATTACAAAACCTCAATGTCAATACATCTGTGGGATTGGATGGTATACCAGCTCGTGTCATATGTGAAGTGGCTAAAGAATTGTCAGTGCCCTTGACCATTTTGTTTAATTTGAGTCTCGGGTCTGGATTAGTCCCAAGGGGTGGAAAGAGGGAAAAATAGTTCCACTGTATAAAGGAGTCACCAAGACTGCTGTTGTAAATTATTGACCAATCAGCATATCAGGAATCGTTGTCAAAGTCTTGAAGAAAATAGTCAAGAGGAAAATACAAGATTGGATAGATGAAAATGGGATACTGAATGGGGGACAACATGGTTTTGTGAAGGGTGGATCATGCCTCAGTATCTTGTTCACGTTTTATAACACAGTGACGGCTGAACTGCATAAGGGTAATGGGATCACAGTGATTCTACTGGACCTTGCTAAGGCCTTTGACAGGATACCACATGGGATTCTAATCAGTAAACTGCAGCATATGGGGATGGATATAGGGTTGGTGAGATGAATATGAGGGTGGTTGATGGAGAGATATCAGAGAGTAGTTTATTTAGGAGTAGAGTCCAAAAGATGGCCTGTGACTATTGGTGTGCCGCAGGGTTCGGTTCTTGGGCCACTACTTTTCAATTTGTTCATTAACGATATAGGAAAGGATCTGAGAGGAAGTGTTCACTTGTTTGCTGATGATGCAAAGTTGGGTAGAGCAATAGTGAGTGCACAGGATGTCAAAATTTTGCAAGATGATTTGGATAGCTTGGAGGACTGGGTTAAGGAGAATGGATGTCAATTTAATTTGGCAAACTGTAAGGTTATGCATTTTGGGATGAAAAGATTAGCACCAGTATATCACATTGGTGGAACTATACTCCAGGAGATTAATGAGGCCAGGGATTTGAGAGTGTTGGTTGATAGGGAGTTGAAGTTTAGGGGGAACATTGCAAAAGTGACTAAATCAGCTCATCAAATCACTTGATTACTGACAAATATTTTAACAAGTAGAGACAAACAGGTTATTGTTCCTCTGTATTGAGCCTTGATAAGACCCCATCTAGACTACTGTGCCCAGATATGGCTGCCAGGGTTTCTTCTTGATGGGGAGGAGCTGGAGAGGATCCATGATAGCAGGTCTATGGAATGAACCTTATGAGAACAGGTTGAAGATTTGTGGGTTGCAGAAATTGGTCGATAGGCGGAAAAGGGGTGATATAATTGAGACATTCAAATTACTGAAGAGTTTCCATATGATTAATTCAGAAGACATTTTTGAGAATAGGACTGGTGGTGGGAGAACTAGGGGATATAAACGGAAGCTGGGCAAGAATGTGGTTAGCAAGGGTGTTAGAGCTAGGTTTTTTTTTTACTTGAAGAGTGGTGAATCAGTGGAATAAGCTGCCAGAGTCTGTTGTGGGTGCCATGACCTGTGAATGAGTTCAAGGTGAGGTATGATAGCTACTGTGTGAATGTCGAATAGTTGTTCTTGACATGATGTTAGGGCCTCCCTCGATGAGTCTGTCGACTCCTTGGAATTGCCCGTAATAATAATGCATGGCACCCATCTGCATAAAGCAAACAGCTGAGATTAACACCTCCAACTTTGATATCAGATTTAATATACCACTTTCCTTCATAATGTGATCCATATAGATAATGAATAACAGAGGGGATAATGTACAACCTTGTCTGACACCAGATTTAACATTAAACCATCTTCTTGTACTTCCTTCAATTCTAACTGCTGACACAACTCAAATAAAGACTAAGTACTGCTTGATATAATGCCCCATTAACACCATATAACTGTAGCATTTGGAATAGCTTCTCTCTTGGCACCTTGTCATAAGCCTTTTCGAGATCTACAAAACTTAAATACAGATCTTTGTTATATTCCCATGCTTTCTCAACTAATTGTCGTAAATTGAAGATCTGATCCTGACAGTCTCTATGTGGCCTGAATCCAGCTTGTTCTTCACCAAGCTTCTCTTTCACAATCCTTCTCAACCGTTTAAGTATACTTACATATATCTTACCAGGAACACTCAGTAATGAAATGCCTCTGTGATTCTCACATTATTTTATTTCCCCCTTTATATATGAGTACTATGAGAGCTCTACTCCAATCATCTGAAATTCATCCCTCGGTTCAGGCCTTCTGAACTATGCAGTACAGCCACAGTATGACTTTTATACCTCCATACTTGAGCATTTCTGGTCGAATATCATCTACTACTCCTACCTTTCCACATTTCAGGCTTTTGATGGCTTTTTCTACTTAAATGTATAGATATGTATTTCTAACTGCAAGCCTGGTCAGCATTTTTTTTTACTACTGTGCTGTCATCACTGCTTGTTTCATTTAGCAGTTTTTCAAAGTAATTGCTCCATACTTCAAGGATATCTTTTTCTCCTGTTTTCATGTCAACTTTATCATTTCTAATTCCTTTTACAGCACTCTTTCCTCCATTTCTGAGCTTCTTCAACAACCTCCAGAATATCTTACCACCTTCTTGATATTTATTTTCTATATTCTTGCCAAAGTCCTCCCATGACTTTTGTTTAGCTAGTTTTACACAGTGTTTAGCTTTCTTACATTTGTATCTGTATTCTCTAAGAGCACAAGCTGACTTATTTGCCAGGAACTTTTCATATGCTTTCTTCTTTTCCTTCACTGCCTCTTTAACTTCCTGTGTCCACCATGGAGTTCTGATTTTTCTATCCTTGCACACAACTTTGCCACACATGCCTCTCTGGCTGAATCAATCAATGTTTTCTTTGGGGTTTGCCACTGAATCTCCAAAGTTTGGTTCCTGCTCTCAAACTCTTTCATTTTTTCTTGAATAATATTTGTGTATTTTAGTCTACAGTTCACATCTGAGAGAGCTGCTCAACTTTTATTCTCTTTAAAACTTTCTTACATGTTCTTCTTTTCCATATGAAATTCAATTTTATCCTGCTCAAGACTAAATGGTGATCACTTCCAATTTCAAATCCTCTGTACACTCTGGTATCCTGCACCAGGGAGAAAATATCACTATCAACAATAACATAGTCAATGAGACTTTTCTTATTCCTTATTTCTTATTGTTCTCTCCATGTGAATTTGTGCACATTTTTATGTTGGAACATGGTGTTAGTAATAACCAGTCCATGTCCTGAGCAGAAATCCAACAGGTATTTGCCATTATTATTAGCTTTGCTCTTTTCTCCAAATTTTCATAAAATATTTTTGTATGTCTTACAATCATTTCCTAATCTGCTATTTAGATACCCAACAAGTGCCAACTTTTCCTTTTTCATTGTGTCAGTTGCTTCTTCTAAAGCATGAAAAAATTCCTCCACTTCTACCTTAGTAGAACCTTCTGTGGGACCATAGGCACAAATAAGTCTCATTGTCCAGTTTCCATTCTCATTTGCCCACATCATCCTACTTGAGACTGCCTGCCATTCAAGAAGATTAGCCTCGTTTTTAGTGTTGAATATTATGGCTACTAGTCTGCGCAGTTAGCCTAGTGGCTTTGCGCTTCACAACAATATGCCTGGGGAAGGAGTGTCCTAGGTTCGATTCCCGTCGGAGACGTGAGGAGCTGAAGGATCTTCCTCAGCCATAGCCAAGTTAGCCGGTCTTGGTCGCGGGCAGTAGGGTTTTTTCTGCCAGTTTTTCTGGTGTTTTTCATCCCGCAAGCAGGCAAACTGGCCCCATGAACACACAGGGATACAGCCAAGAATACCTTGAGGCATAGGAGTGACCTCGTATTTCGATTACGAAATCCAAGCATGCTTGGAAGGTTGTGGGCCTTAAAGGCCTGTTAAAGCCATTGGGATAGATGGACTATGGCCACTCCTTCTTTTCCTTGATTGTAATTGCCTGAATATAACATTTTGTATTTATTGCTCAGAAAGATCCCACCAGTTTTTGTCTTTTTTGTTTCAGTCACCCCTATTATGTCAATCTGGTACTTATCCAATTCCTCAGTTAGCTATATTTTTAGAGTGTTAAAAACAAAGGCAATGTTTTTGTCACCGAAGCTGTACATTGCGGCATTAGAAAGATTGTTATTGAAACTTGTATGTATGAGAAAGGCTTGCAGGCTCTTAGTGTAAACATCTCTGAAGTCAGTCAGAAAGAGTTCAAACAACTTTCCGATGGCCGGCAACTTACAATCAAAAGAAAGCGGAGGAGAACAAAAGGCATGCCGAACTTGTAACTTAAGATGAAAGACTCATACTGATTCGTTGGGGGTTGCCAAACTTCATGTGAGGTCTCAGAGTAGGCATAATAAAAATGGACTGAAGCAAGCAGAAGGGGTCCTGGTTCCAGAATTGCTGTCAGAGAGGAGGCCGCCGAGTCCAGTCATTGTCAGAGAAATTATACCATTACTGGTATAATTCTCAAATGGGGGAAGACATTTTTTTTGCCATTTGATGAATTAGTGAAACAACACAAACTTCCGCTTTTTTAACTTGTGTTAAAAGTGTTTTTTAACTTGTGTTTAACATGTGTATTACTATGGATGGTGCTCCTGCAATGATAGATAATAAATCAGGCTTCATTTCATTATGTAAAAACTATGACAAATATCCAGATTTTTTAACGTACCACTGTATTATTCACCAACAAGTACTGTGTAATAAAAGATTAAACACAAAAGATGTTTTGGATATTACATTTAAAATTGCAAATTCTGTTTGAGGAAAAGCCCTGCAACAGCGGTTATTTAAATTACAAGCAGATGATGATAGGGAACTTCTGTTGTACAATAATGTTCGCTGGCTCAGCAGAAGTCAATTTTTAGAAAGATTTCAGGTATTAATTAATTAAAAAACTTGAGATAATAAACATTGAATAATTTACATTTAAAATCAATAAACAATGAAGTCATTTGGAAGTATGCACATGAAAAATTCCCAATATTAACTGATATTGCACGAAAAATTCTGTCGTGTTTCGGATCAACATACTTGACAGAATCTGCTTTTTCAAACATGACTGTCATAAAAAATCAATTAAGAAACAAAATTACAAATGATCATTTGGATGATTGTCTGCGATTGGCAACTTCTTCGTATCAACATGACTATGAAAATATTGCAAGGTCCAAACAATGCCAAATTTCACATTAACTTCTTTTTTTTTCTTTTTGAGTTTGTAATCAATCTGTTGTTTTTTCTAATTTTGGTTTTCCAAAATAGAGAAATAAATACTTTATTCCAATATATATATATATATATATATTTTTTTTTTTTTTTTGTTGTATTAAAATAATTAAAAGTGATAAATAAATTTTTAAATACACAAATAAAGTTTTTAGTTGTTTATTTGTGAGTAATCAGATATCAGGTTGGGGGAATGTGATCTATATAAGAGAATAGATCGCCAAATAACTTTTATAGAAAAGTAGCCCACGTAGTAAAAAAGATTGAACACCACTGCTATATACAATAAAGAAGGACAACTATTCTTCTTCTCCTTCTTCTTCTGCAGCTTCTCCCACTTAAGTGGGGTCACTGTTGATGATAAGTCTCCTCCACATCCTCTTGTCTTGGGCTGTCACCACATCCAAGTCCTTCATCTTCAAGTCCTCTTCTACCAGCTCCCTCCATCTCTTCTTTGGCTGCCCATGCTTCCTCCTTCCTTGCACATCCATCTGCATGACCCTTCTTCCCACATATTCGTCCTCCCTCCTCAACACATGACCAAACCATCTCAACCTTGCCTCCTGTATCTTCGCTCTTAAGTTTGTAACTTTCACTGTTTCCCTCACATAGTCATTTCTCAGATGATCCTTTCTGGTCACACTGCACATCCACCTAAGCATTCTCATCTCTGCTACTTCCATCCTGCTGATGTTATTTTTCCTCAGGGCCACAGTTTGTATAGCATACATCATAGCTGACCTCACTACTGTCCTATAGATTTTGCCTTTAAGATTGATCGACACCCTCTTATCGCATAACACTCCAGCCATCTCCCTCCAGTTCCTCCAGCCCGCTTGTATCCTGCATCCCACTTCCTTCTCAGCTCCTCCATCTTCTTCCACTGTCAAACCTAAGTATCTAAAGTCCCTTACCTTCCTGATGACATTTCCTTCCAGCTCCAGATCTATCTCCTGGCCACCACCCACTGTGCAACACATACTCTGTCTTACTTCTGCTCAGTCTCATACCTCTCTCTTCCAGTACTTTTCTCCATCTTTCCAGTTTAGTTCCTGCTTCTTCTCTTGAATCTGCACACAGCATGATGTCATCTGCATACAACATTGTCCAAGGTGCATCTTCTCTAACCTCCTCCGTCACCACCTCCATCACAATATTAAATAGAAACGGATTTAATGCTGACCCTCGATGCAAGCCAACTGTTACTTGAAAACTTCTGTCTGTCCCAGGCAGGTCCGAACACTAACACTTGTCTTCACATTTCTGTACATCTCCCACACCAACCTGACATATTTCTCTGGAACCTTCTTCTCCCTCGGACACCTCCAGACGTCTTGCCTTGGCACTCTATCGTATGCTTTCTCCACATCAATAAATGCCAGATGTAGCTCCCATTGTTTCTCTCAAAACTTTTCCATCATCTGCCGTAACCCAAAGATAGCATTTGTTGTTGATCTACTAGGCATGAAGCCAAATTGTTCCTTTGCAATCTCCACCTCACCTCCTTCCTCAATCTACCATCAAGAACCCTTTCTAGGATTTTCATTGTGTGGGACATCAACTTTATTCCTCTGTAATTTTTACAGTCTTGTGCATCCCCTTTACCCTTGTAGATGGGGACAAGAGTACTCTCCCTCCATTCCTTGGGTATATTTTCCTGTTGGCAAACTTTCATGAACAGGTCCCACAGCAGGTCAATTCCCTCTTCCCCCAGTGCCTTCCATGCCTCCACTGGAATCCTGTCGGGGCCCACCGATTTTCTATTCCTCATCCTCTTCATGGCCTCCGTCACTTCCATTCTACTGAAGGGAAAACTATTCTAAAGAAGGAAAACTATTATTAAATGAAAAAGAACAGATAAATAGATGGGTGGAATCCTTCTCAGAGAAATTTCAAGAAATGACCAGAGCCTAGAAGTAAATGAACAAAATGCATCATTAGATATAAATTTGAACAAAATAACAAAAATAGAAATTACAAAAGCAATAACTCAGATCAAAACAGGTAAAGCGCCGGGAGCAGACAACATACCAGGCAATATACTAAAAGCAAATCCAAAACTTATAGCACAGATATTACATCCCTTACTAAATGAGATATGGCAGAAAGAAGAGTGGCCTAAGGAATGGAATACTGGATTACTGGTTAAATTATCCAAAAAAAGGGAACCTATCTGAATGCAAAAAATTGGAGAGGTATAACATTGCTGAGTGTTATAAGTAAAATACTAGCAAGGATAATACTAGAAAGAATCAAAACAGAAATAGAAAAACAATTAAGACCAGAATAGGGAGGATTTAGAGCCAATATATCATGCATCGACCACATTGCTACTTTACAAATTATCATAGAACAATCATTGGAATGGCAGGCAAGCTTATATTTAAATTTTAAATTTGACAGTATAAACAGATCTTCCCTATGGAAATTACTTAGAAATTATGGACTCCCAGAAAAAATAATAAGAATAATTAAAAAATGTACGAAGATCTTGAAATTAAAGTAATACATGGTAATACCCTCTCAGAACCATTTAAAAAAAGGCAGGAGTAAGGCAACGTTGTATACTCTCCCCTACTATGTTTTTAATTGTCGTAGACTGGGTGATGAGAAAAGTATCTCATGGAAATACAGGCTTACAATGGTTACTTCAAACCACCTCCACAATCTAGATTTTGCAGATGATATCTACTTACTTTCACAAAAGCACCAACATATAGAACAAAAAACATCACTTGCAGAAACAGCCAAAATAGTTGGTCTTAGGATAAATAAAAATAAAACAATGTTGATGAAAATAAATGCAAAGCAAAATAAACAAATAACAATAGAAGAAATACCGCTTAAAGAAGTAGAACAATTCATATACCTTGGTTCAATAGTATCAATAAAAGGAGGAATTACTGAAGATATTAATAGAAGGAAACAATTGGCTTATTCAACTTTCAACCAACTTAAAAATATTTGGAAAAACAAGAATTTGTCTATAAAAACTAAAATGAGAATATCTAACTCAAATGTAAAGGCAATACCAATGTATGGATCAGAAACATGGATGTTAAACAAAAAGAATAGTTAATAGTACCCAGGTCTTCCTAAACAAGTGTTTAAGAATGATACTGGATATTGGCCAAAACAAATATCAAACGAAGAACTATGGCAGAGAACAAACCAGAAACCCATGTTGCAACAGATACGTGAAAGGAAATGGAGATGGTTGGGGCATGTGTTGAGAAAAGAAGATAAAATAATAGTAAAACAGGCTCTAGATTGGAACCCACAGGGTAAAAGAAGACGAGGAAGGCCAAGAGAAACATGGAAAAGAATAATACTGAAAGAAATAACAAATATTAATAAAAACTGGAACCAAATAAAAGCAGAAGCAAAAAACAGAGTACAGTAGAAAACCAATGCTCCCAGATGGAGTGAATTCTCAGAGAGGATTAAGTAAGAATTTTTGCTTAAAGAAAAGAAAAAAGAAAATTCTTAGTTGGACATTCTCTGATACAGGATATCACATCAAAGATAGTACAAATGTTACCTTTGAGCCAAGAGAGGAGCAAAAAAAAACATATAACTTGGGAAAGTGAAATAAGTAGTAATTGAAGAAGCTGATACTGAGTTTCTGTTAGGGAAAATAGGTGCAATTTTTCACATTACAATGGAAATGGATTTGGAATATTTTAGGGTATCTGTATTATTTTTTCTCTTACGCATAATTTATTGCTCTTTGGCTTTTTCATGGTTGTTTGTTGTAAGTCAAAATTGGAAGGACATGGAATATATAGTAATGGATTCTTTGTTGAACTATACATATCTTTTTATAAGAAAATTCCATTCACAAAATGTTGAAACTTATAGTGCCATGGATGAAGTAGGGATAAGATATTGAGAACCCAAATACAGTAGACTAAAAACTGCACTTTTACAAGCCCACTTTAGGCCTTAAAGGTCTGAAATGGGCTTCTGGGATAATGTTCTCACACTAGACCAGTGAGGTAGTAGCTAAAAATCATCTACTTCAATCAGAAGTATCAATGGCAGAGGCCTTTCAAAACCACTTACAGTAGGTTGGGGAGCAGATCTGCTATTCACTTAGCCTGGTTGGCTAAGTCACCTAGCTCTTCTACAGTGAGTGAGTTTTACTCCTTGAGAGTAAAAAAATCAGTACACATTTTAGATATAGTATATCACAACGAATGTAATATCCAATGTGCCTAAGAAAAGCTATATATGCATTACTTATATCATGTATATCTATGTTCCATTATAAAACCTACCGTTCCAATTCTGTAGCATATGATTCTTCATGCTTCTGGAGGGTACTTGCTAACTGCTCGCTCATTACTTCATTAAAAGACACAACTGCAACAGGGGTCACAGTAGCCCATGGACAAGGATTCCTTGATTGTAAAAGTGGAGGATTTAATGATGGAGGAATGTCAGGTGTTTGATTTAAAGTTGATGGAAAGGCAGGATTAGGAATCAAGATGTCCGTTGACTCCATCTGAAAAATGAAATGTAAAAATTATAAAATATAAATAAACAAAATTAGACATTTAAAAAAAAGCAATAAACAGAAAAGGATCAATTTATGCATATAAATTGTGACAAACCATTTATATCCACCCTTGTAAATTTTCATGAGATGCAGCCAAAAAGATGAGTCTTGTGAACTAACGTGTAAGATGAGAACAGGTCTTATGAACTAGTAATAGAACTCAGTTGAGTATAGCTACCCTGGTAAAATTTTCATTTTCATGCAATGCAGTCACAAAGATGAGTCTTGTGAACTAGAGTGTAAGATGAGAACAAGTCTTGTGGTAGTAGTAGAATGACAAGAACTCAGTTCAGAGAGAAATTTCTGGGTTATTTAGAATAAGTGAACTCTTCAATGTTAATATTTTCAATATTTATATATAATACTGTTGCATGGTTTAAAAAAATTATGATAGCAGTTTTCCGTATCTACTGCAAAAAGTAATTAATCTTAATTGAAATGCCAAAACAGTATGAAAGATTACAACAAGTTCATTGAAAATGAGATTTCTATGAAAACAGCTCAAACTTTGACTAAAAATATGATCACAAGCTTTAATTCAGAAAGCAGAAGTAATCTTTGATGAAATTATCCTGATAAATAATGGCTCTTAAGTTGCAAAGCTATTTATGCCATGTCTTGATATAAAGTCTACAGAGAGAGAGGGGAGACAGAGAGACAAAGACAATTACAGTAGTTTTCATTCAAATTTTTTCATGACTATGATCCAGGTAACCACATCCCAAAATGGGATAAAATGTATATATATGGAAAATATTGCTAGATGCTGTTCTGCAAAATAATGTCAAAAATGACATGACTGTGATATCAGAGACTGTTAACAAGATTCTCAAAAATAATCATAATAATCTATATCATTATTCTCTTAAGATGACTTCAAAGAAATTAATTCATAATTTTATGCAAATTCATTAAATCACAGTCCTTTTGTACAATTGTATTGTTTAAAAAAAATAAATAAATAAAAAAAAATGACTCATTAGGCCAAATCATCTTCAACTCTTTATTAATGAAAGTATTTTTTTTAATCTATGACTTTGCATATTTCCCAATACAAAGTAAAACAAGATTGCAATAAGAGTCAATCTATCATTTGATGATTATGTAAACATTTTCTAATCAAATCAAAACTATCTTTTATTTTTTGGCAGTGAATGTTTGAGCTGGTTTCATCACATCATCACTTTTTTTATGTAAATCCCATTCATGAAAGATAGTAAACCTATTGTAAATTAGCATTGTGGGTGGATAATTAAACACCCATGCCCACTTTGGGATTCTAACCTGTGGTCTATTGGTTGGGTGGTTGGTTTGGAGCTCGACACACAGACAACTGAGGTCATAATGTGCTGTTAGTTGTAGAGTGGAAATACTATTCACTAATATGAATACGAGGCCAAGTGATTTACCACTTTTATTTTATAAATGGATTTGCTTCACATTTACAGCTGCCTTATATTAATTAACTCTCTGCATAACTATACCTTTATGATTTCATGTGGATTTATTTCTTTTAATTTCTGTTTTGCAAATTTTTCAATTTTATACATTTCTATTCAATCAATTGTATTTATTTTTAAATAGCTGATTGTTCATAAACAATATATACACATTAAAATAACAAAAGCTTATTTAAATAGTAAAATATCAATATTTATTTCAAATAATTTATGCACTGATGTGGCAGCAAAATTGAAATCTGATAAGAATGCAAGAATTGAAATTGTTTGGGACATCAAAATGTCTTGAGCCAGTTCTGCCCTTGCTAAAAAATGAGTGAGAGATCAGGTAAGGCCAATGGCATTCATTGACTAAATACACTGGAATGTGCAGGCTGAAAGCTAGCTTAACTTATTTTATCTTATATTCTGCTTTATAATGTGTAATCCATAGACTTCAGCTGATTTGTATCTCTAAACTGACGTCTTTAAACATAGTATCCAGTGCCCTACCTACATATTCCTAACCTCAACTTTTATGTCAGGATAGGGGTGCAAGTTACTATTTCTTGGTCTCAGAATAGCATATGCTGGTCAAGGCATAGTAGATGTAAAGAAAACATATTGCAGATAAGTGAGGAAGAACTGAGTAACAAAGATTTATTACAACAGAACACTTACAATATTGCTTCATAAATTAATTTGTTATAAATGTTGCATAATTAAAAAAAAATACTGGTTCTAAAAATGAGATGCACTTCTTACATAAAGATTTTGTCTGTTTAGTGATAAATCAAATATCAATAGTAACCTCTCTGTAACATGTTGGAATAATCTTCACTTTAGTATTTTGCACATATATGAAACTATTATTATAATCCCAAGACCCCACGGAGTCAAAGACGCATCAAGGAGGTCCTTTGGTCATATATACAGCTCATCATTCTGTGCCTTAAATGCACTCAAATTCTCTGCAGACAGCACTCTCAGGCAAGGCATTCCAATCATTCACAACTCTGCATGAAAAAAACCTGCTTCTCACATCCTCCTTATACAGCTTCCAGGGATGATCTCTGGTTCTCCCCTGATCTTCCACCATTTTCTGTAAAACCTCACCAACATCGATCCTATAACAACCCCTTACTAACTTGTAGGTCTCTATCATATCACCCCTCTTCCTCCTATCCACTAGACCAGTGGTTCTCAAACTTTTTGAAGTTGGGGCACATTTAAAATCTACAAATAATTGTAAGGGCACTATATACAAATTTCTGAGAAATATGTTATAATAATTAAGTCAAATATTACAGAAAAAAATAATGCGATAAAAAAAAATAAAATGAAACATACCTTAAGTTTATTCATTCTGGTGTTTATGAGAAACATGAGCCTTATGTGTCCTAGCGATTGCTTCAATGTTTGGGCATATATATTTGAAAGGCAAACTCTCATTTCCTCGTCAATACATTGAAGAGTTCCTCTCTTTTTACACTTAATTGTGGTGAGGGTAGAAAATCCTAATTCACATAAATATGATGTTGAAAATTGTAGTAAAATGCTCAAAGCTTTTTTAGATATTGACACATATTCTTCTTTTATAGAAATCCAAAAGGCTTCAAGAGACAATTCCTTATGTTTAATCATCAATCCACGATCAGTGGGTATAGCTGCCAGTTTCCATAAATGAGTTTCTAATCCAATCGTATTGTTCAGTGTTAAGTGATGGAAAATAAGAACTCAATTTTTCTTCTAAACTTGTTAAATGTTCAACTATTATTGGAAGTTTCATTTATGCAAGTGTTACTTACCAATGGAAACATTTCCAAATTACCTTCAACAGCTTTTCTTTTCCAAATCTGTAGTTTTCTCTGAAACGCTTTCATTTTGTCAATGGATGTGAGAATATTTTCTTCTTTCCCTTGCATGCTAGTATTCAAAATATTGAGCTGCTGAAATATATCAGCCAAATGCTGTAACCTGGCAATCCAAAATTCGCACCGAAGGAGGTTACAAAAATGTAATTGTTTCATCTCTTCAAAAAATGCAAGAAGTTGTTGTCATAGCTCGTGTAAGTACTTTCCCCCTTGACAGCCACCTCATCTCAGGGTGTAAAAGCAGCTGTTTGTGTTTGTGAAGCCATATAGATACAAAGCTTTTCGAATAAACGCGATTTGACAGGTCTTGTTTTAATAAAGTTTACCATCTGAACAACTTGATCTAAAACTTCTCTTAATTTTTCTCACAATGTTTTTGACATCAAGGCCTCCCTATAAAGAAAGCAGTGAGTTATGATAACATTTTCATTTTGGTTTTTTTACAAAAGATGCAAGGCCCTTAACACAGCCTACCATGGAAGGGGCTCCATCTGTACAAATGCCTACACATGACTTCCATGTTAAATGCCATTTATCAAGATAGCTATTCAAAATGTTAAAAACGTCCTCACCTTTTGTAGACACACACTTAATTCTTTACAAAACAGAAACTGATTTACTATTTGATCTTCATTAATAAAACGGACGAATGCTAAGAGTTGCACCTTGTTGGTAATGTCTGTTGACTCATCAACGTGCAATGCAAAATTTGAATACTGAAGTTTATTACTGCATACATTTTTCTCGATATCAGAAGACATTTCTATAATTTCATTTCCTAGCATTGTCATGACCATTTTTTTGCATGCAGGCAAAATAAGTGACTCACCTAAAGTATGATCTTTCATATTTTTTGCTCTCAGTTCTGAGACTTGATAAGAAGCGATTTGAGCTTTATCAGAAACAGCCATTATACTTTTAAAAGAATTTGCTGCTTTTGTTTGCTGTTCAGACAATCTCTTGAAAAAATTACAGATTTATCTTCTAAATTAGAGTATATAGTTTTAAAATATTTACTCAATTTACTAGGAAGCAACAATTCATTTGCCATTTTACATCCACATACTAAACACAGTGGCAAAGGATGATCTTCACTTCCGGTCCAAGTGAAACCAAAGCTTAAATAACTTTCATTATATTTGCGAGTAGGCTGCGATTTTGCTTTCTTACTTGCACTTAATTTTTGCTCACTTCCAGAATCTGATTCTTCAATATCACGCTTCTTTTTGAGAAATCTATCCATTTTATTTGTGTGTATTTATCTGAAAATAAGTAATGTACACATAACATCCACTTCCAATACTTTTAAAATAAGTAATATACACAACAAGAATAAACCATATTCTTGTTCTCTTTGCAAGAAAAACCACTGTTAATTAACATAATAATGATGTGTTGACAAAAATAGTGGTATATCTGTAATGAAAAGGTATAATAGAGTAACTGTTGGATCCTACTTCATCTTAATCTATACTTTGGATCCGATATTTAGTTATTACGATGTTCTTAACTAGTTGACAGGTTGCAAGTTGATTTCTAATTCAAATATAGAGAAAATTTATATTTAAAGACTGCGCCACTCTATATCTGAATTAGTTCAAGAACTGAAGAAAAACCAACTCACAACTATCTCTCCTTTTAGATGTTAATATTATATATACTGGCCAAGAATATTTATCTTACTTAATTCACCCGCTTTGGTTCGAATATTTTATGAATGGTGCAGTAAAAGAGATTCAGGCAAAATACAACTTTTGATTAACAAAAACAAACATTTAATTTTATAATCACAGATTATACACTTAAGATCAAAATACTAAATAAGTTATTATAAACACTTCAGCCTTTCTGATAATACTGTCATATAAACTCAGACAATGGTAAATCTGTTATCTCTAATACAGTCTTCTCACAGTTCTTTAAGTTTCGAGTACAATAAAATTTGCACTAACACCTCTTCACAAGCAAACACTTTTAAATTTACACTTTAGCTAACCTCCTCAATAGTTGCTGTTAACACAAGTTGATTCTAGGATGAAATTCTAGGATGAAACTCTCACACATCTCTGCATAGGAATATTAATGGTTGGAATCATCTTACCGATAATCTTTTTTCTTCATCAACTTATACGCAAACACTTTTTATAACTGTAAACACCTTAAACATTAAACAGCACTCATTAAATAAATTCTTCTAAGCAATAACTGAATTAATCATTGGTCACAATACACATAAACAAACGTTGTTGCATAAAGTACTACTGATCACTCATGAAATAAGGCAACACAATAATTCCTTAACTTTAGGTTTTATATGCACAGTTGTTCTCTCTTCCGGCATTCAATTAATTCTTTAGACAATACAATTCTAAACACAGCTATCGGTAAATTTCGACTTTATAGCCTCTACTATACTTTAGTAACTTCGTGCTTTGCTTCAAGGTTCCGTAAGTCCTTGAAAGGTCAGCACTGAAATTATATCTCAATTCAAGTATTGCTAGTCTATTTAGTAGTCACTCAGCTGTCTTCCGTAGCTATAATTGTTATTCTACAATTTATTAGCTAACCGCCTCTCAACTAGTAGACTTTATTTAGCTGCTTGAGTGACTTGCCGACTCGCTATTATCGCACTGTGATTCCTGAATGCTCCGATTCCAACCTAATGCCAATCCTCTCCTTTCTCTCTCTCTTAAATCTCTTAATTAATTAATAATTTCAGCGTTCATCGCTTATATATCTGTTCTTCCCGCCTAGATTATTCTCGTGATTTCTTTCTAAAACTCTTTTCAATAAACCTTCTCCTCACGTGGTGTTCCAAAAACGTGCTCGCTCACTTACATACGTTTCCATGACAACCAAACAAAATATAATAAAATTGAGTATTGCATAACGCTAAACTTCTACAAATAGGAATAAATAAAGAATATTTATATTTCAATTAATGCGCAGTTAAATTATCAAATACAAGTTCTTATAATATTAACATAATAATAATTAAAATAGCTTAATATTTAATACAGTCTTTTCATTATTAATACATATATCTTTGATTAAATAATTAAATATTAGACAAAATTAAGGTAGTTATATGAATATTAAATTGTAAAATAAGTTGTTTACATTAAATAATATTTACACAAGTCTTGCTTGGTATATGGTATATTATGTTAAATGTGAATGAAAAAAAAAAAAATATATATATATATATACAAAACAATTTCATTCATAGTTTAACATAACTATATTTATTTTTATATCTGGACACATATTTCTCTGGAATATCATAGAGCGCACCCAGAAATCCTCTAGGGTGCACCAGTGCGTCCTGGCACACCCTTTGAGAACCACTGCACTAGACTCTGTAAATTGCATCTTCTCTACCTTTCCTCATATTCGACATTCCAGAGATCAGAAACTACCTTAGTCAGTCACCTCTGAACCCTTTCCAACGTCTTTCTGTCCTTTTGAAAACCAGGTGACCAAATCTGTGCACAGTAGTCCGTGACTATGGTCATGTGTGGCCTAATCAAAGCCTTATACACTGAAACAAGAATCTCTTTACTTCTACAAGTCAGTGTTCTCCGCATCATTCCCAGAATTCTTTGTTGTCCCCTAAATTTCAGATTCTTATCCACTATCATTCCAAGATCTCTTATTTCTATACATTTTGCAAACAGTGAGCTCGCATCCCTATTCTCGTGCCCATTCACTCAATTTATTGAAGTCTTCTTGTAAGGCCACAACATCTTCGCCAATCCCCATCCAAATCTTCGCCAATAACCTTAACATACAGGTTAAACAGCAATGGTCCTAAAACATATCCCTGAGACACCACTAGTGACTTTCCTCTTCCAGGATATTGCTTCCCCATACACAATTCGCTGATACCTTTCAGATAGCCAGTCTCCAATCCAATGAACTAATCTAATATCCAACCCCATCCGCTCTAGTTTGACTATCAACTTATCATGCAGTAATCTATCAAAAGCCTTTGCAAAATCTAAGTATATTACTGTGTATCGCTCTCCTCTGTCCAAGAAATTCATCGCCTTATTGTAATAAGTAAGTCGATTACTAAAACATGACCTCCCTTTAGTAAATCCATGCTGTCCATCAAAGAAAATACTATTGCTGTCAACCCAATTCTAGATCCTAGTTCTCATCAGCTTCTCCAACAACTTAACCACAACACCTGACACGCAGATAGGCCTATAATTTGATGCTCGAGTTCTATAACTTCCCTTATGAAGCGGCACAATCTTGTCCTCCTTCCACTCCTTTAGAACTCGATCCAGTGCAAGATTCATATTAAAAAAATATATGTCAAGGCAGATGGGAGTTACAATGCACCAGGGCCAGGGAGTTACAATGTACTTTCAGGAAACCTGAAAGTACATTGTAGTTTATTACATTATGATTTTTCATATTGGTCTCAGAACTGCTATACTGACTAATCAATTGTGCAATTCCAGATTACAACAAAATGACAAAATCGGCACCTGTAAAGTATTGATATCAGAAAATATTTTATACAGTATCTGATTACTGCATCTTTAAACATTAAATAAATAAATAAATAAAAATGATGATGCAGTAGATTCTAAGTGGTGATACTGAATACTATCTCAAAGACTAGCAAGTATTATGATTTATATTTGGAATCATAAATCAGAATGAATCCTAGAAAATATTAGCCAAGAGATTATATTTTCTCCATTTTCCCTGAAAATAATAATAATAAAGTTTGGAAGTAGTTACTGAGATTGGGGAAAAAAAAAAAAAAAATCGCAAACAAGTCATCGCTACCAAATACTATATAACAAAACTACACGAATGAATAACGTACCAATAAAACACAAATGCTGAATGTTAATTTGAAAAATACACCAAACTATAGGATAGGTAAAGAACAGCAACTAGGTTAAACTATTAGTGTCTGGTAAAAAATTATCACACTTTTTCTTCATCTCTCTCTCTCTCTAACCTTTCAGCATTGCGGGGTTTCAGGACATTATTACGCAACTGGCTAACTCTATAATCGTGCAAAGCTCGCAGATTTGGTATAACACATGTGCCAGAAACTTAAACGCTAAAATTATATATATTAAAGATAATCACTGAATGACTATTTCTTCAGTTCTTCTCAGGCATTACACGTGCAACATATGCTATTTCTCTGCTCAATAAACAAGACATAGGTAGTTAAAAGAATCCCTTGAATTCTGATTTTTGAAACAGTATTTTGTGTAAGCAAATATGATATTTAAACATATATAAATTTCACAACTTCCGAACCGATTGGATACTTAAAACATGATAAGGATTCGACATTATCGCTAACAAATAAATAAATACCTATCCACAGATCAAGGAGAATTTCCAGATCTGAAGTACTAACACAGAAAATTTTATTATCGCTAACATCAATCGTATTTGAATAAGCATTAACAGTGTGAACATTCTATTTAAGAACAACTGTTACAGGAATAACATTTTCATTCTAGATGAAGTAAACATATCAATAAAAATACTCACCGAAAGACACACAGGTATAATTTCCAATGGAAAACGATAAATTTGTGCGTATCTGGCTTCCTGCAGAATGGAAAGAAAAAGGAGGATAGTGAACGGGGCGCCTATACACACCAAGGTTTTTTTTAAATTTATTTATTTAAACTTCAGTTTCACAACGTTCATATATAACACCGATATTGTGATTTAACAACCTGGTGCAATTCACCTCTCCAGCCCGCCCTCTTCTGGTGATAGAAGCATCGCTTACATCACAAACAGCAATAACAAGAAATCGTTCCATTATCGTGACTCTTCCTTATAATATTATATATTTTAATTTTTTTAGTAAGGTATTCGATTCTGTACAGGTTAATAATGATAAGTGAATGGCAAGTGAGTTAATAAGTAAGTAAGTTAATAATGGTAAGTGAGTTAATAAAGGATAATGACAGAAGCATAACTTAATACAGTATATTGCTTACATCACAAACAGCAATAACAACAAATCGTTCCATTATCGTGACTCTTCCTTATAACATTATATATTTTAATTTTAAAATATAAGGTATTCGATTCTGTACAGGTTAATTAATCACTTGATAGTTTGGCTCTCCCACAATGAGGCTTTTGACTCCATGGAAGGTGCCCGTGCAATAATAATAAATTATAATTAAATACGCATTAAGAGGAAGATTATTAGGGAAAATAAGGCAAAAACTAGTATTCCATGACGTGTCCCTGTAGATGCCACGGGGTTCATTGCTGTGCTGGGTTCATTGTTATTCTTAAATTTTATAAGTAATGTTGATCATGGAATTAAAAGCCTAATATCTAAATTTGCAGATGATATCAAAACAAAGGGTTGTTTTGGTATCATCTCTTTGATATCCATCAATTTGATATTCATAGATAACAGTTCGTTAGTAGGCCTGTGTGGCTCAGTGGAAGTGGCACGAACAAGCGATTTTTTCTCCCGGAAAGTGGGGATTTTCGTTCTGTAAACTCAAGAAATTCAAGATAACAGCGCTTGTTTGCCTGTCTCTTCATCGGTTGCCATTTATAATTAATCTTGGGACAGCTATCTCTGATTGGCTACCAGTGGAGATCGAACTACCCACTTAGCTTCCAAAAAAAAAAGCTAGATAGTGTTAAAAGGCCTCACCTACTCTCTATAAGCGAATAAAAGGCGTTAGCTGATTTTTTTTTCCGATGATAGTTCGTTAGCTGAGAAATTGCAAAGAGGTTAAGTGAAAAATGTAAATGCTCATCACTTCGGTAGCAAAAATCCAATGGCAGCCTGCAATTTGAAGAATAATGGAAGATGAAGGCCTAGAACTAATAGTTCGGCCTGATATAAATAATGCGATAAGAGGAAAATAAGATACTAGACAAAAATATGTTAATAACAATACTTCAGTCCTATTAGAGTGCTATTTGGAGAAGTTTTGAGTTTGAATTGCCTATCTTAGAAACGAAGACCCAGGAATTCTTGTAGCAAAGTTTTTGGTTCTGTGATACTAGACTCCCTGACAAGAGTCTAGCATCACAGAATGTCTACAGGGAGTCCGCGTAGATATTTGTTTGGTAAACATTGATCGATAGTTGCGAGAAATCATTCACTTAATTCCAAAAAATGTCATCGACTGTTTCGTACTTTAGAAAATGCGCTTTTTGTCCTTTTAGCTAATATTTCTGTTAAAGGTGACATAATTTGTTTGCATCTTTCAGATTACAGCAGAAATATGCTAAATGTGTATTGATAAGCCATGACAGTCTAAAAAATTAGATTACTTTAGACATCTAAATCAGTTAGCTAGATTTCCATGTTGAGTTACATGATTAACATTGCATGAATGCGCAATAAATGAAATAATTCAACTAATTTTACATACTGAAAAAATCAGGAGTCTTTCGAAGGTTTTCTTTCATCCTCCAAACAGGTTATTTGTTATACCGATGGATCGTCAGACACCAATATGATTAATGGAGGCGCTAGTGTTCTCCTTCTACTCCCGAAAGGTGAAAATGTGAGATCCTTGGTTGAGTTCTCTGGCCTCTTTAGCTAATTTATCAGCTGCTTCATTGTAATCAATGCCTACATGGGCAGAAATCCATTGTAAAATGCAACTTTTTCCTAAACACTTTAGTTGATTTAAGAGTTTATGGATGTCTTGTGTGAGCTTGGTATTGCTATTTTTTATTGCCTCCATAGCTGATCTTGAGTCACTGTAAATTATAATTCCTTCAGATTGTTGAGATGATGATAGTTTTAAGTAGGCTTCTAGTGCTTTATTTATTGCGTAGAGTTCGCTGGTAAAACTGGTAAAACTTCACTGATGCCAATGCACTAGCAAAAGCTAAACTAAATCCACTGAAATCAGTGATACATCAAATTCCCGAAATCAGTGCTGACAGAAAGACCTCCACCACGATAGCAAGACTACGAACAGGATATTGTAGAGGAATGAAGATCAATACAGATGATACGAGAACATATAGAAACTGCAACAACTGCCCCAATACTGAACTGACACCCACTTACATCTTTACCTGTCCAGCAATTACAGCAGCCTTGCAAGAAATAGATCCTAATCCTGAACAACAGCTCTATAGAAACAAAATCATCGATATGGCCAAAGCAGTGCAAGGAGCACACGAAAACATCTAAGACTCTTCAAAGGACAAGACAACAACAACTTGGAGAGCGGTGAATGAGTGGAATAATCTGCAAGAGTCTGTTGTGGATGCCATGACTGTGAATGAGTTCAAGGCAAAGTATGATAGATAGTTTGTGTATGTTCAATAGTTGTTCTTGACATGATGTTTAGGGCCTCCCTCGATGAGTCTAAGGACTCCTTGGAGTTTCCCATAATAATAATAATAATAATAATAATAATAATAATAATAATTTTTTTTAACATTTTATTATGTCTCAGTATAAATTACATACAATAATAATATTTACAATATTTACAATAAGGTTTATAAAGAATTTTTGAATTTAGAATATTATAATAATAATAATAATTTTTTTTTTTTTTTTATAAACGACTTATTTGTTTTTACAATGAAAATGATAAGGTTTACTATCACACAGAGTATCTGCACACACACAATGAAAAACATATTATCTTTTCTGTACAGTACGAAAATTCGTTATACAAAATGCAGAGTACATTTTATAAATATGAATATACATTTTTTTAAACTAGCTAAATATGGATTGGCACCAATGTGCACGCAATTCACGATACAATGCAGTAATGCAGCATACACATATAATTCAATAATAATAATAATAATTTTTTTTTTTTACATTTTATTATGTCTCAGTATAAGTTACATACAATAATAATATTTACAGTATTTAAAATAAGGATTATACAGAATTTTTATTTTTATTTTTTATTTTTTTTTATTATTTTTTTTTAAGTCTCAGATGAATTGCATACATAGTTGCTGTAGTAATTATATGTATATAATATTTATAACGCATTACAAGTGTGTATAACAGATACTTGCAAGTTAGTAATTTTCTTCCTCGAAGGTTAGCAGAGCTTATCTGAGAAAGATAATAGATGACAGAAGGTGGTGGTTTCATGGTTGTGTTCCTATAGTGGTCACAAGCCAGGTGTTGATTTTACTGTTTGTTGGTACGTGCTTGAAAGATTTCGACTGCAATTACGGTTTAACTTTTTTTTTTTTTTTTGTGCAAATAGGGTTGGATTTAGACATGGTGTGTTTGTTTCTTTGTGTTCTTGTAGTGGTAGTTTTTTGAGAGGAGGGGTTGTCGTAGGTTTGTGTGTGTGTGTGTAAGTGTGGTGGGGGAGAGAGAAACAGGAATTGCTCTAATTTTCATTCTCGCTATAATATTTATATAGTGCCTGTTTCAGCTCTCTGTATGTTCCTAGGTTTCTGTTGTCGAATGGCAGTTTGTTTATCATGTCAGGTACGTAGAAGTTTCGGGTGGCTTTGCCGTTGTGATTGTTGTACTTATATGTTATGTAGTTTGTTGAATGTGGTCTTGTTATTTGATATGTTGTTCTGGTTACTCTATATGTTGGGCTGTAGTAGTGTTTTAGCATGACTGTGTAGTGGCGTAAGTGTTTCACCTTAAATATTTTGTGTTTTGTCCATGCTTCCTGCATAAGAGTGGGTTGTTCCCAGAATATCAGTTTTATCATTTTATCTTGCAACCATTGTAGCCTGTTAAGTCTGTAGTCTGCGCAGAATGCGTATGATGTGATTGCATATCTTAAAATGTTTTCACATAATGCTTTATAGATTAGTATTTTTATGTGGGTTGGGGCAATGGCTTTTAATCTGTATAGTTTGCTTGCTATTATCCTAAGCTTGGTATGTAGGTAGTTTGTATGGCTATTCCAACTTTGATCAGCATCGAAGTGAAATCCAAGATAGCGTGTTGTTTTCACCTGTGTGATGGTTGTGATTTTAGGTTCTGCACTTTGTGTATAGGAAGTTGAATGTTTGATAGTGAGATATTTAGTTTCTATGGGCACGGTTTGGGGGTTTTTGAATATCATTAGCTTTGTTTTTCCAGGGTATATATATGCCGTTTTCAGTTAACCAGTTAGTGATTTGATTGATGTCGTGTTGCATATTTTCGTAAGCGATTTTTGCAGTGTTGTGAATGGATACTATGGCAGTGTCGTCTGCATACTGGAAGATTTTACTTTTTAGGGGGAGTTGGCTTATGTCGTGTGTGTATATGTTAAATAGAATGGGAGATAGGACAGCTCCTTGCGGTATTCCACAGGTTACATGTACCTCTTTGCTGTGTGATGTGCTTTCTGTTTTTCGTGTATGCTTTAAACCACTGGAGTAGGCGACCTCCAATTCCGATATGGGGAAGTTTCGTTAACAAGGTTTTATGTGTTAGTGTGTCAAATGCTTTTGTTAGGTCAATGAATACCACTAATGTTATTCTGTTCTTATCCAATGCAGCGTTTATTAGATCTGTGAAATCTTCCAGGAGTGTTGCTGTTCCTTTATTTTTTTGAAAGCCATATTATGTTTTGGGTATGATTTGAAATTTTTCAACGTATGTGGAGAGTTTCTGATGTACAATGCGCTCCATGATTTGGTTGATTACAGGCAGCGTGGCGATAGGTCTGTAAATACTTATTATGTTTCTTTTTCCCTGTTTGTGTATGGGTGTGATTAATGCAGTCTTCAGTGTTTCAGGTATGTGTCCCGTTTCGAAGATTTTATTTAACAGTTTTTGTATAACTGGAAGTAGGTCGGTTGAGTGTTTCTTGATGTCTTTTGGTCTGATTCCGTCTATCCCCGGTCCTTTGTTAGGATTAATTTGTTGAATTGCCAGTGATAGTTCTTTTTTTGTAACTGTGGGGAACCACATCGACTGGGTTGCTCGTGGACCTAGTGGAGAAAGTTCGTATGTGTGAGGAAAGGTTGTGTCTTGTATCTTTTGGACAGAGTTCACGAAGTGCTGATTAAAGTTGTTTGCCAACTGTTTGAGGGATTTGGGGTCGCAGGCAAAGCTGTGTTTTATTGTTTCTGTGGCAGTGGTTCTGTGTATATTGTCCAGCATTTCATTAATCAGGTGCCAGGTTTCCTTTATGTCATTCTGTGCTGTTGTTAATTTGTTGCTGTAATAGTTTCTTTTTGCCGTTCGAATCTGGGTTGTTAGGAGATTCCGTTGTCTTTTGTATTCAGCTTTTAAAGCGATATTGTTCGGTGACTTCTTAAGTTGTTTCCATAGGGCATCTTTTCTTTGTATGTCTGTTAGTTAGTATGTTGTCTGTTATCCATGGATTCTGTCTCGTTTGGGGGCGTATTTTTATTTTTGTTAATGCTTTGTTGTATATTTTGTTAAATGCAAGTTTAAGTACAATAATAATAATAATAATAATAATAATAATAATAATAATAATAATAATAATAATAATAATAATAATAATAATAATAATAATATTTTTCCACCAAAAACCAATACATCACAGTTTAGGATAGGATAAATGGTCATGCAATTTATCAGTGCCATTTTATAGACTGATTTGATGTTTTAATATTATGAAAATATAATTTTTTGTTAATTTTCATAATTAGTTAACGCCTTTTATTTACTTATAGTCATGTTAGCGCTCTGTAACTTTTTGGAGATGGAGTTTGTAGTTCAATCCACCTGTTGCCAATCAGAGATAGCTGGCCCAAGATATCGCTATTTTTAAGCGACATCCAGTGAAGAGGGTTGGAAACAACTGCTGCTATCTCTCTCTCTCTCTCTCTCTCTCTGTCTCTCTCTCTCTCTCTCTCTCTCTCTCTCTTTTCCTAACCCTAGCACGATATCTTATTTTCTGAAATAGAGTGGTTTCTACGGTCGAATTTTTTGAGTTTATCAGACGAAAAATCCGAGTTCCCGGAGAAAAATCCCGCCTTCCCATGGAAGAGGTCGACTAACTAAGGAACCAGTCAAAGAAAGGCTTGGAAAAAGTTCCGTTTTCTTCAGTCTGCCTATCGCTGAAGCAAAAAACACTGCTTCCACTTTGCAACACAGACTTACTACTACTACTAGTACCACATCATTATTATTGTAGTAGTTGTTGTTATTATTATTATTATTATTATTATTATTATTATTATTATTATTATTATTATTATTATTATTATTATTATTATTATTATTATTATATTCAATTAATAGAGTTAACATTCAAACAGTAACACGAAACATGAAATAGAATAACGAAATTTTTGACTGGCAAATGAGTCCAATTCAGGCTTTATCCAATGGCCTAGGAATCGATATCGTCGTAAAATGTGAGATGTCCCCATATGACAATTGGAACTGTTGTTTCTTTCTGCTTTTATGAATCGACTACATTCACCATTTTTTGTTTGTAAGCTTCGATCAACATCTTTCTGTGCTTTACTTGGTGAAATCATTCATCAAGTAAAGCAACAAATTTGTTCTTCTACTCTTTGTTTCACTTGAAAAATATCACGTCCTCCACTTTTCCTGGCTATATATAACTGATGTATATCACTACGTGATGCGAAGCATGATTCACTGTCATTAATTTTCCTGTTTTACGATCATCAACTGCATCCAAATCGGCTTGTGTTCAGTCAATTATCAATTATCCCAGCTGTGTATCTGATTACAGAGATGGCTCATGTATCGATTGCTGTTACAGTGCTGCCTTCATTCATCTTAGACTTTAGAAGTTCTATAACCCTTTTCAGATATTTACACTGTTTTCTTTTGGAATTCTGAACTTAAAAGGGTTCTGCCGCAAGAATTCCTAGATATGTATAGGATTCGTTCTCTTGCAAGTTTTTAATTTTGCTTCCATCTGCAAATGCGATTAACATATTGTCTGTTATTTTCCCTCGAATTATAGAATGTTGTACATTTCTCAGGTACAAAATTCCATACAAATAGCTTCGCTGAAGATTTGAACTATATTGACAGTGATTCGATTTCTTTGGATGATTTTCCAGATTATCAGTTAATAATCAATGGAGATAATCTATACCCAGATCATCTCCATTGATTATTAACTGAGTTTTCCAAGTGAGCATAACAGCTGTTAGGAATTTTTTATGTTTTTACTCACTCCAGAAATGACTAAACATGATATAATCAGCAATATGGCAGAGTCAAATGCCTTCTCGTAATCAATTCATGCCATATAAGTTGGTTTTTCGGCTTTTAGAATTTTTCAAAATCATTGTTATCAATTAAACGATTCGTCTTTTGTTCCTCTGGATTTTCTACACCCTTTTGTTCAGTAGGTAGAAGTTGGTGCCATGGTAAATATTGACTAATCGAAGTTGTTAGATGTCTAGTACTTAGAACAGATCATTTTCTTAAATTTTCAAAATCAGAACTGTTCTTCCTATTGTCCTCCACTCTTCATTTGATCCTCTTTGCAATAGTTTGTTAAATTGTAGAGCCAATCAAGTATGAGTACTGGGCAAGTATTTGAGCCAAAATCTATGCATTTTATCTTTGTCTGGTGCGCTCCAGTTCTTCACTTTCTTTGATTATCTTTGGATTATTTCTTGGATTATATCAGATGAAACACTTTGTCATAAGATTGCAGTTCACTTGTTTTTCAACATCTTTAATCCAATTAGCATTTTTATTATGTTCTTTTGGATTATCCCAAAGCTGGTTCCAAAACTTCAGGCTTTCTTCTGAGTTTAGGTGTTCAACGTATTCAGTATTCAATGGTGTAGCTAGAGCTTTTGCCGCCCGGGGCGGTCCCTAAGTTTGCCGCCCTCTCGATACACATCAAAAATACAACAAAAAGGCAAAACGACGTACAGTGAAATAAATTAAAACAATATGCTATTTTTGAAGTAAAACTTTAATTCCAACATTGTAAAATGTTATTTTTCTTGCTTTTCTGTTAGCAAAATCGCCGATGACATTGGCGAAGTCAATTGTTCATTATTGTAGCTAGATATTGTCTTCGACTTTTCAGTGTTGGCAGTCGCTATCGTTCTCTGGTGTTCTGCATTTGTCCTGCAATCATATATCTCGGTTCTTGTTGTGTAGCATTTAAGTGATCCTCATGGTTATTACTTGAATTATATGAATTCAAGAAATTTACCTAAACTGTTTCTTCCATACGTCTTTCAGCTGCCTCAAGTTCCTACCATGATTTCATGCCAATCTGTCTTCACAATTCTTCAAGTTCAGCATCACTGAGAACTTTGTTTCTTACAATAAATCTTCTTTGGTACATTCATTTCTGCTCATCAACTCTTGCATCATGAAATTCCTGTTTCCAAATTTCATACATTCGTTTTTGATATTCTCTTCATGATGGATTTGATTTATAATAAACTTGCATAATCATCTTGTTTTCAGACAGAGTCCATTTCTTTCGTTTCAATTGTTGTTAATCTTCTTCTTCCATCCCATTCCAGTTCTTTGCCCTGGTTGTTCAGCAAAAGGGTCTGAGTCCTTTAGCGTATTTATCGCCCGATCCCCAGGTGCTATAGCACGAAACGCAGTCCTTGTTGACTCTGGCGTCAACCGATCCGATATGGATAACTTCTTTCACATCAGCTAATCTTTTATTCCCTTATAGGGAGTGGGAGTAGGCAAGGCCTTTAAACCCTCTCTAGCTTTTGGAGACCGAGTGGGCAGTTCAATCTCCACCGGAAGCCAATCATAAATAGCTGACCCATGTCTATAACTAATTATAGGCAGCCACTGATGAAGAGACCGGCAAACAAGTGGTGCCATCTCTTGGTACCTAATCCTAACGAGATACGTTACTGTCTAAAATAGTGTGAGTATTGCGGTCGATTTTCTTGAGTTTACGGGTCGAAAAACTCGAGTTTTTCTAGGATAAAAAATCAGCTTGCCCGTGCCAGTGATCCATTAATTCGGGAACCGTCGAAGATAGGCTTAGAAAAAGTTCCTCTAGTCGGCGACTAGACTTGAACCTTTTTAACTTCGAGCGACCAATCAAAGACTCGTCAAGGGAAGTTATATATACTCAAACCACACTTCTCTTACACTCATCACACTAAATGCGCTCACCACTTCAAGAAGCAAATTGTTTTGCTCACTCATTCACTGCTCTGGAAAGAAAAATATAGCTATTGGTACTTTCTTAACTACGAAGAAACTTAACATGGCCCAGGGATCTGTCTCTACTTTCCATATTACTAAAAATTTCATCATGCCATATCATATAACACCCATTCAGAAGCTTATAGTCCACTATCAAATCATCCCTTTTTTTCTCCTGTTAACCAGAGTTGTAGTCTACATATTTATTCCTACTCCACCATAACGTCAAGATCCCTAGCTCTCTCACTTTCTTGTAACATGACTCCGCTAATATAATACGCCGTTGAAAATTTCATCACGCCGAAATGCATAACTTTACACTTACTAATACTGAAATGATAGCCATTTTCGTTTGTCCAAATTTCCAACCTATTAGAATCATTCCATAAGAGTCGGATATCAGTAGCATCCCTGAAGCCTCACTCTATATTCTCCATCACTAGAAAACAATTGAACATCTCCTATTAGATCCTTTCCAATACCATTAATGTATACATTAAACACCACTGATCAGCTTAAATCTGGCACAATCACACCAGTCATACACCACTTTTTGATACTGTTTGTCATCCATCCACTTATCCAAGTCAAAGTTCATATTCTAAACCCATATTCTGCAGTTTATGAAAGAGTCTTTTACATGGTGTCCCAGTACTCTGCAAAATTTAGATAGGAGTGAAATGTTCTTGCCTATTCTCTATAGGGAATAAAAGGCATTAGCAGATTTACTTTTGTTTGGACACCATCCTATGTACATAATACAAAAAACAGGAAGAAATTCTTTATAGCTTTTTTCTTTTTCGCCAAAAAGAGTAGATTGTATTCCTTTGCACTACACTTATGGAAGTTGGTTGGCATGTAAATCGGATCTCTAACCTTCGTCATTGCTGGACGGCTGATCAATGAAGAAAACTACACAAAAATACAATGCACAACTGTACCCTCACTCTATATTCTCCATCCTAAGTAGTATTATTGTATAAATATCGTATGTTAGTTCTATGGTCCATTTGATGTGAGCTGCGGAGATTATAAATTCAAAATTTATTCCGGATGGGAGAAAAATTGTTTTCTTCGTATCAAAGATCGATTAACTGTAAAGCCGGCTGAAAAAAAAAAGGAAAAGAAGTTCATCTAATCTATGATTAGAATGGAATTTATAAGAACTTTCCTCTCTCGATCTAGTCAAGACATTATCAGGAGGCTAAGCGAGCATTCATAATGGTGAAACAAATATTTTTAATATAGGTTAATTAAGAGATAAGAGGCGTCTTTCTATGTCTTGTATCTGCATAATCAGATGCCAGATCCCCAGGCAGTCAGGAACTCATGGAAGGAAGTCACATACTTCCTTCACTAACTGTCACACCTGTTCTTGAATTCGTTCACAATACTTGTACACACAACATCCAATGGCTTTGCACTACCCTAAGAGAGAGAGAGAAATATATCTATTAACATTAAACTGACATATCCACAATTCCAGGCTACCATTCAAATAATTCTGCAAAATTACAATATCCGTCTCATTCTTGATTACCCTGCCTATCTTTGCATCATCAGCAAATAGCCGTATGTGGCTTGTCAAATCCTTCCCAATGTCATTAATATACAGATTAACTAATAATGGACCAAAGACTAATCCTTGCAGGACACCACTTGTTACCTTAAATCTTGCAGATTCACCCCCTCCCCACGACATACCATTTTAGGTATTTATCACTCATCCAACCTCTTAGAATATGGGACAGCATTATAATATTATATAATGCTGTCCCATATTCTCCAAATTATACAAAAGTCCTCCATGTTATATTCTGATCAAATACTTCTCAAATTCGAAAAGTTCATTGTTTATCCGATCTCCTTGTCTAACTCAATGATAACATTATTATAGAAGAGAGCAAGTTGCTTAAACATGACATTATCTTAGTAAACCCATGTTGTTCATTGCAACGTATAGATTCTATGTCAGCCCATTTCTGAATGTGAGCACTAACCAACTTTTCCAAAATCTTCATTGCCACTCCTGATATACTGATTGGTCCATAGTTGGATACATCTTTGCACCACACTTGTGTAATGGGATTACCATTCATTCTGTCCACTCCTGTGGAATATTACCTAGTCTCAGACCCAAATTATATAAGTATTGGCCGAAGAGGTAGCTAATTCAGCTGAACGCTCTTGGCAATTGTGCTCAGTAGCACTCAAGGAAGCCAAAGGGGCCCGGACGTCCCCTGAAGAAAAGAAAAAGGAAAATAGACTAAAAAATTTTCCAAAAATCTTTTCCTAATTAAAATTCATTTTTTTATATATGTTGTGTCGTGTCTTCTATTTCTACATTACTTATGAATTATCAATCACATAAAATACCCTATAGCTTTCGGGAATCACGGCCGCTGTGAACGCAAGGCAAACAAAGTAGTGCTCTAGCAGACCGAGCGCTACTTCGTTTGCCTGAGCCGGGCCAGAGGAGATCACGGGTATCATGTATTGGCGATCACTGCAGATGCTCAGTCATAGGTCGCAAGCAATGCGTAGTGTGTATTCTCAAATCGTCCACTTAACTCGGTCCCCACCCCCAAGATTAAATCCTGAGTGCACCACTGATTATGATGATATCGCATCCCTTTCTATTGCTGAATTCTTGTTCGGTTTGTGCATATCTAGCATGTCCTCCTCATTATCTGAGTTTCTTCATCCAATTAAGAGATAGCAGTGAGAGTAAGTTTACATACAACAGATTGATAGCTTTTGGAAAAGTGGGAACCCATTAGTTGAACAATATTTGCTGCATCTGTCATCCACCCACCACCTACAATCAGTAAAGTTATTTTTTTGTATTCATGCTTTCTTTTACTTGCATAATAAGGATAGAATTCTTTTGCGTTGTCTTTATCTTGCAGAGCCATTTTCTTTTCTTTCTCAGATTTAGCTTTCCATACAACAGTTGTAGGCCTCTGTGGCTCAGCGGAAGTGGTGCTTGCTCCTCTGTGCTAGGCCGCCAAAGATAGACTTATAGTTCAACTCTTGTCACCGACTGGAGGAAGAACATTTTCTAAGCCTTTCTTCGACATGTTCCTGAGTTAGTCGATCTTTGGTACGGGAGCCCAGAAACCCGGATTTTTCTTCCCTTAAACTAAAAAAAAAATGGACTCTAGACCCCACATTGTTTCAGACAGTAACATATCCTGTTAGGGTTAGCTACCAAGAGATGGCAGCACTTGTTTTCGGGTCTTTTTCATCGCTGGCCGCCTATAATTAACGATAGTCATGAGCCAGCTATCTCTGATGAGCTACCAGTGGAGATTGAACTGCCCACTCAGTCTCCAAAAGCTAAAGAGGTTAAAAGGCCTCGCCTACTCCCTATAAGGGAATAAAAGACATTAGCTTATAATAATAATAATAATAATAATAATAATAATAATAATAATAATAATAATAATAATAATAATAATAATAATAATAATAATTATTATTATTATTATTATTATTATTATTATTATTATTATTATTATTATTATTATTATTATTATTATTATTATTATTATTATTATTATTATAGGCCCAGGAATAGATGGTATCAGACCTAAAGATATAAAGCAACATGCAACTAGTTTAAGTCCAATCCTACTAAAACTAATAAATAAAATATTTAAAACAGGACAGATACCAAGTATGCTAAAGACCGCCATAATTACGCCCATATACAAACAAGAAAAAAGAAATTTAATCAGCAATTACAGACCCATAGCAACATTACCAATTATCAATCAAATTATGGAGCGGATCATACTGAAGAAACTCACAGCATACACTGAGATCTTTAATATTATCCCCAAAACACAATATGGTTTTCAGAAAAATAAGGGAACAACATCTCTCTTGGAAGACTTTACAGACCTAATTAATACCGCCTTAGACAAAAATAAAATAGCCATGGTAGTCTTTATAGATCTAACCAAAGCATTCGATACACTTACACATCAAACCTTGTTAGAAAAGCTGAGGCATGTTGGAATAGACGGGCCTCTTCACAGGTGGTTTACAAACTACCTCCAAAATAGAAAGCATATCACACGTATCGGATCAAACCGAAGCAGAGAGCTACCAGTAACCTGTGGAGTGCCACAGGGAGCGGTACTCTCCCCAACTCTATTCAACATTTACACTCACGATATTAATCAGTTACCACTCAAAGGTAAGATATTCCAGTACGCAGACGATACAGCAATAATATCCATCCATAATAACGCAAGCTTAGCCCAAACAAATATGCAACATGATATAAATCTGATCATAGACTGGCTCACGAAAAACTCCATACATCTAAACGCAGAAAAGACAAAATTAATGATATTCAGAAATCCACTGACTCTACCAGTTGATAACAAATATATAACTATCCAACATCCACTTTCCAACACAAAAAACACACAGAACAGCAAAACCACTACAATCACTCAGGTTGAAACAATACGATACCTTGGAATTTACCTCGATGCAGTTATGAACTGGAATAGCCATATACAAATATACAAATATACACACTAATATACAAAGCACTATGCCAAAATATACTAAGATACGCTATAACAACGTATGCTTTCTGTGCACCATACAAATTAAATAGATTAATGTCGCTACAGTACAAAATGACAAAACTGATCTTTTGGGAACAAAGAAAATCACGACCTTATAAACATTGCAATGGCAGAACACAAAATACTGACAGCAAAACATTTATGTCACTATGCAGCCTTGCTAAAACATTATTTCGATACCAACTACAGGACAGTTAGAAATACATACCGTATAACAAGACCTCAGACTACTAATTATATCACATATAAATACAATAATCACTACGGAAAGGCCACGCGAAACTTCTACATCCCAGACATGATAAACAAATTACCTTTTGAATACAGAAACCTTATAAACTACAATAGCCTGAAAAGAGCTCTAAGGACATACTACGAACAAGAAACACGCACCCAAAATATCATACAAACTTAATGAAACACAATATATTCGCTCAGGGCTTCCAGTTCAGCAACGCATCAGCACATTCCAATTTATTGTGTGCGGGGATATGGGCGCGCGTGTGTGTGAGCGTGCGTGCGTGTGCGTGCGAGTGCGCGTGCGCGAATTTCTCAATCATAGATTCCGTAGCATCCTAACACAGCAAAAAAAAAAAACAATACATAATAACCAACTGGTGTCATCCTCAGATAAGCTTACATTTAAGCTTCGAGGATGAAAGGAAAAAAAAATTAGTTCTCATCCAAGATGTATCATATGTAACCAAATGCATGTAATGTACGTATCATAAGAAAACCAATGTATGTATTATATGTAAACCAATGTACGTATTGTAAATATCACATGTAAACAAATGTAATTAATGTATCATATGTAAACAAATGAATGTAATGTATATAATAATTGTAACAAATGTATGTAATGTACATAATAACTGTAACAAATGTATGCAATGTAAAAAAAAAATTATTTTAAAAGTAAATCATGAGTTTACACCGTATGTTTGTGAAAATAAGGACACATAATATTCAGATTGCATATCTGTAAATACTGTTGTATAATCGCACCTTTTCAAACTTGAAAAAAAAAGTAAACCACAACATGTAATATTATACAACTTATGTAACTCTGAACAATATAATTGTAAATTATTATTATTATTGTTATATATAAAAAAAACTGTTATCATCATTACTATTTAAATCTCATTATATGTAGCACAAAGTGCTGAACCTTGTAAAATAATATACTGAATAGATGATCATTGTACATATGTAAATATTTGAAAGAACAATAAAAAAAAATAATAATAATCCAACAGTTGTGACTCTCGTGGCCTGTTTTATAATTTGCATAACTAACGTCTTCTTTTAGTTCTTGGACATCATCTTTTTCTTACAAATTTCTTGCTTAATAAGATTACACATCCATTCCACTCATACCTTATTTATTCTTCGAACTCTAAGGACACATTCTAATATTACAAAAAAAAAAATTAACTAACGCCTTTTATTCCCTAATATGGAGTAGGTGAGGCCTTTATACCCTATCTAGCTTTTGGAGACTGAGTGGGGAATTCAATCTCCACCGGTTGCCAATCAGAGATAGCTGGCCCATATCTATCACTAATTATAGCAGCCGCCGAGGAAGCGGCTGGCAAACAAGTGCTGCCATGTCTTGGTACCTAACCCTAACAAGATATGTCACTGTCTGAAATAATGTGGGTACTATGGTCGATTTTCTTGAGTTGTGTAGCTCAGTGGATGTGGCGCTTGCGTCCTCTACGCTTGGCCGCTAGAAGTTAGCCCTAGGTTCTAGTCTAGTCACTGACTGGAGGAACTTTTTCTAAGCCTATCTTCGACCGGTTCCCGAGTTAGTCGATCTCTGGCACAGGCAAGCGGGTTTTTCCTCCCGGAAACTCGGTTTTTCGTCCCGTAAACTCAAGAAATCTAATATTACATCTTTTAAGTATTTTTTAATGCTTCCCTTGCACTGTTGATATCATTTGCATCAAGCAACCGATACCATAAAACGGAATCCAGGATATTCCTCATTGGTTACAATATCCTGCTTTGTAGTTCAGCACCTAACCATTTATGAGTGGAGCATTAATAAATTTAGCTACCAATTCAATAAAGCTGAATTGAGTTTTATGAAAACTCAATTTACGATCAATGCTAAAATCTTTTAAGAATTAAACAACTTGAACAAATACAACGAAGTCGACATAACGATGAGTGTGGGTTAGTATGATAATATACAACGTAGCTGAGCAATTAATTGAATATATTTATAGATGATTTTGCATGTTTTTTGAGGATAAAAATCCGATTCAGTTAATGATATTTGGCATTTCGAATTTATGTTAAAGTTGTTTACTTATGTTAATTTTGGCGTACAATCGGACCATTTGAACAGCTAAATTATGCAAAACCTAATTCCTTATGTGCTATACGTCTGCAGTGCATATGCCAAAATGACTCTAAGCTGTTGTGGCAATGAGTGACTTCAGTATATAAGAATGCTATTACAAAAGCCAGCTTTGTATTTGTCTTGTCCAAGATCTTTTTTTTCCTGTCTTTACATGTGGAACCCATCTTTAAAATAACCTTCATTATTTTATAGTTATATCCAATACCTTATCATAAGTACAGTATGTAACTTGACTTCAAAAATAAAAATAAATAAAAATAATTTTGATCATGTCATGGCGGTTAATTCTATTTCTTTTAAATCCACTAATGTCTTTTATTCTCGTAGGAAGTAAGCTAGCCTGTATTAGCATATATCTAACGTTTAGAGCCTAGGGGAAGCCAATCAGAAGTAGTTGGCCAAAGATTATCACCAATTTTAAAAGGCATCCGGTGAGGAAAGTATGGTAGTCAAGCGTCTCCATCTCGTGGCCCCTAACGCTAAAACAACATATATTATAGTCTGAAATAGTATAGGTTCTATGGTCGATTATCTTAGTTTACAGGGAGAAAAACGAGATGACCTATCTTGGGAAGCAGTCAAAGAAAGGCTTAGAAAAAGTTCCTCTAGTTGGCGATTAGAATCGAACTTAGAATGGGTTTAATATGGTAGTCTAGTGCTATGGATGCATATTTTACTTCTACATCGCCACAGAAGCCTTCCTAATTTAATAATTTACTAGAATCTGTTAATGAGTATGTTGTCTGATCAAATTGTTTTGCAAATGGAAAACCCTTCTGTCCTATGAGATTGTTAATTCGCTTTCAGCTTAAAAACTTATATTTCTTGCATGTTTCCCATCGAAGGTCTTCGTCATTACCAACTACACTACGGAACCACTTGTTTGAATTTTGCACACATTGCAAAATTAGTACTTGTGTAAAATTTAGTTGGACAGTAATAGGTGGAAGTATTATTTAATGTAGTTTTGTTATACACTTGGAACAGTGTGTTGCTTTCTTTATTCATCAATATTTACCTTTTTTGCAATTAAAATTGCAAAAAAAGTTAAAATTGTTATTCATTAAATAATCCATAATATACAATTCCACCTAGATTATGTTTCTGTGCTTCTTCCTGCATTCAATAATTATTAAGTTCAATTTCGCTGAAAAAAAGGGTAAAAAATTAAAGTCTCAGAGATGATAAATGTGGTGATATACATTTTATTGGAAAAAGAAGAAGCCATTATTTTTATTTAAGTTTATTTACAGACTTAGTACATATTATAACAAAACCCTATTTACAACTTTAATACAGAATACGAATATGGATCTTTCTTTTTTGGTATAGCTCCGAAATAACATTCAAAATAACATTCCTGTAGGTAAGCTTCGAGTTTTAAAAGGAAATTTATTGACGTGCTTGTTACCTCAAAATAATTTATTATTATTATTATTATTATTATTCGTGACACCTCCAAGGAGTCCGAAGACTCATCGCGGGAGGACACCTACGATTGTCTCAACCACTACACCGAACCTCTACTACGAATCATCTCTATCAACGCCATCTACCGCCCACCTTCACCACTACCACAACTAGTATTTTTTGTAAATTGGGTGTGTTCTGAAGGGCCGATTTGTCTGTATGCGGGTTGAAAAACGCGAGTATTCGGGAGAAAAAACCCTGCTATGTTAAATGATCAACAAAACACTAAATGTGAAAAAAGAAAAAGGAAACACCTTGAAATTAGTATTCGTATATTCAAACTCAACGAACGTTTTGGATATTTGGATACTTAATGAATTTAGAACTTTAATGTGTTCATATTTTTTATCATAACTTCCTCCTTCCATCCTTTCTGTTAAGCTTTGCACCGTCTATCCTCGTAGGTAATGTTCCTGAATTTTAACTCACTCTCCACTATCACAGCTACTCTCATAGCGTCCTCAATTTCATATGGAAAAATTCCGCCAATATAATATCTTCTTCTTCTTCTATTGCATCAGTCTTATGACTGGTAGCTTAGCAGCATTTCCTTCCACTTTTCTCTTCTGTCTGCTTTCCTCTTTATTTCGTAGTATGTTTTTAGTCCAGTGCGTTGATTTATTTGATCAAAGTAACTTTTCCTTGGTCATCCTCCTTCTCTTTTTCCTTTGATTTTTCCTTCTATTATTATTCTCGTCAGACTTTCATGTTGTAAGATATGTCCAATCCACCTGTTTCTTCTTGTTATTAAGGTCTTTACCAGTATTCTGGGTTGATTTACTTCCTTAAGCACTTCTTCATTAGATTTTTTGTCTACCCATTTTATCTTTTGCATTCGTCTCCAACACCTCATTTCAAATGCCTCCAGTCTTCTAACATCTCCTGTTCCCATTGTCCATGTTTCGCTGCCATAAAGTGCTATACTCTATACATATATAAGTTTTTAGAAGTTTTTTCCCTTAGTTGTAGACATAAGTTTCCTTTTAATATCTTTTCCATTTTATTGAATTGTTTTTTTGCTATGCTTATTCTTATCTTTATGTCTTCTTTTGATCTTCCTTCTTCATTTATTATACTCGCTAGGTATTTGTAATTCTTTACTTGTTTTCTCTTTTTCCCATTAAATTTAATATAATATAATATACTAGCTATTTTCTACATTGAAAATGTAAAATCTAATACTGAAAAAAATTTAACCGGCATTCTTCTCCTATGTCCACAACAGGCAGACTATTCGAATCATCTTATAAAGATGCCTGGTGTTCTTTATTACCCTTCTTAGCTTTGCATCATTAGAAAACAATATCATTGAAAAACATTCACACCGTTAATATATAAAAGAATATTAAATCAACGATAATACCCTGTGATGGACCCCATTTCATTTCATTCTCTTTTTCTCTGCTTCTTCATATACTGCTACTACTCTTGATTATCTTTTGGATCAGTTTATCCACATCACATCACAAAAAAAGTAATTTAAACATAGTTAATAAAAGGCAAAGTGAATATTTATATAATGAAGCAAAAAGATAACACACCTGCACTTGTATTTCTTTTCGTCAATTTGATTTAATATAAAGGACATACTTTCTCGTTTATAATAAAACAATAACTTATGTATTTCTTTAAATTAAAGTCACGGAACTCGATTTTAAACTGCTGGATAATAATTCAAATAAAATATTTTTCCAATTTAAATATTAAAATTAAATATAAAACTAGCACATGGTTGGTAAAAATATCACGGAATGCCTCTTTTGTTTCCTCAAAATTGGTGATTAATTAAGCAATTTCTTAGATTAAAAAAAATGTCAAAAGCGATCATAAAACAAATTAATCTAATGGTTTTTGTCCTTCTACTGCTTGCGAGACTGAAAGTTCGGTTGATGCTGATGACCTTCGTGAAATGCTGGAATCCGTTATGTGACTTGTAGGTAATGGCTCTTCGGTTACTGCCCACGGTTGTGGTTCAGCAGATCCAAAGATCAAAAAGATCACTGCTCCTGCGGCATAGATTCCACAAGTGGTATAGAATACTTTGCTCCACTGGATCATTCCAGACATCTGGAGGGTCGAAAATTACAACCAATATCATATCATAGCATTTAAAATTATTTATAAGGTAATTGATCACTAGTTAATGAAAGCAAACTAATTAATGTGAGCTTACAATATAGAGATCAGATACAAAAAAAAAAAAAAAAAAAAACTTCAGTCAGGTCAGTGAGTGTGTTTTATTTAACGAAATTCAGAATAATAACCTTCTGAAATTCTGTAAATATTCACCAAACTCATATACTTCAAAAATAAAAACAATAAATAAATAAATAAAATAAAATAATAAATAAATAAATAAAATAATAAATAAATAAATAAATAAATAAATAAAATAATAAATAAATAAATAAATAAAATAATAAATAAATAAATAAATAAAATAATAAATAAATAAATAAATGAACTAGGTGACAGCACTTTGCATCTAAACGATACGGAATTTAAAAAAAAAAAAAATCAGCTAACGCATTTTTATTCCCGTATACGGGGAGTAGGCGGGGCCATTTAGCCCTATCTAACTTTTGGAGACTGAGTGGGCAGTTCAATCTCCACTGGTACCAATCAGAGATAGATGGCCCAAGGCTATCACTAATTAAGCGGTACACAGTGAAGAGAGACGGCTCAAATGTACCGTCATCTCGTGGTCCCTAACCCTAACACAATATATTTACTGCCTGAAATAATGTGGGTTCTACGGTCGATTTTCTTGAGTTTACAGGACGAAAAACCCCAGTTTCCGGGAGGAAAACCCCGCTTGCCCGTGCCAGAGATCGACTAACTCGGGAACCGGTCGAAAAAAGGCTTAGAAAAATTACCTCTAGTCGCCGACTAGACTCGAAACCAAGTCTTCCTTCGTTCGGCCAAGCGCCGTGGCATGCAAACGCCACATCCACTGAGCTATACGGAATTTATATTACAAAATGCAAAGTATGTTTATACAGGGTTGCTATAAATTAACTTTCCCTCTTTGGAGGTATCTGTAGCTAAAACTAATACACGGAATGAGACCACATTTTATATTGAGACTTTCGAAGGCATGGGGAGATGAATTCCGCAAAAAAAAATGATTTAGTACCAAAAGTCGTCGATAGGGAAAATTTTGGCCCTGGCGGAGCCGAAAGCAGTCAAATATTTGCTGTAAACGCAGGTAAAAAGGATTATGCAAATTTTACTGTGCGTACGTGACAGCAGCGCCACCAATTCCACTTAGAAAGGGATTGAGAATGTTCAGGCAGTTATTCGAATAACTGATGAATTGTGCTCAATATGCATCCTACCTTGCTTCAGCGTGCATTGTTAATTTGTTTTTCCTTAAACAGTGCAATGCCGTAGCGACTCTTCGGGAATTTAGAAGGCTTCATAACCTGCGTACAGGTCCTAGGTCAGCTGTAGCACTGAGAGAGAGAGATATGATTAAGAACTTTGAAGAAACTGGATCACTTGGAGTTAGACCTAGCAGAGGACGGAAGCAGTGCAAGAAGAGACAGTAACAGACGTTGCTACCGCGGTGTTCGACGACACAGGGACCAGTACTGGTCCAAGCCCTCATGCCATAGCTCGCAAACTTGATATGGCTTATGGTAGTCTGGAAAATCTTATGGAAAATGCTTCACTTCTGTCCGTATAAGTTCAGTCGTGTGTAATCACCAACTACCGCAGATTATGATAAGCGCATGACCTTCGCGCTAACGTTTCTTGCCCGAATGGAGGTCGACAATGACTAGCCTTGGAGAATATTGTTGGGTGATGAGGCTCACAACTGCAGAATTTGGGCATCTGAATATCCCCAAGCGATCCAGCAAGTACCACTGCATTCTCCAAAAGTAACTGTGTGGTGTGGCTTCACAGTCGATTTCATAATAGGACCATACTTTTTTGAGCGTATTACCCCTACAGGTCCTGTAACCTGCTCCATTACTGGGGAAATTTATCGACGAATGCTTGAAAATTTTGTCATTCCTGCATTGCAGCAAAGACAATGTTTGGACTCCATAATTTTTATGCAGGATGGACCACGGCCACACATTGAACGTTCAGTACAGCGCCTTTTACGCCAGCATTTCAGTAATGAGAGGGTTATCAGTCAGTTCTTTCGGTTCCGATGACATGGCCGCCTTGATCCCCTGACATCACTCCATGTGACTTTTGGCTGTGGGGGGTGTTTGAAATCCGTTGTGTATGTTGGTGGCGTTCCCAACTTGCATGTCTTGAAAGAGAACATAAAACGGGCTGTTATGAACATCCAATTCGACTCCTTACGCTGAGCTGTAGAGCATATCGCAAACCGGATGCAATTTGTTATACACAAGAAAGGTCAGCACATTGAAAATCGTGTATGTGGTCCAGGGGGGACCCTGATTCTGATGAATAAAACATCATTTCCTGTGAGTTCAATCACTAAATTAATTTCTGTGTCTCTCGCAAGTTGTTGTTTTAGTTTAATTCTTCTTCTTATTATTATCATTGTAACACGCCGCATATCCAGCTGGAATGAGTGACGCGGCTGTCGCTTACACCGTTGAAATGTTATTATTCCATTTAACTGCCTTTAATGTAATTATTCGCTTGTTTTCGGCTCCGTCAACGCCAAAATTTCCTCTATCGGCGACTTTTGGTATTAAATCTTTTTTTCACGGAAATCATCGCCCCGTGCCTTCAAAAGTCCCAATATAAAATTTGGTCTCATTCCGTTTATTGGTTTTAGCTACAGATGCCCCCAAAGAGGGAAAGTTATTTTATGGCCACCCTGTATTTATCTATTTATATTTATGAAATTTATGAATTTTATAAACATTATGATACCGTAATTTATGTTTATATTTATTCATAATTTCATGAAATTTATAATTCAGATGAAGTAAAAATAAATAAGTTTATAATATTTTTGGAGAACTTGAATATTCGTCTTTTATGTCACGTTTTATTTAAATTATGCAGTCTATTGGATGAATTTTTGTATTAAATTCTGTTCTGTTTTCTAAATGCAAAACCGGAATTTTAATATTAATCACCTAAACATCTAGTACATTATGTAGTACAAAGTAATGTTCAAGTGAGAAACAATTTAAAAATATGCATCACAGTAGTAGGCCATTAATTTCTGTCAGTTCATGTTGTATAAAAGATGACTATTGGTGCCGCGTACACTATTACTTACATCTTTGTCTAGAAATAATCCTGCCACAAGGGGAGAAAGAAATCCAGTTGTCCCAGAAATTCCATTGGAGAAACCAAATACTGTTCCTGAAATTAAAAAAAAAAAAAAAAAAATGCTTACTTTCGTAATTCAAAATTTGATTATGCATGTAAATAATGTAAATTATTTCAAAAAATGAAATAATCTAAATATGTAAAAAGAAAAAAAAAACAAAGAAATAAAATTTCTAATGTCTAAAGCCAAAGTGAATAGGGTGAGCGCCATTAAGCCTAACTAGTTTTTGAAGGTCATGTCAGCTAATCTCCACCCATAAGCCATCAATGACAACTGAACCTCAAGGCTATGAATGAAACAAGACTTTCAGGGAAGAGATAACGAGAGATAAATGTCACCGTCTCGTGGTCTTAAATACAGGTATACATAAAGTCTGAAATTGCGTAAATACCAGTCGATTTTAAGAGCAACGGGATTAAAAACCAGAGTTTTATTCGGGACAAAATCCCACTTTCTCTACCAAAAATCAACTAACTCTGGAACCTGACGAAGAAAGCCAAAAAGCATTCGATAGCGATTGAGCCACTAGGGCTCTATCACGAAAATAATACTTGCATCTCATTCCGTAGTAGCTAAATTTAATAAACAGAGATTACTTTTAACAAAATGTCTGCGATTCTCTTATACTTTTATTGGCATTTAAGACATTCGTGTAGACTTTCCTTAACAACATATTATACCCACAACAGACATTAAACTTACAGTTTAATATCTGTAAGTTGTAAGTTATATATTTATTAGAAGATGGGGAGAAAAATCCAAAAATCCAATGAGGCCCTCATTATTATAGCTAACGGTTACAGTAACTCTTTTTCTATAATATATATATATATTATGATAAAGATACCAAGCAATTTTATAAGACAGGTTTTTAATCCTTTTTTCCCAAGTAAGTCAAGTTTGCGGCTGCACGTGGTGCAACACTAGGCAACTCGTTGTAAAGGTGGAGTAAGCGCTGATTACTTTCCTTAGAATTTTCCCCTAATGCAAAGTACATTTCCTTGCGGAGATGTATGATGCTGTGCGTCGAGGTAATGGTCACTACCGTATTACTTCACCCTTGGCATTTTTTAGGTCTGGCTCCCACTGATGAGACCTCAATAAAGGTCGAAACCGGTAAGGGTAGTGACAATTACCTTAATGCATAGCATCATACATCTTCGCAAGGAAATGTACTTTGCATTAGGGGAAAATTCTAAGGAAAGTGATCAGAGCTTACTCCACCTTTACAACGAGTTGCCTAGTGTTGCACTACGTGCAGCCGCAAACTCGACTTACTTGTCTGTTTGCTTACTTGGGAAAAAGGATTAAAAACCTAGCTTTTAAAATTGCTTGGTATCTTTAACATAATATATACCTAAGGTAAAAAACTTTCTACATATATATATATATATATATATTTTTTTTTCATAATCTTTTTTCATAATCAAATTTTTTTCATAATCTGCTTTTACAACTAATGTAGTTTGTGGTGTCGTTCTTTATTCTTAGAAAATCGTTGAAAACTATTTATAATTATCATAAATAGACGAATCTCATCGATTCTTACACAATCTGGATTGGCCTTAAAGTATAACACCCTAGATAATCATCAGAACGTTTCTTAGTGAGGTATATTCCAGTATATTCCCCTCCTCTTGTGACATGTTTTAGATGTTGATGAAAAAAAAGTCGTTTAATAGATCCAGATAAAGTATTACTAGCCGAATAGATTACAAGCCGTATCTGATAATCTCCAGTCAATAACAGAGAAACTGAAATTTACCATTAGTTATAAAATTTTAGAACGTGACACATGAACGATTTTTCTCAATTTCTTGAAAACATTAGGGTTTTTGTTAATAATAATAAAAAAAAAATCCATGTTCCTTATTGAATGTTTTTCTTTTGTGAGAAGTATGTTTTTTTTAGACGGAATTTCTGCCAAGGTACAAAAAGGGATTTTTCTCAACATTTTCTGTACCAGTGGCATATGCAAAAGTCACTCTGAAAACTTCACACTAAAGAAAAAATCGTCATGAATTACTGTGTGATGCACAAAAAATTCAACATCACCACTTCAATATTGCTATTTGAATAAAGAATTACAAAAGGAAGGAGTAAAACAATAACTCTTGGAGTAGCAATTTCTTCCCTCCCATGCATATCATTACTAGGTACTCCACTTCTACTGTCTTCAGCTGCCAACCTGGTAAATGGAACCTGGTGTGTTGGAACCACGCATTCAAAATAGAAAAATTCTGAAAGTAGATAGAAAACAGTTTGGATGAAAACTCAGGAAAATGGGTGCCGTTTTTTTAAACTAGAATCAGTAGAACGTTTATTTATTATTTATTTTTTTAAGCTTTATATTAAACCATACACAACAGAGAATATCTCTTCTCAATAGTTCAGACCATGTTCGAGATAAAAAGGAAAAACATAATTTGAGGCAATGCAAAAAAAAAAAAAAAAAAAAGCGGACTTTTCATTTTTTTTTTTTTACACGAAAAGTGGGCAAACGTTGTGGTCAACCATGCACTTTAGTATGCACAAATACGAGCTATTGTACACCCAGTAATCAAAATATTACCGACATCTCGTTAAATGAATCCTATAACATGCCACTAACGAACACATGGTAGAAACCAGCTATAAATATGCAATAGATCGAGGTTCATACTAACTCTTAAACACGAAATCCAATTTATTGTTCTCTTTCTGTGAGAAGAAATATCCAAATTTAAAATAACCAACTAGTTAGTCTTTTTTTATATAAATCGCACCCACGAAACACCAAATCTACAGTACTTTAGTATACATGGACGAGATAAGAGTTAGATAATCCGATAACTCTCCTCTATTAAAGTTACTTCCACGTAAGTTGGAGTTTCCGTCTTTAATTTCTATGAAATTCACCCTGATGTTATCAGTATTTACAATTACTGCCGAAGCAAATAAGAGCGTGAGGTAAATGTATTTGCGTCTCTTGTATATGTTCTGCTGGCCAGTTTATCTGCTTTTGGGAGATGAAAAGCCTACATTTCTGGGTTGGAAAACCCTCATTTCTATATGAAACCAATCACCTTTCATTGAAAAACCCATATAATTGTTCTTCGGTTAGAAATCTAGATAAGATTTGAACCCAAGTCTTTTCAACCAAAAGGAATCGTTTATATTGATTGAGTTGCATGGCTTCCAAGTGAAATCGCCTATCTTCTGGACACTTTCACAAACATCCATACCATCGTGCAACTTCAACCTACAACCTTCTGACTGGAAAAGGAAAGGGAGTATCTATTCATTCTGAGAACTATGCCAGCTATAGTGAAAGAAAAATATTTAAAAAATAATGTCTGGAATGCAAGCAGCACATGGTTTGAATTCAAGGTGGTGCTGCATATTTAAGGAGAATGTATCCTTGGTTAGTCACTTTTTATATAACAGAAAATGGAGGTTAATATATTTCAAGAAACGATCAATAGAAAATTTTCTTATATGTATATTTTCCCTTCATTACATCAGAAATATTCATCCAAGTATCAATAGCAAAATCAGTGTTACCTGCAAATTCAGGAGCCATATCTACAAAGATTGGTATTTCTCCGCCTCCTATCATCCCAAACAATCCCATAGACAACGTGAGCAAAACGACTACCATTATCCTATCACATCCAACTGCAGGCACAAGAATCAAACATAATGCGGGGCCTAGAAGAGCTGTAAATAATAAAAATTGAGAATGCGTTTATAAAACAACAAGCTACAATATTTATGTTTCATTTATTTTACTTACACTCCACCTAAAATTATGAAAAAGAAACTGGATGATCGCAAACTTTTACGATATCAATGGAAAAAAGAATGAAGCGATCGTTATATATCAATCGGTTTAATATCTTAATGTTCGAGGTCAGAAGACAACACAGTTGTGAGAAACTTCGAAGTAGTTGTCATTTCGAATAAAATGAAATGACTATGCATTCAAGCATTCTAACCATGCTGAAAGAGCTAGCGCGATTATTTTATTTAGACCTAACGGAGTTTATAAATACCAGATTCCCGAGAACGTAGGCGGTGGAACTGGCAACCAACTTTTCGAAGATCAGTTATCAGACGGTCTGTAACTTTCAACTTTCACTGACAGCTGAGTTCAGTGCTATCCATGAATCAAGATTTTCAGGAGCAAGAGTATGACACACAAGTGCCGCCATAACCTGCTTCTAAATCCTAACGGTACATATTATATGCAAAATACTGTGAGTTCTACAGTCGATTTTTAGTTTCATATTAAAAACCAGAATTTTCTGAAAGAAGGAATTCTCTGCCAAAGATCGGCTAAATTGGGACTGACCTAATAAAGGCCTAGAAACATTTTCTCTAATCATGGGATAAATTGAACCTATAATGGCATTTCTTGAACACTCCAGTATCATGTGAGGTGAGGGAATGTTATTTCCCACAGGACTTCATAGATAGGCTGCGAAATATAGGTTGCAGATTATAAGTTCCATTTCCTTCCCTGCCCATGACCATTCCTCTTCCCAAATCTATGGGGTAGGAATAGACACTGTCTCCTGATGTACTTCTGCTCTTTTTGGCTTAAATTTCTCTGCTTTATCATTCCTTCCTTTCATTGTTGATAGAGGTGACATAGATATCTTACAAGATGATTTAAATAAATTCGCAATGTGGGAAAAGGACAATAGTTGTCAATTCAATGTTGTAAAATGTCAAATTTTTCATCCCAAAATGTAACGCTTTCGGATGAAACGATTACACACTTCGAATCATATTGATGACACTAGTTTACAGAAAATTGACGAGGTTAGGGATCTGGGAGGGGGTGATGGTTGATAGAGAGATTTGAAATTCAGATGACGTATTGCAAGACTTGGCAGAATAACTCAGAGGATTATTTGGATGCTGAAGAACACATTGACAAGTAAAGACAGGATGTTATTATCCCTCTTTATAAGACTATGATTCAACCACATGTTGACTACTGTCCACAGATTTGGTCACCTGCGTTTCTTGATGATCGGGAGGTGGTGGAGAGGATTTAGAGACAAGTGACCAAGCCCGCGACAGGTCTGTGGAATGTTTCCTAGGAGGATGTATTGAAGGTGTGTGGATTGCAGTGTTTAGATGGAAAACGATGGAGATGGGATATGATTAAAACTTATAAGTGCTGAAGGGATTCTATAACATTGATACAGAAGAAATTTTCAATACATGGGGAGTAGGGGGAAAAAACAACGCGTCATACTTGGGAGTTGTCTAAGAGTGCAGACTGGAAGAGTGGTCTTTACAGAATGGTAAATGAGGGGAACAGACTATCACAGATGATTGTGAGAGCTCCAGTAGTGAACAGTTAAGGAGATCCATGATATGTATTGTGTTAATGGATAGAGTGGGTCTCCTGCAATGAGTCTTTTGACTCAGTAGAGTACCCATACAAATAATAATAGTAATATGTCGAAAGTTTTAACTTGAAAGTTAAAAGTTGAAAGTTGTTTTTTCTCATCCACAGAATTTTATGAAAATAAGGTCTAGCATCTTTTGGTTACTTGTATATATATATATATATATATATATATATATATATATATCATATCATATATATAGAAATCATATATATATATATATATATATATATATATATATATATATACATGTGATTTCTGTATTGCTTCAACCTTGGTATCTCACCCGCTGTGGAGGTTGAAATGTGCTTTGAATTATAGGATACATACTAAGGCAAGTGATGTGAGGTCATTAGATAAGTAGCTGCTCAGAAGTGAATATATTTCATGAATAAACCATTGTTTTGCTTCCTTGGGCAAAGGATTAAAATAAAATATATAATTTCTTTGTATCTTTAATGAATAATAGTAATAGTATTAACAAAACCTTTCCCTGTCCTCGGGGCCGGTTCGAGGTTTTGGGAAGCCTCAGGAAAAAGTTATTACTGGAGCCCATCGTATTTGCTGGCGCCTTTTATCATTGTCGGTACCGGCAATGATAAAAGGCATCGGCCCTGTTTGTCTTGTTCCTTCTATCCTCTCGAAAGATACCTATCCCTTGCATTCTGTTCGTATGGTCATATCATCCTCGGTCAACCACATCTCACTAAACGCTATAATATTTGACCAAATAGTGCTAACGAATGCCAGAAACTCCTCAACCTTATTTCCAATGCTTCTGCCATTAATATACATAAAATGCAATACCTTCTACATCTCACAACCTCCCTTACGCCTTATGTTACTTAGTAACTTACCCTACTCAAGCTAACTTGGAGTGCTACATTATGCATCATGTGATCACTCCCCCACTTACTAACTTCTAAGTTGACCGGATCTACTCTCACCTGCTTCTACCTAAACATTCTAGTTTCCATGACTTTATACTTCCGAATTTTCACTGAACACTTTCTCAAGACTCCTGACACCAAATCTATTTAGATGCAAGCCGTCTACTTTAAATAAATACTTCCTTTCATCAAATTCACTCCACAAATCTCACACTATTCCTCTTGCACAATCTGTGCACTCTCATTTGCGATCACTGTTCTCTGTCTCAGCTCTCCTCTATCATACCATGGCAACAGACTCACAACTTTTACTTTCTCTTCCTCATCTTTTTCGCATGTACGAGCAACTCTTTCGTGTCTTCTTACATACACACGTGTCACCTGCTAAATGATTTTGTACCAGCAAAAAGTAATCTCTATCAACTTAACTCTTTCTCTATCAAGCAAAACCATCTCTACCAACTTAACTCTCTGTATCCTTGCAGTATCACTGACGTCATTTATCTTAGCCCCAGGAAAACATGATTTCGTTACACTCTCCTCAAGGACTCCTCACATATACGAATAACCATCAGAATCCGATCTTAAATTTCACGCTTTCGTGCTTTCATGCTCTGCATGCCCTGTCTTTCGCTTCTGTGTCATACCATCCTCCAGGTGCTTCTCAAACCACTCAATCTAACGTTTTGTTCTGTGAAGAACTCCACATAAGTGCGCTCTCCTTTCCATTCCTATCTGGTGATTCTCTTCATTTTCCACCTCGTTATTCGTAGTCACTCATGCTACTTGCAACACTAACTACGCCAATAGCACTATCCAGGGACATTTTAAGGAAACGGCGAACCTGGCTTCCGCCGGGTCCCTGCTCTTTAGGGAGCCCCATTCTCTTATTTTTAAAAATAGAGAAACCAAACAAATTTGCAGTGCTCGACATGGGCCGGTTAAAATATTACATAACCCTAATATAACTTGATGCAAAGTATTGTATGAAATTGCTATGAGGAAAGAAACTTAGAATTATGTTGAAAAGCTTAATTTAGTTTTGTCGATTGTCGTTTTCAAACTCCGGTTATAAGAAACCCGGTAAAACAAAAACTGCTATTAAACTTCGTATTATTTCGGTGCTAAGCTATGAGTTACTCACTTTTATGGAATTAACATTAATTTGATTTAGTGCATCCTGCGTCGACAGTCACGGGTTTCTGACCAACGCATTGTTGACAATGCTTATGTGCAAACGTTTTGTGCGCCAAAGCTAACGCAAATCTAACCTTGGAAAGTATACCGACACCTCTAAATTTCTAGTAGATCAGTATATTGTGTTATTGTCTTGGTTTAGTTTGAAAAAGTTAAAAGTTATAGGCGAGTCATAGGGATATTAGGAGAACACGCTCCTCCCCCCCTCAGTATGAAACGTTACGAAAATTGCAGTGCCAAACGAAAGAAAATTAAAGAACAGGCAAAGGCTATTCAAAAAACTTCCAAAATTAACATTTTTTAAGAGCAGTGAAAGTGAAGTTGTTGGAGAGAATTAAGTGCGTAGAGAATGGGAAAATACGGAATCGCCAGCAAATTCTGTTTTCAAGCAAGTCTTTGTGCAGTAATAGTGTACAGGAAGAAACAACCTCCGCTGGTGCTACAGCAAACGTAAGTACAAATAATGGCAATTATAAGAGTTCAGATTCAGATTACAGTACTACTGTAAGATATGATATGGCCAATGGCAAATCATATCTTACAGTAGAATTGTTTTGTTTATAAATTGTTTTCAACTTCTGATTCCCCATTTATAATGAGCGGATTCAATGACTAGAAACACGGAATAAAAGCCATTTCACATCATGAAAATGGGAGGAAAACAGAAAATGCATGATGACATACATACTGCAGTTGTTTAAAAGTGCATAAAAGGGCGTATAAACACACAATTGGTAATCCAGTCCGACAGTGAGCGTCAGTACTGGATAGAAGTAATGAAAAGAATAACTGCAGTTATAAAATTTTTAGTGTCTAGAGGCCCGCCGCTAAGAGGAGACAACCAAACCATAGGCTGGCCTAGGAACTGGCAATTATTTAGGCATTTTGGAACTGATCAGTCAGTTTGATCCATTTTTATGTGAACATATAAAGAAGTATGCTAATGCAGGAAAGGGGATCCGATCATATCTATCAGCTACTATTTGTGAAGAATTCATACAAATTATGGGAGTTAAAGTGGTTGGAAACTATTGTCACTGAAGTAGAGAAAGCTAAGTATTATTCCATATCGGTGGATTCAATACCTGATATCACACACGTAGACCAACTGACATTTATAAGAAAATATGTTTCTGGAGGTATTCCTAAAGAGAGATTTTTACAGTTTATTCCTATTCATGGGCATAAAGCAGATATTCTCGGTGACGTGGTCACGACTTTTTTTTGGATCAAAATAATATATCACTAATGAACTGTAGAAGTCGGTCCTATGATAATGCAGCAAATATGTCAGGGCATTATTCAGGATTGCAGGCTAAAATTAAGGATGGAAATAAATATGCATTGTATATACCATGTGCAGGACATTCCTTGAACCGTGTAGGTGTTCATGCAGTAAATAGTACCTTAAATGTCAGCATTTATTTTGATTTTGTTCAAAATCTTTACAATTTCTTTTCATCTTCGCCTTATCGTTGGGAAATAATGGTTTCGCATTTGGGATCTCGGCTTAAAGTTGTAAAGCAATTGTCAAGAACTCGGTGGTCTGCACATGCAGATGCAGTAAATGTTCTATACGAAGGTTATGAAGAAATCAGATCGAGTGGATGATTTAGGAGGGAGTCAGGAATCATCAGAAACACGGCTTACAGCTCAGGGTTTAAGAGACAAACTAGAAATAAATTTTCTGACTATTTTTTGGAATGGCATACTGAAACGATTTAACAGTGTGAGTTAAGTCCTCCAGAAAGAAAGCACGAAGTTATCTACAGCTATGAAATTGCTTAAGTCCTTAAAGACATTTGCAATTGAGAAAAGAAACTGTTTTGAAGACTATGAATCCCAAGCGAAAGACAAGTCACGGGTTGAGAACTACAAAGATTCGTATAAACGAATAAAACAACTCAGTAGCACTCTAACATTTGTAGATGGTGATAGAAACGCAGACGACTCAGACGTGCAAACTTGAGGGCAGCAGGAAATATAGAGTGGACACATACTTACCGATCATAGATTCCTTCGTAACTAGTTTGGATAAGCTAGAAAAACAGTACGAAGAAATATTTAATAAATTTAGCTTCTTAGAAACTCTTCATACTTTAAATGATCAAGACAAAAATTCACTGTGATGATTTAGCCAACTTCTATAGCGAAGACCTTACTTTTACAGAACTATTCATGGAATGTCTCCACTTTAGGTCACACATGATGATAGATATAGAATCAGTGAAGAAAGCAAACTTAGGTGATAAGACCTTAATCACAAATATAGAAGACTGTGTTAGCATTAACAAAATTTACGCTTATATGCATAATGAACATTTATTTTCAGTATTTCCTAACATGGAAATCTCTCTGAGGATTTTTCTTTCAATGATATTACTAATGCCCGTGCTGAACGTTCATTTTCTAAAATGAAATTACTAAAAAATAATTGAGAAACAGCATGGCACAGTGACGATTAACCCACCTAAGTTTAATGATCATTGAACATGAGATTTTACAAAATATTAACTTTGGTGACCTAGTACATGATTTTGCGACATCAAAATGTAGAAAAGTCACTTTATAATGTGTTAGTTTTGCTGTGGGGAAGCGTGTGGGTAGGAAGGAGTGAATTGTGTGTTATTTTTGTTTTGAATATCGCCTTCAAAACAAAATGGAATTTGTTTTGAAGGCGATGGAATTACCACCAATGGAATTACTTGGGACTTCAAAATCGATGAGTATCTTATTATTATTATTACTGAACATTAGGATATATGATAGGGGCCTCACATTTCTCTTCCCACCGGCGGCCCAAGAAGGTGTTGATTGGGTCCTGCACTGTCACACATTTCTTCTTTCAACCCACCGCTATCACTATTCTTACTCTCTTCACACTTATGACATTCGCTCGTTAAACACTTTGAACATATACGTTCCCCAGTTTCATTCTCCTTCCAATACATTTCGCACACAATACAGTGTACAATAAAACAAATAATAAAACCTTTAAAAATCAGATAATTAAGCACACTACCCTTACAGTGAATCCCACAAACACACATAAATATAATGATGCAAAAAAAAAATAATAATAATAATAAATAACTGTCGCTTAAAACTTCCAAAAAGAACTCATCTTTCGAAAGCGATATTCACCACTTGCACGATCTTCCGCCCTCTCGCGGCGATAAATAATAATATATAATATATATTATAATAATATATAAAATAAATAATGAATAGTGTACTTGGCCTTGACCGATGATATAACTGAATACTCTGCAATAAAGTAGTACCGAAATCTTAGCATTTCTCAAAAAGAGTTAAGTGGGAAAAGAAAAACCTCAATGAGTCCCATCTAAAGTTTGTTTCAGGGAGAAAGCGACAATTGCTGTTATGCCAGTTACTCGGTGACCCAAATTATATGAGAGAATGATAAAAAAAGTAAATGAATTAATTTTGAGTCATTTAAAAATACTAATAAATACCATTAAATTAAATGCATCGGTCTGGTTGGCCAAGTGGTCAGCCAGTCAGACCCCCTAAGCCTCTCTCTCCAATCAATAGGCTGAGGGGTCAAATTTCTCCATGACAATAAATGTATTTGTGAATGTCTTTTAGAAGATGAATATCAGTCTGCTTTGAGACTACCTCCCCGAATATTGAAGGCCTGAAGCTGTTTGAAAATTTCCATTTTGGTCTCTGAAGTACAATTTCTATATTATGCACAAATTCTGGTTATTTTAAGGGTACTAATTGGTCTCGAACTGGCTGTAGTTAGAAATACTCGTGGCTCCAAGAACAATTTACTTCTCTCAACTGAAGCACTATTTAAGTTAAATACACCCTGTCCAAAAAGAAACCGAACTTTGAAAATAGAAGAAATTAGTGGCGCCACCTGTTTTATCTTTTTGTTGTCGAAAGTGGCAACCTTCATTAGTATTGTGTCAACTGTTTATGACATTCGTTTCATTAGAAGTCGAGTTCTAGTGCCAAGAGTGACAGTGTGTTTTGACGAACGCTCGGTCGTCACAATATTCATGCCGTACGCGACGAATCGCTTCAAAGATTTGACAAAGATTTACATGCAGTTTTCTTCCACAGTGATATTTCCTCATAAGCTATTCTGATCTATTACAGAAATTATTTTTGTCCCTGTAACGATTTCTGAGATGACCCCTATCATACACCCTCTGTCTAAAAAGAAACCGAACTTTTAATAGAAAATAAAACACAGACCAATTATAATTATTAATATCATCTATTTCAATCAATATACTCTCTCTCTCTCAGCTTCGAGTTTTCATACAGCGTTTAGCACACGGTCAATTAATTCGTTAAATGAGTTTTTTATATCGGTTTTTAGGATACTGTTGAGGGTCGTGGTTACTGCCTCTTGAACGTTTTCAATAGTGTCGTATCGCTTTCCTTTCATTGGCAAATGAAGTCGGGGAAGAGAAAGAAGTCACAGGGTGCTAAATCAGGTGAATATAGAGAGTGATCGAACACAAAACCTTCGTTTATGCTCAAAAATTGTCTCACAATGTTCGAATGATGAGATGGTGAATTATCGTGCAAAAGTGCCCAGCTACTTGCATCACGATATTCATGCCGTACGCTATCAAGTAAGTTTGAGTCCTTACGAGTGGTTTTAAGAGGTCCTTGCAGTGTTCAATTCGATACATTTTTAGTCGTCGGTCAACTTGTGAGGAACAAATCGCGAATTCAATTTACGAAGGCCCAAAATCTCGGTCAAAATATTGTACACAGTTGATTTTGGAATCCCCAATTCATCTTCAATCAATCTCACGGACGATTTTGGGTTTTATTTGATGACATCACGCACTTTTTGGATGTTAACTTCGCTCAGTCCAGTTTTTGGAGGGCCCTGCTTTTCGTCTTCCTCAAGAATCTCACTACCTCTTTGAAATAGCTAAAACCACTCGTAAATTTCTGTACGGGATAAATATTCATCACCGTATGCTTTTCGAAGCATTTGATTCGTTTTGGTAAAACGTTCCAAGTTTAACACAAAAGTCAATCGCAACTGTCTGTTTGAAACTCATTTTCCGACCTTTCGTCAAAACACACTATCTTGGCACTAGAACTCGGCTTCTAACGAAACAAATATCATAAACAGTTGACACAACACTAATGAAGGTTGCCGCTTTCGACAACAAAAAGATACAACACGTAGCGCCACTATTTTCTTCTATTTTCGAGAACTTCGGTTTCTTTTTGGATAGAGGGTGTGAACGATTTCAGAGATTACTGGATTGCTATCTATTCAGAGGCCACATGTGAGGACACTAAGAACATGTCTAATACTAGAAATGTGAAATATTAATGGCAATGAAAGATTTTCCGATGATATAGAATGGTTGCATATAAGAAGAAATTAAACAAAGATCAAAATGACCAATAATTTTTCAACATTTTAGAATTATGAAGTGTAATTTTCTGTCTTTGTTGTTATTTTTTCTATGTTGAAGGCATAGAGTTTCTTAACGCGATCTGCTAGTGAATTATCAACCTACATATACACCTGTGCCTTACCTAGTGTTTCGAATAATTTCCGTACTGCAGTTGTACTAAGCCAATTTTTTTCTCTCATAATGTCGGAGGCATAGCCAGAAAGAAGCATGCCAGCTATGTCCGCTGTATACACCATGGCATTGACTAAGCCATTCTACAGTAAAATATAATAAATAAAAATAAAATGAATACATAAATTCAATACAGAATAAGAATATATTATTATTAAATTGAAATCATACCTGCTAAATCATACCTGAAGAAAAAAGCATTGTTACTCCAAAACATAATAAATGCTATGGGTACCAACACACACACACAAACATCCACACAAATTCTACAAAAAAAAAATTCCAGTCTCATTGTGCATTCCTCCTTGAAATAATATCGATTCTATTATGAAATATGCAGCTTTTGATGTGTAAAAAAAAATCAGCAGTTGACTCGAAATCATTCCGATATTATATAGCGAAAATAATGAGTGAATCGAGGGAGTTAAATGTTTTAAAGGGGGGCTTATCCAGTATCGATTGAGGAAAATGTGTGTATGTGCTTTCCATAGCAAGTGGAAATTCCTAAAACTAACACCAGTCCTTACACCAACGATTAATGCTCCATGCCACAAAGTTGTGATGTAAAACATAATCTAAAGTTATAACATCGAAACATTGCGGTGGCCAACATAGCGCTGTCATCTGAATCCATGACATATGTAAGACGAACTGGAATGCAAAATCAGGGAAGGAATACTCTTCCTGTACCTATCTACAACCTCTGTCCAAAAGGAAACCGAACTTTTCGAAAATAGAAGAAACTAGTGGCGTCACCTGTTGTATCTTTTTGTTGTCGAAAGCGGCAACCTTCATTAGTGCTGTGTCACTGTTTATGACATTTGTATCATTAGAAGCCGAGTTATAGTACCAAGAGTAACAGTATACACTGACTAACGGTCGGAAAATGAGTTTCAAATAGAGAGTTGCGATTGACTTTTGTGTTAAAGTTGGTAAAAGGTTTACCGAAACGCATCAATGCGTTTCGGTGTTGAATGCTTATCCAGTACTCAAGTTTACGAGTGGTTTAAGCGATTTCAAAATGGTCGTGAGACGCTTGAGGCGACGAAAAGCCGGGCCGTCCAAAAACTGGACTGAGCGAAATCAACATCCAAAAGTGCATGATTTCCTTAAAAAAAAAAAAAACCGAAATTCCCCTTCAGATTGATTGAAGATGAATTGGGGATTCCAAAATCAGCTGTGCACAACATTTTGACCAAGAGTTTGAGCCTTCATAAATTGAATTCGCGATTTGTTCCCCACAAGTTGACCGACGACCAAAAAATGTATCGAATTGAACACTACAAGGACCTCATTAACACAACTCGTGAGGACTCAAATATCCTTGAAACGATCGTCACTGGTGACGAAACGTGGTGTTTTGATTATGAGCCCGACACAAAGCGCCAGAGTGCTGAGTGCTGACCACCAGAAGAGGGACATCCGAAAAACAAGTCGCTTGGAGAAGTCAAAAGTAAAGACAATGCTGATTTGTTTCTACGATTCCAAGGGATTATCCACAAAGAATTCGTTCCGCCTGGCCAAACGGTCAAGGTGAGTTTTATTTCGAAGTTTTGAAGCGATTGATAGCGTACGGCATGAATATCGTGATGCAAGCAGCTGGGCACTTTTGCACGATAATTCACCATCTCATCGTTCGAACATTGTGTGACAGTTTTTGAGCAAAAATTAAGTTTGTGTGTTCGATCACTCGCCATATTCACCTGATTTAGCACCTTGTGACTACTTTCTCTTCCCCTACTTCATTTGCCGATGAAAGGAAAGCGATACGACACCATTGAAAACGTTCAAGCGGTAGTAACCACGACCCTCATCATTGTCCCAAAATCCGATATAAAAACTCATTTCACGAATTAATTGACCGTGCCAAACGCTGTATCGAAGCTGAAGGAGAGTATATTGATTGAAATAAATGATTTTAATAATTATAATTAGCCTGTTTTTTATTTTATATTATATTATATTACCCTCTGTCCAAAAGGAAACCCGTGGATTGGCATCCACGGGTTTCCTTTTGGACAGAGGGTGTATGATAGGGGTCATCTTAGAAATCCTAACAGGGACAAAAATAATTTAAGTAACAGATCAGAATAGCTTATGAGGAAATATCACTGTGGAAGAAAACTGCATGTAAATCTTTGTCAAAGAACAAATCCCTGGCCTAGTGACTCACATCGAATTTTCCAAATCTTCTGGGATCAACATAGACCACTTATCCTTAAAACGATACAAAAAAAAACCTACTCCAATGAGTTTTCAGTATATCACAACCTCAGTAACGCGCCTAATACCAAAGAAGGAAAGGTACACAGAGAACTTTGAAATTGGCATCCATTCTCATTAATTAACACGGACAACAAAATCACTTCCAAAGTACGAGTAATTGCCAACCACTGAAGCCACCTGTCTGAAGTTATTGGTCACTATCAGGAAAATCAATGTATGGTCCTACATTTAATCAGAGACTTCATTCACATCGCAAATGGTCAAAATAGAAACTCGGCATTCATTAGCATTGGTCAGGAAAAAACCTTTGAGAGAACAGAGCACGAATGTTTTTTGAAGCCTTGAGAGCATTGGAATATGAGGCTCTCATTACTGAAACAGTCCAACTACTCTACATGGAAGAATTTTTCCTTTAAAATATGAACGGGCTTGCCTGCACATCACCAAACACACGAGGAATTAAGAAAGGATGTATCTTCTCTCTCTGAATAACATAACATTAGCCATTGTACTTGGGGAAAAAGATACACAACAGCACACTCTCTAAACAAATCGAAATAATAGAACCACGTCTTCGATATGGTTCTATCATGTCTATCAGTTAATGTTGATGTCACGAATGACTTCACTATCATAACATGTAATGAAGAACTGAAAATAATGCGGCACACAGACTACACGTTTAAGCCTATGGTGGAAAATTAAAGTCAGCAAAAGGCATCACTTGCGAGTAGGTAAATGGAAACTAGAACTGACTCTCTAATTGAATGTACCTGGTCAAGTGAAGAACAAAATCTTTATATTGTTAACTGGATGCAACAGTACAATTATTTGTACACCGCCTATAGAGCACCTCCTTCACTCGGTCGGGAAAGAGTTCAAATCGTCAATAAGATGAATTCGAGTGTCTTTGGCACACCTTCAAAGTAGCGAAACCCCCAGAAGACTGTCTCCATCAGATTCAAAAGGCAATCACACTTTTCCTTCTGGAACAAAGCCAATTAAATAACTACTCAGCACTCTGAAAAGTACTCAATAAGTGAGGCCAGGGTCTGGTTTTTCCCTCTTCATCTCTTCAACGGGCATCCACAGATGTTGTATGGTCACTCCGATGCTCGGTGATTTGCCACACCCATCCTATTCATGTAATCCTGTTGTATGCTTTTTCTGGAAGATTCAACTCTGTGAAAATCAGTCATTCCACACACACACACACACACACACACACACACACACACACACACACACACACACACACACACACACACACACACACACACACACACACACACACACACACACACACACACACACACACACACTCCACCACCACCACCACCATCCATCCATCCATCTCATTGACGGTTTATCCCTTCCTCTTTTTCCCAAAACTTTACATTCTATTACTGTTCTGAGAAGTCCTCCTTCCTTCCTTTCGATGAGTCAAAAATATGTTTTCACTTTCTTCTGTCAATATCCTTAAGGAGCCTTAAAGTTCTGCTGATCTTTTCTAACAACGATTCATTTGTACGCCTTTCAGTATATGATATCCACAACAGGTTTCTGTAACGTAACACCACATCTCAAAATCAGCTATCCTTTTCTTATCTGACTTCTTTAGGTTCCAAGTCTCACATCCATAAATCGCTGGAAAAAACAACTGCATCCAAATTCCTCTACTTTTTTCCCATGGAGATAAAAACCATCCTTCCATATTTTACACAAGCCTCTAACTGTTGTTTTAGTGATTCCTAATCTTCTTTTGACGTCTTCTGAACAGCAATTCTTCATATTAATAATGGATCAAAGGTATTCAAACTTCCTGACTTCCTCAGTTCTTTCTATATTAAGGTACACTGTTTCTCAAGAGCTTCCCTATTTGTATTTCTTTTGAGAGCTATAATATTTGTCTTTCTAGGATTCAATTGAAGTCCTCTGACATTACCGATCATGTTAACTTTATCAAGAATTTGTCCCTGTTCTTCCTTGTCACTGCAGAGGAGTACAGTATCATCAATATATCTCAGATTACTGATCAATGTTCCACCTATTCTAATTCCTGTCTTGAGCTCTCATCCAATGCTTCACGTATGATGTTCTCAGCATATATACTAAACAAGTGGGGAGAAAGTAAACATCTTTGCCTAACTCCCTTTTCAACCTGAAGCCAATAAGTTAATCTAAAACCTTTTCTTATTGTGGCATCTTTTTCGCACACTATCAGGTTGATAGGCTTACAAGCCTATCAACCTGATAGTGTGTTGAAGAAAACCTATTGTTTTCATTACTTCCCAGTTTCACATGCTGAACACAGTCAAAAGCTTAGTCTAAAAAATACATTACCAGAGGGAATCTAAATTCTGTATATTTTCAACGATCTGTCTAAGGCAAAGGATCTGATCTCTGATGTCTTTACCTTTCCAGTCTGTAGGCCATGATACTGTCTCCCATATCTTTGTATCAATCTATGAAACACTGTCATTCCTCCATCCCGAGTGGTCTTAATTAACTCTGCTGGGGTTCCATCTGCACCTGGAGACTTATTACTGTTAATCTTCTTAACTGCTCTAAGTGGAGGTGGAGGAAGTACGAAATCGGAATTTTCCTGGTGAGAGGACTCTTCCAAATTTTCCTTATCCATTCTGTTGTACAGTTCCTCACAGTATTCTTTCCATCTGATTTTGATTTCCAATACTTCTGTTAGTAATGTTCCATTCCTGTCTTTGATGACATTCAAAGTCTGAGAACGAAATCACATGTTTCAGATCATCTCTTTCCTCAAGATACTTCAGACCAATCAGGCATAAAATAACTTCAAACGCTTCGAATAACTTCTGGTAGATGAACATATTCATTCAGCAGAGGACTCATGCTATTCACAATCCCCTGAATGGTTAGTAATGAATCGTCACATTCTAAACTAGCTGTATTCTACTGAAATGAAATAATACAGGGCAGGCAGTGCATCTCAGTACAGGACAGGACAGGACCTAAGCAGACACTAAATGATCAACACCAACTCTCCAAATAGGCCTCTGTTCTCAAACAGAAACATAATAATCCTCACAAAGGAAGAATACCTTTTTTTACACAGAAGTGGACAAGAGTAAGAATCATAGGAGACCTTCTGACTCAGAACCTTAAGTGGAAAATCTTCAAAGACCTAAAGCTAAAATTCTCCCACAAGAGGGAAAAAAACACCAATCTCTCTTGATAACAGATGAAAAACTGCCTTACATAAATCTTTCCAGACATGACTAAACTACAAAGAATCTGAATTACTTCTGAATTACTCTCATGACCCAACTTTTCAATTTATCATTTGAAGTCTCACCAGCACTTCTTGTCAACATCAAGAAAAACATACCACTTCCTAGAGTCAGGTGTATCCACCACATGCAGTGCTATCTCCATCCTCCTCCTCCTCCTCCTGCATATCTACACATGGCACTCATTTCAGTGGAATCTTCCGAACAAAATCAAGTGTACCAGAACAGATATAGACATGAATACAGTGGAAGCTAGTATACATCTTGCTTACTCCAACTAAGTTCCATAAATTACAGCTCAAAAAAATCAGATCTTGGTCTCTTCTATAACATGCCGGTAACCTCGAAATACACATAACAGACATGTCCTACAAAGTGATTATCGTGTATGCTTGGACGCTGCTTCTGTCATTTACAAGCAAATCAACCAAGAAGACCTCTGGTACAAAAAGTTTACAGAATGTAAACTTTTTCTTCGTCTGAGTCAAGGCCATCTATGATTTTGATATTAAACACACAAAAAAAGATAACAAACATCCATCAGTCACAAAGTTGAAATAACACCTCATGAGGAGTTATGTACAAAATTACAAAATATGCTATCAGTAGTATGGGTGATGGTTTGAACCAAATGCTTCCGGTGGGCGTGGCTTCATGGTTTTGGAATGTCAGGAATTTCCCTGGGGGTACATGTGTCAATGGCTTCAGTTCTTGTGATTTGGTTCATGTATGGAATTGTGGGGTTTTTTTTTGGTTCGCGTATGGAATTATGGGTGACGGTAGAGATAAGGATTTGTGTTGTGATTGGTGGGACACTTTAAACCAAATGCTTCCGGTGGGCGTGGCTTCATGGGTTTGGAATGTTTGGAATTTCCCTGTGGGCATATGTGTCAATGGCTTCAGTTCTTGTGTTTTGGTTCGCGTATGGCATTATGGGTGATGGTAGAGATAAGGATTCGTGTTGTGATTGGTGGGACACTTAGAACCAGATGAAGATCAAGATAAGATAAGGAATCGTGACGTGAATGTTTGTTGTTATGAGATGTAGATAAGTGACGTCATTTGTTATTTGTAAATAAGTGATGCCATCTGTTAGTTATAAATAAGTGACGTTGTTGTTTTGAATGGAAAAGAGAGATATATTAGAGATAAGGAATCGTGTCGTGATTGGTGGACATTTTAAACCAGATCAAAATCAAGATAAGATAAGAAATTTTGATGTGAATGTTTGTTGTTGTCAGATGAATATCAGTGACATCATTGTTAGTTGTAAATAAGTGATGTTATTGTTTTGAATGGAAAGGAAGATATACTAAAGATAAGGAATGGTGTCGTGATTGGTGGGACATTACTGACCAGATCAAGATCAAGATAAGATAAGGAATCGTGACGTGAATGTTTGTTGTTATTGATTTTGGAATTTCGCTGGGGCCCTCGTTTGTCGGGGACATCACGTGAATAATTTAATTATATATACTAATGTAATTCAAATACACTTTTTTTTTTCTTCTGTAAATGATTGTACTAATTTTCACATTTTTGGGGTATTTCTTTAATGTTAAAGGGTGGGAATTCTTAGAGTACATCGTGATGGTCATTGTGATTAGGTTTTCTCAATAATTAATTATACTTGTGTCCTGTAAACACACACACACACACACACACACACACATACACATTAGACAGGAAAAGTCGTTAATGTATCCATGTTGGTACTTTAATATGTATCCTGTGATTATTCTTATGAAAAAAAAACTATTCAGTATTAGAATTACGCTTACCAAAAAACATACAAACAGTGATTATTGTATTACAATTATCAATTGTTATGTTCAAGTTAAAAAAAAACAAAAAAACTTACATTTCTTTCCAGAATGGGAACATCTTGGTACTATCTAGGTTTTCTGAATATTCCAAATTGTTGATTAACATATATTCACAGAACACAAACACAAGTCTAAAAAGACATTTCACTTTTTCATTATAGGTTACTGTGGCTAACATATATTCACACCACAAAACACAAAAAACATAGGAGTTGAAAGATATTTCTGTAAATAACCAGAAAAGCTAGTGGACTACTTAATTTACTTTAGTATCCGATTGGTTCTCTGTATTAATTCTTTCCCACTGTTGCCCAACCTTGGTGGGAAAGTCTATGTGCCACTTTGTTTAGGGTAAGTGTTATTTCCGGTTTTTCGAATTCCGATTGCTGTTAGAGTATGGAATTCTGACAAGTGAAATTATTATTTTTTTTTTTCCCAAATTGATTGGTTATTTTCTGTATTTTACTTTTAAAGGTCATATTATAACACAATAACTGAGCAGAATTAATAAATATATAAAGTATATGTGAATTTATTTTCAAACACTGAATATTTCTCATTAAGTCTTATCTTAAAGTTGCCCAAGCTTGATGGGAAAGTCTATGCGCCGTTTTGTTTAGGGTAAGTGTTATTTCCGGTTTCGAATTCCGATTGCTGTTAGAGTATGGAATTCTGACAAGTGAAATTATTATTATTTTTCCCCCTAATTGATTGGTTATTTTCTGTATTTTACTTTTAAAGGACACAAGTATAATTAATTATTCAGAAAACCTAATCACAATGACCATCACGACGTACTCTAAGAATTCCCACCCTTTAATATTAAAGAAATACCCCAAAAATGTATTGGAAAATTAGTACAATCATTTATAGAAGAAAAAAAAAGTGTATTTGAGTTACATTAGTATATATAATTAAATTATTCACGTGATGTCCCCGACAAACGAGGGCTCCAGCGAAATTCCAAAATCAATAACAACAAACATTCATATAACGATTCCTTATCTTATCTTGATCTTGATCTGGTCAGTAGTGTCCCACCAATCACGACACGATTCCTTATCTCTAATATATCTTCCTTTCCATTCAAACAATAACATCACTTATTTACAACTAACAATGACGTCACTGATATTCATCTGACAACAACAAACGTTCACGTCACAATTCCTTATCTTATCTTGATTTTGATCTGGTTTAAAATGTCCACCAATCACGACACGATTCCTTATCTCTAATATATCTCTCTTTTCCATTCAAAACAACAACGTCACTTATTTACAACTAACAGATGACATCACTTATTTACAAATAACAAATGACGTCACTTATCTACATCTCATAACAACAAACATTCACGTCACGATTCCTTATCTTATCTTGATCTTCATCTGGTTCAGTGTCCCACCAATCACAACACAAATCCTTATCTCTACCATCACCCATAATTCAAAAAAAAAAAAAATCGCCCACAATTCCATACGCGAACCAAAACACAAGAACTGAAGTCATTGACACATGTGCCCCCAGGGAAATTTCTGATATTCCAAAACCATGAAGCCACGCCCACCGGAAGCATTTGGTTCAAACCGTCACCCATACTACTGCTATCAATTTAAATATCACTATCACAAGGAAAGAACTAAAGAAGACAATTGTAATTTATGTAGTTCTTCAGGAAAGAAAAACTGAATTAGAGAAGTCAATTGTGCTTCATGTAGCAGAAAGTGATTCCGAGATCCTTTCTGTCATCTTTATCAATTTGCTTTAGTCCTATTTTATGCTTTAATATTCCTAATTTGATGGTCTTCCCTTAGGTCACTCCTAAATAAACATTATTTTAGTTCTGTTTTTAAGATCAATTAGATTTAAGCATTATTTTAAAAAATGGTAAAATTGGCTGAGCACTTAAGTTGGTTTCGACTATACCATAGCAATAATAAATTATTAATCATATTTCAAAACTCGTTTGTCACCGTAAAATAATTCATTTGGGTCTCAGATGGTTTTTCTATGTTCCCTGCAATTGATTGCAGCCGACGAAGAGAGATTATTCCAACAACCTCCAATAACCATTTGCGCTGCCACGGAAGGAGTTGATCAAAGGTCATATGAACTTCCAATCACTAAAAAGATGTTAGTCACGGCCTGGTCCAAAGTAACAGACAAAGGTGATTAGTTTTTCATTTTTTTTTTCAAATATCACACTGGAAATAAGCCACGAAATGCTTCTGTGGGTTGCTGTCCAAATACTGCCACTAGGCCTGAATTTTCCCATCAAAGGCTTCAGAAGACAAACTTTGATGAGCTTTGGCAGAAACGGCTCCATCCCAAATTATATATATTGTTCCTAATGCCACAAAGAGAGTCATATAAAAGCACGCCTCACATATTCCGAAGAACGAGAAACTAGCTGACAATACTCCGCAACATCAACAAACCGGACACCTCAAAAACACAAACAAAAAAACTACTTTTCCCTGGAGAAGGCAAACCTCTAAAGTGCAAACCATTCCGCCAAATACCTTAGGTTCAAAATCAGTATAATCCTTGGAAGTACCTCTGCCTTCATCATCTGTCAATCTAAAAGCAATTACAAACAATCGCACGAAGTAAAGCAATTGAACAGCGAAAAGAAACAAACAAAAAAAAACAGGAAGTGCTGCTAGATAGCTTTCTAAAACACCCAAACCTTAACCATCAAAGTTCCACGAGAGACCCCCAGTCTCCAATCATGCCGGATCTCTCCAAACAGCCTGTAGTGTGAGATAAGATTCTCAAGCTTCTTGTGCTCTCTGGTTACGAAAAGGAAACGGAAATGCAGGCCTACTTCATACAGAAGGCTCGCTAACAGCTAATCAGCTTAGAGCTTACTCAAGAGAGAGAGAGAGAGAGAGAGTACGAGGTTTATCAAAAATCTGCTCAGAGAATATGATTGCACCGTCGATATCAGCGGTCTGATCACTTAGCTAGAAGAAATAAGGAACCAACTAGGGGGTGGGGGAAGAAAGAGAAACCGTTAATCTCAGAAAGAGAATGTATGCGCTAACCCACTGACTTAAATCCAGGTAGCCTGATAACCAAAAAGTCCTGATTAATGTTCTGTGTCACCCAAAATATAAAACAACAAATCCTGAGCTAGTAACAATTCTAACATTAAATGCTAGAGAATACGCTACACCTCACCACTGCATAACAGGCTTGTCTAGAAATGCTTATGCTATAGGAAACAAATATCTACAGCCATAAAAAAAAATAAGAATAATAAAAAAAAACTCACTGATGAACGCACATACAATATACAATTCAAAACTGTCTTGACATACAACTGCATGGATCAGAAGTTACAAATGGAATCCACAATAAACGATCGCTGGGAGTCCAAATCAATGATTCCTTCAGAGTCTGTAATTTTACTTACTAATTATAACTCTCAGCAGGAATAAAATACACATAATTAATGTCTGCATGCCACAGAATAAATAGTTCGCCGTGCAAGTATTAGAATTCATTTAATGTCTCCTTGACAATGCTAATGAGGGATTATAATTAGCAATGTTAATGATGATAATAGATGTATGACGTATAATCATGTATGATGATAGCTTGACCAACAAAATTTAGAGAAAATTATCCTAGTGATAACATCCAGTGACTCAAAAACAGGAAAAACTGGAGGAATTGCGGTTTTGCTGTTTTCCATCAGAAATATTTAAAGAAGAGGAGAACTTTCTTGTAGTTTTGATGGGATATTGCTAGAAGATGTGGAACACTGAGATCCCAAAAGATCAGTGCACAGTTATTCTTATTCCCATTCAAAAAAAAAAAAAGAAAGAAAGAAAGAAAAATAGGAAGCATAAAACGTGAACGAATTTTAGGACAATTATCTCATCAGCCATCCGAGCAAAATATTTTGGACCTCTTACTCCCAAATACTAAACAAAAATGGAATCCCATTTTTCAATCTTCTGGCCTGAATTTGGAAAGAATAATTGACCATGTATTTACACTTCAAAGTAATATGCCCGTTTTATTGACCTACAGGAAACTTTCGATTCAATATGGCATAATGCTCTTTGGAAAATTCTGCAAATTATAAAATAGATAGCAAAATAATACGACTGATTAAATCCCTGTACTCATCTTCTGAAATGATGTATGAAATCAAGGGGAATTATAGCACTCCCTTTTAAAATAGAGTGTTGAGTAAATCAATGGTGTAAATTTTCACCATTGTTATTTAACTGTTTCCTCGTATATGTTGTAAATGAGGCCCTGGAGAACTGCGATATTGGAGCGACTATAGGATGAAGAAGAATGAACCATCTAAAGTTATCTAATGATATTAATTTCCCAGCAGAAAGCAATCAGATCTTCGGGAAATCACCACAAAGTTAGCTTACTCTTAAAAAATATGTCTTAACTATAGGTATGCGAAAATCAAAAACAATGACAAATATCTGTCTTCTTCTTCTTGAGTATTCTGCAGTTGAGCAGGTTCTCTTAGTACCAAAAACGTTTCTTCCACTTTCTTCTGTTCTGAGCCTTCTCTTTCAAGGTTGCGTGCCTGTCTCCATTCAGCATGTCATCTAGCATTGTTTTCCTTACTCTTCCTCTGGGTCTTTTTCGTCTATTTTTCCTTCGATGGCATCTCTGATGATTCCATTCCCTCTTAGAATATGTCCGATCCAGTTTCCCTTGCTTCTTTTTATCCTCCATAACAGACTTCTTTCTTCTTCTACTCTTTTTAAGACCTCTTCATTAGTTATTTTATCTGTCCATTTGATTTTTCCATCCTTCTCTAAATCTACATCTCAAAGCTTTTCAAAATCTTAATTTCTTCTTTCTTTAATGTCCAAGTTTCAGCTGCATAGAGGGCAACACTCCACACATAACATTTTATTAGTCTTTTCTTTAGGTTTCTATCCATTTTACTTCTGAATAAATTCCATTTTCTATTAAAGGCATCCCTTCCCATCGCTATTCTTGCTTTTATGTCACTTTTACATCTTCCACCACTGCTGATAACACTTCCTAGATATTTAAATGTCTTTACTTGATTCAATTTTCCCCATTTATTCTGATATCCGTATTTGCTTCTTTCCTTGTTATTTTCATTACTTTTGTTTTTCTTATGTTAATTTTCATTCCATAATTGATACAGGATTCCAGTAAACTGTTCAACAGATGTTGTAGTCCTGTTTCAGTATATGATAGTAATGGTTTGTCATCTGCGTATCTTATTGCAAATATCTGTCTACCTCCAATCTTTATTCCTTCTTCCGAATTCTCCAGTGCTTCTTTTAACATTGCTTCAGAATACACGATAAACAAAATTGGTGACAGAGAACAGCCTCATCCAATGATACATGGTTCTGTTGTACCGTATGTCTCTCACCATGGCAGTTTGTCCCATATGGAGTGAAAAAGTAGCCTTCTGTCTTTCCAATCTATAGCAATCTTTTCAATTACTTCCACCATCTTATCCATTTTACAAAGTCAAAAGCTTTTTCAAAATCTATATAAATATCTGTATTTCTGACTAAAAAGGAAGTGCTGAGGTAGAAACTGAAAAAATCTTACTTGAGGATACACCTAAAGAAGAAGTTGATCAGTTTAAATATGTAGTCAATATCTTTAATAAAGATGGAAGATCAAGAGGGATAAAATCATAAAAACTAACAAACAACATTCGAAAAACTAAAACCATTATGGACAGATAACAAACTTATAATTACATTTAGATTACGCCTAACACACTAATTAATTCAGTACTTCTATATGGAAATGAAACTTGGATCCTTCTAAAAGAAGATAAGAAGAGGTTACTGGCGTTCGAAATGAGGTGCTATAGACAACTCGTAAAAGATACGACACACTGATCATGTCACAAATTTTGAAGTAACACAAAGAATCAGTCCTTTCACCGGTGCAAGAGATAACATCATAACTAAGATTCGAATATATATGCGCGCGCGCACGCACGCACGCACGCACGCACGCACACACACACACACACACACACACACACACACACACACACACACACACACACACACACACACACACACACACACACCTTTAGATACTAACCTTTTTAATAGGGAAATGTAGTACATCGGCCAAATAAGCCGGCAATTTAGTCAACAACGATGTAAAACCCCATAGTCCAGCAAATTTCGCTGCTATTATGGCCCAAACGGCTTTACATGTGAGAATTTTTCCCCATGGAATTGAACGGTTCTATAAGAGGAAGAAATACAATTTTTTTTAATTACTATTCAAATCTTAATTCGTAAACATCATCAACAAATAAAACACATTAATTAGTTATAAAATCAATATGGGCATATATATATATTTTAAAAAAATTAACAACCTTTTTTCTACCCACTGCAGGGTGAAGGCTTGTTAATACTCAATACCCCCTTTGTGGGAGGTTTCAGGTCTACTACTCCCATGGTGATCCAGTCCATATTATTATTATTATTATTATTATTATTATTATTACTATAATTATTACGTAACACGTCCAGGGAGTCCAAAGACTCATCGAGGGAGGGATACCTACTCTACAACTCTGTCTCCACCCAATTCTCCAATTGCAATCTCATCTACGCCAACGTCATCTACCGCCCACCACCATCACCGCTAGTATAGACAATCACAAACATCGTACCATACCCATGGCGGGATTCGAACCCTCAGCCTCTTGGCTGAAGATCAGATATGCTAATCACTCAGCCAACCAGCTTCTTCATGGTGGTAAATGAAGTAAACATAAATTAAATACAAAAATTTTAAAAACTCAGCTAAACCACTTGAGTATTAACAATCGAAAAACCAGGAGCGAGTGATGTGTGGCATTAGGTTTTCTCGGTGATAACTGTTAGAAAAGTTAAACTCCGTAATTTTGAGTAATTTAACCAATGATATCCAGATATCGCTTAAGATAAGTCCCTAGTTTTCTTTGATGAGTTTTAGATTCTTTGATATGAAGGAAAAGGAAGTTTTCTTAAAGCTAGGATATGGAGGCTTTATGTTAATGGACGACGTGATTCGTTTTGGAGGAATTATAAGCAAATTCAAATTTTACTTGTCATTTGTATGCCATGTCGCTGAGATATTATTTCTTTTCATTGAAAACTTCTGCAAGAAGTCGGAGCTATGGAAGACCACAGGATCGAGGAATTCTGAAGAGACCCGGATTTGTGTAGCAAGGGGTGACTTTGTTTTGGAGATCAAATAAGATCTCCAAAATTGGTCAGAATGGATGGTTACTTATAGGTAACTCTGATACCTTGAAATTAACTCTGATTCTTAAAATTATTAAGAATTTTAAGTAGACAAGCAATTTTAACAGAAGATTTTAGGTATATGGAATGAAAATGGAGTCTACATAACAAATATCAGGATTTTGATGTGGAGGAGGATTATAAAATTATATCTTTCGGGACGTGCTTCTTGAATACCCTTCAGGGAACAAAATGGTTAATCCAGAGACTTGGCCGAGCGGTTAGCGCTTCCGCAATTTAGACAAAAGACTGCGGGTTCGAATCCTGCCGTAAGCATGGATGTTTGTGATTATCTCTGGAAATACTAGTGGTGGTGGGAAGTAGATGGCGTTGGTGTAGCTGCGGTTAGTTGTAGTTGGTTGATTGAGTGGTAGAGACAGAGTTGTAAAGTAGGTGCCATCCCTCGAGGAGTCTTTAGACTCCCTGGACGTGTCACGAAATAATAATCTTCGTCTTTTAAATAGAAACCGCTCGTTTTTAAGGTGTGATTTATTATTATTACCAGGTCTTCATGGAGTCAAGAGACTCATCGTAGGAGGTTCCACTATGACACACAGTTCATCATACCATTTTTTTTTTTTAGAGCAAGACATCAAGAAAGGTAATTTGATTTCTTTCCATAATTCTAATATGAACTAAAATTTTGGATGAAGAGTTTACACACAGAAAAATTATTTAAATCCTAAATAACAGTATCTCCGATAATAAAAATGTCAACATATATTCATCAAATATGGAAGGTTTTGACCTGGGTGAAGAATGTTTTCTCTTTTCTTTTCTTTTTTTTTAAAGGTCTCTGAAGAGATCGTCACGAGAAAAAAATGGGCTTTCCCGTTTTTTTCTCGTGTCTTTACAAACAACTTTTCGCTAAGCCCGAAAAGTTGTTTGTAAAGACAATTATTCCATTTGAAGAAATTGGACTCAAGGCAACCTTTCAAATATCTTGCGACATCTGGTGAGTAGAGTTCTTCAATAAAATCAATACTTCATCTACACCAGTACACAGACAGTCTATATCTATACCAATATATCAGACCACAAGACCTAACCTATTTGACAATTTTATAACAAAATGCACTGAGTTCTTGATGAATGAATCAGAGTGTCTGATTCAGTCTGAGTTAAATGATGAAAAGACTTGAGTTTCCATTTCAGGTCATTCAGATGCGAAGACGATCATTAATTCCTTCACGAGTTGTTTCTTCTTTCGAGCTCTTCAACCTACTCCATTGTAGACAATGATCCTCCTTGGGTAACTCATAACCAATGTTGCATAACTGATGTTTTGACATGAAGCTCCGTGTTGCCTAAGAGTTTCCATACTACTTAACCTCCAGTTAAGCCGAAAACCCATCTCTAAAAAACAAATATAGAACTCATTTTTCGAACATTTAAGGGGACAGTGATCTAACACTGCGCAATGAAAACATCTGCAAACTAAAATTTTGTTCTTATTTGAATGCGTTTTCGGTGTACCGTTGGAGGTATTTTGTGACTATTGTCACTATGCTTGCGTTTTTTTCCCCGTATAAATAGAACAGTTGAGTTTCATAATATTCCAGTGAAATGTTTTGTTTTATGCACGTTATGTAACGTTCACAAGTTTGCGAACAGATAACAGAGCGATGGACCAATCCGATATCTTGGAGTATAATTCTAGTGAAAAGTGGTGTGAACATGTGAACTAAGGTGATTTGCAGTATTGTGTAGGGGTTTAATTTTTTTTTTTTTATGTCCTAGGGTTTAATTTACGGGTATTATTTACTTGAATGTAAGCCGCCTTTAATCTTGTTTCATTTCACTTTAGTTCACTTAAGCATTATTAAGTTGAGAATTTTGTGGCATGATGACGACAAGATCGGAAGGAAAAACGTTGGTTGCATATATGTTGTATTAAAATATTAAATGAGTTTGATTATATGCTTATTTTTGAACAAGATTATTACAAGGTTATTGCATGATGCATTCATTGGATCCCTGAATGATAATGGGAGGCAATAAATTTATTTTTGTTTGTCAAGGAGTGTGTGGTCTCTGACCACACACTCATTAACAAACAAAAATAAATTTATTCATTTTCTTCACGAAGAAAATTGACTGCAGGTTTTTTATAACTGAAGGACATATGTTGGGTCATTCTTCCAGCCGCACCACTCCAATAAAGCAACATAGTTATATTTCTAGTAGCAGAAATTGTAATGAGTGAACAAAATATCTACTGAACAATGGCATTCTGGAACAGACATTAATGTTTATATTGGAAAGCTGGTTTCGTTTGATACAATAAAATTGAAATTTAAAGCTTGTTTTCTAATTTATAGACAGTCATTTAGTAATAATTTGAGATTTTTTTCTTCCCCCCCCCCTCACATGTGATCTACACTGTTCTTTCTAGTAAAATGCCAAATTCCTCTTGTGACAGGATAAATAATATTTAAAAAAAATAATAATCCACTGAAGTTAGGCATTTATAAGTAAAACATATACACCCAGAACCTCCATAATTCAAGCGACTAGGCTCTTTGGAGGGACCCGAGTGCGAATTTCGTCTAGGACACCAGAACTGCTGTAACAACCTTTCAGTTTAGGGAGAGTCAGCCGGTCTCATAATACGGTACTGGCTAAGTACTTTCTTTTGTAAAACATATTACGTAAAAAAAAAGATAACAGCCAATCTAGCATATATATTTATATTTACATGAAGCCAAGCTATTTTGATGTTACGGGATATTAACTTGGCCTAATTTTTTACGGGGAAAGATGAAAAATACAAAAATCTCAACAGGTTCATTATTAGAGGAACACTGTAGCAGGATACAGAAACTCATGAATAGATACAAGACACCCTGCTTGTGGGTCACTGGTAATAAGGCCTTTCTTGAAGTCTGAGTTCATCATGTTGTGAACTTGAAATGCTATGTTGGTTTATCCATAGCTTACAACATATATTTCACAACTTAAAGTGACATTTGACCATTGCAGGTGATTTCTCATTAGGTTTCCTTTAAAGTGTACACTTTGATGCAAATGAGACAGAACATTTCATTTTCTAGCTAAACATTCTATGGTTAGTAAATCAGTGTAAATGAAAACATCCTGGATAAAAATAAGAGCATTAGCTATGACTTATTTAATTACCGTTCGTTCTCCTCCTACTTCGGGAACATTCTGTTGGATATAGATGAGTTCCTTTTTGGATATGCGAGGATGTTCGGCAGGACTATTGTGCACAAAGTATGCCCAGAACAGGAACCAAACGCAGCCAACTGCTCCTAAAATAAAGTCCACTTGTATACATAAATTACATTATCTTCCAAAATTCTAATAACGTAAGCGTCGTTATTTCTCAAAGTAAAAAAAAAAAAAAAAATGTAAATAAAATTATGTTCATTGTACTGGCATATAAGTAAAAAAGTACAAAATACGGAAAAGAAACAAAGAAACATGCAAAATAACATCGATCTTCTCAAAAATACAACTGTTTGTACCTGTCCAGTAATTCCATCAAAATATGATGCAGAAAATACCGTAACAAAAACAGAGAGTAGTCACTTTGATATCTTAGATGATAAATCTAAGATATTATAAGTAGACATTATGGTATATTTAAACTGAAAAATGTCGCTGATTTGTGAAAAGTATAGAGTGTAAGCAATGTGTATTCAGGCACAAGGAAGATCTTCGTCATATTAAATAAGCAGATATATATCTTTTAAGGAATATTAATGACAAATCTCTACCTATGGATTAAAATATGCTTCACCACTCTTCAACTGTACTTACCGAAAACATAAAATCCAGATGGCCATCCTCCAGCCACATTGTAATGAATGAGAAGACCTGTAACAGGCATAGTAATAATTGTGCCCATATGCGTTCCAACGGTACAAAAAGATAACAGCCTACTACGTTCTTGAGCGGGTGCCCATCGAGAGAACATGGCATACATGGAAGCTGAGTTAACACCCTGAAATATGAATAAGTGGACAGTTAAATAAAATCTTTGAAAGGCTAGCACTTATATAATAGCAACACGATTACTGTGGTTACGTTAACAAAGTTAGTGTTGAACATCAAAGTGTGTACTAGTGGATTTTACTTATAAGTCTTCAAACTAAGTGTGCGAAAGAAATTTGAACAAGGAATTATTGTATTATTTTCTATTTGGCATTCCTTCATGTATTACGATGTACTACAAAATAATAAATAAATAAATTTAATTAAAACTCTACTTTTTGAAGACGTTACAAAATTTAAATGAGCCCTGATGCTTTTTAATTCTTTTAAGTTTCCTAATTATTATTGATATGATTAATATTTCACTTTTAAGTGAAATATTTATTGTAGGTACTACTTGCAATACTGTGAGCTTCTTTGAATAACATATTTTCCTTGCTATTTTAAATGTCTATAAGTTACTTGCATTCCACACAGTTTCTGTGTTTTTTATTTTTAAATAAATTTGTGGATCTTATTTATATATTAAAATCAAATTGTCAAGGATTTCGGTTTGAGTCGAAATCTAATCGTTGCTATTGGATACCAGCTATTAGAGCAACTGTAATAGCTCCTTACACACTAAAAAAAAAAGCAGACGAAAGCATATTACATATTTAGTTCTTGTTTTTAAGAACGATGGAATCTTGTCTGACAAATAGGTAGGGTTAACGTTTTTTTTTTTTTTTTTAATAATTAGGTGTTGATTTGTAAAACTATATGTAATAAAAATATTTTGTCTCCGCTGTACTGAATCTTCATCTTAAATTTATACTAGAAATAAAAAACATGTACAGAAGGTACAACAGTGCAAACTCGACTGCATTTATTTCTCTGCAAAACTCTTCTCCCGTTTATTTACGACTCCTCAAAAAAGAGCTTTATGGACTGGGTAAGTATGAATGTTGTGCTTTGGAGATCCCGCGAGTACATTACTAATTTAAGTTAAAGCACACTATACTGCAGAAACAATGACATTTTATTCGAACGTTTAAACCACATTTTTTACACTTTTAATCGCAGAAAAAATATTTTAAATAACAAATAATTTTACTTAAAGAATTCTAAATATTCAGTTCTGGTTATATCACAAAGATCTTAAACTTACCTGCCCAAGCCCTATCATTACTCTTAAAGCAACCATGACTGCAACGCCAAGTTCAGCTGCAAGAGGGGTGAGTAAAGTAAGTACAGAAGTACATAAAATTCCTCCTCCTAGTAGCCACTTCGCTCCCACCAGCTCGGAAAGACGACCTCCAAGTAATGGTGTGCATATATAACCATAATAAAATGCTCCTAATATCACCCCTTGAGTTGAAGGACTCCACATATAAATTCCCTATTCAAATGATAAATAACAATACTTGAAGACTAATGGAACATCAATTTCTGAAAGAAGCTTTTTCATATACCATATTTACTGTACAATAACTATAATATGTACCTGTCAGATATGCCACGATTTAACAAAAAGTAAACTCATCAATCAAGATCCTTGTCATATAATGAACTCCGATCGGGGGCATACATACATATATATATATATATATATACAGTATATATGTTAAAGCGTGGGTTGCATAACCCACATGACAGCACACCCAACCGAAATGAGCACGCGACGCCAATGATATCTACTCTCTATATATAAAAAGATAAGCCGAAATTTGAAACGTTTTTATGTCAGGTTTTTGTCTTACCAGCTTACTGACTCACCAGCCCAGAACTCGGGGGGGGTGGACGCCTTAGGCGCTAGGGGGGAGGATCCCCCTAGTACATATATATATATATATATATATATATATATACAGGGTGTCCCAAAATTCACGCAAGAAGTAATTTTGATAGAAAACACAGGTTTTTAATTAAAAATTGTAATTTCTTATTGATTCATAAAGTATACAGTATAGGGTTATGCATGGAATAGCATATCGGGTAAATGGCCTCCACGGCTTTGCTGCACATACGCACTCTTTTGTCGAAATTTTCCATGACCGTTTTGCATAAATGTGGCTGAATTTCGTTGATACAGCGCTCAATTTCCTCCTTCAAGGTGTGGGTGGTCGTGGGCTTGTTGGCATAAACCTTAGACTTCAAAAAAGTCCAACGACGTTAAGTCACGTGATCTGGGAGGCCAATTCTGATCACCAAAACGGGAAATTACACGACCAGGAAATGACTCATGCAGTAATTGAATTGTTTCTCAAGTTGTATGGCATGAGGCACCGTCTTGTTGAAACCACATGTCATCCACATCCATATATTGCAATTTAGGCACAAAAAACGGGATTATCATGTCGCGATAGGGAGCACCATTAACTGTTATTGCCTTACCAGCCGCATTTTCGAAGAAGAATGGACCGATGATGCCTTCAGCCCAAAATCCGCACCAAACAGTGACATTGTGGATGCATTTGTTTCTCAACAATCACTCGTGGATTTTCTGAACCCCAAATGCGACAATTTTGTCGATTAACGAAGCCATGAAGATGAAAATGAGCCTCATCGCTGAAGATGATTTTGTTCGAAAAATAAGCATCCACTTCTTGTTCCATAATCCATTCAAGTGTTGTTCTTTTGTGTGGCGCTCCATTTTTAATAACCCTGAACTGTCAGCTGTCACGCTGTCATTTTTTTTTTTCTCGTTGGCAACACTTTACCGCACAAATGGCGCTATATATATATATATATATATATACAAGTTTTAAAACGCAAGTTTTAAAATAAATGTTATATTTAATTATTTAAACTCCAAGATTGCGAAAACTAATTAGAATAATTATAAACACATTACTTTTTAATTAATTTTAATTAGGATAATTTTAATCCTCTGTGTAATCATTTGATGCATAGAATCATAAATAGTCCACCATTTCACATCAGTCTAATAAGCGACTTTATATCATTCTTACAAAATTATCATTTAACATACATAGCTTGCCGTATGATATCCGATTTATTCTTATAATTAACTTTTTCCAAGCACTTAGCATGATTTGAATTAAAATGAGCTGGAATATTGTGTAAGTCGTAGTGAGATGCGAATTTAAATATGCCGAAGAAACTACTGGCCTGTGAAATCAGTGGGTAAAAAAGAGAAGTACTTGTATATTTTTTTGCCAGCATAGTTAGCGTATCCGCTCTCCAGCCAAAAGGCTGCGGGTTCGAATCCCGCAATGGGCATGTATGTTTGAGATTTTCTGTGGAAATGCTAGTGGTTGTGGTGGGCGGTAGATGGCGTTAGTTGATTGAGACAAAGCGTTGTATAGAAGGTGCCCTCCCTCGATGAGTCTTTTGACTTCCTGGAGGTATCATGTAATAACAATAATATTATTATTACACGATCAGTAAGTTCTGTATCATCTGGGATAATTAGAGTGTAGAAGGTTGTCGAGCAACTTTTTTTTTTTCTGGTTATTCTTCGTTTTAGGAATATATATTTTACTGTTAGGAGAATATATTTTACGGAGCTTTGTTACGACTATTTGTCTGATGATGCCACAAAATATGTGTTCCATGCTGACAAAGCATCCCTTGTATTGTATGGAATGTAGAGTCTCATAATAAAAGCCTCTCTCTCTCTCTCTCTCTCTCTCTCTCGGTGTGTGTGTGTGTGTGTGTGTAGCTATAGAATAACTTTATAATTTAAAGTGATATTGATATATTATTAATATATGATATTAACTGGCATTACTTTAATATAAATAAATTTTTAAAAATCGTGTTTCCACTACTTTTTCTTCGATTGTGTGATAGTCTGCCACATGCAATCCTTGTGTTATTGTGCATCAACCAATGAGAGCTCTTTAAAATAGTTAGATTAGGCTAATTTATGATCTGATTTGTTAAACAATGGTTTTGTTTTGAACATTAATAATATTTAATAATATATTTTTGAAATATTTAATTAACATTATGTTAGGTGGGCTAATTTGTTTGCTATTGATTCCGCAAATTAGGATTTACTCAGATTAAGTTTGGATCCACTAGGATACGTTATAATTTATGTTAACACAACCAATCAAGCTTCACTGACTGATGGTTTTCGCAGGCATTACTTGGATAAAAACTTGGGTTCAAATCCCGTGTAGGAAAATGTGTTTTAGGAATGGCTAATTACCGTACCGCGAAATCAAGAGTTGTAGTTCAAAGAATAGCGCAGCCAAGTCTACTAAAGATTTATAATGAATCCCAAATGTAAACAGCAGAGAGAGAGAGAGAGAGAGAGACAAAACTATGTTAATTCAACGGAATTCAAAAGCACATTTGCTTTAACCATACTACTCCACTCGCTCTAATATTGAAAAGATAAGAATATGCACTTCTTTCTACATGGAAGAAATAAGCGACTAAAATTAGTCAAATTCACATAAGCAATTTCAAAATATAATCACGTATATAAGGTGTTATCGATTGATTCAACATATTATCATTGGGAAAAATATCAATTTTGTTGTAATTTCTGCCTTTGCGCTTTAAATTTTCTGTTTCCCAATATCAAATAAGTTACGTGAAATATAAAAAGAAAACGTAGTTGTCACATATCTTTACTTCACATTCAAAATTTCACTTTTATTTTATACATATTACCTCGTCATATCGAGTCTCTGTGTCGTTTTCCACAAAGTAGTCATCCGGGCATTCGTCAAGTGTCGTGTCGTTTACGAATTCTTCTATAGCTGTCGAATTTACCATGGCCACCATGCAAACATTCAAATTAACTCTCTGAGTGTACTGAATACCGAGACCCAAGAAGGTGAGCAATGTAAGTACATAACGAGCAGGAATGCGATCTGCAGAGAAAAATCAGTAATCAGTACGATTTTAAAAGTGTTGTAAACAGGGTAAGATAAGCCACTTTTTTCATTATTACTAGCTTGTTATTACGATGTTAAAATTGTGCTATTATCTACGGATTTCGTAGAGCATACTACATTTTTCAAATTCTAAAAATAATCGGCTATTTTTGAAAATACACTCGACCTAAGTTTATCATTAACTTATATACAGGACCGTTCCGTGATTTTGCGCAGCCTGGGTGCAAAATTTTTGTGCCCCCCCCCTTCCACAAACAGTTCAGTGTATTATTTACTCCCTATTTTTTATGAACCTGTTCGATTGTGCCGCCCGGGTTCATTGCACCACAGAATGGGCCTGCTTATATCAATCATATCTATCGTAAAGAAAGGTCTGCTTTTATGCTACTTTCTGTTATGACCGCATTAGCTTTTACAGCAGTTGCTCTTTCCATTTATTAAAAATAAATCAATAAATAAAATAAAATAAAAAATCAGCTAATGCCTTTTATTCTCTTATAGGGAGTAGGCGAGGCCATTTTAGCCCTAACTTTTGGAGATTGAATGAACAGTTCAATCTCCACCGGTAGCCAATCAGAGATGGGTTGTCTCCCAAGCTATCACTAATTATAAGCGGTATCCGATGAAGAGACGATTGTCATGTGTCACCATCACGTAGTCTATAACTCTAACACAATATGTTATTGTCTAAAGTAGTGTAGATTCTACGGTCGATTTTCTTGAGTTTACAGGAGAAAAAAACCTGCTTCCTATGCCAGTATTGGATCCTACTTGTTCTTAATCTATACCTTGGATGCGACATGATTACAATTACGATGTTCTTAACTAATTGATAAGTTGTGAGTTGATTTCTAATTCAAATATAGAGAAAATTTATATTTATAGACTGTGCCACTCTATATCTGGATTAGTTCAAGAATTGAAGATAAATCAACCCTTAACTATTACTACTTAAAATATATACTGGCCGAGTATATTTGACTTACTTAATTTACCCGCTTTTGTTCGAATATTTTATGAATGGTGTAGTAAAAGAGATTCAGGCAAAATACAACTTTAGATTAACAAAACAAACATTTAATTTTAAAATCGCAAATTTTACACTTCACTTCAAATCACTAATTAAGTTATTAGAAACACTTCAACCTTCCTGGCAATACAGTCATGCAAACTCAGACAATGGTAATTCTGCTATCTCTACTTTACAGTCTTCTCACAGTTCCTTAAGTTCCAAAATACAATAAAATCGCAGTAACATCGCTTTACAAGCAAACACTTTTAAATTTTCACTTCAGTTAATCTTCGCGATAGTTACTGTTAACATAAGGAAATTCTAGGATGAAACTCACACACTTCTCTGTACAGAAATATTAAGGTTGGAATAATCTTACCGATAATCCTTTATCTTCATCTACTTTTACACAAACACTTTTTATAACCGTAAACACTTAACAATAAGCAGCACTCATTAAAATAAATCCTCTAAGCATTAACTGAATTAATTCATGGGCACAATACATATAATCAGACGTTCTTGTATGAAGCACTACTGATCACTACTGAACACAATAATTCTTAACTTGGGGTTTTATATGCACAGTTGTTCATTCCTCCAGCATTCAATTAATTCTTTAGGCAATATATTTCTAAGCACAGCTAACGGTAAACCTCAATTTTACAGCCTCTACTATACTTTAGTAACTTCGTGCTTTGCTCCAAGGTTCTGTATGTCCTTGAAAGGTCGGCCCTGAAATTGAAACTCAATACAAATATCGCTAGTCTATTTAGTAGACACTCAGCTGTCTTCCGTAGCTATAATTGTTATTCTACAACTTATTAGCTAACCGCCTTTCGACTAGTAGACTTTATTTAGCTGCTTGAGTGACTTGCCGACTCGCTATTATCGCACTGTGATTCCCGACTGCCCGATTCCAACTTAATGCCAATCTCTCTCTAATAAATCTCTAATCTCCTAACTAATTCATAATAGTAACTAGTAACATTACTGGCTTAACGGGTGAAACAAAAGCTTTACATATTCCCGGCTATCTTAATAGTAACTGTGAGTTGAGAGAGTTTATGAGCCAATTGCTCGCCCTGAGTGGGCTAGGAGATTAATCCTCAGTGTTGGGGTTGAGGATGGCTTTAGGTCTTTTGTGCTTAGAATAGTCCATTGCATCATAGTCAGCAGCCAGTTGGATCAGTCTGTTAGGGTGCACAGTTGCTTTTGAGAAGAATTTGGTTGCTATAGTCTGCATGAAAGTATAAATATAGGGGACCTCCGTGTCCCGGTGCAGTTGGACAGTTCGGATGAACCATGGGGCGCCCAGGATCATTCTAAGACACTTGTTCTGAATGCGTTGTAATTTCATAATATTCGAGTTTGAAGTATGGCTCCAGGCCGGTGAAGTGTAGGTGAGTATTGGACAAACCATCAGTTTGTATATGAGAAGTTTGATTCTGGTGCTCAGTTTACTGTTTCTGTTAATTAACGGATAAAGCTGGGATAAGGTTTTTGATGTGTTTGCACAGAGAGTCTTGATATGGGAGTTGAAAGTCAGTTTTCTGTCCAGTACTACACCAAGATATTTGATTTCTTTTTTCCACTGAATTTTTGTGTTAAATAGGAGAATCTCTCCTTTAGGAAGCACTGATCTTCTAGAGAATAGGGTGGCTACACTCTTCAGAGGATTCACCAGGAGTCGCCATTTGGCAAAATATTGTTCAATTTGCAGTAGGTTTTCTTGCAGTTTCTTGATGGCTAGCTTTAATGATCTGGCCAATATCGCTGTGTCATCAGCGTAAAGAGCTTTAATTAAAGATAATGGGTTGTGTGGTATATCATGCAAGTATAAGGAGAATAGGATTGGTGCTAGTAAGGACCCTTGTGGAACTCCAGCCAAGATGTGTTTTTTGTGTAGAGACTACTCCACTTAATCTCACTTGCATGCGCCTATCGTAGAGGTATACCTTGATGAGTTGAATGATTCCGATTGGTACACCGGATGATATTAGTTTATATAGTAAACCATAATGCCAAACCTTGTCAAATGCACTGGCAAAGTCTAGAAAAACAGCCCCAGTGCATTGACGCCAGTTAAAACCTGTGATGATGTGCTCCACCAATCTGTGTATTTGTTGTGTGGTGCTATGCAACTGTCGGAAGCCAAACTGCTCCTCAGGCAGGATATTTAATCGGAGTACAGAATCTTGAAGTCTAGTAAGAATTACCTTCTCAGCAATTTTTCCGAGATTAGAGATGAGACTGATTGGTCTGTAATTTTGAGGCAAAGTGGGATCTTTTCCAGGTTTATGAATTGGTATTATGTAGGCCAATTTCCAGTAGGAAGGAAAATATTTGTAGTGAAGAATGGAGTTAATTATATTTGTTAGATGGACAATAGCTTTACGAGGTAGAAGTTTTATAACTTTGTTGGAGATACCATCGGGTCCGGGAGCCTTTTTATTCTTGAATTTCTGAATAATAGCATATATTTCAGCAGGTGAGGTGGATGCAATTTCAGTGGAATGTGTGAGAGCTGAATTGAGCGAATATCTGACGTTACGGTGGATCTTGTAGATATAACTAATATCAAGGTGGTCGTATGCAGGTTTGCATTGTTTTTTAAGATGATTTGCTATTGCCTCAGCTTTATCAGCATCAGTGTGGATGAGACCTGAATCTGTTTGAAGAGGGGGAAGAGGTTTATTTCTGTTTTTAATCTTTCGGATAAGATTCCATACAGAGTGATTGTCAGTGGAGATGGAGGTCAGTTTTTCTTCCCAGAGTTGAGTTCTATGAGCTGCGAGTGCGTCTCTCACTGCAGAATTGAATCTGTTTAAAATCCGCTTGTCTTGTGGTGCCCTGGTGTTGTGGTATCTTTTTCTAGCCTTATTTTTTTCCCTAATCAGATTCATAATATCTTCAGGTAAGTGGTTGGATTTGTGGGTAGTTGCAGGGATAGCAACTGCTGCACAGGCTGCTGTAATCTGCTCTGTTAGATTTTTGACAGCTGTTTCAATTTCCTCTTTTGATTTAATGACGGGAACAGGACCAATATATTTTGGAAGCACCTTGAAGAGCCTTTCCCAAGGAATAAATGAGTGAGGGGGGATAATTTTTCATGATTTCCTAATTTTAACCGTATTCGGTTATGATCTGATGATAAATCATTGATTGTCATTAAACTGTATTGGAGTCTGATGTGCTGCAGTATGGCTATGTCCAATACATCAGCCCTACCATAAGTACTGTGATGTGTGGGATCACCAGGACCTATTACATGAAGGTTGTTGAAATCAGCATAGTTCTGTAGTATCTGTCCATTTTTGTTGGTGGAATGGCTATTCCAGGTAGAATGCTTGGCATTTAAATCACCTGCCACAATGGTAGGCTCTCCAGTATCAAATAAGGCGTTCAAGTCCGAAAATAATAATGATTTTTGTGGGGGATGGTATGCTGCAAAAATTTTTAATTTTGCCTACTGAACTCGTGAGAATCTCAATGCCAGTGACCTCAAGATTGGAGGTAGGAGGGATGTTTGTGGAGTGATGAGAGATAAAATTCTTGATGAAAATTGCCGTGCCTCCACCTCTGTGGGTTGATCTGTCAGTTTTGTACGATTGATATCCATAAATTTTGGGATTGTCAGCCGGTCTTAGGTGCGTTTCATTTAGTAAAAGGACATCTGGCTGATGTCTCCCCAAAAAACAACTCAAAAACACTGCTGTTTTTGAGTTGTTTTTTGGGGAGCCTCCGTTTTCAGCAGATGGGCTTCTGAGTCTTTATTCTGAACTTTAGGAGGCTGTGAAGTAGCCGCTGATGTAGGTGAGCTAATTGAAGAGGAGAATGTTCCTTCTTCAGATTTCCTATTATGTGGATTATGCAAACATCCTCTGTAGTTGGCAGTGTGAGGACCGCCACAGTTGGCACATTTGACCGGGGTAGATTTTGGTTCAAAGCATGTGTTGGTTGGGTGACCGACCCCACACTTCAAGCATTTGAATTCGGCTCTACACATTTTCTGGGCATGCCCAGAAAATGTGTAGAAAAATGTGTAGTTTGATATCTATGGCGGTGCCATAGATATCAAACTTTTGATATCTATGGCACCGCCCAGTAGAAGCTCTCTTCCTTAACGGTTCTACAGAGATTTTCAATCCACAGATGGTCGTCAAGTCATATATGTGTTTGTAGGTTTGACTAATCTCAATCAACACTAGTGGCATTGGAGTCTTGTCCCTCCTGGTCATTCTGCTGACCTTTTTATTGGTGGTAAATCATTCAGGTGCAGATCTGTAGTGATTTCGTCTGTGTATACATCCTCAGGTACACCTCTGATCACTACCTTGAGGTTTTTTTCAGAACCAAGTGAGAATGTATGATACTGAATTCCTCTGGTATTTAATTCAGATGTTAACCGACGATAATCCATAAGAGTCTTGGGGTGAATTTTAACACCATCTGTGACATTCTTTGCATTGTGTAAGAGATCTTTAAGTTGTTCATTGTATTCCTTAGTGACATCCATTTATTCTTTTCACGCAGAATAATCGGGGGGATCTTTTCCTTTGAGGAGGTAGGAGAGTCTGGGAGAGAGCCATCTTCTTCCATTACATCCACATTTGGTGGTTCGGAGGTGGCAGTTTTGCGTGCGCAAACCTCCTGATAATCAGTGGGGTCAGTAAGGGAATGATCTTCAGCCGTTGTTGCTTTTTCAGTAGCGCTGTCTTGAAGTAGTTCTAAAAGTTGAGCATCGTCTGTATCAGCTTTTTGTATTTCATGAACTACTACCTTACCTGGCCATTTTGTGTGAAGCAGATTTCCAATATGCTTGAAAATTGCCAGGAACTGTTTAAAGTTGAGTTCCTCATACGGAGCATCTATGGTTGGACCCACGTTTTGTTCTGTGGAACAGGACATGACTTTCCTTTTCCACAGTATTGTAATAATAGACAGTTTCTAATGCAGTAGTTGACGCAATGAAACAATGGCGATGCTGATGGCAGTAGGCCTAGCGTATCGCCGTTGTTTTGAAAAAAGGTTGACTTACCTACTAAGTTGATTTTTTGAACCTGTTGAATGCCCTATCAACAACTGAGCATTAGCTATATATACATATATTAATACAATCCCTCGCGACTGGTTATAGTAGATCGCTTGTTATACAAAATCATCCCAAAACTCAGAATTCGTCACAAAACAAACTTTAATAAAATCAGGCCCAAATTCATAATTCAAGCGTTCGTCGCTTATATATCTGTTTTTCCCGCCTAAATTGTTCTCGTGATCTAAAACTCTTTTCGATAACTCTTCTCCTCACGTTGTGTTCCAATTCTCGCGCTCGCTTACTTACATACGTTTCCATGACAACAAAACAAAATATAATAAAATTGAGCTATTGCATAACGCTAAACTCTACAAGTAGGAATAAATAGAAAATATTAACATTTCAATTAATGCGCAGTTAAAATATTGAATACAAATTCTTATAATATTAACATAGTAATAAATAAAATAGTTTAATAATATTTAATACAGTCTTTTCATTATTAATACATATATCTTTGATTAAATAATTAAATGTTAGATAAAATTAAAGTAGTTATATGAATATTAAATTATAAACAAGTGAATTACATTAAATAATATTTACAAGTCTATCCTATGTGATGGAAGATCATGTTGGATTCTGAAACAAATAATAATTACTCCAATCTCTATATATTCAGAATCCAACACCAGAAATCGGTTAACACTGGAACCTGTCAAAGAAAGGCTTAGAAAAAGTTTCTCTAGTTGGCGACTAGACTAGAACTTAAGTCTTCCTTCGGGTAACCTAGCACATCCTGATTTGATATATATTCATTTTACATCGTTATATAGGTGCAATAAATAAGAATAATACAGGGGTATTTAAATAAAATCATCATGCATAAAAATTAAAGTAATTTATACATATTATGTAATGATCTTCTATGAACATAAAAAGAAAAGCAACAATGTACTTTAGCATACTATGGATGGCATTAAACCGGCCATAAGCAAACCAACTGAGAAAACTGCAAACTAAAGATCGATACATGAGATGCTGACATTGAAAGTAATGTAATGCACCTGTTTTCTCTTTACTCTAGCGTTTACATAACCTCCCCTCCCAATTCGCTTACAATAATAGCAAATCTAAGGAAATATTTAAACATTTGAACGAATCTGATCTGCTTCCTATACATCTGTGATGTACAATTTGAGATCCAAGGATCTTGAGGAAAGCAGAGGAGAAGTTCAGTGATGTAAAGAATTCGACTTGGAAAACATTCGTTGTTGCATTATATATTACTCCATAAAATACAGGATCACACATTTATAGCCAAGCATCGTTGTTTTCATATTAACATGTTAACAACTTAATATTCATATCAACAACCCGCAAGATACAATGAAATATGGATCAAAGGAGAGATAAAATTGTTCATTATGCTCCTGAGCGTAATATGCTATTGGGTGTCCTTTTAGAGTCCTTTAAAACTAAAATGAACCTACCTTATTTATGTAGGCTCTTTAGACTTGGAAACTATTCTTTTGGGAGATCGTTTTCGAAATGATAAGGTCCTTCAGCAGTAAATATCCTCATAGACTGGCATCGACTAAAATGACGATATATACCATGCTGCACAGAGGTTTTATGAAATTGGTAGTGAAGCTAATCAAATTCAAAACCCGTGCTTTTCCAGTGATATTAACTGTAAAAATGTAACGAAGTACACCATGTATACAGATCTCCTTGATATTGTCTATCAAGGCTTTACCAATAATGAGGGTCTCGTGTGAGTGCCGAGTGAATCATATACAAAAAAGTTGATAAAGCTTCGTCATAAAAGATTATGGTTAAATAGATCGACTAATCTGCAGCTGCTAACTTATTTAAATGGCTAAGCAAGACAAGTTAATAACCCTGCCCAAAGTTTTTTAAGGCAGTTAGGTCAAAAGCTTTAAGGTTGGGTTGAGTGGGTGGGAATTACAGCAGAGACAACTCAAGCTATGAGACTATTTGGTCCGTTTGTTTGTCGAATGAAAAACCAAGTTTCCGAAAAGAGAAAATCCTGCCATCCTATGAGAAGAAAAATCCTAAACCTGGCAACCTAGAAATTATCTTAAAATCCCTTGTATCTGAGATGATATTCTAATAAATGTTATGCTAAAAGCACATATGACATATACCATCCAACGTAATAGCATATGAGAGTGGTGTTCAACCTTTTTTACTATGTGAGCTACTTTTCTATAAAAGTTATTCGGCAGTCTACTCTCTTATATAGATCACGTTCCCCCAACCTGATATCTGATTATGCACAAATAAACAACTAAAAATAAACAACTAAAAAAAATACACAAATAAAAACTGTATTTGTGTATCATCAAAAAAAAATCAGCTAACGCCTTTTATTCCCTTTATAGGGAGTAGGCGAGGCCTTTATATCCTATCTAGCTTTCGGAGACTGAGTGGGCAGTTCAATCTCCATCGGTAGCCAATCAGAGATAGCTAGCCCATGTCTATCACTAATTATAGCAGCCGCCGATGAAGAGGCTGGCAAACAAGTGCTGCCATCTCTTGGTAAGATATTTTACTGTCTGAAATAATGTGGTTACTACGGTCGATTTTCTTGAGTTTACGGGATAAAAAACCGAGTTTCCGGGAGGAAAAACCCGCTTGCCCATGCCAGAGATCGACTAACTCGGGAATCGGTCGAAGAAAGGCTTAGAAAAAGTTCCTCCAGTCGGCGATTAGACTTGAACTTAAGTCTGACTTCAAGCAACCAAGCACAGAAGACGCAAGCGCCACTTCCATTGAGCTCACTTTTAATTATTTTAATACAACAAATATTGTAATACAGCAACAAAAAAAAACAAATATATTGGAATAAAATATTTATTTCTCTATCTTGATTACAAACTCACAAGTTACAGAAAATGCAGGTTTGATTGAAAAAAAGGTTAATGTGAAATTTGGCATTGTTTGGACCTTCGCAATATTTTCATAGTCAAGTTGATTTATCAATTATCATCAACTTATTTATCAACTTACAGAGGTGAAGAATTCGTCTTTTGAAAGGAGATGAGAAATCAGAAACTACTTATACAGAAATATTAGGGAAAAATTACCTTCGATAGTCAATAGTTTAAGAATAACAACAGTTCAACCTAGTATTCCTGAAATATTAAATAGAATAACATTTGGAATTACCATTACAAAAGAAAAAAACTAAATAATTTGTAGACATTGAAAATAGGTCTTATAAGAGCTTCTTGGAATTTATTTAATAAAAGCTCTTTAAAACGTAAGTTAATGAATCTTTGTTATTTTTTAGGAGCCATTTTTTTTAAAGCAAGAATCGTGTTCGAAATTGCAATATTATTTTTTTCTGACGAACTCGAACAAGTGCTATATAAGTTTATGTAATAAAATGTTTCTATATGAAATTTAATCAATTGATTCATCTGACTTCCACGTCAACCACAGCCTAATCGTAAGGGCATTTGATCTTATTGCCAAAGTCTCGGATTCAAATCTTCATGACGAGAAAAACCTTTATAATATATTTGTTTTAATTGAAAGTAGGTTGGACACATTCTCATAGAGATAAGGAGATTTTTAGCTCTCTGAAACTAAGATCTTTTCTTATCCTTAAACGCCAACCAGCCGGAGAGCACACGAAATTACATAAAATAAGTACTTGCTAGTACTTGGTAATTACTTAATATAATGTTGAGTAAACCATAGTGGCTCAAGATATACTAATCCGAGAAATTTCCTCGGAATATTTTGGCCTAATTTTGTGGGTGCAATATGAGAAGAACTCTAGGATATCGCCTTTTAATATCTTCTTGCACAATTTAGTATTACGTAATTTGATCGCTTTCATTTCAATATCGATATGATATAAATATTTCTAATATTAAAAGTATGAAGAGTCTTGCTTTAATCAGATATTATATTTAACCAAGTACAAAATATCATATCAGATATAATAAATAGTTATGAAATGCTGAATACGCCCTCTGTCCCAAAAGAACCGAACTTTTCGAAAATAGAAGAAACTACTCGCGCCACCTGTTGTATCTTTTTGTTGTCGAAAGCGGCAACCTCATTAGTGTTGTGTCAACTGTTTATGACATTTGTTTCATTAGGTGACGAATTATAGTGCCAAGAGAGACGGTGTGTTTTGACGAATGGTCGGAAAATGAGTTTCAAACAGAGAGCTGCGATTGACTTTTGTGTTAAACTTGGTAGAAGGTTTACCAAAACGCATCAAATGCTTCAAAAAGCATACGGTGATGAATGCTTATCCCGTACTCAAGTTTACGAGTGGTTTAAGCGATTTCAAAGTGGTCGTGAGACGCTTGAGGACGACGAAAAGCTGGGTGGTCCAAAAACTGGACTGAGCGAAGTTAACATCCAAAAGTGCATGATTGAAGATGAATTGGGGATTCCAAAATCAACTGTGTACAACATTTCGACCGAGAGTTTGGCCCTTCGTAAACTGAAGTCGCAATTTTTCCCCCATAAGTTGACCGACGCCCAAAAAATGTATCGAATTGAACACTGCAAGGACCTCATTAAAACAACTCGTGATGACTCAAATATCCTTGAAACGATCGTTACTGGTGACGAAACGTGGTATTTTGATTATGAGCCCGAAACAAAGCGCAAGAGTGCTCAGTGCTGACCACCAGAAGAAAGACATCCGAAAAAAAAGTCGCTTGGAGAAGTCAAAATTAAAGACAATGCTGATTTGTTTCTATGATTCCAAGGGCATTATCCACAAAGAATTCGTTCCGCTTGGCCAAACGGTGAGTTTTATCTCGAAGTTTTGAAGCGATTGATAGCGAAAATTCGTCGCGTACGGCATGAATATCGTGACGACTGACCGTTCGTCAAAACACACTGTCATTCTTGCACTATAACTCGGTTTCTAATGAAAAATATCATAAACAGTTGACACAACACCAATGAAGGTTGCCGACAAGAAAAAGATACAACTGGTGGCACCGCTAGTTTCTCCTATTTTCGAAAAGTTCGGTGTCTTTTAATAATAAACATTATAATAATAATATTTATTATTATTATTATTATTATATTTATAATAATAATAATACATATTATTATTATTATTATTATTATTATTATTATTATTATTATTATTATTATTATTATTATTATTACCACTCTTCCACTTGAAACTTGGAAGAGTCCATCTAGGTCGGCAGTGAATTCCACTAATGACGACATTTATATTTACACTTGGGTGTACGCGTAACTTCTAATAATGTGTCCAAGGTCGATTTTGTCTGTGAGGCGGAAAACCGTTGCGCCCAGAGGAAAACCATTCCCAAACCAAAGTCACAGTTCGAAACTAAGTTATTGAAGGAGGTGGGGGACCGGTAGATAACGGTAATGTTTCATCCCGGTAAAGGTAATTTTGAGGGCTGCCTCCTGTGATTCCTTTGATTAATTTGTCTTTAGTGACCAACCAATGCTGTTGCTTTATTCTTTTATGTGAATCCCACCTAAGAAAAGCTGTAAATAAATATTTCGTGGATGGCATAGTACTTATAGATAGATATTAATAGGGAACTGTTAAGGGTTAAATAATCTATGCTGCAACTAGGATTCGCATCCAAGCCTTGTTTTTGATGGCTTTGGTTCGTTATGCGGATATACTGAATGGCTATGGTTGGCTTTACTCTGGTAACCAGAAAGTCAATCTGCTATCCACTTACTAGCTATTCACTTGCTAATGGATAGCAGAGCTAACCAATAAATGGATTGGCCAGCGAATGGATTCCCTTCTAATGAATCGGTGTGAATTCTTAATATGTCTGGCTTGGTTTTTTTTTTCTTTCATTACTATTGCTGAATATTATAAATGGTTCGAACTCACCCCGTAATGATTGCTTTTCCTCTTCCGGTTCTTGCACGATCACCTTGATCCCCAGTTTAGATAATTTTTGTTCTGCTTCAGGAGTGTTGGAAAGCGTTCTTCTCCTCATGTTCTCCATATTATGCTTTATGCTTATACAACCAAAGATAGTGAAATCCGTACATTTCTTTCTCGTGTCTTTAATATCATAATGTTGGGGGGGGGGGGAGAACATGGGGAGAAAAGTGACAGAATTATGATCTTGGAAATGTAATTTATATACACTTAAGATTTAACTTGAGAATGCACCGGTAATCTGATGCCTACCTTGACCTCTACAGTAATGTGACATTTCGGATTAGAAGACATTATCCCTGGCTTTAGCAATACATCCTTCACATCAAAAGGTAAAAACACAGCTTTTTTATTTATTTATTTTTTTTTATGATTATTGTTTAAATAGCAGCATTCACAGTAAAATTGCCAGCTACAACAACGAAACAGACTCCAACAGTAAAATAATGCATATTTAAAAGCGTTTTTGTTTGTTTTGGATTAAGTTAAAATGTCAAATAATCCGGAAATGGACTTATTTTAATAATCAAAAATCGCTGGAAGTGCTGAATTTTATTTCCCATAATTTCGATATTTTCTTTTCATTTTTTTCTGATTATATATTTCATGCTTATTCACAATATATCAATGCTGTCGTTCTCTGAAAACTTGCATACTACAATTATCTATTTTTACTAATTTAGTCGAAATAACAAAACATGTAGATTTACAATTAAAAAAAATTCAGAAAAATGTTTTTCTGAAATATTTCAGAAACTATATGCAGTTTTGTAAAGGAATTAAGTAACACATGACAGTTTAAACACAGTAGAGAACTAAGAGTTCAACAATAATATGATGCCCAATAGACTGTCAGATTAATATTACAACAGCTGTTAGGATTTCCTTCCTTTTATTTTTATTTTATTTTTTCTGTCGTATCGCTTTTGAATGATCTCTTAAAAACTGGAGAGGGGTCAAGTAACCCTTATTTAAATTATGATATTAAAATGATTTCGAATCCAAAGCTTACCAACGAGAAAAAGGATTTAAAGAAGATAATCATTGCTTAAAACTACTTATTTTGTTTTTAAAAAACAAAATGTCATTTTATGCTTAAAATTCGACTGTGTGTTTTTCAATATGCTAGAGATACTGCAGATTTCTGATTTTTCAATATGCGGGAGATTTCATCAAACCATAAGAATTTTATTTTTATTTTTAATTAAACTTTATTTTTACATCCACTTGTTTGTTATTCCTATCAGTGAGTATTACTGTAATATGATATGTCAATAAAAATGATTACTTTACGAAGTTCTACACCGAATGACAAGTATATCAGAGCTACATAAAGGTCAAACACATATGTTAGGCCACCATGTAGTTTTCAGAACGCCCTCGATATGCGGAATCGACTCGAGTCGGTTTCGAAACAGGTTTCTTACTCCAGGAACTCAGGAGTTCATTATATTTGCTGGAAATGGGTCCATTCACAAACGTATCGTTGTACCATATCTCAAATGTGAGCACTGGATTGATTCATTAAGGTAATTAAGGTAACTCATTATTATAATGTTCTTTTCATTATTCCTGGACGGCAAATGCTCTCTGACATGGCATGTTTTTTTCTGTCGGGAGTGGTCATTGTAATTGTTCATCATACAAACTTCAAACGCAGATAATGTCTTCTGAAAGGAATTTACCATCTATTTATTAGATGGTATACGATTTCATAACTCGGTTTGGAAGCATTTAGCCTTAATATACAACATGAAATATGTGATTATTTACGTATAAAGAGCCAATAGGCTTCATTTCGGCGATATAAACATTATTTAAATTAAGGGGATATTAAATCCCATATTGTTTTAAAATTGGAATCAGATTGGAATCAGATTCCAATTTTAAAACAAAGATTGGAATCAGAGAGTTTCATGCCGAATATAGTAAACTATAAAGTATCGGCGAATTACTAGCGTGAGCTAATGCAAGTAGTGCTAGTACGTAGTACAACTCGTTGCAAGGTGGGGGAAATACCTAAGAATAGCGATCTGAACTTCCCCCACCTTTGCAACGAGTTGCCCGAGATTTTACTACGTACTAGGACTACTTGCATTAGCTCACGCTAGTAATTCGCCGATACTTTACATTCGGCATGAAACTCTCTGATTCCAATCTTTGAGTTTCTTATTCGGTTTTCAAACAATGTGGGATTTAATATCCCCTTAATTTGAATAATGTGATTATTTACTTTTTTTTTCAACAGTGTAAAACAAGAAGACTGTATTATTATCAAAATAATGCATTTGATGACGTACTTATGCTGATAACGACTCGTTATTAATAGTTTTATTAAATTAATTTTGAACAAAATTCTTTTAGAATTACATCATGATTTTTATTTTACAAAATGCAAAATCATGAAATGAAATAGCTCAAAACATAGACCTCCCCGGCGGGGAATCGAACCCCGGTCTCCCGCGTGACAGGCGGGGATACTAACCACTATACTACCGAGGAACTTATCAATAGATTTGATTATATTACTTAATTATGTTCTTCATTTCTTGAGTTATTTGGAGTTATGGTTGAAGAAATTAAAAGCTATGGAGTTAATAGTCTATGTATGTATTCTTCCGACAGATTTGTCTGTATTTCTAAATGAAAACCTCCAATTTCCAGAAGAAAAAAAAAATTGCCAACACTATAACCGGCTAACTCGGGTTCATTCCAAACGCCCCGATGAAAGTTCTTCCAGTGTGTTTGACTTAATGGCAGTGTTTGTTAAGTTGTTTTGAATTACAGTTCGTTGTACATTGCAGTTCGTTCCTCTTATTAAAAATTAAGAAAAAATAAATAAATAAAAAGAAGAATCACTCACAAACAACACTTCAGTAATTATTATTATTTTAATTCTTGCAGCTGACAGTGTTATTTTGAAGCGTGCCTAACGCTAGCCATAAATAAATATTTTCTTACAGAAATGTTGGCATTATCGCAGAAAAATGAGCTAATAGCATTCTTACTGTAATACCAGCTATCAGTATATCAGTGGACAGATAACACGTGCTTTACTTAAGCCAGATAACTATTACGTCATGAGATTCAAGGGCAATAGAATGCGGAAGATAGGAAACTACGAAAGCAGACGACATGTCGTTGTTTTAAATCAAAGTTTAGGTTTTCGTTTTACTTTTGCTGTTTTGAAATATAAACAGCACCGTCTTTGTCTAGCTTTAAAAATCAAATACGCGTATTTGATTTTTAACTGAGAACTGAAACTCAAGAAATAATTACAATACTGATTATCGTCAGGTCTATTTACCCAGCAAAATTAATTAAAAAAGAACATTAAATACATTTTATTATAATTGTAAATTACTTTAGTAAAAAGCTTCGCATCTGATTTTTACATTTTTATGTTTTAACCAGCGAATGAATATGAAAGTGTAAAAAGGATTCTTTTTTTTTCGGGGGGGGGGATATCAGTATTTAGATTGAGTGAGTTCCCAAAATTATTTTGAATGATCGAATCGAAACAATATTTTAATCGCCATTATGCTGTATACGTAGACTATTTTGCCTCTCCTCTTCATAAAAACTTTTAGTACATTTATATGATCATTATGGTAGTTTGTGATTAGCAGAGGATACGTTAAATAGTCTTAAAAGTGAAGTCAGAATTTGCGATTTAAATAATGCCTGTTATCGAACAGTTACATCTATCTTGTAAACAATAATGGCCTAAAATTAAATAAATAAATAAAAAAAACTATAGTTTAAAATTAAAATAATTAAAACTGGAGTTAAGAGTGTTTGCACTTTGCTATTTCTCTTCATCCCTAGAAACAGGAAATCACTAACATAAAAATAAGCAGCTAAGGCACCTTTGAAACTTATAATGTGACTCATAATTTTGTTAAGAAAATGTTTTCTACAAATGCTATTCAATATATAACTTTCGAACTCTACATGAAATATCTAATTCTGTTGCACGGATTAAATTTATTTCACATTTTTTAAGTCTTACAAAGTCGATCGTGACGCCCTCGTATGGTAGAAAAGCTTATATTTATTTTTTTTCCCATTTCCCAATTACGCACAATAAAATATTAATATTAATAGAATGTTAATAGTAATAAAGAAATGATATGTGTCGTTATATTGCTATTAATTAATAAATTAATTTATAAACCTCGTTAAACCTTTCATAATTGTTTATAAAGTAAGCATTTCTTTCTCCAAAGTATTGTAAGTAATTATATATATATATATATTATAGTGCCCTCTAACGGCGACAGAGATTTCTATTAGAACGATAAATTTAGTATTACCAAGAAACACTGTTTGCAGTCTCTCTCTCCATGGAAATATTAAAAACATTCCGAGAATGTGCTTACGCAATATGTAAAGAAAATAAATAAAACTGTGTAAACGGACACGTGGATATGACACACTGATAAATGAATTATCTTGTTCATATTTTAATTATTTTGTTCGTGTGTTGTTATCTCTGATTATGAGGACATCGAATAATGACTAATTCTTTCCAATCTTTCAGTAATTAGCTTGTTACTAATTCGGAATTCGTACAGCTGACATGATCGCACAATATTGACATGATGATCACGCAATACACAAGCTGATTATACAAAGACGGCACAAATTGCGAAAGCTAGGCAATAACCCTTTAAAATGCTTTATCTGTAGAGTCAAAAATATTAGTGGCATAGTAATAGTAATGAGAACGTATCTCAACTTTATTGGTTTTAAAAATCGAGAGGAAAGTACATGATAATAACACGTAATTGGTTTTATCCTGCTGTTATTCGGAATGGATTCCTAGCGTAGTAGCTATGGATATTACAATATTGTAACAGTGTTCAGATTAAACAGTATTACAATAAAGTAGCAGATCAAGAAGTCTGTTTGTTGGTCATGAAGTAAAAGTCCTATACATGTACAAATGCCATTTCACGTTGGTTTAGAATCAATAACATATACAGATGGTATAATGTCCGATAAACATGACTCCTTCCTTGAGAAAGAATATCGAGGTTCAAGAGATAGTGACGATTCCGTGGACGCTTCAGATGTTCGTTGATAAAAACTTGCATTCTCTGGATCACCCCATGGTTGCAATTCAGCAGATCCAAAGGCTACAAATACTAAGGCGTTCAAAATGTACATTCCTGAAGTAATGTAGAAGATGTAATCCCATTGGTTTTCTGCAACCTGGAAATATCACTTGATAAGATTACAACTGAATTTATAAATATTATATTTATTTAGTATTTATTATAATTATTACTTTATTGCTTATTTTATGCTTGACTAATTTATTTATAATGTATGTCCGAATGCTTTCTTACCTGTTAAATGCATGATAATTTTGCTATTAGAAAAATAAAGATACAGATATCAGTTGGTCTTTTTATTTCCACATTCAAGTAACGTGGAAATAAAAATCTTCTTTACAAGATATAAAACATGACACTTTTCTTGTCTGAAATATCGCAATTTTTCTCCCTCAATTTTTTTTTTCTCATCAGCAGTATTTATATACTATCAGTTGAACAGGTTCATCGTGTATGGAATTGCCAGGAACGGACAAAAAGAAGTTAATTTTATGCCAGAAACGAAGGAAGAATACAGTACAACATATTGACTTAACAAAATGATGAAATCCTTAAAGTTAAAATCTGTTATTGCAGTATTAATTTCTGCTCACAAACAGTCGCTAACTATATCCAGTCTTTATCCTGAGTCGTTTGAACAGAGATTTTAGAATCCCGAGTTTGGAAAATATATATTTATGATCACCTTTATATGGTGAAACTGTCCCAATTCACTTATAGAATTTTTCAACCATCTCAATAGCCAACATTCTTATATGCAATTCGCTATTGAAGATGAGATTACTGGTACCCTACCCTACCCTTCTGAGATATCACCACAACAAAGACAGCAGGAAGCAGAGTTTTCATTTCTAAGACATTTGATCGACTTTGGCACAGAAGTCTGATCAGCTACTATCATTCTATGGTTTGTCTTCAACCTTTTACGATGCACGAATACTCATTCTCTTCCTGTACATAAAAGAAATGCTCTTCCTGATGACTTCAATTATTATCGATAGCTACGTTGAAGTTAACACACTCTACTATTTCCCTCTCATTTGACAAACCTTGTAGTACCCAATCATTAGAAGCCTTAAATCCTTCTCTTATTTCTCGTAACATCGGACACGATTAGATTTCTTTCTCTTGTTAGACTGACTTGTACATCACATCACAAACTCATGAAAAAACACTCGATGTATTTTTCTGCACAAGGCGCTAATTTTCACCTATACAACTGCTAAGACTGTATAAATTCTAAATTCGCTGAAACATGCAACTACTCGCACACATTTCGGATGGTGCGCCGAAAGCCTCTAGCATTAGTTGATACTATTTAGGAGAAGGTAATCAGATTAATCTATGACTCTCCTATCCCACAGAATTACTCCAGTTTTTCTCTCACAGATGCTGTTTCTGCCTCAGGTGCATTCACGACCAATGCTCTGCTGAATTGGCCATTATAATTCCTTTACTTTCTTCATTCTTCAATAATTGTAAGAACAAGAGCATCAGCTAGTTAATATCCATTTACCATCCACCTTCAAACTTAACGAACAACTTCTCCCCCCCTCCTGTTTCATTTCAACAGAGCCTCAGTCCTCTGGAACAGCCTTCCTCACCGTTCAACTATTCAAAAAACGTCATAAATCCTTTCTTTCTTTTTTACCCTCTCACCCGCACTCGGTGATATTAAAACAAAAAATAAAACTCACATAATCGCTAGTGAATGCTCGACTGCTTCACTATAGGTCACAAAACTTGTCATCCTCTTTATCCTGGAACCATCAAGGTCGTCGTATCACCGATAACGAGGACTTTTTTTAAGGACACTTAAAGTCCCTCTTCTCGGTAGTCCAAGACAATGGCTTTAGCAAAAGAACAATAGAATATCCTTACTTTAATATCCAGAGATGCATACCAAAAGAAAAGACATTCAAATGGAAATCAGCGTTTCATAAAAAGTTATAAAGTTACTTTTTTCAAAATATTATACAATCCTTGGACGTTTCAAGATCTCAACCAACTTCGTCTACGTTGTAATTGCTGCTAAGATAAGAACAATAAATCTTCAGCTGAAATACCTGGATGTATACAGGATTTGATAATTTGTATTCCTTATCCTGTTTAATGTATAAAAACAATCGATCATCCACGTATAAAAGTGCATGTTAAAGATATCATATGCAAACAAGATTATGTAAACACTACACAACAGCTAGAAACCAAAGGACGAGTCCATCAGACATAAGTTAACTACGGAATGCAAAATGTACTATACTGTGAAACACTGGATGGAAAATAGAGAATTGATAGAGGTCCGAATTTAGTCAAAATCATGTGAACAACACACCTGTAGAGATGTCTAGGAAAACAAGGAGTAAAAAAAAAGAATTTTTTTTTTAAATCAACCTTTTTTTTTTTTGGCATCTGAATGTTTTCTAGTCATTTATATTTATAGATCCGCCCCACATGCCTGTGGGATAAAAGTGACAAATCGATAATATTCGACTCAGAATGAGAGTTATAAACTTACAGCAGGTCGAGTGTTTGGCACTAATGGATTTTGTAATAAGAGTAGTTAGTAACCTGCTACTTTACTTAATAGTCACGGCCACGACTCCTGATACGAGACAGCTGACTGCAATTTTGCTACTTGATGTGCTATTGGTATGCTCAATTTTCTGTCAACGTGTCATGTCTGCTTACGTTTGCTAATCGTTGAGAATGACACCTATGTTCAGAAGGCTGCCCCCTAACATTTGCTGGATCCTAGGAAGAGTATAAATAGAGGGCAACATGCCATAAGTCTAAATATTTAAAAGTTATAAATCAAGCTAACAAACTGTTAAATAAAATATGTGTTATCCTCTACTTTGACAAATACACCTTCACATCGACAAAATCCAAAGAATATGTATAATGCTGTATAATATATATTATATTATATTATATTATATTATATTATATTATATTATATTATATAATGCTGTGTAATATATGTATGAATATGTATAATATGGAAATCCCAAGGACCTTGTAGTTTCCACGGTCCTTGGGCCATGGTCTGAGAACTATGGGGTTAAAAACTCGGAGTTTTTAACCCTATAGCTAAAAATCGACTGCAGAACTCACGCTCTTTCAGACACTGACATACATAGTCAACATAAAGTCCTTGTGCAGTTTTAAATTTTCATAACTTTCATTCTGTGCACGAAAAAATCAATCTGAAAAAAGGGTAAGTGAAAGAATTTATGACAGTTTTACATACATTTATTATTGTGATTCACCATTATGTATACAAACCGAGATGCCGTTCTGATGTACTCTAAATACGTTTTGCAGTCGGCTTTCAGTAATACAACCGAATCACATTAGTTATCCTCTCAGATCGTCTAAAGTGAAAAAACGATAGCCGTAACCTTTCCCATAGAAAAAAAATCTATTTTGCTCGAATCTGGTGAACGTGGTAACCAAGAGATCGGTCCACTTCTCATCCGCGCGTTAGGAAATTTTTCATTTAGAAATTGCATAACACAGAGAGCAAAGTGATAAAGTAAATCCATCCTGATGAAACACACTGCATCACCTTATTAAATGCATTAGTTCGGGAATAAAGGAACTCTGCAGCATGTCCAAATACCGTTACAGTAACTCTCACTAATAACAACTCATCCTTCAAAAAAAGAATGGCCTAATTATGCGGTCTTTTCCTGAAGAATCTCTTTCATGTTCTTCAACTTCTTATGGTTTTCAAATACAAAACAGTTATGTCAATTGACCTTACCACGAATGTGAAATGTTGCTTTGTCAGAAAACATGAAATGGTCCATAAATAACGCATTGCCCTCAGGTTTTTCATTAAATTGGTGACGGAAAAAAATTGTTAAACTACAATAAAATAAACGAATGACTCTTAGTGTATATTAACTATCACTAAATTACATTTTTAAAGTTTTTTTACAGATTGATTTGTCATATATAAGGATCCTCTATTGTGTTTAAGTCAGGGGAAGGACAACAAGATGACATCAGTTATCTGCTGTACTCCCCTTCCTAAATGTCTTTGGATCATTAATAGTCTGTGGCTAGATATCACTGGGGGCTAAAGATTTGATAGCTGTTGATTGGGGTTTAGTGGGTATTGCTGATAAAAAAATAAATAAATAAAATATTTAGTGCTAAAACGGTTTGGCTACTTCCTTTCGAGAATAAAAGGCGTTAGTGAATTTCTTTCAACTATAAGACAGGTTTGTGTAGCCTTGTGGGAAACGTTACCTTTTCCATAATGGCTATTGAAGCTGCCAGAAGAAAGACTGTTATAGGTTAGCTTCTACGAACTAGCAGGAGCCTTCTTTTGTTTTTGTTTAGTCTTCCCTTCAGTTAGTTTCCGAGCTAGTGGATCCTGAGAACAGACTAGAAGGAGTTTTCATTTATCCAAAATATCAAGATTTCAACTCCCTAACTCAGAAAAGTCGACTATAGAAGCTCACTAATATAGAGAGTAATAGTGAGCTTACGATCACGAGATGCAGTAACTGTCTGAATAGCCTCGGAGTCTTGAAAATCTTCAATAGCCAGGAACGCAAATTCGGTGGTGATTAAGAATGGAAACAACAGATTTGACAAAAAAAAAAAAAAAAAAATAGAGATTAAAAAATAAATAAATAAAAGCGTGTTTCCTTATTATTATATTATATTATATTATATTACTATTTATAACAATTTTCATGTGAGGATACTTACCCCTTGCATTAGCTTTCCAGCAGTCATTGGTCCAATGAATCCCGAACAACAGCCAACAGTAAACACAAACCCCGTTATGGTCCCTATGGATAAATAAATAAAGAAGTTTTGGTAACCTTTCTGACTGTTACACAAATTACCAACACTATTTAAAGTTACATAATAACGTAGTTAGTTGCCGTTATCTTAATGATCGTACTACAATTAGTATATTTCAGAAATAAAGCTTAGAAAACTACAAATAGAAGAATTTGGCTTTGATATCCATTGATTTATCTCTCAGTTCGTTTAGGACTTTGCATAATTAATATCATAGGTGAGAAACCCGTAATATTTTTAGGGTGGTAAACGACATCACCTGATATGAACACCCACTTTATTTACTGGAGGCGTGAATTGGCTTATAAAGTAAAGCTCAGTATTTGGTTCCTACAGCAGAATTTATTTCCCGATCGACACTAGCTGACCCACGTAATTTATTGCAGGTTTACAACCTTCATGGGTTGCATTCATATAAAAAAAAAACCTGAATATGTTAAATTAATTTTTACTTTTCCATAAATCTAAATCATCGTTGCTTTATTTAGTTATTGGCTAACTTCTGTTTCAGAATTGACTAAAAAGAGTTTAAAAGATTATAAAGTAATTATTATTTACATGATATATAACCTCACCTGCGTAGACAGGAGACATATCCACTATAGCAGGTAAGCTACCACCTGAATTAAAGCCATAAAAGCCTTGAGACATAGTTAATAACGCTACTACTAACTTCCAGTCACATCCAGCAAACGGTATAGCAGCTAAACAAGCTGCGGGGCCTAATGAAGCTGCAAAATATTTAATAAATGAACTATACGCCGACAGGATAGTTTTACTAAATAATAAAAATAAAATAAATAAATAAAATAAAATAATAATAATAATAATAAATTACTAAAATAAAGAGCCAAAAGCTTCAGTTCGGCGATGCAAAATTACATAAGTAAAGTGGATATTAGATCCAGCATTATTTCAAAGCCGAATGTAGAAACTATTACAAAACTTTCATAGTTTCTACATTCGGCTTTGAAATAATGCTGGATCTAACATCCACTTATATATATATATATATATATTTTTTTTTTTTTTTTTTTTTTAAACAAGAAATTAATAACTTAAATTATTTATTATTGCTGTTACATTTAATACATCACTGAATTAGCTGTTTATAAGATAAATTGCATACAATCTAGTGTTAACAGCATTTATATTACTGTTTTAACTGCCAACAGGTTATCTGGATCTTAACTCAGTTACAAATTTTTATTAATATGAAATGATGCAAGTTGTTGAAGGACCCTTGCTAATATAGCATAATAACGCTATTTTTTAAAAAAATATGTCATTTGAAAATTACTGTGAAATATTTATTTCCCATATGCGAACTTCGTATGATTTTCTTACAGATATTTCCAATTCAGTGGTCACTTTTTAATTGTTTTCATGGTACATATATATATTATCCAAAACATTATATACTTGGAGTTAAATCAATTATGAATTTGCAAAGGCAGCTACAGCAATAGTAGTGTAATCTATACTTGCAATTGAATATAGTTCAAACAAATACAATGAATGAAAAAAAAAAAGCATTTTCATAAGTTTAAGGATAATCATAACACGTGCTGCCTATAGGTATGAAGCAATTGGTATAAATTAAATCAGCACGTTTGATATAACAAAACTATCAAGAATACATGTAATGCTCAGCTATAAATACCACCACTGTCAAACAACTTATATTCATAAGGAATGCGCAGCATTTATTATATATAATGAGATGATACACAGGGCCCCCTGATATGATTAGTTCAAATAACTGAATACTTTTCATAAGTAGTAAACTTTAAGTTCATTTAACTGATATGTAATTACAATGATGAATATAATATTTTGTCTATTACTATAAGTAGCCTTAATACTTATGCAAGACTAAAACAAATGAAAACATTTTTTCTTTTTTTAATTCATAATCAAACCAAATATATCTTGGTATACAAACAACGATTAAAATTGCCACATGACAAGCAATATTCAATGTATGTAAATAATGACACCAAATAGCCTATTATATGTACACAATGCAAAATTACGCTTTCTCATCTTAGCCTTACAAAGTAACAAACAGAACCTAAATGTCATACTTAACTGACCAACACAGGTGCTGTACTTCTCACTTGACAGCGACATCTGATGATTGCTGCTCAAATAGTTTTGGAACGGTCACCATCATTCCTTTTCGTCTTTTGTTGTGCCTTTTCCATCACGTGCTACAATTTTAACTTTTTCAACTTTTACTAGTTCCTGAACTTCTCGAAATTCTACATCTTTTAAAACAAAAGTCCATACATTATCGCAGAATCTGTGCGTACTTAAGTGGCCAGCTTTAAACGTAAGCCTCGTCTTCACTCGATTTGCAAGGGCGTTGTTTATTGCTTTATCAAACTGCAGTAGAACTTTGAGCGCTAACTGTGGAGTTATTTGTCCACACTGGATTAATTCATCTAAACTTTCTTGAAGTGTATGACCTAACGTAGTATTCCGATACAACTGATCAATAATAATAATAATAATAATAATAAAATTCAACATTATCTGCTGGTTAAGTGGGGAGCTATGATAAGTTTTCTTAACTGATAAACATAGGAATAATTTTTTTAAAAAAAAATCTTATATTTTATTGTGAGCCATGCAGGAAAAAAAAATCTTGCAAAGCCTCTGATGATACCTGAAATATCAAATGCCATTGCTTCTTCGCTAAAAGCACCTTCGAATACCAAGAAAGAATGAATGCCATTGTAATTATTTGAATACTTTAAGTACGTTAGCTGATTGGTTGGCTATTTTAAGGTTACAGCTAAGCTACACGGCAATGAAACGTTATTGGATTCATTCTGGAGCCATTTTTCGTATTTTGCAATCAAGAGGTATTCAAAATTCATAATTTCAATGCCGTTTGAATCAATAACAGGCTAGTCTAATTCTCTACTTAGTTTCCATTTAGCATCTAATCTACCTAGATCAGGGATGGTCAACCTATGGCGGATGCGCCAAACGTGGCGCATTGGACACAATAATAACCAAAAACCGATTCGTTAAAAAAAAAAAAAAAATTACTAATTATTTTTAGCGATTTTATTGTTTCTTGCACATCTTTGGCACATTCACTTGTTTGATCCTGAGCCAAGTATTAGCAACAGCGATACGTCACAGGTTTTTTGTCAGTCTTTTTTGAAAATTAAGCCTTGTTTTTACATTCAGTTACCCATCACAGTACAAAAGAAAATGAGTAAAAGAAAAACAGAAGGTGATAGTAAGCGTGAATTCAATGAACAGTGGGAAAATGAATTTTTCTATTTATAGCGAATCCGTCAGGAAAACCGTTGTGCATTGCTTGGGAAAACACTTTCTCACCTAATAAAAGACATGATCTGAGCAACTCAAAGGCCTTGTCCGCGCTTGTTCTTTCTTTTCTTTAGCTTTGGACGAATCTGCTGACATGTCATGTAGCCCAGTTAAACAATTTTATAAGAGGAATTCTGATAATAATTTCAACGTTTTTGAAGAACTTATTGGTCTTGAATCACTTCATGGAAAAACAAGAGAATCGGACATATTTTAGAAAGTAAAATCATGGCCTAGAAAATCAACAAGTAGATTCTATTAAATACAAGTAAATATATCATGTCTATATTAACATATTTTTACAGGGAGCTTTTAAGGATACAAGAGCTGTATAGTACATCTGAACTCGTGCGTGAAAAAATTAGTGCATGGAACGTAAAAGGTTGGCCACCCCTGACCTAGATTCTCTCCTAAGTTATGATGTAGAGCAACTGTCAAGCAACTCTCTGATAGCAGAGAGTTGCTTGCCTAAAAATGATTGCCAATTTCTGCTGCATATAATATGGAATCTGAACCTAAATTTATTTCCCAAGAAATCATAGAAGCATTCCCATCTCATCCTCCCTCTTTTGGCCTGTCACGGCCAAGTAACTTAGCTTCTTTGGAAGCACAACTACAAACAAAGATTTCTCACAGTCTAACATATTCAATAGTATGAAAAGAACCATTTCTCGTGTGCAGTTATGAATGCTGCCTTCCATGGATTATTCTGCAAGCTTTTCTCCTACTCCCTTTGGGAAATAAAAATGCATTGGTTTTATTTCCCAATTTATTTTTTTAAGCCGTTATATTCTACGGTCATGATGATTCACACCGCAATTAGTTTGATCCCTTTACGATAACTTCCCAGTTCTTGGAGTAGAACACTGTTTACGTCGTCTTGACTTCCTCAACAATAACGAATCGATGGCATGTTTCGTGCGCAGACAGCCATTTGGTACAAATGAAAATCACTGATGGGATCGGGAGTGTATTCTCGATCACGAAGACCCAACCTTGGCTCCTTATTTTTATTTTGTTTACTCTGAACTGCTGGGTGTGATTTGACATTTTTATGGCAATCTTGTCTTATTTCTCGCAAAAATTAATCGATTCTTCCTGCTTATTTTTGACAGTACCCACATCACTAGTCAGATGAGATTTTTAGAATAACCCCAACTCCAATGTTTCTTGGCACAAACATGTTTCAGATAGCGCTTCCTCAACATCCAAAAAATTAAGATTTTTTTTTCTTGTCCAAAATATTACGCTTCAAAACAATCAAATCGTATTATTCATGAGGTATGATTATTCCATCTCATCTCATCTTCCTTTCCCTCTTTAATCTTGCGGTGTCGAGAGTTTATTAATCATCGGACCTCAAGCCGTTCACAGGATAAGATGGTCAGCCCTACTTCCCAGTGTATCCTATATCTGTAGTTCTCAAGGCCGTTTGCCTGCTTTGCGGGATCAAAAACCCCAGGATAAAATGGGAAAAAAACCTGTCCACGCCAGTAGTAGGGGAGTCACTTCTGACCAGATCAAGATCAAGATAAGATAAGGAAAGTGGGCGTGGCTTCCTGACGTCATTGTGAGTGACGTCATGAGTTTGGAATTTCCATGTGGGCAAGTGTGTGAATGGCTTCAGTTCTTGTGTTTTGGTTCGCGTATGGGATTATGGGGGATTTTTTTGGTTCGCCTATGGAATTATGGGTGATGATAGAGATAAGGATTCGTGTTGTGATTGGTGGGACAGTTTAAACCAAATGCTTCCGGTGTGCGTGGCTTCCTGAGTCAGGAATTTCCCTGGGAGCATATGTGGTCACTGGCTTCAGTTCTTGTGTTTTGGTTCGCGTATGGAATTATGGGTGATGGTAGAGATAAGGATTCGTGTTGTGGGTGTGTGTTGTTTTCAGATGTAGATAAGTGACGTCATTTGTTATTTGTAAATAAGTGACGTTGTTGTTTTGAATGGAAAGGATGATATTAGTGGATAAGAAATCGTGTCGTGATTGGTGGGACACTTTAAACCAGATCAAGATCAAGATAAGATAAGGAAATGTGACGTGAATATTTGTTGTTAGTTGTAAATAAGTGACGTTATTGTTTTGAATGGGAAGGATGATTTTAGTGGTTAAGTAATCGTCTCGTGATTGGTGGGACACTTCTGACAAGATCAAGATCAAGATAACATTAGGATTCGTGACGTGAATGTTTGTTGTTATTGAGTTTGGAATGATAATTTAATTTAACTATATTCTATGTCACACAAACATACAGTTTTTTTTTCTTCTCTAGATGGTTGTACTAATTTTCCAATACATTTTGGGTATTTCTTTCCTGTTAAAGTGTGGGAATTCTTAGAGAAAGTCGTGATGGCTCTCGTGTTTCGATCTTTTCTGAATAATTAATTATATACTTAAAGTACCTGTCCTTAAACACACACACACACACACACATACACATTAGACATAAAAAATCGCTAATGTGTCCATGTTGATACTCTAATATATAACCTATGATTATTCTTATGGAAAAAAAAAAAACTATTCAGTATTAGAATTACGCTTACCAAACAACATGCGATCAGTTATGTTTAAGTTAAAAAAGTACTTACAGCTCTCCAGATGACTCTTCGAAATTCGATTATTCCAAAATAGTTCAATTTTATATCCACAACACAACACAAACACAAAAACCACAAAGAATGAAATTTCTGTAAATACTGTAACCTGAACTAGTTACTTCGTCCTTTAGATTACGGAGCGTAGATGGTGAGGTTTCGTCATTGCAATATCCCCCAGCGAGCGCTTTTCTTCAAAGGGGATGACATGAGTCACATCCGTAAATTGGGAATTTATTTTCCAACACTGAATATTTCTCATTAAGTCTTTTACAGTAGGTTTTCTGAATATTCATATTGTTGATTATCATGTATTCACAGAACACAAACACAAATCTGAAAAGAACATTTCACTTTTTCATTATAGCTTACTGTGGCTAACATATATTCACACCACAAAACACACAAAACATAGGAGTTGATAGATATTTCTGTAAATAACCAGAAAAGCTAGTGGACTACTTAATTTACTTTAGTATCCGTTTGGTTCTCTGTATTAATCTTTCCCACGGGTGTCCATCCTCGGTAGGAAGCTCTATGCGCTGTTTTGTTTAGGGTAAGTGTTATTTCCGGTTTCGAATTCCGATTGCTGTTAGAGTATGGAATTCAGACAAGTGAAATTATTATTTTTTTTTCAAATTGATTGGTTATTTTCTGTATTTTACTTTTAAAAGTCATATTCTAACAGAATAACTGAGTAGAATTAATAAATATATAAAGTATATGTGAATTTATTTTCCAACACTGAATATTTCTCATTAAGTTTTTTCTTAAAGTTCCCCAAGCTTAGTGGGAAAGTCTATGCGCCGTTTTGTTTAGGGTAAGTGTTATTTCCGCTTTCGAATTCCGATTGCTGTTAGAGTATGGAATTCAGACAAGTGAAATTTTTATTTTTTTATTTTTTTTTCAAATTGATTGGTTATTTTCTGTATTTTACTTTTACAGGTCATATTCTAACAGAATAACTGAGCAGAATTAATAAATATATAAAGTATATGAGAATTTATTTTCCAACACTGTATATTTCTCATTAAGCCTTATCTGGTCGCCTTTTGTTGTACGTAGGTGAGAAATCGTGTGTTTTGTTTCGAACTTTTGGTTTCCGCTGGGAAATTACCAATATAACTATTAATTTTACCTTCGATTCCTTGTGCTCTTAACCTATTTCTGTAAGTAGAATTTATTTATGAATTATTTTCCCACACTGTTAGTTTTCATTCATTAACCTTGTTTGTAGATAACGAACAAATAAGACTTTTAATTCAATGAATCAAAAAAAAAAATTCTCTGGTTACTTTGTGGCATGAAATTTCACAAGGAAAAAAAAAGTGTTATCTTCCTTCTTAAATTTGTATAACACATCTACGACACCCAATTTGTTCATTTAATTTACACATTTTATTGAACGAAATATTATTTACAAATTGTATTTACTGAATCTAACAATACAGAAAATAAATAAATTGAAAAATACATCAAAGGTTCTTCCATGGTTGTGGAATTGCCATCGTATGGTTTTGACAATGTGATTCTCATCTGAAAGTTAATTTTCATTTGGTGTTTGTTTGTTGGGAATTTATTACTGTAGTAGTAAAATTAAGGGTTGCATATTTATATTTTCGAATCCAATACGTATACTTCAGAGAATTATTAAAAGCACAGAATCTTTCGTTATGTTTCCAAAAGCATTTAAAAGTACACATTATGTTTTCACGTTTTGGGCATCCAATTTCATTTAAATCAAGAACAGGCCTCCCTATTAACTTCGTTAATGTTTTTGATTTTTCTCTTCCTTTGGCAAGTAATATATGATATTTGCATGTTGATTCTATCATCCAATCTCTTAGTTTGTCCAAAGCTAGTGAACCAATTTCCCACTTCAGCTGATGGTTATATTTTATTAACCAAGAATTCTGTTTTTTAACTCTTTCAGGTAATTCTTTCCAACTACAAGGTGATTTTGTCACTGCATATCTTACACTAAATCCATCAGAAATACAAATTTCTTTAGGAAATAAATTTGAACTGTTATTCAACAAAAATTGTACATCAATTATCCCAATGATAAGTGAAAATTCGTATTTTTCACCCACTGTCGATTTTTCATAATCGTTTTCCTTCATTCTTCTTCTTCGATTACTTCATATGGCACCACAAATAAATAGTTATTTATTATTATTTCACTGATTATTAGCTCTGATCGTATACTTTATGGTAACTTTCGTTTACAAAATTCTAAACAATTAGAACTTTTCACAAAGAAACTTTCAATGAATTTGTGGCTCACCCATTATTTTTGCATTACCAAACACAAATCACAAAACAGCAGCTGCAGTGGATGAACGATTACCTTAAGTCCAAACTCACTCGACTCTCTGGTATTTTCTTATAGTACTGTTTACACTTACCATCCCCTACCCTGACTGTTCCTTCAAAAATGAACCTTTGCGCAGATGACTCAACGACATGTTTTCACATGCTGTTGGATATACTGTTGGTGTGTTTTTATCTTACTTTGTGTAGGGAAAGGTAAAATTTGTATATGTGTTATCTGTAGAGTACAAACATTTTCTCTATGCCAAACTTTAAAGAAGTGTTAAAGTCACGTTTTGTTGGTTTAATTAGATGCTTCTCTCTTTCTCTCTCTGTAAAATAACCAAATTCTAACAGTTCGGATTTTCGATTATGTGAACGATTTGTTTTCAGATAACTCAAATAATGTCAATAGATAGCATTAGACAATTTCTAAAATAATCAATACATGGATTTTCGTTTTCAACACTTTTTTTTCCCCTGTCCTGGCATTAATTTCACAGTTGTGATTTTTTTTAAATAATTAAACAGAATTGCATTAAGATATAAAGTTGTGGATTTAAATATCAAGATCTAATCAGAATAACTGAGTAAAAATTCACTGTGGAAAAACACAACAACAAAAACACACATCTTTGTTCATTTAAGTTTACAAATGCACATTTTATTTTGCTGAAATACTATTTACAAGTATATTCACTGAGAAAAATTCGAAACATGTAATTACCTAAAAATATTTCACAATATTTAGTTTAGACTCTTAACATTTTCCAAAGAGTTCAATGAATAAAATTTTTGTTACTCACTGTTTCTTGGTTACATTACATCAAAATAGCTGGTCACGCAAAAGAATTTTTAAATCAGATACCATGGTAACCACACTTCCATACGTTTGATATTGTGTCAGTCTGGAAATGACACCATGCCTCGCTAAACATTCTGTGTATTCTTTTGTCAGCAAATATACACAAACAGTTTTTGTAAAATGTTCGTAAATGTCCCAAAATAAAGAATCTTTATCGAATTGGATAAAATCTTGAAAGTCTAATTTTACCATTGATGAATTTAAATGTTGAGCGATAATTTTTCCCATTAATCTGACAGATGGTAATTCAGTTTCCAAAAATAGTAAATGATTATCAATGTCGTACATTTTTGTTGAAAATCTCTCAGCTTCTTCACAACTAATAGAAAAAACCTTACTTCCATCAGCTCCTGTATCATCAAGTATTAGTTCCCCATCTTGGCATTTCAGAATATAACAATCACCGAGGTCCATTTCGTAGTCAACTCTTCTTTGCAAGTAGCCGAGGATATCAGACCACTTCCTGCGTAATTTTTCCCAAGTGGTCCGGGATAAATACATCACAATGTACGTGTCTTCTAAAATAATAATCGGTTTCCATCCTTTTAGAGCTAGGTGAAGAGTTTTGTCTCGTGCTATTTTCCTGAAGAAAGAAAATTTCAATGACTTTTGTGGCTCACCCATTATTTTACTTTACTTTACTTTCCTGGATACCAATCACCACAACACAATACGATAACTTCACAGGATGAACGAATTGTCGTAACTGCAAAGACACTTGACTCGTTTATTTTTCCTTATAGTACTGTTTACCTGACCCTTAACCCTGACCGTTCCTTCCAAAATGAAACTTTTGCGCAGATGATTCACGGACATGTTTCTACATGGTGTTGGATAAACCATGACGACAATGACGGATGTATGTCACCCTGGGAAAATTCCAAGATATCTTATCTCAAAAACATCACCCACAATTCCATAGCCAAACAAAACATGACAACAATGTCGTTATGTGTTTGGATATTTCTGGGGAACATATGTCTCTCATACTGTGATATCACAGAGGGTGACAGATGTCTTCCCTGCAATGCTCCCCCAACCTAACCCCATCACCCTAGTCTCTCACCATCCCCTCTCCTCCAGAAGATGTCTGCTCAGCCTAGTGGAGATGAGTGAGCTCATCGTTTGCGGATATCTTTTAGTGATGTCACCTCCAATTGATACTGATAACTTTTTTGGGAAAAAAAAATTTAAAAAACTGGTTTTTTATGATAACTTTTTAGGAAAAAACGCATTTTTTATGAAAACTTTTTTTGGAAAAAAAATAAAAAAACGCGTTTTTTTAGTTCATCCACTGCAGCTGCTGTTTTGTGATTTGTGTTTGGTAATGCAAAAATAATGGGTGAGCCACAAATTCATTGAAAGTTTCTTTGTGAAAAGTTCTAATTGTTTAGAATTTTGTAAACGAAAGTTACCATAAAGTATACGATCAGAGCTAATAATCAGTGAAATAATAATAAATAACTATTTATTTGTGGTGCCATATGAAGTAATCGAAGAAGAAGAATGAAGGAAAACGATTATGAAAAATCGACAGTGGGTGAAAAATACGAATTTTCAGTTATCATTGGGATAATTGATGTACAATTTTTGTTGAATACGAGTTCAAATTTATTTCCTAAAGAAATTTGTATTTCTGATGGATTTAGTGTAAGATATGCAGTGACAAAATCACCTTGTAGTTGGAAAGAATTACCTGAAAGAGTTAAAAAACAGAATTCTTGGTTAATAAAATATAACCATCAGCTGAAGTGGGAAATTGGTTCACTAGCTTTGGACAAACTAAGAGATTGGATGATAGAATCAACATGCAAATATCATATATTACTTGCCAAAGGAAGAGAAAAATCAAAAACATTAACGAAGTTAATAGGGAGGCCTGTTCTTGATTTAAATGAAATTGGATGCCCAAAACGTGAAAACATAATGTGTACTTTTAAATGCTTTTGGAAACATAACGAAAGATTCTGTGCTTTTAATAATTCTCTGAAGTATACGTATTGGATTCGAAAATATAAATATGCAACCCTTAATTTTACTACTACAGTAATAAATTCCCAACAAACAAACACCAAATGAAAATTAACTTTCAGATGAGAATCACATTGTCAAAACCATACGATGGCAATTCCACAACCATGGAAGAACCTTTGATGTATTTTTCAATTTATTTATTTTCTGTATTGTTAGATTCAGTAAATACAATTTGTAAATAATATTTCGTTCAATAAAATGTGTAAATTAAATGAACAAATTGGGTGCCGTAGATGTGTTATACAAATTTAAGAAGGAAGATAACATTTTTTTTTTTTTTTTTCCTTGTGAAATTTCATGCCACAAAGTAACCAGAGAATTTTTTTTTTTGATTCATTGAATTAAAAGTCTTATTTGTTCGTTATCTACAAACAAGGTTAATGAATGAAAACTAACAGTGTGGGAAAATAATTCATAAATAAATTCTACTTACAGAAATAGGTTAAGAGCACAAGGAATCGAAGGTAAAATTAATAGTTATATTGGTAATTTCCCAGCGGAAACCAAAAGTTCGAAACAAAACACACGACTTCTCACCTACATACAACAAAAGGCGACCGGATAAGGCTTAATGAGAAATATACAGTGTTGGAAAATAAATTCTCATATACTTTATATATTTATTAATTCTGCTCAGTTATTCTGTTAGAATATGACCTGTAAAAGTAAAATACAGAAAATAACCAATCAATTTGAAAAAAAAAAAATAAATAAAAATTTCACTTGTCTGAATTCCATACTCTAACAGCAATCGGAATTCGAAAGCGGAAATAACACTTACCCTAAACAAAACGGCGCATAGACTTTCCCACTAAGCTTGGGGAACTTTAAGAAAAAACTTAATGAGAAATATTCAGTGTTGGAAAATAAATTCACATATACTTTATATATTTATTAATTCTACTCAGTTATTCTGTTAGAATATGACTTTTAAAAGTAAAATACAGAAAATAACCAATCAATTTGAAAAAAATAATAATAATTTCACTTGTCTGAATTCCATACTCTAACAGCAATCGGAATTCGAAACCGGAAATAACACTTACCCTAAACAAAACAGCGCATAGAGCTTCCTACCGAGGATGGACACCCGTGGGAAAGATTAATACAGAGAACCAAACGGATACTAAAGTAAATTAAGTAGTCCACTAGCTTTTCTGGTTATTTACAGAAATATCTATCAACTCCTATGTTTTGTGTGTTTTGTGGTGTGAATATATGTTAGCCACAGTAAGCTATAATGAAAAAGTGAAATGTTCTTTTCAGATTTGTGTTTGTGTTCTGTGAATACATGTTAATCAACAATTGGAATATTCAGAAAACCTACTGTAAAAGACTTAATGAGAAATATTCAGTGTTGGAAAATAAATTCCCAATTTACGGATGTGACTCATGTCATCCCCTTTGAAGAAAAGCGCTCGCTGGGGGATATTGCAATGACGAAACCTCACCATCTACGCTCCGTAATCTAAAGGACGAAGTAACTAGTTCAGGTTACAGTATTTACAGAAATTTCATTCTTTGTGGTTTTTGTGTTTGTGTTGTGTTGTGGATATAAAATTGAACTATTTTGGAATAATCGAATTTCGAAGAGTCATCTGGAAAGCTGTAAGTACTTTTTTAACTTAAACATAACTGATCGCATGTTGTTTGGTAAGCGTAATTCTAATACTGAATAGTTTTTTTTTTTTTCCATAAGAATAATCATAGGTTATATATTAGAGTATCAACATGGACACATTAGCGATTTTTTATGTCTAATGTGTATGTGTGTGTGTGTGTGTGTTTAAGGACAGGTACTTTAAGTATATAATTAATTATTCAGAAAAGATCGAAACACGAGAGCCATCACGACTTTCTCTAAGAATTCCCACACTTTAACAGGAAAGAAATACCCAAAATGTATTGGAAAATTAGTACAACCATCTAGAGAAGAAAAAAAAAACTGTATGTTTGTGTGACATAGAATATAGTTAAATTAAATTATCATTCCAAACTCAATAACAACAAACATTCACGTCACGAATCCTAATGTTATCTTGATCTTGATCTTGTCAGAAGTGTCCCACCAATCACGAGACGATTACTTAACCACTAAAATCATCCTTCCCATTCAAAACAATAACGTCACTTATTTACAACTAACAACAAATATTCACGTCACATTTCCTTATCTTATCTTGATCTTGATCTGGTGTAAAGTGTCCCACCAATCACGACACGATTTCTTATCCACTAATATCATCCTTTCCATTCAAAACAACAACGTCACTTATTTACAAATAACAAATGACGTCACTTATCTACATCTGAAAACAACACACACCCACAACACGAATCCTTATCTCTACCATCACCCATAATTCCATACGCGAACCAAAACACAAGAACTGAAGCCAGTGACCACATATGCTCCCAGGGAAATTCCTGACTCAGGAAGCCACGCACACCGGAAGCATTTGGTTTAAACTGTCCCACCAATCACAACACGAATCCTTATCTCTATCATCACCCATAATTCCATAGGCGAACCAAAAAAATCCCCCATAATCCCATACGCGAACCAAAACACAAGAACTGAAGCCATTCACACACTTGCCCACATGGAAATTCCAAACTCATGACGTCACTCACAATGACGTCAGGAAGCCACGCCCACTTTCCTTATCTTATCTTGATCTTGATCTGGTCAGAAGTGGCTCCCCTACTACTCACGCCCAAGACCAGCTAACTTGGCTATGGCTGAGAAAGATCCTTGCGCTCCTCACGCCGTTGAAGGCGGGAATCGAACCAAGGACACTCCTTCCCCCAGGCATATGGTTGCGAAGCGCATAGCCACTACGCTAACCATGTGGACATGATTGTTCCAAAGAAACAGTATATGAACTTCACACTGACATAGAAATTCTACCAAGTCTTTTTTTTTCGCGAAAATTCTGATTTTTAAAGTATCTTAGCTCAAATATGATAAAACGTCCATTGGCCAGAAATACCTGGGTTCGATTCCCGTAGTAGTAGTAGTAAAGAAAGGAACATTTGCGAAGGCTTTTCCAACAAAATGAGTTAGCCAGTAGTAATTTTTTTTTTTAATCTCAGAACTTTTAATTCTTCTTTTCTCATAACATTAAGACTTCGGACTCTTTGAAGGTGTCACGAATAATAATAATAATAATAATAATAATAACTAGCCATAGTACACACTGTTATGCATATGAGTATCTTATGTTATACAGGGTGATTCAGAACTCTTGGGCCAAATTGTAAGGGGTGATAGAACACACCTTAACAAGCACTTTTGTCATACAATGCATGGTCCGAACTCAAGCGGTGAAGCGCTAGGGCTTAGTAACTACTGTGTCAGGAAATGAAGCAACACAAGAATGACAGAGGAGATTTGAAACATTTGCAGAAATTACAGAACATAAATTAAAAAATTTTATTGAAAAAATTACAGGATTTTATTGAACAAATTGAACAAACTGCTCAAAAGAGCGACCGCCAACATTAATACAGGCTTCACACCTTCGACGCAGTGATTGGCGTACATTGGCAAAAACACCAGGCATTTCTCGTACAGCGGCAGCGGAAATATAAATCCTGGCAATAAGGTCCACATTGGAATCGATGGGGCTATCGTAGATCAGGCTTTTCATATAGCCCCATAGGAAAATGTCCAGGCATGAGAGATCGGGCGATCGTGGCGGCCAAGCGATGGGACCACCCGACCAATCCATCGTCCTGGAAATGTTGCATCCAAGGTGTTCCGCACATCCACGCTGAAATGGGGTGGCGCTCCGTCATGTTGGAACTACATACGTGTTTGAATGTTTTCTGGAGCAGGGTTCAGTAATTCTGCAAGACCTCTTGTAAAAATACGAGGCACGTTCTCCCATTCAGTCGTGCTGGCAGAAGGCATGTGCCAATCAAATGGTCATGTAGGATTCCAGCCCAAACATTTATGGAGAAACGCCACTGGTATGAATGTGGACGTGTGGCGTGCGGATTTCTGCTAGCCCACACATGATAATCGTGGGTGTTAAAAATGCCCTCACGTGTAAAGGTGCATTCGTCAGTGAATAAGACATGTGCACTGCAGTCTGTTGCAGGAACCACTGTGCAAAATCCATACGAGGCTGGTAATCTGCAGGTGTCAAGGCGTGCACCCTTTGTGCATCGTAGGGGTGTAATCGTTCGTCTCGTAGAACTCGCCACACCGTCGATTGGGGCACATGTACGGCATGAGAAATTGCTCGCGTGCTACATTCGGGACGATTTGCAACCCTACGTAGAATTTCTTCTGTAACACGTGGCATTCTCACACTCCTTGCACGCCCAGTATCCTGCATGCCGCTGACAAAGGAGCCCATTTCGCGCAGACACCGGTACAATCGCTGAAAAGTTTTATGATCAGGCATACGTCTGGTCGGAAAGCGCTCTCGGTACAGTCTTTGGGCTTCGCTCACATTGCCGTCCACAGCTCCGTAAATGAAATGCATTGCAGCCTTCTCCTGATTTGTGAAAGAATCCATCCTTTTTGCACTCTACGGTAGAAATAACGACGACTGCAAAAACCAGCGATTATAAGTGTTCACTGGAAAGCGCCCTCTAGTGCTTCATCGCTTGAGTTCGGACCATGCATTGTATGACGAAAAGTGCTTGTTTAGGTGTGTTCTATCACGCCTTAAAGTTTGGCCCAAGAGGTTCTGAATCACCCTGTATATCTTATGTGATATGCAGTTCGTTGAGTGTTGTCTTGTTATCTGATGTTGTTCTGGTTATTCTGTCGTTTGGACTGAAATAGTGTTTTAGCATAACTGTGTAATGGCATAAGTGTTTTACTTTACTACTACTACTACTACTACTACTACTACTACTAATACTAATAATAATAATAATAATAATAATAATAATAATAATAATAATAATAATAATACAGTAACTTCATATTGTTAGTTGTTTCAACGGTTCAACGGAAGGAAAGTTGGCAAGTCTCATAAAGAGATTACAGAATTTTTTTTTCAGCCCGAAAATTCGGGTTTTTTGTCTGTAAACATGCAAAATGGCCTGGGAAAACACACGCGAGATATAATGCTGTCCTCATAGTCTTAGTTGTTTCGGCTGAAATGAATTCTACAAAGACAAAACAAATAAACATAGCAAACCTTAATTGCTTTGATGTAATCTAAAACAATAACTGCAAAAAATGTCGTTTATCATATTATCTGCATAGCTAGGTAGCACTACTTAACACAAAACTGCTTTCTGTCAGATATTTCTAGACAAGTTTATTTATTTATTTCTGTAAATGTTGAGTGCATGCCACGAGTAAAAAGTGTGTTTTAGGAAGTTCCTTTTCAAATATTACACTGAAATTTTCCTGAACGCATGTTGTGGACTTTAATTTTTATAATTCTTCGTAATTATCATTAATTCTTACAATCTTTGTTTATATATTACACGAGCGCCATCCAGTGGCTGTATTCTGAACAACGGAGAACAGCTGTACAACTTCAAGTATAATAAATCATAAATTAAAGTCCTTTCCAGTTGGGAAGACACTTTGCTCTTTCTTATTCATGTATCACTAATGACCAGAGTTTAGAAGCTAATTCTTAGATTACGGAGGCTGTCTTGGTGAGAGAAACAATAGCACTACATGAATGACGTCATCTTTATTGTGGAATTTCCATTAATATACAATAGAAAGAAGGACAAAAGGAGAAAGCAAAATAATAACAATAATAATAGGGTCTAATAAATAAGTAAGAATAATACTTAAAAAACGTAGATGACTGATTTATCGTGCTGTTATTTGAAAGTTCCATATATTAATTGTCGCAACTTCTTTTTTATTATCGGTTTTTCGGTATTATCACTAGTTATATTGCAGTATTGAAGTATTAAATTATTAAGCCGCTGCCGGGGTAGAAGAGCTGTATCCGAGGCATGGGGAGAGGGGGTCCTTCGTAGACAACTCTACAAACCGCATTGTTCAATTCATTTCGATCAAATTTAAAATACAGATGTTTGTGACATAGCATAAAGTAGCCTGCATAGCTTAGTGGATGTGGCTGATGTAAAACAATGTATATATGTATATATGGGTATGTATATGTATGTATATAAATATATATGGTAAGGATATATTATTAAATGTGCCATTAGCAAAGATTTGTTACAATGACGCAATGTATATTAAAGGTATAAAATTAATGCCTGCATATTCGAATGCAGATGTAAATATGTAACCCACCAGTATAGCTGTGGGAATAGAAATGAATGATGTAAAGAGTAAAAATAACATGCAAATACAAAAAAAAAAAAAAAAAGAAAAAAGAAAGAAATATAGAACTAATGTAATTGGTTAGTAACATATATGAAAATATATATATCTAAAATATTATGTGTAAAAAAAGGAGAAAAAAATATACTTGCAAACTGATATTGTCAACATATCAGAATAATATGTAAACAACAACAACCATGCTATGTAAATATTGTATAGATTGTAAATATTTGTATATAGTTCCGAATGTACATAGCATGTTGATTATACAAATAAAAGCTTAGTGGATGTGGAGTGTGCCGTCCATGGTGCAAGATCGCCCGAAGAAAGAGTGCTGTAAGCTCTGTTCTAGTCGTCGATTAGAGGAACTTTTACTAAGCTTTTTTTTTTTTTTTGACCGATTCCGAAGTTTGTCGATTTCTGGCACGGGCAAGCAGATGATTTTTTCTACTAGAAACTCAAGAAAATCGATCGTAGAACCTATACTCTTTTCAGACAATAAACATAGTGTTATGATTAGGAACCAGAAGATGGCGCGGTTCTCAGTCGCCTCTCTTTTCCGGAAGCCATGTAAAATTAGTGATAGTCTTGGGCTAGCTATCTCTGATTGGCAACCAGTGGAGAGTGAACTTCCCTCCTCAGTCTCCAAAAGCTAGATTGGACGGGAATAAAAGGCGTTAGCTGATTTTTTCATAAAGTACCCAGCCCAATCGAACAAAATTGAGGTTCTCTTGCTCTGCAGATAAGTCTATAAGTTGGATCTTTCAACTATTTTTTAATGAAATTAGGAATATATTTGTTTTTTATATTGCCAAGGATACTTTGACAAATTCTGTACAATTAGATGAAATTAGAGGGTAGTACTATAGAGGTGGGAGAATAAAATGGAGAAGAAAGTACCTAGCGTTAAAATCGCTCAACTAATTTCCATGTTTGCCTACTTACATAACCTAAAAAACTAAATTATATCTGCAAAATAAAAAAGCACATTCATATTAAAACGCGAGCAAAGTACTGAGGAAGCACGTATTGGTTCCATTTTAGAATCTGCTATTTCGTCTGCCATTATTGTTTTAATTGCTGAGAATGTAAACTTGCCCTGTGAAATTCGAGCAGTATTCATAGTAGCAAGCGGTAACAGCTACACCAATAATATCACTAATTATTTCAAATAATATCAGTAAAGTAGCTGCTTTTTTTTGTTTGTTTGGCTTATTTTTATAAGCCAAACAAAACAAAAGTCATTACAGGGGATAAATAAGGAATATAAGAAATAAATATAAACATATATATATATATATATATATTTGAAAAAAATATAGATTTAATGACTATAAAACCGAGATAACATATAAAGATTTTAATGATAAATACTACTAGTTTCGGCATATAGCAGCCTTCTTCAGGTATTTATAAAGGAATACTAATAAACATTGAATTATCTAAACAAACTGGAAAGATTAAAAATCTCTATGTACAGAAAACCTACGCATACCAATAGATATTTTCATAATCTTTCTCATCATTTTCCACCACAAAAACTTGGAACTATATCTACCTTAGGACAGAGCACGTTCTCTCTTAAATGATCAAGATGAACTACAAAAAGAAATGAATCACCTCACTCTTATTTTTAAACAAAATGGATACTCTGAAAAAACAATTAAGAAATTTCTTCTGGATCCTCCTAGGCAGTGCACAACAGAGACTATTAATTTTAAAGATAGCATCTCCATTCCATACATAAGCACAGTCTCCAAAAAAATAGCTAAAGTCATTAAAAAATATAATATCAGGACCTTCTTCACCACACTTCCTAAAATCCGTTCTCTAATCAGCCATCCAAAACCTACTCATCACAACCTTAAGTACCCTGGAGTATATAAATTGTGGTGCGATTGCAATATCCCATACTTTGGTCAAACAAACAAATCTATTGAACAACGGATAGAAGAGCATAAGAGAGACATCTCTTATAAAAGATCTCATGCAACTGCGTTATCCAATCATGTTCTTTTTTCAAATAATCCTAATGATGACCAACAAAGCCACTCCGTTTGCTGGAATAGATCAGAAAATATCTTTCGCTGTGATGATGAGTTTGAGAGGAAAATTGTAGAATCAAGGGAAATCCTGCTGAACCCGGTCCACTTAAACAACAATTTAAGTTATAACATCCCAGATAGCCATGTTGCAGTTATTCAATATTGGCGTTCACGTGAACCTGCACGCACAATTGCAATAAACAATGGCACGCCAGTTGGAACAACTTGAAAAAATACAACGTTTTTATGTATCGATTATGTGAGGCAATTTGTACCTGTAATTTCCAGTTTGTTTAGATAATTCAATGTTTATTAGTATTCCTTTATAAATACCTGAAGAAGGCTGCTATATGCCGAAACTAGTTAAACTCATTAAATCTATATTTTTTTCAAATGTACAACAACCGAGTAAAAGCTGATCACCATATATATATACAGGGTGTTCGGGATAAATTTGACATATTTATAATTAATTATAGTTTTCCCTAAGTTACATGTATTAACACACACTTCTCTTCATTTAAAAGTTTGGACCCTTCTTCATTCATATACAAGATGTCAGAAAGGATGGATAGCTGGAACCCACCTGAATCATGGAAGAGAATAACTTGTATCATGATGATTCGTGCCCGCCATCAAAATAAGGATATTACGACTGCTGCCCAATGCTCCCTGAATACAGTAAAAACAATCAGGCATGAACTAGAGACTTGCAATGGTGACTACGAGGATGTAGCAAGAAGAAAGATCCCTAGCAGACGATCTGATTGCGTTCGTACAGCAGAATTCCTCGCAAATCTGCAGGAACAGGTGTTGAAGAACCCTGGCATTGGAATTCGGGCTTTGTTCGTGGAGTTGCTAACTGTAGTCAAGCCCTGGATAACAAGGGTAGCCAATGGTAGGCCGTATGTATGGCAGCAGGATTCGGCCCCTTGCCACACCTCTGGGAAAAGTCAAAAATGTTTGTCTGAAAATTTCTACGACTTCACCAGTCCAAATGTTTGGCTTCCAAACTCCCCAGACCTTAACCCCATGGATTATTTCGTATGGGGCGCAGTTGAAAAAGACACCAATCGCACTTCCAGTAATACAAAAGCCCAGTTAATGGATAAAATTAAAACAGTTTTTGCGGCCCTTCCCAGGGAGACTGTAGCATCAGCTTGTTCGAGGTTCCGAAGCAGAATTAGTTAAACTAGTTAAACTCATTAAATCTATATTTTTTTCAAATGTACAACAACCGAGTAAAAGCTGATCACCATATATATATATATATATATATATATATATATATATATATATATATATATACATATCTACAATTTTCCTCTCAAACTCATCATCACAGCGAAAGATATTTTCTGATCTATTCCAGCAAACGGAGTGGCTTTGTTGGTCATCATTAGGATTATTTGAAAAAAGAACATGATATATATATATATATATATGCAGTGGTAACTTGCAAAAAAAAAAAAATTACTAAACCAGTATTCAGGATACAAACACAACAAAGCACCTGGCCGCTTTCTTACCTATTAGTTCAAACATCTTCCGGATTAGATTGATATTAAGGTTAGTTTTAAACCGTAGAAGATCAGAAAAATATCCTCCAAGAATCATTCCCAAACTCTGTGATGCGAATATGATGGCATTGGCAATCCCATTCTATGACACGAAAAAAAAAAAAAAATGCATTTCTATATTAAAAGCAAGGAAACTATTTTAATTATCTATTTTACATTAATTATAATGATATTTTCAATAAAAACATGGAAATTTATCACCTTTATTTGCGTAATGCAATTTCAAAAATCGGTAAGCAAAAAATATTTATCCCCTGTAATGCTATTAGTCATTACAGGGGATAAATAAGGAATATAAGAAATAAATATAAACACATGCAATTTACAGACAAAAAATACTGTTAGTGGTGGTCATGAGCGGTAGATGGCGCTGATGGTAGTTGAAGAATCAAGTAGTAGATGAGACGATGAGATGTGTGTAGCGCAGTGGAAGTGCACTCAGTGCCCTCCCACGATGAATCCTTGAACTCCTTGGATGTGTCATATAATAATAATAATAATAATAATAATAATAATAATAATAATAATAATAATAATAATAATAATAATAATAATAATAATAATAATAATAATAATAATAATACATATTTCGCTTAAAGTCATTCAAGGAAAGAAACACATACTATAAGTAAATTGCATTAAAATGCATTGTGCCTACTCAGAGAGATTATATCACTTTCTAACTTTAGCTAAGCAGCTTAGTGGAGAAAAATTGGATGTTGCTTGCCCTTGAAGGAACTTTATATTTCTTTTTTGAATATATAATAATTTATACAAGTTCTGTATTCTAAAGTCATAGATCATCCCCTACAACAGTTGTCATACCTTTTTCGAAACTCATTCATGCCAGACGCACTCAGCACTTCAGTAGACAAAGTTATCTACTCACTCATTGTTTTGTTTTCCAGAAAAAATCTAGCTCTCATCCCTTTCTTAACTCACTCAACCTTAACGTATACGGATGCTCCTTGTCTTCTCCCCGCCTTCCATAAAACAAAAATTTCACTTGTTGATAACCTTTTCAGAAGTTCATAGACCTCTATCATATTACTTGGCTTTCTCCTGTTTAACAGTGTCTGCAGTCTCAATCTATTCTCGTAATCTACATTCCATAAATCCAATATCATCTTTGTACCTCTTCTTTGCACCCTTTTCACAGCTTCTTTAACACTTTCTGATATCTATCTGTCAACCATTCACTCATCCAAGTCAATAGTTTATATTCCAATCCCATATTCTCCAGTTTATGCAACAGCCTTTCGTTTCGTATCCTATCAAATGCCTTAGCAAAAACTAATAGTATCATAGTGTATCCATTTCCTTCTTCCAATACAGTCATAACATTGTTATAAAATATGAACAAATTTCCCAGGCATGAGTTCCCTTTAGTAAACCCATGCTATTCCTTGCAAAGTACATCTTGTTTGTCCACCCATTTCAGTATACGAGTGCTTATCAACTTCACCACTACTCCAGATATACTGGCAGCTTGTTAGTTGGACACATCAGTTTTTGCACCATCCTTGTACAACGAAATTATCATACTTTCTTTTACGAGCCGAGCATCTGACCCAATTGCTGAATTGACATCCAGGTTATGCAACAGCTCTTGAACCTCATTATTGTGCACTCGTATTTATTTATTCAGCGCAGTGGTAGCATTTTGCCAGGTATTACATACACCTGGTTGATAAATCTTAGCAAGGTGAGCACTCATTATATGAACAATTTCATCTGCTTCTACCACAAGCGTACGGTCTGCATTCACTAAAGTTATTCTTCCGTATTCATTTTTCTTTTATTGCAGCATAGCGATAAAATTCTTTTGGGTTGCCTTTAGCGTGCACTAAACATTTCACACTAAAAGTGAGTATTCTTATGTATCTAATGTTGTTTGATGCTGATGAATTGAAAGACTATAAACTGCTTTTATCTCCAGTCGTGTTCAATTGAGCTGAACTGCCGGACAATTTTTTGCTTAGTCATCAATCAAGAGATGATTTCTTCTCCATTTCTGTGCAATGGTGTGTGCAGTTTGTAGGCGCTTTCGGAAGAGACAGCACCAATCGTCGTCAAAATCGTGTTTCTCCATCCAGAAATATTTAAAACAGTATGAAAAAATGTTCTAGCGCAATTTTAATTCCAGTGTTAAAATTAGACAGTAATAACTGTTACTTTACATGAGGATCAAAATATATGTTTCGCTGCACTAGAGGTGCATGTAGTGGTGTTATCCTTGATGGACGTACTTTTAATTGCTCCTTTGGGTCTTGTGCATCTTGTTTATTAAGTATAACCAGCATTAATTATCTGGCTTGCGGGTTCGAATTCTGGCTGGGACATGGAAGTTTGTGATTATCTTTAGACGGGAGATGAATTTTGTCGTCTGTGAAATCACTGCCCAGCTTAATGGAGACCTGAAGTGGCTTGAAAAAAATTTCCATGTTTGGGCTCTAGAGCAAAATAATGTTTTAAAAAAATTAAATTAAAAAACAATTATATCAATCTGCCAAAAATGAAAATCCGATTTGCTGATAGTTATACATCTAAATACCAAATAATAACCAACAGTAGAAATAATTAATTGAATGTATTTCTAAATTCTGCAGGAAGATGACTTAATCTTAGGAGATATGAATATTGGTGAAGTACTGTTAATGCCGTAGTTTGTAGACATCTACAATTTTTCCTGCCGAAAGCGGTTTAATCGTGTCATATGAGAATATAAACGCACTTCATATTAAATTTATTTTATCACCCCAAAATAATACAAAATATTAAAAATTAAAATTTCAATTATTAAAAATTAAAACATTTCGTGATTTAAAATCTGAGTCTTCCTTGATAGTTCATCGTACTTCAATTACCTGGGTCATATTGAGATAGAGAGCTTTCTCAAGAAATGAAGGCAGTTCAGCAATAAGAGTGAAATATCCCCAAAACCCGGCAAATCTTGTTATAGCTGCCGCCCACACTGGCACTGAAGTCAAGATCTTCTTCCATGGAGTTGGAGGAACCTAAAAGTGGTTAAAATTAAAAATGTATTTTAATTTAATATTAAATTAAAATACATTTTTATTATTTCTATAATTATACAATTATGCGTTATTTGATCTCAAAGTAACTGAAGCATAAATTATATGAGAATTAATTTTGATGCCAAGATCTCAGTTTGAAATAATTATGACACAATATCAACCTAGTACTGATTACTTTTTTTTAAGTTTCTTTGTTTAATGGAAGTAGATCAGCTCCTTTCTTGATATTCTAGGATGCCTACAGCAGTGCTGTACGCCAAAACAGAAATCATTCACAGCCAAGACTACCTACAAGGTAGCCCATAAGTCATGGAACATTCCGTAGAAAGGGCTCATCTTTGTGAAGCCGAAAATAGAAGGCATTTACGTGATGTGGTGTTTCATAATTAAAAAAAAAAAAAAAAAAAAAAAAATCTGGTGATGTTAAAAAACTTATTCAGTAGCTTCACAAAGAGGGGCCTTTCTATGCATGTTCCATAACTTACGGGCCACCCTCTCTCTATATATATATCCGCCTCGGAATGACGAAATTAACCCAGTGAATAGCAAAGAACATTAACATGTGCTTTGCTATTCACTGTTTTGCATATAAAAAAAAGATATTATAATAATATATTACCTCTTTAGGTGGTTCTCTGGTTATTTTCAAGTAGATTAACTCCTTTCTTGATATTCTAGGATGCCTACTAGGAGTGCTGTACACCAATAGAACCCAAAACAGAAACCATCCACAGCCAAGACTACCTATATGGTATTATAAATTATATGTGTCTGAATGCTTGGAAGTAATTTATATATGTGAGCATCAGGTGTGCATACAGAAAGTCATAAACACAAACCATTGATATACAATAAATCTAGTAGTAAGTTTGGAACTCACCGAAAACGTAAAATACTGAAGGCCAACCACCGTGAAATCCAAATTCGCACAGGATTGCTGACGCTGGCATTCCAATAATTGTACCCAAATTAGCACCGATTGATGCTATGGCTATTAGCAAACTGCGTTCTTTTAGGGGCGTCCATCTAGAGAACATAGCGTACATAGCTGGATAAGTAACCCCCTGTAAAGAAAGCACTCGAATTTGAAAAATGAATTGATTTCATTCTTGGGAAATGCTGCGTGAACGATTTCAAGGTTTTTGTATGAAAATAAATAAACGGCTGGTTACTTCTGTATTCATCAATCGTTTCTTCCTTTTGTCTTTGTCTCTCTCTCGCATTCACACACACACACACACACACACACACACACACACACACACACACACACACACACACACACACACACACACACACACACACACACACACACACACACACACACACACACACACACACACACACACACACACACACACACACTTTTGGAACACAGGTTTTCCCAATACAATTTGAGGTGGATTAATCCATTTACAACTGTTGTCAAATGAAAATTACTGAAAACAGCTAAATCTTAAAAAAAAAAAAAAAAGCTAGAAAAGAGCTAAAAAGGAGTTAAAAATAACAATTTGAAGCTAAAATTTTAGAAGTAATAGCTGATACTTTTCAGTTACTTATTTTATTCAAGATGAAGTGATACTTGCTGAAGTGGCTAAAGATATCTTCCAAGTGGTCTTCTGCGCTTAATTCACCCACGCTTTCCCTTAGATTTTCAGCTTTATTATATGTGGCCATCATTCCAATATTACTCGGTGTAGATGCTGGTAAATAATAGTCTGTACAGCAACTGTTGTTACGGCTGAGGCCATACTTGACTGAACAAGTGCAATGTACTGGTGACCTGACCAGATTTTTTATTTCTTTTTTTTTCATTTTTCAGAGGATTAGTTTGTAAAAATACAATTAGACATCAATGGAAGTAACTGGTTGTTCGAATTCATTACATATTAGCAAACAAATAAAAAATATCCTTTGGCACGTATGGAGCTCTAAAATAATAATAATAATAATAAAAAGTTCAAAAATATATAAATTTCATGTACGTTGAATTTGAATACAGAACATTTAGAAGTAGTAGGATTCATTCGCTCAGTTAAGAACTTCAATGTTTCCATGACAACAGGTTGTTAAGCACAACCTGTTGTCATGGAAACATTGAAGTTCTCAGGATATCAAATAAATTTATATGAAGCGATATGAAGTTTTCTTTTACTCAATTCACAATACACATTTTTATAAATTTCAAGAAAAATACCAAATTCAAAATTATCTGAAAATACTAATTGTTTTCCGCTTCGCTTGAAATTACACATAATTTAAATAAATAAAATGCAAAAAACTAACCTCACCTAGACCTTTCAACACCCGAACCGCAATCAGTGCCGAGACATGCAACCAAGCTGCGAGAGGAATTAGCAGAGTTAAAGCCGATGTACTTGCAACGCCAATTCCAAATAACCACTTTCCTCCATACCGCTGTGCAAGCCATCCTCCAGGAAGCTGAGTGATAACGTAGCCATAATAGAAAGCTCCAAGTATGATACTTTGAGTATAAGGATCCCACGTAAAATCGCCATCCTAGAAAATAAATAAACAATAAAATAAAAAAACAACAGTAATAATAATAAATAAATAAATAGAAACGTAAACACGCACTCGATTTATCAATTTAAAATTGAGTTTAAAATAATTTATTTATAATTTATTAGTAGACGAAAGAGATTATATATATGTACATCCTGCATTCTTAAAATATCTCTTTTTAAAGAGATTTTAACCTCCCTCATACGTTTTATTCTTCTTTCGTTATCAGTATGAGTAATGCACACACTGAATGGTCTTTGTCGTAGAAAGTAATCAACTCGCTGCAAATTTTCGCAGCGAGTATATTCTCCTCAAAACGCAGTTATTTTACTTATCGTCTGCTTAATTATGACTTTAAATATCGTCCATTCCAAATCAAAATTGAGAGAACTCGACAAATTTTATTCAATGCAATAAATATTATAATAAATATTTATTAAATTCTATCCGGCAAGAGCGAAGTTATTGTTTCGAAACGTTATGGCAAATTTCGTCATTAAAAAATTGTCCGATTTATAAAAGTGAATTTTCGTCAAAGTTTGGTACAGATTCGAAAACAAGCAAGATTATTTATTTTTATTTCAGTATACGTTTAATTGCCTAATGATATTCCAGCTTTACTTACCTTTTCAAAATTGTATTCTTTAGAAGAATTAAATTTTAATTCCTGGCATTTCGGATTATGATGATGATCTTTGTGATTTTCGACAGCTGAATTGTTAACCATCGCAATCATCGCAACGCTCAAGTTCACTCGTAAGCAATAGACGAAAAGAAGTCCGCAAAAGAGAAGAAACGTAAGAAGAAATCGAGCAGGGATGCAATCTGTTTTTAATGCAAACAAATAACTTGATTAAAATAATCTCTAAAAAAAAAGATTCAAATAATCTAGAATTTTTCCTTAAGAAATTCCATCAGAAGAAACAATCTACACAGCTTGGAAAGAAGTCAACGGACACCCCCCCCCCACCCCCATTGGCAAGGTGCATCGTGCCATGTAACGAGTCACGCTTTTGTAGCCAGTATAAATTGCAGGAATATGAGGTATCAACATCTCTGCCAAAGAAAAAGACGGATACTGGATAATCACCAACTATCTGATCAAGGAGCTAAACTTGATATTTTCTTCGAAAATCTGGCTTGAGTGCGTTGATATCTATTTAGAAAAGACCTGTCTTGGAGAATCAGTCATGGAAAAATACCAGTTCAATGGAAACACATAAAAGCAAACAAACTCATTTGTTGTTTGTGGTTCTATAGAAACGATCAGGCATTCCGTTTATGACTGTCCACTAGCGTAACAGATAAATGTAGACAAGGCTTTACAAATTCCAACCTTCACGATCGATGAGGTGTTATTCCTTTTTTCCCTCTTTCGACGAACAAGGAAACCAAACTTTACATGTTCCTCATTAAAGAATTAAAGTATCATGTTTGGAAGACGAGGCAAAGGGACATATCTGAGCACCTACGGAAGCATATAACTTCCGTAGAGGATCATTATATAGTGCTATTATTGGAAAGTTTTCTCACGCTCTTTTCAACTTCCTCATCTTGGAAAAAGTTCGTTTAAGCATACCAGGATTTGTAGAACAGTGGTGTGATCAGGCCATCATTTGCAAAATAGATCAACGTAAGCTCACAGTTTGTTCTTCCGTTTATTTGAGTATCAGCAGTGTTATTGTTCTTTTCAATTCGCTTTCCTCTATTCCTAATGAAGTGGAAATTCTAAGCAAACCTAGGGTGCAAAGGCAAACTCGAAGCGGGAAGTCCCGAAATGGAAGAACTCTCCAAGGCGCCGAATTTTCTACACTCTTTTTCTCTTTGTATTTCAGCACATACACGAAACAAAGAACACAGACCATACTATTCTCTGAGACAGATAATACAAATTTATAAATAACTAATGATTTAAAATCAGTTTCTGAGATCTAGAATAATAGATCAGTGATGTATTTGTACATGTTGTCTCAAGGAACTGACGGAGTTTGAAAGAGGCGTTGTGATAGGATGCTATATTGCAAACTTATCTGTTCGGCAGATTGTTGACAAATTGGGCCATCCCAGGTCAACCATCAATGATACTATACTGAGATGGGAGCGCAGGGAGTCAACTGCAAATACCCCGCAGTGGACAACTGAACGGCCCAATGAACGTCTCTTACCAGAGTGCGTAACCACAACTATGAAATTCGGAGGTGGCGGTGTGATGGTATGTTTTTCCTGGTTTTGTTTGTGACCTGTTTGTGGTGCCACGAAAATTGAACTCTGAGAGGTATCTGAACATTCTGGATAATGCAATGTTTCCTACTTTGTGACGTTTCTACGGAACTGCCCATTATCTCAGCAATACAGTGTACTGTGTCATGAGGCTGCTGCTGTAACTGCATGGTTTGTGGACATGAACATCACCACACTTGACTAATCCACAGAGCCCTGTTCTAAACCCTATTGAACATCTGTGGGATGAACTGGAGTACCGAGTGAGGTCAAGGGACGTCTACTCTACAACAGTTTTGGATCTTATTACATTCCTACAGAAAGAATGGTCCACAATTCCCATTGATCGCTATCGTACGCTGGTGAAAAGTATGTCCCGATGGATTCAGGGCCGGCTGGAGGTTTTGTGGAACCTCGGTAAAAAGTTATAAGTGGGGACCCAAAATATTTGCCAAAAAAAAGAATTTTTTATCGAAAAATCATATAATTTTATTAAACTTATTTTACTCAAGAAAATCCACCTTGGAACCCACACCATTTTCAGACATTAAAAATATTCTGTTAGGGTTAGGGACCACGAGATGGCGGCACTTGCTAGCCACCTTCTATCTAGGACCACCTTCTATAGGACCTCTAAAATATTTTGCCATATCAATACATCTCTGAAACATCAAAAATTCTATTATCAAATTTTCTTAGAAATTTGAAAGTGCGGGGACCCTCTGAATAAGGGGACCTCGGTATGAGGCATGTAAAACCGACTTCTGAGTCGGCCCTGGTTAGATTGCAGCAATGATCGCAGCAAAAGGAGTCCTACATCTTATTAAGGTGGACTCCATGGATGCTGGCTTCTTTCCAAGGAGTGTAGTTTAAATACATCGGTATTAGAAATAATTTATACGTACACTATTTAGATGCTTTAAAAGCAAAAAAAAAAAAAAAATGGAGTTTCCATTTCTACGGAACAATATAGTAAATATAGTATACAGCAGAAATATTTTATTTTCGTTCTCTATTAACCAATTTATTGTATGTTACTAATTCATATTCTTATATTGTAACGAATTAAAAAAAAATTCGTCGAGAAATATTTTCGACATTAAAAAAAGTAGTTTGAAATGTTTAGTTAATTATTTAAGAATATGTTCTGTAATTCTTATGTAAGAAACCTTATTATCAGAAGAACATTTCGGACAAAATTAAAATTGTGTTATTATTTTAATATATAATTTTAATGCATAGTATATTAATAGTTGAGATGGTTTTATAATATAAAATTATGATTCTGATGAATTTTCAGAATTTTAGAAAACATTTTAAACTATTTATAATCTTGAATGTAAAAGTATGATATTCGAGAAAAATCAAATTAATTCCATTGGTTAATCGTGCAAAATGGTATCACATCCCCAAGAAACTTTGGGGATGTGATACCATATTGAGAACCTCCATAGATCAGTAGGTCTCGACAAATCTGTTTCAGGGCCGTTTCTACATTTTGCGAGGCCCTGTGCGAAATGGAAAAGCGGGGCCCCTGAAAGTTCTAACTTTTATGGAAATTTTAAATGGAAGAATATCTTGTTAATTAATTAATTAAATCAAATATGAAAAATATTTATGCACATAAATAAACAATATGCTCTTTAGCATCAAATTAAGTAAAGGAAAAAAATTAGTTAAAAAATAAATGTGTTTGTATGTACATGATATATTATTTTATTATGTAAGTACACATTATCATATAAATACGCCAGAACAATGATTTATTTAATAATATAAAAATATGAAAAAAATATCCATTTTTACTATAAAGAATGAAATATGTGTATAACAACTAATAAGATTTTAAAGAAATCTTAATGTATTAAATTTTATTTCACCTAATGCGCTTATCAATAAAATCAATTATAACGCTATCAAAATTCAAATTTTTTACAATTTCATGCTCTATAGATATTATTGCCAGGGACGACAAACGTTCTTGAGACATAGAAGATCGCAAATAGGTTTTTATTAATTTTAATTTGAAAAATGACCTTTCTGCTTATGCGACCGTAACTGCACTGGTCAATAATATTTTAAATGTCGTAGTAATATTTGGATAAATATCCGACAAATTATTTACAATTATGAATTTTAAAATATTAATGGGTGCATCTTCTGGAACAATATTTCTAAAAATAATTAATTCATTGTAAAATTCAGATTCATCAATATCTATATTCAATTTTTGATACAGCTGTTTGCAGCAAAATTTTAATTCATTTTTTGTCATTTTTCTTATTGATTTCATATCATAAAGAAATCCAAATGATTTTTTGGTGAATTTTATACAATTCAAATCTTTTTTTTGACAGATTGTAGAGCAGTATCTCAAATTACAAAAAAGAAATTTATCCTAAAATTATCTTTTTATCACCTATGTGTGATTCATCAGGCGTTTCATAATAAAAAAATACTTTTCTTCGACGTACTCGACTTTCTTTAAATTAAATTTTTATTTCTAATAGATTGGACAGTTCTTTAGCAATCCCAAAACAGCTATCAAATCCTGATATTCTGCTCTTCAAAGTACTGCACTAACTCTTTAATAAGCTTAGTTGCTACGTCTATGGGAATTTTTGCATTTTGTAATACTTTACTTACTAAATTAACTCTTGACAAAAGCTCATACGAAATAATTACAAGGCTTAGTATAAACTCAAATGAATCTATTTGTTCATATATTCAAACCACTTCTTCTTTGATAGTATTATCTGATGCAGTTTTAAAAAATTCTGGAATTTGAAAACGTACAACTCTAACTGATTCTATTCTACATTCCCAACTTGTATCACATAACGGTTTTGGAGTTAATTGTTTAACAACTTTCTTTAATATGTCCCAACATCAAGTTGAGGCAGCAAATAATGTATATATTTTTTGTATAACATTAAAAAAAATTATTGCTATAATTGATGATTTTGCGACATCCCCTAAAATCAAATTTAAATTTTGACAGGTGCAAGGAGTATAAAATGCCTTTTTGTTTTCATTTAAAATGTAAGCACAGACTCCTTATATACTCTTTTCATATTCGCTCCATTATCATACCCTTGCCCTCTACAATCTGACAATTTAAGATTTAATTTATTCAAAAGTGATTTTATATTTTCATATATACCTTTACCAGTAATTGTTAAAAAGTGTTCACGAATTTCAATATCTGCTTCAAATATATGTAAAAATCTAAAAATTACTGAAATTTGCTCCTGATGACTAACATCAGGAGTACAATCGAGAATTATTGAATAGTAATTTGCCTGTTGTATCATATTTACAATATTTTGTTGAATTTTGGTTCCCATGTCAACAATTAATTCATTTTGCACAATGGGTGATAGATACGAATTTTGTTTCTTACATATAATTTTTTTTTCCCGAACATCGCATTAAATTATCTTTTAAAAGTCCATGAATACATGCATTTCATGTGCACTGGATTTCGTTCGTGCTACTTTAATCTTTCACTTACATGTCGCCAGTCAGAAAAGCCATTATTAGAAAAAAAAATTATCATCAGAAGAAAATAATTTGCAACAAAAACAAAAAATAGAGTTGGAAGAGTTTGAATATACAAGCCATCTTCTGTTTTGCTTCTCTCCGTTTCCAATTGTCTTAACATAGTGAGTTGTGGAAAAACAACTCTTGTTTTCATCTTTTGGAAAATCATTTTCAGTCAGAGGAGAAGGTGGAACACGTTGTACAATTTGCGTTAGTGTTGCATTGTCCAAAATTTTAGGCCATGTTGCTGGATCATCAATAGTAAATAGTTCACCTTCCTCTGGTGTCTCAGTTTTAGGATCTTCAATACTCATTGTTTGACCAAACGCGTCATGCTCTCCGCTTCCTATGAGTATTTCAGAACTCTCATTATTAATTAATGTTGAAGCCGAAGAACTGTTTGTAGTTATTTCAAAACTCCCGTTATCAACTGATATATCTGAACAAATATATGAGTTCAACTTCATAAATTTAAACAGTGAATTTCTTTGACGTTCCTCAGCAGCTTCTTTTTCTTGTTTTCGCTTTCATTTTTCATGCCCGCTTGGGTATTTTCTTCCATAATAATCTCTCTCACGACTAGTCATAGTCTAGAATTAAATACGATAGATTTAATTGTAAAATAAGTTAATAAATTAAAACAAAATTACCTGATAAATAAAATATATCTAAAATAGATAATATTAGAAAATAAATAAATCTAATGTAGATTGAAAACTGCTATTGAAGAAAAATTCTGATGTCGGATAACCAAAAACCAGTTTACAAAATGTATTTTTAAAGATGTTTTTGCAAGTAATGTCACATAAAAAATTGCCATGAGAGTACGTGTATATACTTACTTGTTCATAAAATCATAAACTAAAATAAAAAAAACTCCTTAAAATTATTAAAAACACCTGTTTTACAATGCACTTTTCCCTATTTTTTCCACTTTTCCACTTTTCCCTATATGTTGTACGATATTGTTATATATCTTAGAGAAGTTTCAATAAGATCGTACCGCTCTAGCGCTACGATCTTATTTCGCTTACTATAACAACAATAGTTGGTTGTAAAATTATATACATATATTTTTCTATATAATATTTTTATATAATAATTATAATATTAATTTATATAATAATTTTAAAAAATTGATTTTCTTTTTTTCAATTTTTTGCGGGGCCCTGTGCCACCTCACAGTTCGCACCCATGAATACGGCCTTCATCTGTTTGTTGAAAAGGTTTGTGTCGGAATCCCGTCTGCACGTGAAGAACCTTTATCAGGACTTTGAGCTTGAAGGTAAGCTAGACAGTCTCATGCGAAAGGTTTGTGTTATTCATTAGGAAATATAAATAAAAGAAAAACCACGAAAATCAGTCATACAGTATACCTGATGTTCATCTTATTGTGATGAAGAAAGAAAAAAAAACATTAGGTCTGCAAATCTGTCATAATCTATTTGAAGAACGTGAATTTAACTGAATAAGACTGACCTTGAACTTTCGATTAAATTGCATGCCACGTGGCCTAACTACGGAAGTATCGTAATCTATTCGCTCTCAAATTAATTTTCAGTTTGATGTAACAACGATAACTCTACTAAAAACATAATTCTACTTTGGGCTATTATCGATACATCCAATTTATAATTAAATCGTATTTAGTTAGAAGCTAATATAATCCCTTAACAGCAATGATGGGAAATATAACGATAATATGCATTTATTATTAGTATTGTTATTATTATTTTTTGTACTTGTTTCTTAAAGGTAATCGTCTGTTTGTTTCTTAAAACTATACAGACAATTGGTTACAATAACCAAAATACAGACGATAAATGTAAACATTCCGCTAAACCAAGCATAACATAAATAAAATACAACTTATAATTCTGAAATAAACTTAAAGCAAAATATACTGCGAACTGTTCTAATACTTACCACAAAGAAATCCGCCATTTCTTTTATGTAAAAGAACTGTCAGACTTTCACTCTCCAACATAATGAGTGCTACTGTAAAAAGCTTTTGCTAACTACGATGCCAGGAAAGGAAAAGGATAGACTATTTATTTTTCATTGGGGTAAACGACTACTCTTTTTATCGTTGGATATCATCGGCAGTGCCTGATCTTTGATTACTATTATCGTCTTGGTGATTTCTCAATCAAGCCATTGTAAGACAGACGATATGGAGAAAAATCTTTTTTCATATCAATTTGTTATTTTCATTTTATCTTCTAGTATTCATTATGTAAAGTGAGCTGACTTTACACTAGGGTGCCCATAATTAAAATAAATAAAATAAAATAAACCTGGACATCAAATTCGAGATTTCCTGAAAAAAAAAATAATAAAATAAAATATTCTCAACAACGTAAAATTCACAATTTTGAATGAAAAATTCTTAATGCTAAATTGAACAAAATTATATATTTAAGACATCTTTTTCACCTGTTACGATCTTTTAATGTAAAGTAAGCTGTGTTTAGGAGCTTCCATAGCTCAGTTAGTATCGACAAGCCCTTTTGCTGGAAAGACCAGCATTCGAACCGCGTCTGCGACGTGAGGATTCTTTATCAGGTCTTTTTAATGAGATAGTGAGTTAGCTGGTCACACGAAGATGGAGGTTTTTCCCCTTCCGGATACTCGAGATTTTCGTCCCAAAAAATAGGCAATTCAACTCTATGTGAACACATATATATGTGTTCACATAGAGTTGAATTAATTTACGTTGAATAAATTAGCTGCATTAATTTACGGTAATAATCTCTAATCAGGGACTTCACCCTCCATAAGAGTCGAATGGGTCGGAATAGAATTGAAGAAGACTTGTGTGTTTGTAGCTGTTAATTAAGTAGTAATAAGTAAACTTGATAAATAGTAAATAAAACTGAAAATTAAGTTGTATTTTTCTTAATAGTAAGAAAATTAAATTTAAAGCAAAACACATCGGAGTACCTCAAAATTTATCAGTTTGAAATCCCAGGAGTTTATGTTTCTTAGAATTTTGTAGTTGTGGCTGATGCAGCTGACCTCATATACTTTTCAGAAGCATCTATGTTTTTGTTTGTTTTCATATTATTTTTCCTTTACTCACAAACTCACAACACCTTTGAAATAGGTTTTTATAATTATCACTGATTTTACCGTGTCAATGTGCAACCGATTTTCTCCTTCCTACATAATAACTTCCAAGTATCCATAGTTCAGTTGGTTTCGAAGAAGCTCCTTTGTTGGAAAGACCTAGGAAGGTGAAGAAAATAAAAATATATCGAGTGACAACAGTGCAGTATTTATTGCAAAACCTATCTCATCAACGTTGGGCATATTTTTTGCACTATTCCCATCCCCTTCCCCGTTTTTTTTTTTTTTTAATAACGCAAGCAGATAATTCGTATTTTGTTAATTAAATCAATGTAACAAAAGAATGGCAAAGCTGTTTAGCCTTTTGCTGCAAGTCTAAGTTGTCACTGAATTACACTATTCTTTACATTCCCCAAAAGTAAAAAATTAACCCAGTAAAATACATCCATCTAAAAATTAATCTATTAATTTAAATGATAACCGACACTTAAGGATCTCAAAAAATTTCAATACCTTTTATAAGAATTCACGCAAGAATTGTTCAGCAAGCATGACGACGATTTCCACTATCTTCCGTGGCTGCCACGAAGTCCGGATCTGAACGCTATTGAGAACGTATGGGACATGTTAGAAATATAGATCCCGGGAGAAAGGCCTCCTCCGTCAAATTTGAGCTAATTAAAGGACTATCTGGTGAATGTAGTTTGTCGGAGACTATCTGGTGAATGTAGTTTGTCGGAGATATAAAATCAGCTAACGCCTATGTTGTTTCCGTATAGGGATTAGGCGGGGCCGTTTACCCTACTAACTTTTGGAGACTGAGTGGGCAGTTCAATCTCCATTGGCAGCCAATCAGAGAGATAGCTGGCCCAAGGCTATCACTGATTCATTGGTACGCAGTGAAGAAGGCGGCAAGCTAGTGCCGCCATCTGAAGTTAAATGTCTAATACTGACATTTAACTTCAGCATATGCACGTGCCTCCTGTTCCATCTCTAGCAAACTAAAATCAGTGTTCTATATTCACAATTTCTTCTAAAAGCTACATAACTGCAGAATTCCTTACATTTCGTTTTTCTGCACATATAATATCCTTCATGTGTCAGCTTCTCCTTTCACAGTTCCCATGGCCTTTGTAGCTTTCTTATCTCCACCCTGTGTATTCTCCTAACTCAAGAAATACAACTTAACCTTGCCATTAGTAAATAATCTTGGATAGATCCCCAGGCACTAGTGATTTCTCAGCTAATCATATCCATGGTTAGGTAACCAACCTGTTTCCTTAGTTTGTCACAGTCTCTGTACTATAATTTCACACATCGCTTTTGTCAGTGAAGCTTGCACCTCTTTAGTTACTTCCGATTTCAAAACAGCGTTGATCACTTTCATTAACTGGTGGCATCATGGTGATTGCATCTATTATCATAACACAAGATGTCATTACTAAATCCATCCACGTGTTGCCTCTATCATGTAACTTTGGAAAGTGAGGGGGGGGGGAATTCAAACTCTGCCGGATAGTCAATCAGAGATAACTGGACAAAGGCTATCACTAATTACACATGGCATCCGATGAAGAAAGGTGGATCACAAGTGACGTCATCTCGTGTTCCCTAATCCTAACACGATGAACTAAAATCGACCAACCTTTGCCAGCAAAGGTTGGTCGATTGGTAGAGCCTCTGATACTAATGGCTCGTAAAAAGTTAAGCAAGTTTGAGCGCGGTAGTAGTTGGAAGGGATTTAATCCTTCGATACTGTTGGCAAACTCGCCCTCGATGAGTCTATGGACTCCCTGGAGGTGTCACGTCATAATAATAATAATAATAAAAAGCCAAAAGGCTTCACTTCGTGGATGCAAAATTTATAAAAATCAAGTGGATATTAAATCCAGCATTATTTCAAAGCCGGATACAGAAAAAATAAAAGTAATAAAAATAAAGAAAGTAGCTAATGCCTTTTTATTCACATAGCGCAAGTAGGTGAGGCCGTTTTAGCCCTATCTAACTTTTGGAGATTGAGTGGGCAGTTCAATCTCCACTGGTACCCAATGAGAGATAGCTGGCCCAAGGCTAACACTAATTAAGCAGCACGCAGTGATTAGGCAGCTCAGAAAGTATCGCCATCTGGTGGTCCCTAACCCTAACACAATATATTTAATGTCTGAAATAGTGTCGGTTCTAAGGTCGATTTTCTTGAGATTATGGAAAGAAAAACCCGCGTTTCAGGGGAGAAAACTTCTTGCCCGTGCCAGAGATCGACTAACTCGGGAACCGGTCGAAAAAAGGCTTAGAAAAATTTCCTCTAGTGGCCGACTAGATTAGAAACACCAAGTTTTCCTTCATGCGGTTAAGTGCTGTGGTGTGCAAATGCCATATTCACTTTCACTGAGCTACACAGGCTCTAAAAAGTAATTAATGTCAGCAGCACCCAGGGTTCCCAGGTGGGCACATTCCCAAGTACTAACTGGGCTCAGGTTTGCTTAATTTCAGTAACCAGGCGAGAACTAGTGCTTTCAAACCGATCTGGCTGCTGACCAAGAGAGCTTATGAGAATACACTCTAGTTACCCTAGCCGTATCTTATAGAATACACTCCTATAAGGTACGGCTAGGGTAACTCATAAAAATCAGCGAGTGTATTCCCGTAAGCTCTGTGGTCAAATTTCATATAAAATTTTTATAGTTTCTGTATTGGGCTTTGAAATAATACTGGTTTTAATATCCAATTGATTTTTATAAATTTTGCATCGCCGAAGTGAAGCCTTTTGGCTCTTTATTTTAGTAAGTACTTTTACGCACCGACCGAGAGTTCGCTTACGAAAAATACACTTTTCCGATATTTGAAGTTCCTTAATACTAACCTTTAACCACTTGTATAAAATTCATCGTCATGTCAGACACGTACTCAAACTTCCTGATGCCTGTACTAATCAAATCGGTCCTACTTCACCAGCAGAAATCTTCGAGCTCATTAAGAACGTCAACTACAAATATGCTCCTGGTCCTGATGGCATCACCAATAAAGTCATTAAACTACTACCCCGCAGAGCCATTGTGCACCTTACCAACATAATCAACGCGATCATTAGATTCCGATATTTCCTTCCCCGTGGAAAACTGCTTATATAACCCCCATTCATAAACCAGGTAAAGACCCACACCTGCCCCAAAATTATCATTCCATTAGCCTGATTTCAAACCTGAGAAAGATTGCCGAAAAAGTCATCCTCACCAGGCTTCAATCGACAGTAAATCAGCTGAATATCCTTCCAAATGAACAATTTGGATTTTCCGTCAACATCACAGCACCACTCAACAGATCTATAGACTAACTAAATATATTACCACAGGCTACAATTGGCATCAACTTACCGGAGCTGCTTTCTGGACATGGCCAAGGCCTTCGATAATTACGGTCTGCTCCACAAGCTCATTGCCTTTCATATCCGGCTACAGACGGTACAGTTGATACAATCATACCTCAACAACAAATTTATGCAGATCAAGATAAATGGAACTATATCTACCAAGCGCCGTATTCTGGCTGGAGTTCGGCTGGATCCTTACTGGCCCCAATTCTGTTCTCGATATTTATAGCAGATATTCCGCACAACCCAATGTCATCTATCTTAGCCCTCTATGCTGACGACATAGCCATACTAACCAGTTCTCTTCACCCACACCTAGTCACCAAAAAACTTCAAGAACACTGCAAATATTAGAAAAATGGTTCTCCAGTTGGAGATTACAAGTAAACCCCTTGTAGAGCATAGTTGTGCCTTTCTCCAAAAGAACGGTATCTCGTACAAGGGGCATTTTCCTGTTTAACACCAAAATTCCTTGGAAAACAGAAGTCAGATACCTTAGTGTACTGATGGACAAAAAGACTAACCTTCAACCACCACATCAAGGACTCATGTGCAAAGGCATCAAAAGCCATCGCCCAGCTCTATCCGCTACTTAACAGAAACAGTAAATTACACACCAGAATCAAACTGCTCATCTACAAACTGATGATTCGTCCCATAATCACATATGCTTTGCCAGCATGGAGCCATCCTGTCGATACTAATATACTCAAGCTGCAGTGAGTGCAAAACAAGTGCCTACATATGATTCCGAATGCCCCATGGTTTGTCAGGAATATTCAACTTCATCGGGACACCGACATCCCTTATATCTACTCTTTCCTTCAGTCTCCAGCAAAGTACTTCTTAAAAACATCTACATATCCCAATCTACTGGTGCAACAAGCTGTTGACTATAATGAAACGGATCTCTACAAACACAAAAGACCTAAAGCCGTCATTATTTCTTGATATTAGGAAAACGTTTTTCATTTTGAAAGGGTGCCCTGAGAGGTTGAGCATATTGCTCAAACTTTTTCCTTCTCTGTGAATATGAAAATCATCTTGCTTCACACTTGGGGTCAGTAAAGTTAAAGTTCCTTAGTACTGAGAATTTTTGCTCTCTTAGGTTTCTTCCGGAATTCTGCTCCCAGTGAGGAGGGTGGATTTCAGGGGGTTTGCCTGAGAGAGCAATTTGAGTCTCCAGGGAGAATGCTTTCTGGCGTGGTCCATGTGGGCCGTGCTGGTGGGTGCTTTTCCCTGGAATATGAGCGGTTCTTCTCAGTGGGGTGAGCCTGTCACTGAGTGGAACGCTGTTTGACGATCTCTCAGGCACTCGTTTTGAGTTGTCTAGAGGATCGCCTAATTTTTAGAGACCTTTACTTATACAATGCCTAGTCTCTGACGAAAACCAACCAGTTCGAAACAACTGTCAGGCCAGTGAAACTTTATCAAAATGGACCAATAGGAGGCGAATATATGAACGCTGTCATAGAGAGCATGCCTTCTATAAGGTCTGGCTAGGGCAACTCTTAAATATCAGCAAGTGTATTCCCGTAAGCTCTCTGGTCAAATTTCATACGAAACTTTTATAGTTTCTGTATTTGGCTTTGAAATAATGCTGGATTTAATATCTACTTGATTTTTATAAACTACATTCACTGTCTGAAAATAGTGTGGGAACCTACGGTCAATTTTCTTGAGTTTACGAGACGAAAAAACCTGAATTTCCGGGAGAAAAAACTCAGCTTGCCCGTGCCAGAGATCGACTAACTCCGGAACTAGTCTAAAAATGGGTTAGTAAAAGTTTCACTAGTCGGCGACTACAACTGAACTCACGATGCTCTTTCTTTGGGCGATCAATTGCAGTAGACAGCACATACCACTTCTACTGAGATGCTTAATCACTTAATATTATCATATGAATATTTCAGAATCATCTCTTTCCACATTACCTGGCCTATAGCAACACTTCACTAAATATCTAAAAGTTGTGCTCATCTCAAACTCGTCTCAAAGTCATTATCACTGCCTCCTTGAAGAGGGATACAATTATTATGAGATCATCAGTAATGCCTTACTCTTTCTGTCCTTTCAGTCTTCCTGAAAAATGCTATATCTATTCATCATCTTCTGTCGGCCAAGGCTAGCTTACATAAGAATTTGCAGACTAATTTAGTCAGTGCCATAAATTCTTTCCCTTTATCCCTTATATTCGTGTATAATCACAATAGCTTGCACCTGGTCTCCCTTTTCTTCCCAAAATTCCTATATTCCTATATATATTCACACTATACTTATATTTGTCTCATACCTATTCCAGTAGGTTACATTGAAAACCCCACTGTCATTTCGATGCCTGCACTTTTCTCAACACCAATCTACCCTGGTTCACACTGTCACTCTCACTCAAATGTAAACCACCCCTAGCAAACAGCTATTGTATCTTCAAATTTATTCCATGCATCCTCATACTGAAGGCTTTTTTCCCTACATTCTAGCTATTGTTCCAATTTATGCAAGAGATGGCTACTTTCTCGCCTCTCTGTTCCAGGTGTTTACAATGTTCCTTGTTCTTGCAATTTATATTATAGTCAAACTGGAAGATCTACCGTCTGACTTAGTGAACTCAAGAAACACATCCGCAGTCACTACTATGGTTAGTCAGTCAGGTCTAGCTAATTATGCCTTGGATACCTTGCATAGGACCAGATGGAATAAAACTACAGATATCCCTTGATATATGCGGTTTTGATTAGTGCACAAAAAATTATTGTGACTATAAACTTGCCATTATTAAAAGGTTTGATAACGGAGAAAGCAAAGCAAACATCGGAAGAGCTCTAGGCTTTGGTGAATCAACTATATGAGCCATTTTAAATAAAGCGACTGAGTACCGCGAACAAGGCAAAGTGGCATCTGCATCTTTGAATCTTTTGCCTGAATCTGCAAATAATTTTGGTAGTTCTATTAATCACGAAGTTATCGATAATATTGTTTTGATTGGTAGTGCTCTTGGCTTTGAGAATGTCGATTCAGAAAATATTCGGGAATTATTGGAATCACATTCGAAAGACCCAAGTAACGAAGATCTTGGAATCGAACATCAACAGGCATATGAGGAGGAAGAAGAAAAGGAAAGTGAAGAAATGGAAGATGTATCTAAAGAAATCACTATCAACGAACTTGAAGAATTGAGAAGGCAAAAGAACTTATACTAGAGATAGATCCAAATGTAGAGAGAAGCATGAACATTAGTCACGGTTTAGATAAACAAATTGATTGTTATGACAAAATCATGGAGGAGAGAGGGAAAAAAAACAGCTACCACTGTTCAATTTACATTAGATAAGATTTTATGTAACAAATATGTATAAATAAAATATATAAATATGTGTCACCTTCACAAATAAATGATGTTTAAATTTTTATATTTTGCAGGAATCATTATAATTATTCCCATTAATTCATAACATTGAATAATGCGGTTTTGATATATGCAGTGTCCATCGAGGATTAATTAACCACATATCAAGGGATGCTATGCTTCATCGCAGCAAATACAAACGACTCTTTTTAGAATAAGCAGCACATTTCAAAAGAAAAAAAAAAAAGCCTAAATAAATATGGTTAATGAAATTTCCCAACATTTTAAAACATTAATTCTTAGATCTCTTGCCCAACAGCTAAGGCTAGCCAACAACACCCATAGAGCACCTGTCCTAGGACTTTAGGTTTAAAATAATCTAATTTCTTCCACTTGTTATTAAATTTTGATATTGTATTCCTGGAGATATCTCGGTGACAAAGACAAAATATTGGAATGATTAATTGTATTTATTTCATTAAATTTAATTGAGTGGAAACCAACACCTAAGCCTAAATACGTAAGAGATTTACATTCATCACATGGTATGTGACCACTGCCTTCCTTACTGAATTACAAAATTTAATTAATATTACAAACATTAATCTACTTATTGGAGATCTGAAGTTGTTTGGAAAAGTCCCATGTTAATTTGTACCTTAATGATATAGCAGATTTGAAGGGGAATATTCAGTTGTTGGCGATTATGTAAAATTAGGGAGAGCAATAGCTGATAAAGGTGATGTAGACTTAAAGGATAATTTAAATAAATTGGCAACGTGGACAAAGGACAATAGTTGTCAATTCAATGTTGTAAAATGTAAGGTAATGCAGTTCACGATGAAAAGATTACACACTTTGTATCATATTGATGGTACTAGTTTACATGAAATTGATGAGCTTGGGGAACTGGGGGTGATGGTTGATAGAGATTTGAAATTGAGAGGACATATTGCAAGATTTGGAAAAGTGGCTCAGAGGATTACTTGGATGCTGAAGAACTCATTGACAAGTAAAGATAGGGAGGTTATTATTTCTCTTTATAAGACTATGATTCAGCCACATTTGACTATTGTGCACAGATTTGGTCACCTGTGTTTCTTGGGGATTGGAAGGTGGTGGGGAGGATTCAGAGACGAGTGACCAAGCTGGTGACAGGTGTGAATTGTTCCCTATGAGGACAGGCAAAGGAGAGAAGGGATATGATAGAAACTCTATAAGTTACTAAAGGGACTCTATAAGATTGACACAAAATTTTCAATACATGGGGAGTGGAGGAAAACAAGGGGCTACACTTGGAAGTTGTCTAAGAGTGTGTGGATGAGGTTCTTTACTTAAAGAGTGATCTATGAGTGGAATGGATTGCAAGAGATGGTTGTGAGTACCCCAACAGTGAATAGGTTTAAGGAGATGTATGATAGGTATTGTGTTAATGGATAGAACGTGTCTCCCCATGGAATCCAAAAACTATCACAGGTCTCTTGTGATGAGTCCTTTGACTCCATTGAATGCTCATATAAATAATAATGATGTTCAGTTTCTAGAGCTGTATTTTCAGATAATATAAAAAATTTAAAATACTCAAAAACAATATTTAAAATAAAACACTGTTAGCTTGCCAAAGGTAACTAATATACCATAGGTTTACCTTTCATGAATGAGCCACATAAAATATCATAATCTTTACCCTTTTCCTCAGTTCCTATCATATCTCAACAACACTTGCAGCTCCCTCTCTCCTGCTTCCTTGTTTATCACCACTCGTCAATCCCATATCACCACATTCTCACTGTCTCATAAATCATTCATTCAAACCAACATGATCAATAATTCTTCTGCATGTGAATGGCAGTGACTGAAAATGCAGAATACATTTCTCAGGTCTCTAGTTTGAATGGAAGTCATTAAAAGATGGAAGAATACCTCTGGACCTAAGGAAACATTACAGAACATATACACCCATGCTAGAAGCATTAAGAATAAAGAAAAGCAGTTTATGGAAATGGTCAGCTCAACTTGGACAAAAATTTTAACATTAGTGAAAGTTGGTTGGCTGAGAAGGATAAGTTGAGACTATCTAGTGAGAAAAAAAAGACAACAGATCAAAATATATCCCTTGCATTATATCTTGGTCACAGAATAGAATGTAAGAGGTATAGTATTTTGAGGGCAGAGGAGAAAATATTGAGAGGAGAAGAGAAATATTAAGGGACACTGCTGATGGTTATAAAAATTAAAACCAACAGAAATGAAAATTTGGTAATGTTGTCAGAGACAGCACATCTGGTGAGATAGAGAACAGCAGATCAAAACCTGAGGGTTCAACCAAAGATATTGATGAAATGAAGAATCAAATTAACTGAATGATTACAGGATGAGTATTTATTATGGGAGAATCTAACTATGGGGATAGACTGGAAGAAAGCATGAAAGGAAAGAAATGAAATTTGTGTAGCTAGTTATGGATAACAACTACCTCCAATAGCAAGTGATGAAAGAGATTTGGGGTAAAGACTGGATCGAGTGGCAGCATTGGATTTGACCATAATCAAAGTAGCCATTTTGTCAATGACTAAGGAGAGCAATTATGCATGCAGTCTTGAGAGAGAGTAGCCAAGCATGTAGAACTTGCTTAAGGATATATTCGGAACTACAGAACAAATGAATATCACAAACTTAAAATGGCTCAGAACTGTAACAGAGACTTCAAGGGGAAAATAGCTATAAATAAAATCTTATTTATTCATAACAGGAAGGAATAAAATGCTGTTTTAGCCCTATCTAATTTTTGCAGATTGAGGAAGTTCAATCTCCTCCAGTAGCTATGTATGGGAAACATTTAAGTGGTCTGAGGAAAGCAACATCAGACCACATTAACAGAGTTTGGGAAAAAAAATCAAGTGAGAACTAAATTAATGAGTAGCATCATTAATTGGGAGCTGCAAGAAAAAAATCTTGTGGAATTAATGTCAAATACAAATGTAATGAATGAGCAAAGCTCTGAACAAAGCATAAACAAGAAGAATCAAACAAAAATTGCAAAATCAGATTATAAAGGGAAATTTACCAAGCATGCAAAGGAAAATTCCAGAGAATCCTTTTGTAATGTGCTAAGCAAAGGGAAGAACAATTATATGGTAGGAAAGTAACAGTAGCAGAAAAAATATCTGAATGATTCAGCAATCACTTTGTGAAGTTATATATTATTATTACATGATACCTCCAGGGAGTCCAATGACTCATCGAGGGAGAGTACTCGCTCTACAACTCCCTGCCTATACCACTCAATTCACCAACCAACTTCAACAAACCGCAACTACAATCATCATCTACGCCAATGCCATCTACCACTCACCACCACTAGTATTTTCACAGACAATCACAAACATCCATACCCACAGCGGGATTCGAACCCACAGCCTTTTAGCTAGAGAGCAGATACGCTAACCACTCAGCCAACCAGGCCAGCATAATAATGTTATTCTTATTATTATATAACACCTCCAGGGAGGCCAAAGACTTATCGAGGGAGGGAACCTACTCTACAACTCTCCATCTCCAGCACTCCACCAACTACAACTACCTTCATCATCTACACCAACACCATTTACCGCCGACCACCACCACTAGCATTTTCACAGACAATCGCAAACATCCATGCCCTCAGTGGGATTTGAACCCACAGCCTTTTGGCAGGAGAGCAGATACACTAACCACTCAGCCAACCAGGCCAGCTTGATATAGTTATATCAAGGTGGGGATAATGCAGTGACTGATGTGATGTGATGGAAAGAAATATGAGAATGGGTATAGCTAAACTGGAGGAGCTCAGGATATCGCAACATCTCATCATGAACACTAACAGAATTAGATGAGATTTCTGTAAATTATAAGAGAGGAAGACAAAGAATTGGCTCATGCAGGTTCCCAAGTGAATGGAAGGGGAACAATAGTCCCATTATTTATAAGAGAGGAATTCAAGTAGCAACTAAAGACTAGTCAATATCTGAGCAGAGAAAAAGTTAAGCCAAAAATTAAGAATGAAGAAGACAAGACACTTTGCTTGTTTGTCAAAGGGATACATTCTCTTAATAATTCACTCACTTTCTATAATAAAGTGGCAGGTAAGTAAATTGGATAATGTTACACCATGATATTGCTCGGCTATGTGACGGCCTTTACAATTTAAGAGCAAATGTCAGATCAACCTTGCAACAGCATATGGAAACACTGATGACTTTTCGATAAGATCAGTTTTTACTGTTTTTCTTCCCTATTAATGTTGTATTGGTGTGCAGATCAAGCGTGACTTTTGATCTTAATTACCCCAAGTTGTTAACTGTTATCCCAAAGATATATATATATATATATATATATATATATATATGAGATATCCCATAAGACAAGCTAAATAACCTTTGGCTAGAATGATATAATGGTAAGAAAGTAATAACTTTCTTACTAGAAAGGTCATCGAGCATAACATGCAGTTTATCCTGTTGGAAATGTCTTTCAGATACATAGAGTAAATGAATAAGAGCACACCCAGTTGTCAACAATGTCCAGGTGGGTTGCACCATTCAACTCTTGTAATGGTATCAAGAGTCTTATGGAATACGTTACTTTGATCAAAAATGAAGTCCATGACTTTGTTGTTATGGACTCCTCAATGTTTCATCCTATTCTTGTCCTTCCATCCACAGGAACCAGGATTAATCACCGCACGCAATCTTTCTGCTTGTTTTTCTTGACAGCCATGGTATCCTAGATGATTAAGTGATGTTATACTCCATTCAGAATAGCATCCAATGCACAGTGTATTCAGATACTCAGTCCCTGGTTATTCTGCATGGTCTGACCAACTGCAGATTATCTATGGACAGGGCCGTCGCCAGATTAGGTCGCACCCTGAGGCAAACAATTAAATATCGTCCCTGATGGATTATAAGACAAAAATATAAGAAAATCTCCAATTACTATTTTGTTTTTATTACAAGAGAAACATTAATGCAAAACGATTACATAATAATAGTAATTAAATGTTTACACTACAGGGATATCACACAATAAAAGTGCTTATAAGCTCTTCTAAATTTAAATTATAAGCTATGTCTGCCTCTATCGATATAGTTGCCAGACCAACCAATCTTTCTTGGTTCATTGCTGTTTGCAAATAATTTTTAATCAGTTTAAAGCTTGGAAAAACTTCTTTCCGCACTTGCTATGCTAACAGGAATTGTTAGCGTAGCGACAGGGCCCAATGCAATATGGCTGAACGAGAGCCTTTATTAAGCCACACCGTGAGGCACACTGCCTCTATGCTACACCCTGTCGACAGCACTGTCTATGGACCTCATGATCCTTCATCTATCTGCTTTATCATCAATTGTTCTGACTACATATCTGACAATGACTTGATGTTTTATGTTTATCGTCCAACATTTCCAAAATATTTTCACCAGTTGTGTATGGCTCCTGCTACCATCCCCCATCTGGCTTCATCCATTATCACACACACGTTAACAGATACTGTCTCCAGAGATAATCAAATGTTCCTCATCAAATTTCTGACATGTAACCTCACGGAGTGTGTGCAGGATACTATGAAATTAAACATTAAAGGGTCTACATTATCACTAGCATCCTGTCAACATAATTACCTTGAAATAATGCTTTAATAAAAATAAATAACAGATTATCCTCCAATTCATTTAAAAAAATAAACTGAACCATCTCTGAAGAACCACAAATATTTCTCAAAGAGCAGTATGTGGCTTGCAAGCTGTAGGCAGGTTGCCAAGTCAACCTAGATAGTGGTCTTCATGAGGGTCTTTTCCTGACATCAAACACCTGTTTTGCTAACCTTTCCTCTCTATTATTCTGTTTAAGTGACCCACCTGCCTTAGATTAGCTCTACCCATACTGAATGTTGGCAATGTAAAGTTCCTAATGTCATTTTTAATATGATTCTGCCATTGTTGTCATCTGTTCACTTCTCTAATTTTTCTCAAAACTCTCATATGATCTCTAATCTTTGAAACTGTTTTATTTCTACCCAGCTCTCTGATACATAAATTAAAATTGGTTTGAAATCTTGTATACAGCTACTTTAGTGTTTTTCTATTTTATTTCTCTTTTATTCCATATAAACTTGTTCAACAATTGACCACATACCAGCTTTGCTTATAGTATTGCCTATTTCTAGTTGGTAATGGCAAATTAAAAAAAAAAAAAAGAAGTACCTAAATAGCTGATATGTTTTACTTGTTCAACAGATTTCCAAATCATGATGAAGTTAATACTTTCAATGCTTCTACCTATTTTCATGGGCTGTCTTTTTATTACTAATTTTCATACCAAATGTGTTACAACAGTTATTTCACTGCAGACTTGGACTGGATTTATTTATGAATATAGCATCATCTGCATAAAGTAAAGAGCTGAGATTATCATCTCCAATTTTGATATCACATTTAATACTGCTTTCCTTCAAGCAATAATCTATATAGTTGATTAACAAGAATGCAGCTTGGTTTTACTCCTAATTTCACAATCAAACCATCTTATTGCACTTTCCACAATTCTAGCTAAAAGACAGTAAAAAACATTATGTATCGCCTGTTTAGATACAACTGACGTTTAGATATAACTTATCATTGGTCTCATAATGCTACAGAATGCATACCAAGTGGACTTAATTATTACTCCATATGACATTAAAAACATATGTTTTTATTCCTATTACATTAAGAATACAATTTTTTCAAAATTTACATTCCTATCGTCTGACAATATTATATATTTAAAAATTTTATGCTGATGATATTATAAACAAAAACAAAACAAAACCAAAAAAAAAAAAGCCACCACACAAATAAAAGCATAAAATATTTTATTCAAGATAATTTTCCTCCCTCTTCACGAAGAACTTTATACAATGTGTCACATACAACCTTTCTAATAATACTTAATCTATCCTTGTTGGTATAAAAATACTTTCGGAATTGAAAATTTAAAAAAAAAATGCCAACTTACTACCTAAACAACATAATTTAAAAAAAAATATTTTTCTTTTAAAACTAAATAAGATAAATGCACGTGCATATTACCACATCTATTTGTGCGTGCATGAATAGATACCAAATGAAGGGTACAGGGGGAAAAACAACTTCAATCCGATTTTTGTGAATTCAACCATTTGCCATTTGTTTTTTTAATTTTTAAGTACCATTTAAATTAATTATGCTTAATATACATGAATGTACCATATCTATTATTTTTTTATTTTGTTATGCTATGTTTACTTGCATTTTGACAAGGAAAATTTAATTACGTTTTTTTTGGAAGTCAATATCATGGACTGAAGTTGTTTTTCCCCTGCACCCTTCAAATGATATATTAAAAGAAAATAATTTATTTAAGTATCATTTGAATAAGTGAATTTATTTTGTAAATAGCAACAAAATATCAGAAAATTGCATTATGTTTACATCAAGTATAATACATTCATCTTTCTAAGGAAGACTGTTTACATTTAAAATGCATTAACAGTACCATGGAAAACAACTGTATAATTATTTGCAAGCTTCTGGTTATTTCTTTTTTAAGTCAACAAAATGACATAAGATGGTTCATATCTTTACAGTAGCATTCCACAGTTGTATATAAACAGTATCAATAAAATTGTACATTAAAATTTTCTGTAATGTACAAAAAAAAAAAAAAAAAACATAAGTACAATGTATTTACAAAGCAATAATTTTATACAGAAATTAGCTTTTATTCTCAGGCACATTTAACATATTTCTGTTGTTATAAATATTTTGACAACTATGTGACTGTATGTGGCAAGTAATATTACAAAAATACCAAATATAAATAAAATAAATAAAAGAGCAATGTCATTAATGCAATGCCTATTGCTCAAATTTCTATTTCTGCCATTACAAGATTATGTCACACACACAAAAAGCACTGTTAATTTTAATAAGCTTTGAAGTAACACGTGTCTGATATTTGTGGAGTGGAACAATAAAGAGCAGAGAAAAAAAAACGTTTATATATATATATATATATATATTTATGTAATTAAGTCCACCAAATAGTCAAATAAAATAATGATTGGGTTAGTACTAAAAGCTTCACTTCACTTTAATAAATGTGATAATAAGGACATCTTTCAGAATTATATAAAAATGTCATTTAATATAGTACTAAAAGCTTCACTTCAATAAGTGCAATAATAAGGACATATTTCAGAATTATATAAAAATGTCATAGTTAAGAGAGCTTGTGTTGTACTGAGTATATAAGTGTGAGTGTAACAGTAAAGCTAATGGACTACATACTGCCAGTAGAATACAAGCTACATATCATGAGAAACTTCAAGGCTTACGTGTAGAAAAGCTCACAAACAATGATGAAAGATAAATGTCAGAATGTGAAATAATTCAAATAAAGGGATTCCAAGCAAGAGAGAGATAGCATATCGTTACTCCACAAACTGTTTCAATGCAGACCATGAATCACTAATGAGAACTAAAATCATATCACAAAGGATCTATATATCAAAATGATATATAGATCCTTTAACAAATGACACCCAATTTTGTTCAAAAACATTAAATTTGAGTAGTTTATTGAATTGTAACAAATCTTGCATCCTATAATTAATATAATTATAATCAAAATGGTTCTTTTTTTTAAAAAAAAATGCTTCATATCAATTCTGCTACAACTTAAGTCATAGTAAGATTTTTTTTCTAATTTTATAATCTCTCAAAAAATCAAAATCAACTAATGCCTTTTATTCCCTTACAGGGAGTAAGTGAGGACTTTTAACCTACCTAGCTTTGGGAGACTGAGTGGGAAGTTCAATCTCCACCAGTAAGCAATCAACGATAGATAGCCCATGACTATTACTAATTATAAGTGGCAAACAAGTGCTGCCATTCTCTTCATACCTAACTAACAGGATATGTTAGTGGATTCTACAGTCAATTTTCTAGACTTCATGGGACAAAAAACCTGCTCGCCCATGCTACAAATTGACCAACTCGGGAACCAGTCAAAGAGAGGCTTAGAAAAAGTTCCTCTAGTTGGCAAGTAGACTTGAGCTTAAGTCTATTTTTGAGCAGCAGAGGAAACAAATGTTCATACTATAGTTATAAAAAGTTTTTTTTTTTTTTTTTTTTTTTTTTTTGTGCTGGGTTATAAAAGCATATTATACTTGACATGAAATTAAGTTCTTGTTCAATCCTTTACCCAAGCATACAACTATGTGTGTGTGATGTATCTTTGTGACAAGTACTTGTATATAAGGACTGTTGACCTTATATACAAGTAAAAACATCATGATCGTGGCAAAATGCTTGTGAAGCTGATCAAGAACAACAAAATTATTTAGTATCATTAATCTACATCTTCTTGAATCTGAAAAAACAGCCCTCAAAGTGCATTTTACATACAATTACATGCAGCCTGATAAGATGGTTGGATAATGTTACTGCTCTTCAATTGGGAGGATGCATATTTCAATTCTGATGTGACCATGGGCATTTCTGAATGTCTTAAAGTTGATAAATGAATTTCCCTGCCTGGTATAAGATCACACCACCTTGTTTATTAGACGCTGAAACAGCTCAAAGAATTACTAAATTATCTACCTCCCTTCCCCCAAATGTACTATATGTTTACATATAGTACACTAGTTTTAATACATACAGTATTTTAGATTTTTGTACATTTAGTACTATATTTACTAAAATGCACATTATACATTTTAGTACACATAGTATGTTAGTTTTAATAATACTATTAAAACAGTTTAAGGGAAAGCTTCATATTTATTGCTATGGCATGTGGCTCATTGTCTGTATCTGGGTTTTCCTTGCAGTTTGTACAGTAGTGCTTATGTGAGAAGCAAATTTTGATGATTTGCAATGAGAAGCTATACTTTGATTTTAGAAAAGACCAAGGCAGACAGCCAAACACTACTTAATGTAAGTACACTTTGCCTTAGTATTTAATACAACTGGAAAACAGGCTTCCTAAAAGCATATATATTAAAAAGCTACCACTTAAAATGCATTCTGAACCTCGGTGAGTATATTTCATGCCCACAGCAATAACATGATACAGGCTCTTTCTTTTATATTGTGTATGAGACTGATATATAAAAACATATTACAATCATATTTTAACTAACTTCAGAAAAACTGAAATAGTTGCAAAATGGTATTTCTAAGATACAAGGATTAAAAACAGCATTGTGTTATTTTTTTTTTTTTTTTAAATAACGAAACCTGTGGTGCATTCATAATTAGAAGAAACACACATATAAACCACAGTGAAAATTATTTAATTGTAAATATTTCATCCTAAGTATCTTAGGACATCATCAGTACAGTAATACTGTACTGATGATGTCCTAAGATACTTAGGATGAAATATTTACAATTAAATAATTTTCACTGTGGTTTATACGTGTGTTTCTTCTAACTAAGCATTGTGTTATATACTTAGAATAGCTGGCTTAGTATTATAAGCGAAAAATATTTTCCCTCGAGAGTATGTATTACTTTTCAATTAAAGGTTATTTAAGAAGTTGGATATGCTTTGATCTTTATTGGGATATCATCACTAAATTATTGAAGCAACTGCAGATTAACTTGATAGCATAAGCAATCTTTCAGTACACAAAAACAGAACAGTATATATCATCATCATCCTACCATAACAGATGATGATCATAGTATCATCATCTGTTATGTTAACCTCACAGTGCACTCAGCTACTCTCGGTATATGGAAAGCAAGCATGATTATAGAATGAAAGATTGAGATGTAAGCAGTAGATTACGATAATTAATACCAATATAAAAATGTAATCCTAGTACTCTATGTGTACCATCATAAGTGATATACAGTACTTAGAGCTTAATTCTGTGTATAATTACTTAATTAATTCAGTACTTAATTCTGTGATACAGACAAATGTTATATCATCTAGACATAGGGCCCATTGGGAAAAGGCTAAAGTGCTACATAAAAGCCAATCATCATTGCTTAGCAAGATTGTATAAAATTACGACTGATTCAGCCTAATTTAATTAAGAATGACTCCCAAAATTTTCCTGATACATAATAATCTTTCTATATATTCCTCACACTATAATTAATATTTTAATAATTTTATGTTCCACTATACTTGAATTTCCTTTTCTTTTTTTTTTTTGGAAGACAAATCAAGGAAAGCTTTACATATGTTCTTGCAGGTGTACTTGCTTAGATCAACTGTAATAAAGTCAAATATTTCTTACACATAGTTATATATGATAGAGTGGTGAGAGCATGAATGGTCAATGAGTTCAAGAAGTGATATGACAGACTTTGTATTTCTAGGATGGGCTTTCCACAATGAGTCTTGTGACTCCACATGGAGGCCTGAATCATAATAATAATATAAAAAAAAAACAGTCATGATTATAATTTCAATTAATTCCTTATATAACATATCAAGGTAAAATATTCTGAGATTATGCACTTTCCTGTTCCCTTCTTCCTCCTCCCTATTCCATTAAATTCATTAAAGAAATTCATTTTTTCTTTCCAAATTTTGGACAAGCCTTTGAATAAACATTGACTGCATTCTTGGAAAAAATTACCCAGTGTCAGTACTTCATTTTCCTTTATAGTGATATTCACAAAACTAATGTAAAAGGAATGCAGAGATTAGCTTCAAGGTTGCAAAATTTTTTTGCTTTTAAAATGAACTTTTATTCATAAAATAAACTGCAACCTTACTTGTATGATAACGAGTGGTTTACATGAAAACTGAACATTTAAATAATTTTTTGATAAAAGAGCAGAAAAATAGAGCCATTATAAGATTAGAAATTAAGTGAGAGATCTGTTTTGTGTATTGCTTACAACTGAGTGATATCAACAATAGTAAATAATACATAAAACACGTTTTAAAAAAATTAAAAACAATATTAGATTATTTTAGAAAATCACATATTAGTGTTTCTTTATTTATTCTTTCTTAATGTGTATCTAATAAGTATTTCAGTAAAGCATTTGTCTGTAATAAGCATATCAAGACTAATGGACAGACATCAGAGAGTAGTTTATGGAAGAGTAGAGGCCAGGAAATGTGCAACTAGTGGTGTGCCACAGGGATCTGCACTCAGGCAACTGCTATTTAACTTGTACATTAATGCTATAGGAAATGATCTGAAGGTAAATATTGAGTTATCTCAATATTTACCTTCATATTTACCTAAATATTGAGTTAATAAGGATGATGTAGAGATCTTGCAGGATGATTTATATGGACAAAGAAGAATGTCTGTCAGTTTAATATTGCAAATCAGTTGCTACTACATTGGTGAAATTGAACTGCAAGAAATTCAGGGGTGCCAATGGACTGTAAGTTGAAGTTGAGAAATCATGTTGCAAAAGTGGCTAAATCTCATAAATCTCATCACTTGATTAATGAAGAATAAACTGATAAACAGAGATAAAGAAGCTATTATAATTTTTATAAGGCCATATCGTCCCATCTGGACTACTGCACAGATCTGGTGGGTAGGAGGAAAAAGAGGGAGGGATATGATAAGACATAAATTGTTTAGAGGGTTTTTATAAGATTGATACGAGGAAATTTTTTTGGTACATGACTGAGGAAAGTCATGTACGAGGAAATTTTTTGGTACATGACTAGTGTGAATGAGTTTGTGAATGAGTTTAGAGCAAAATAAGACAGGTATTATGCAAATAACAGTGTTAATGTTAGTGGGCCTCCCATGATGAATCTATGGAGTCCACAGAGATACCCAAATATAAACAATATTATTAAGGATATTATTTCTGGGAAAACTCCCATGTTACTCCTCTTAACAAACTATTATATTTATTTATTTATTTTATTGACAAATCTCCTAAAACCCACTAAATTGAATACAAAGCACAGGAAAAACAGAAATAGCTGTTCACGCCCTTGAACAAAAACATACCCCGCAGATCGACAAGGTCATCATAGACAGACAAGACAATGAAACAATGCTTAGAATATCAGAAACAATAGCCATAAAATGTGACACGAACTCTATCAATTTCCACAGGCCCTACATAATCTCCGAGGTTTGGAAGCTCCACAACATAAAATTGAGGTCACAACCCTGACCAATAGGCGATAACAAAAACACTTCAAAAGCAGAAGCACCTAACCGACCTGACATAGCATCCACTTCCTCCATGTGTTCAGACGACGACCAAGCATAGTCGAAACGAACCACACCCCGTCAACCCCCTTTCCCACCCCACCCCTTAAAAATCAGTTGCTGTTTTCAACCCCTTTCACCCTTTCCCACCCTATATAAATATAAAAAAATGCTCCGCCCATCCCTAATAATATAAAATATATGTATATATATATTATTCAAAAAACCCGGGTTTTTTCCATTTCTATTTTAATTATCCCACATTACCAAAACCCCTCCCACACACACAGTAATTTGCATATCACAGAAAGAAAAAAAACCACAACACCCAGAAAAAGGTATGTGTGAATTTCTCTTCCTTTATGCTACATATATTTATTAGTAAATACACATCTACAATGCCCTATGAATCCGTGAGTAAAAAGCCAATGATCATTTAAACAGGGGCACTCCTAAACAGAAACAGGCAAAATAGTCGTAAATATAACAATATTATTAAGTATGAATTATAAAAATAAAAAAAAGAAAGAAAGTTGATGTTTGGCACATGTACATTATATTGAGATTATATTAATGATTATCTATTTCCTTATGTAATACAGAAAATTACAATGTTTTCTTTCTCATTTATAATAAATTTAGTTTAATCCTTTATCCAAGTGTGAGCAAACAAAGTTTGTACCTGAAAATATCTTCAGGACTGTAGCAAGGTGGTGCAACTGTTGGCAACTTGGAGCAAAGGTGGACCAAGCTCTCATCATTTCTTGTCTCAATAACTCCCAACCATGCAAAGCCCATGTCCTTGCGGACATGTATAATGCTGCTATGCATTGAGGGAAGGGCCACTACCCAGACCGGTTTTGACCTTTATTGAGTCTCATCAGTGGGAGGAAGACCCAGAGGTGGTGACACTAAGGCAGAAGCAATGGAGAGGTCATATTTACCCATATGAGTTGCCAACCGGTGTACCGCCTTATTATTAAATTACTCTGGATTTAGAGAAAGATATTGGAAGTTTATTTTGCACTTGGTTAGACTATAATCCTTGCTACAGTCCCGAAGATATTTTCAGGTGAAACTTTGTTTGCTCACACTTGGATAAAGGATTAAACTAAATTTATTATAGTCTAACCAAGTGCAAAATAAACTTCCAACCTCTTTCTCATTTCTGAAAGTGTTTCACTGATTGACAATGTAGACCATTCATAAACATATTTCACATGCAAACTGTTTGCTTATGCTTGGGTAAAGGATTAAAAAAAATACAACTTCTTATCAAGTATAATATACTTTATAACCACGAAGTAAAACTTAGTACAACTATTTCTGATCCAAGGTATGGTGATACGCCATTTTACTATTTCTATATGGAAAACATGTAACTTTGGTATCAATTTAGTAGTGATCCTTTCCATAATGTTTTTGCATTATGAGATACTGAACCAACTGATGTGAAGTCAAGCCTCTATATACACGTGGACCAGATGTGAAAATATTTCACATGTGCAAACTGTTTATGCTTGGGGAAAGGATTAAAACAAGAATATAAATTCTTGTCAAGTATAATATAACTATGAATACTGAAACTGATTCATCCATAGTGTCCCACATTAGTCAATTACAGGAAGGAAAAAAAACAAACAAACGTGACATTTAATCTGATACTAATAAAAAACTGAAGGCATAACTTCAGTGTATCTTAAAAAAAAAATTAAATTAAACACAGTTTACATCTCTGACTGTATTGTTACATTTAGGCTGCAACTAACAGCACACAGACAAAATTCTCTCAACCCAAATTTCAACATTATTTCCTGCCCATTCTTACCATAATCTACTCCAATAGCAAAAGAAAGATAAGCAGATAGGCATGTGCATTGCAATGTCAGCCACAATAATACTGAAATGAATTCACAGATGTTTACAAATCATAATCTCCAGTAGTCTCAGTTTCAGAAAACTTTCCAAGATCAGAAACAATGGTGACTAGGATAACTTGAGTAATTGAGAATTAAACTCAAAAACTATTACATTGCACAAGTTATTATAAAAATGTTATCAAAATCTGTACAACTAGTAGTTTTAAACCAGTTCATATATACTGATGAAAACAATTGTTTTCTAACATATTACATAAGTGGACAATGTAAAACCATGTCTAAAAAAATTCTCATTTCATAATATTATAACTTATTTTCATAATATACAACAATATGGGAAAACTCTAAAAAAATGGATTCAATAGAAATGCATGCTAATAAAAGTCCAAAAAAGGTAGGGTATATACAACACAAAGAATTACTTCCAAGTTTAATTAGTTCAACATAAAATCACAATTCCAGTGAAATTGTAAAAGTTACAATTGGCTAATTTCAATGAAACTTTTTCTTTTTTTAAAAAATTGCTAATATTATTAATAACATTTATTAAAATAAGTTAGTTATAAATGCATGATTACTAAAATTGTTAACCATGTAACAAAAGCATTATTTTGTAGAGAAAAAATCATTGATTACCATAAATTCATTTAAATTTGAGCTTAAAAAAACAAATAGAGGTTACAGCTGTTCTCTTGACAGCAATAACAACTGTGTTAGAATTGCAATAATTATCTTGGCTAAAATAATAACAAGTTTCAATAGTATCAATAATGTGCTTTATTCACTGTTTCTCCCACTGTTGGAAACATTTATTGAAATATTTTGGAGTCCAAAAGAGTCTTCATTAAATTTCATTTTAATGAAATATATTGTGAGATGTTGCCAAGCCAATAACTTACAACCTATGTCTTGGAGCTTTGTTTATGAAATGGAACTATTTTCCTTCTCTTGAGACCTTACCAGAACTGAGATCCAAACAAGCTGGTCAAAGACACTGCCAATTCTTACATTCTCATAATACATGAATTGATATATCATCTTTAATCTCATGGTTGCATTTGCATCAAGGTTCTGTAATATCGCATAATATTACAGAATATCCTATACCATCCTACTCCATCTACAGTTTCCAAATAATTCTATAGTTAAGGCCAGATTTATGGAGAACAGTATAACTTTGTGAAGAGCAGATCTTGCCTTAGTTATTTACTCACTTTATATAATAAAATAATATATAAGTTCCATAAAAGAATTAGCAATACAATGACAGTGCTGAACACTGAAAAGACAATTGATATGATGCTGCATGACAATCTATTATGGAAAATGGAAGAAATGTGAATGGATGGATGGATATGAAATAGGTGACAAAGACTAGACATACATCAAAATATTAGTATATAATGGGACAAAATAATCCAGAAAGAGGGTAGGTGACCAACGGTGTACGCCACTGGTTACCTGTCTTTTTCCTTGATATTGTTGATATGATTAAACTGATGCTCTTTAATTTGTACATTAATGATATCAGGTATGATGATTTGAGAGGAAATGGCTAATTGTTTGCTAATGGTTAAACTAGGAAGGACAACAGTTAATAAAGGTTATGTGAGAATCCTAGAGGATGATTTAAATAAAACAATGGTATGGACAAAGGATAATCACTGCGAATATGGCAAAGTGTAAATTTTTGCACTATGGACTGAAAAGATTACAAGCAGTGCATTACAACAATGGGGATTAGTGTAAATGGTGACAGATCTGTAGCATGCTTTCTATAAGGATAGACTGAAAGTCTGGGGATTACAAAATTTGTTTGAGAGACAGAAAAAGAGGGATTATAAACAAATTACTAATGACCTTTTATAGAAACAGATGCAGAAGAAATATTCCAATATACGAATATTTCTATATTCTATTTCAATATAGGAAGTGAGAGCGAGAACAATACCATTCCTAGAAGTTATGTAATAATAGGGTAAGCAATGATGTGAAGACTAGATTTTTGTAAGCATGGTGAATGAATTACCAGAGATGATTATAAGCACTTTTTTAATGAATGAGTTTAAGGAGAGGGATGCTAGGCACTGTATACATATTGTACATAGTGCCTTCACGGTACAGAGAGAGCAAGAGAGAGAGAGAGAGATGCCCATATAGTAACAGGAATTTTAAGAATAAAATAACAATTAAGTATCTAATATTCAGAATAATTTTTAAAAAAATTTAAGTAAAATTCAATCTTCGTTTTAGCAATGAAAATTTTTCAATGAATAACTTTTTTTTGATAGTGATATTGATTTTTTTAAGTAATATTTTTAAAGCAAAGCATTACTTTTCATAAAAGTCAAAAAATATTTTCACTGAAACTGTTTTTTAATTTCACCTAAATGCCAGACAATTATGAATAAACTGAATTTGGATTTAAAGGAACAAGAAGAACTATAGGAAACCTTTGCTGACTAGGACACAAGGAGTTTGTCAAGATGAATTTTTTTTCATATATAATAAGTATTAATCTAGTTTTGACAATGAAGGGGGGAAAAACATTATGCCCTAGTGACGAATGATATTTGGACTAGGATTTCATCGTATGACTAGCAAGTACGGCAGATGGAAGAAACCAGTTTCTGATTATAAAACAAAAAAATATATATATCTCAAAGAGCAATCAAGTCATTTTTTATGTAGTGCAAAATATGTCAACTAAAAAAGAAGCATAATCAATAGCACAATATGGATATCAGGTCTACAGTCAAAGGAGAAAAATAACATTAAAAGAGAGAGAGAGTGCACTAATAATAAATTTGAAGATACAGTACCGTCCACTATCATTCACAGTGAAAATGCCATCAAGGAATGATGCTCTACTAGTATCAAGGTAGATTAGATGAATCCTCTGGTGAAAAATCAAATAAAAAAATTCTTTTTTTTTTATTTGCTATAGATGGTTATTACATCTATTAATTAAAAAAAGCAGGAGGGGGAGGGGAGAATAAGGATGGAGAGGAATTGGAATTCATCATTTTAGTAAAGGACTGGAAAGTACAACTGCCAGTTAGGTCAAGTTTTCTATTTATGAATATTTTAATAAATTAAAATCAATTATTTACTTGTAATTCAATGTATTATGAGTTTTGAGTAAGATACAAAAGGAAGCTTGAGTGAAGAAAGTGAAGCTGAGATCCAGTCAAGAAAAAATAAATAGCATTATTGAATTACAAGAGAAAATAATCTTCAGTAAGGTTGGAAAACTGAGCCTATACTGATTGACAAAGTTAAATTGCAATCAACATTTCTATCAGAAGTTTGATTCCAAAATGAAAGAAAAAAAAATTTTCAATATAAAAAGAGTAGTGAAATTTTCATCATACATATGGAGCAAACATATCCAAATCCTCAGCAAAGCATATATAAAATAAAATTACTTAGACTACTATTGGACATTATTTGGTGAAATAGTTACAGATTTTTCATTAGCTGATTTAAAAGCCTTTTAAATGTAAGATAAAGGATTAAACCAAGTACAGTAAAACCCCAAAGTTATGCGTTAGGTGGGGACCAACAAAAAGCGTGTAAGTCGAATTTGCATAACTCAGGGTATAATTTTGCATGTAATTTATATATACAAACATACAATTGGGACCAAAGGTTTACAAAAACACCTATATTTTTTAAGAAATATAATCATAATTTTAGTTTTTCGTACATAAAATAAAGAAAGTTATTTCGATGTTAATGGTTTCATAAAATCTAATAGATTCATCTGATGGCATAATGTCTTTTTCTTGTCACGCAAAATTTCTTCATAGCAAGCTAATGATTTTTTTATTCCTTGCCTTTTGGCTACAATTCATTCCTCGTTAGAATCTATGTCCTCCAAAATCTGTAAACCTTTCTATTATGATTGTTCTTACTGTGGATTCCTGTAGATCGAACTTCTTTGCTAGCTCACAAATTTTCATTCCGCTTTCAAAATCCTTAATGATGTTGAGTTTTGCTTCCAAAGTCAATGTTTTTCTTTTCTTGCTAGCAGTAGAAGAATAAGACTTGCTTCTTTTGGATGACATTATTATTTTTTATGTGATAAAATTTTTATCAAGAACATAACATTAAACAATCGCAAGGTTTGTGAACTATAAAAATCGTGTATGAATGGAGACTGCGCGAAACACGCCATTGCTTGTTCAAAGCATGTGCAACACTGGCGAATGCGGCCAGTGCCTGAAAGATACAACTAGTGGTGAGGCATGAAGCGCGACGAGAATACTTACATATAAGAAACCGCGGAAGTCGAGGTATGACTGTATCTAATTTCTTGATATCTTTAATTTATACTATAACCAAGTGGAAAAACTTCCAACAACTTTCTCTAATCCAGGGTATTTTAATAATAAAGTGTGACACCTTTTGGCTACTCGTATATGAAAATATGACTTCTGCATTACCTCAATCTTAGCATCACTTCTGGGTCTGGCTCCCACTGATGAGACCTCAATAAAGGTTAAAAGTGGTCTGGATAGTGACCTTCCCATAATGCATAGCATTATACATGTCAGCAAGATGTGCTTTGCGCTATGAGATACTAAAGCAAGTGATGTGAAGTCATTAGCTTCTTTATCCTGAACTATTTTCAGGACTTGCTCTAGTCCTGAAAATAGTTCAGGCATAAATTTGTTTGTTTACACTTGGATAAAGGATTAAACCAAGTATATAATTTCTTGGTATGTTTAATTTATAGTATAATCAAGTGGAAAATTTTTGAACAACTTTCTCTGGGAATATGTTCTTCACAAAACTGCAAGTCAGCTATAGAATCTTAGAATTTCTACATTCAGCTCCACAAAGGAAAGTGATGGATGATGCATTTGAGATCAAAAATAATAATAATAAACAACTGATAATAATACTCAAACCATTTTTCTTCTTTTTTCTGTTAATTTACATTATCATGAATTGCACATTATAGAAAATTATAATAACAGACAACCAACAAGAAACATTTTAAAAAAATTTCAAAAAATAGTTGTGCAGTTGGTATAACATTTTATTTTTGAGTTTGGAAGCACACGAGAACTACAGACAACTCTCACTATAATAAACTCAAAGAGTCAAAGGAAGTTTGTAGAGTAAATTTCCTTTAGAATAACATTGGTGCTGTGAGAATCTGGTTATAACTTTTCAGTAGTCAGTCATAGTGAACAAGTTTCCTACAGTGAGAGCTGACTGTATATGATATTAAATCAATTAAAAACACCAAACAGGGACAGTCTTAGACACCAGCAGCACATCTGAATATATCACAGTACATCAGGTGTATAATTTTAATGATAATTTTAAAAGTGTAACTTGAAATCTTCCAAATAAATCCTTATTTTCTAGCCTAACTTCATTAGGTCACATATGGACTACTGTGCACAGATTTGGTCACTTGGTTTTCAAAAGGATGAAGAGATATTGAAAAGGGTCCAGAGACAATTCACTAAGGTAGTTTGTGGTCTCTGGATTGTTGAGCATGAAGAACAGTTGAGAAGATGCAGTTTACCTTCTAGTGGATAAGAGGAAGAGGGATGATATGATAGAAAAGTTGAAGAGGTTTTTCATAAAATGGTGGGAGACTGGGGAAGAACAAGAGATCATTCTTAGAAGTTGTATAAGAAAGGTGTGAGCAAAGGAATGAGAAGCAGGTTTTTTTGCATGGAGAGTGTGAATGACTGGAATGCATTGCCTGAGAGCTTGGTGTCTGAAGAGAATTTGAATGTGTTTAAGGCATGATATGATGAGCTGTGTATAACAAAATGAATCTCCTAAATGAGTCTGTTACTCCATTAAAAATCTGATCCTGACAATCTCTTTTTGGCCTGAACCCAACTTGTTCTTCTCCCAGTTTCTCTTCCACAATTTTTCTCAGCCCCTTTTCAGTATGCTTGCATAAATCTTACCTGGAACACTTAGTAGAGAAATTCCTCTAGAATTTTCATATTCAGTTTTATTCCCTTTTTTATAGATTGGTACTATGAGAGCTATACTTCAATCATCTGGAATTTGACATCCAGCAACCAGGTCCTCTGAATTATGCAGTGTAGCCATTTGTAAAACTTTAATACCTCCATATCTGAGCATTTCTGGTCAAACATTATCTACTCCAGCAGTCTTTGCACATTTCAAGTTTTTGACAGGCTTTTCGACCTCAAGTATTGATATGTAACCCTGTTTGCATTTTTCTTGAAAATTTCCTACTACAGTTCTGTCACTTCCTGTTTTATTTAACAGTCTCAAAGTAATTACTCCAGATACCTAGGGATATCCTTATCTTCAGTTTTCATGTTGCCTTTAACATCTCTGATTCCTTTTATAGTATTCTTTCCTCCATTATTGAGCTTTTTCAATAGCCTCAAGAATATTTTGCCACTTTCCTGATATTTACCTTCTAATTTAATTAAAATTTATTAATTTAATACATTTTCTTTTGCAAGAATTATTAAAATGATAATAGTCTGAAATGTTCTTCATGAGCTACAAAACATACTGGTTTAGACAAAAAAAACTTAAGAATTAACACATTGTCAATTTCTATGTTAAGCCCATGCAACTTTTTCTCAAATAAATATCAGATCATAAAATAATTTACATGTCATAAACATAAAATCCTCTAAAGAATAATACAAACATAAGAAATGCTCATGTGATTTATAGGCATTTTTTTCACTAGAGATTAGAATAATTGGAATTATGGCCAAAACAACTAAAGTTATAACATCAGTAAGTCTGTTAACTGTGTGTGTGTGTGCGTGCTTTTCTGACAAATTTCTCTGTTAAAATGGATGAAAATTTGAGTTTCCAGGAAGAAAAATCTTGTTACTTGACATCAGATTGGCCAAATCATCTTTAGTAGAAAGTCCTTATAAAGGTTCCTCAAGTCCTAGATGGGATTTTTACCATGTTAGGCTTAGGTTTCAACAGTTGCTAAAATGCACACATATTAAGTACATGTTGTTTTCCCTCCCCGACCCACTTAGTTGGACACCTAACATAACTGGCATGTGGGATACAAACCATACCAAACAAGTTTTGATTTTAGAGTAATTATTTGGACAACAGATCAAGTGTTAACTAATAAATATTTATTAAACCAACTAGTTTCACAAACTTTAGCTGTTGGCATCTTCAGGGTACAAGCACTTAAGCTTAAGCTAAAAAACATTACACAAATATGAATAACTGTAAAATTCTAATGATTATAGTTACGAACTGAAATAGCATTGAACATGAGTGATACACATATTGCATGTACATTATTAACTAGTTGTTGCTAAAAAACGTTCTGTAGTTTGAATTGAAGTTCATTTGCTGTGTGTTAAGAGATCTAATTAGGGTTTTCCATATCTCTGGGAGTATTAAACCCTGGTTCCTGTTAAGGTTATCAACAGAGCGAGCGACTGTAGCTGCTTCTTTAAACATTCGGGAGTGGTAGTCTTCTTCTATGTAAGGGGAACAGCTTTTATCCCACTCAATGACATGGTTAGTTATAGAAAAATGAGATAACAGGCCTGATATGTCTTGTCTGTTGTTTTTGACGTAACCAATGTGCTCCTTCTGTCTAATTTCGAGGCTTCTTGATGTCTGCCCGATGTAACTTGAACCACACGAGAATGGAATATTGTAAACTCCAGCATGTTTATAGAAAAGGATGGTTATCTTTTGGAGATCTTAGTAGTTTACAAATTGTTTCTATAGGTTTGAATGTCACTCTTATTTTGTGTGGTTTGAGGAGACTAGCGAGCTTGTTGGAGATGCCACTCACATACGGAATTGCGATAGTTTGATATATTGAGTATCCTCTCGCTCTCTTTGCGGTGGTTCAGATATGAGGATTTTGTTGACGAGTCCTTGTGAGTAGCTGTTCAAGTACAGATTATTAGATATCAATGTTAACTCATCTTGAAGGTCCTTTTTATCTGTTGTGATGCAGACAGCTCTTTTCTTTAACATGTATACTACGTTGAGTTTGTGAGAAATATGGTGAGAGGAACTGAAATGTAGATAGCGACCTCTATTCGTAGGTTTCCTGTAAACTGATAGGTTTATATGGTCATTAATTTGCTTTTTAATTAAGATGTCTAAAAACGGCAGTTTGTCTCTTTCAAGTTCAAGAGTAAATTTAATAGAATGATGAAAGGAGTTGATCTTATTGAAGAAGTCAAGTAGGTCATCCTCATTGTGGTTCCATACAATGAAGATGTCATCCACATATTTCCACCAAATTGTTGGTTTGGGAATTATTTGAGATAGGATTTTTCGAGGTGTTCCATAAATAGGTCAGCACAAGAAGGTGAAAGTGGACTGCCCATTGCGAGTTAACATTGATATCTAATAATTTGTACTTGAACGGCTGCCCACAAAGACTCGTCAACAAAATCCTTTTCTCTGAACCATCACGAAGAGAGCGAGAGGATACTCAATATATCAAAACTATCGCAATTCCGTATGTGAGTAGCATCTCCAACAAGCTTGCTAGTCTCCTCAAACCACACAAAATAAGAATGACATTCAAACCTATAGAAACAATTTGTAAACTACTAAGATCTCCAAAAAATAACCATCCTTTCTATAAATATGCTGGAGTTTACACTATTCCATTCTCATGTGGTTCAAGTTACATCGGGCAGACATCAAGAAGCCTCGAAATTAGACAGAAAGAGCACATTGGCTACGTTAAAAATAACAGACAAGACATATCAGGCCTGTCATCTCATTTTTCTATAACTAACCATGTCATTCAGTGGGATAAAAGTTGTTCCCTTTACATAGAAGAAGACTACCACTCCAGAATGATTAAAGAAGCAGCTACAGTCGCTTGCTCTGTTGATAACCTTAAGGAACCAGGGTTTAATACTCCCAGAGATATGGAAAACCCTAATTAGATCTCTTAACACACAGGAAATGAACTTCATTGCAAACTACAGAATGTTCCTTAGCAACAACTAGTTAATCATGTACACGCAATACGTGTATCACTCACGTTCAATGCTATTTCAGTTTGTAACTATAATCATTAGAATTTTACAGTTATTCATATTTGTATAATGTTTTTTAACCTAAGTGCTTGTAGCCTGAATATGCCAACAGCTAAAGTTTGGTGAAACTAGTAGGTTTAATAAATATTTATTAGTTAACACTTGATCTATTGTTCCAAATAATTACTCTAGTTAGATGATCAAGAAAATAAACATTCATTATGAAGTTTTGATTTTCTTCTACTGAAAGCATTTTTTTTCCTTTCAAATTCTAGAATATTCTATAATCCATATGCTGAAGCAGTGGTTAAATGTTTTCTTTATAAAGTGGCCTAACATGTTAATTGTACTCGTTTGTTCTCACTGACTCACTCACTAGTTAACATATAAAGAATTTTCTTCACCTTTCATTTCTCTAAAGAAGAGTTAACCAGTAATACCATTATTTGAGACATTTCATGCATAATTTGCATGCTTAAATATTAAACTGCATTACACACTACCGAACTATATCAAATATTAATTAAGGCACTTCAAGTCCGGTTTATGGCTGCATGGTATCAGGCTGTCCCTGATGGCATAAAGCTATACTGATTCCAGATAGCTACTGGACAAAATGAAAGAGTTAAATTTTTAAAAAAAATCTCAGGATTCAATATCAAAATACCATAAAATTATATTTCAATCAAAGATATTTAAAGCTATTCTTGATTTAAAGGTAGTGTATACTCTAAAAATCTATCAACGATAGATTAAATTTCTTTTCGATTGAATTTAAATTTATAATTTTATACAAACTATTTTTGTATATTGAACTCTTCTACTTCTTCATCTTCATCTGAACTATGTACAGAAAGTTTTACAAAGTATGAATCAGATGATACTGCCCACTCCTGAACCTCAGCAGAGCCAAAGGTGAAAAATATTAATCCTCCAACTGTTGAGACTACAGCTGATATATAAAAGACGTTTCCCCAGCTTTTTAAGGTTTCCTTAAACATAAAATAAAATAAGTTCATAAAATGCAATGCTTAATTATCAACTAATCACACAAATTGTGAAAGAAGAAAATCTTAATTGGCTTACATTATGTTGTGTCAGAAAACCAACTGTCATTGGAGCTAAAATTCCAGCCAAATTTGAAAAACCATTAGTAACACCACAAACAGTACCTGAAACAAAACACTTTTTTTAATTCTAAAACAATAACCAAGAAAAAAGGTAAATATCTGAGCTATGTTCAGTGAATGATAGGCTTTTGACTTGTTTTTTCAAGGCAACTGTTATAGACATCAAAGCTGGTATTAGCTTGTCTTTAGAAGAATATGACCATCCACAGATAAGTAAGATTAAAAAGTATTTTAGTTGCAAAATAATATCTTACCCAACTGTACTGGCTTGTTCATCTCCACAGCAAAAACATTTTTTATATTGATACTTATCTATGAATATTCAGATAAATAAAAAAAAGCATAATAATAAGCTAACATCTTTTATTCCCTTATAGGGAGTAGGCAACGCCCTTTAAATCCTATCTAGCTCTTGGAGACTAACTGGGCAGTACAATCTCCACCAGTAGCCAATCAGAGACAGATGGCCCATGTCTATCACTAATTATAGGCATCCACTGATGAGGAGACTGACAAACAAGTGCTGCCATCTCTTGGTACCTAACCCTAACAGGATATGCTATTGTCTGAAATAATGTGGGTTCTACGGTCACTGAGCTACACAGGCTGATAAATAAAAAGTCTAACACAAAAATTTCCTTAAACTTTCTGTTTAATATGCATTAAATCTGCTTCTCTTTCAGTAGGCCAGTATCACTGCTTATTTACCATAAACACTGCAGATTGAAATCCCAACTAAGGCATAGATGTTTGTAAAAACCTGCTGTTTGGACAAGCTTATATAGCTTCTTGAGCTTATGATTAAAATATTTGAATTTTGCATTTTCATTAAATGAAAATTAAATTACAAAAATAAAATAATAATAATTTAACTTATAAATTATATTAACATGAATGGCTGAAACAAATAAAATATATACAAGCAGGGGCAAAAAAAAGTATCTACTCTTTTTTTTTTTTGTTATGGTTAAAGGAAAATATTGGAAAACAAATTATGTTCTATGCTCTGTAGCTGTTGATAATGTAGAGCAAATCAGATATGATTCACTCTTTTCTGTGGCATTTTCATATATGTTATCAGATATTTCAAAGTTTTCATTTCTCTGCTTTGTGTCTCTGGGAGGAAAGATCTATAGAGGAAGTAAGAGAAATGAGTTACTCTCACTAAAACCAACTCGTGGAAATCAAAGGAATTGATTATGATAGAGAATGTCCTCGAGCAGTGAACTGTGAATTCATTATGAGTTTGCTATAATAATGAACTCATAATGAAACAGGGTTGGACTATACAACTATCAGTAAATATGAAATATAAGCAAGTTTAAACTTCCATTTATTTCCTTGGTATTATAACTACTTTTTGAAGGAGCAATTAGTAATCTGACTGAACTTGCAAATATACCAAGATTCATAAAAATAACATTTATTTATCATAAGACTGTGGGTTTATGATATTTTTTTGTCCTGTAAAATGATGTCTGCAATTATATACATGCATCACTGCATCTCATTTCATTCTAATTGAACTGGCTGATATGAGAGGAATACAGAGTTTAGTATTAACTGATTTTTGTTGCATTGAGTTGGTGTGTGTACAAATCATCTCTGCTGCTTTAAGTTTTCTTATATTACTGCTATATACCACGTATTGGCATTTTAGTAGTGTTTTTTTTTTTTTTTTAAATACTACTGTATGTTTTTCTTTTGATATGAATAGTTACACTGATTTGTGGTGGCTTTAAATTTCCCCAGACATACCAGCCTGACAAACAGCAAATGCCATAGAAGCAATAAATTTTGTAGGCTGCTAGTTTTTTATGACAGAGAAAGTGAAGCCTTAGATGACAAAATATAATAACTACTTTCAATATATAAACAAATGTCATAATTTTTAATAAGTATGCCATTCAAAGTGTATGAATCTTGTTCAATGCTTGTTATGTCTTGTTAATAACTGTTAAACTACCTGGTCATTATTATCCTTTTTAATAAAGATATCCTTGATATATTCCAGCTGCATTTCCTTTTGCTTACATCAATAGAAATGGCAGAGACTCTGTTAAGATAAAAGTTAATATAACAATTTCTGGGAAATTGTTATATAAGGATATAGAAAGTCCATCATTCCAGTTAATAAGACTACTGAATAGCTACACTGATTTGTGGTGGCTTTGAATTTTCCCAGGCATATCAGTCTGAACAACAGTAAATAAATTCAGCTGAATAAGTTTTCTTATTTGAATGCACTTCTGTGTAGTAATTTGGTGTTAGTAAAGGATTCTATGGCTAGTATTACACTCCAACCCAAAAATCTGTGTAAACCAGATTTTAGGTTAGCATTTCACAATCTGGATATCATCTTAATTTCATGCTTTGAGCATTCTCCACTGAATTTCAAGTATATTATATATATATTATATATATTCAAGTATATTATATATATAATCTATGAATAGTATTTGTTGGGAATACTATTCATAAATTTGCATTCCCAACAAATACTATTCATAGATTTGGTTTGATGGACATAATAACTGGAATTATGGCCAAGAAAACCAAGGCTGTGAGACCATATTTATGTCATTAGACACTTGTTAGACATAAATATGTCTAACAAGTGTCTAATGACACTTGTTAGACATATTTATGTCTAACGAAGGCACATGTAACAAGTGTGCCTTCGTTTGACTAATTTGTCTGCTTTGCAGATTAAAAACCCAAGTCTCTGGGAGGAAAAGGCCTGCCACTTGCACCTTTTTAGCTCACCTTCAGCTTAAAAAGGCCCATGTATGATTAAAATGAAGTCTTCTTTTCAACTGTGATTATAATCACCACAGTGTCAAGATACAGAATCCATCAAAAAAAATTTATACACTAATAGATGTCATCTAATTTTGGATCAAATTATGGTAGCAATGTGTAGTATGATGTCCTCTCAAAAGATGTCGTTACTCACATGAATACTAGCACCAACACATGACCGGTAGGACAGTCAGACAGTCAACAACACATAGCTGAGGAAGAAGAACTTACTGCTGTGAAAGGCCTCCCAGATCTCCCTTGGCACATCACACACGGTACCATGGGTCTCAAACTTATCACAAATACGTGCAATTGTCAGGCATGTTGGAAGTTGTGTTGCAAAGTTACGCCTCCATTATCGTTGAACTTCAACAACATTCTCAAATTTGAAATGCCACTTTAAAATGGTCTTGCATTCCTCGAACAACAATCATGCCTCGGCCATTTAAGTTATCTGTCCTACAACATCTTTTGAGAGAACATCATACTACACATCATCATCATCATCAAATTCCTGCTATGTATCCTCAAGGGGTGTACAGGATATGACAGTACTACATGAAAAAATTACATCATTACTAACTTCCTATCTACAATTTTCCTCCAAATCAGTCTGTCACTTGTCAAGACTCCAACATTATCAGATCTTATATTTCTATCGTCTAAGGCACTTTGTACCGTATCAATCCACCTATATCTTGGTCTTCCTCTGGGTCGTTTTCCTGCCAACCTGGCAGAGAACATTTGTTTTGCTAATCTTTCCTCTCCCATTCTATTTAAGTGACCATACCACCTGAGATTAGCTCTGCTAATGCATTCCTGGATGCTGACAGTGTCAAGTTCTTTCCTAATATCCTCGTTTTTAATATGATATTGCCATTGATGCTACAGCAATTCAATCCAACTTTGAAAAAAGTCCATAGATGACATTTGTTAAAGTGTATATACATGTTTTTGATGGATTCTGTATATCTGTTAAAGTTGATTCATGCCAGTTGAATGCACAAGTTCTTATCTTGTTTTACTGCTATCAGGAGCATGAAATTTTTGGTGCACAGAGAAGCAATGACAACTTACCCTGTTTTGTAATGAGACAGTCACCATAATAAATTTAGTTTAATCCTTTATCCAAGTATGAGCAAACAAAGTTTGTGCCTGAAATTATCTTCAGGACTGAGATAAGGTAGTACAACACCAAGGCAACTCAGGGCAAAGGTGGACCAAGCTAACATCACTCCTATCTCAGTATCTCCCATAATACAAAACACATCTCCTTGCATGCAGACATGTATAATGTTATGCATTAAAGGAAGGGCCACTACCCAGACTGGTTTTGACCTTTATTGAAGTCTCATCAGTGGGAGCCAGACCCAGAAGTGGAGATACCAAGGCAGAAGCAATGGGAGGTCATCTTTACCTATAGGAGTTGCCAAAAGGTGTGCCACCTTATTATTAAATTACTCTGGATTTAGAGAAAGATGTTGAAAGTTTATTTTGCACTTGGTTAGACTATAATAAATTTAGTTTAATCCTTTATCCAAGTGTGAGCAAACAAAGTTTGTGCCTGAAATTAACACCAAGGCAACTCGAGGCAAAGGTGAACCAAGCTAACATCACTCCTATCTCAGTATCTCCCATAATACAAAACACATCTCCTTGCAGATATGTATAATGTTATGCATTAAAGGAAGGGCCACTACCCAGACCGGTTTCGACCTTTATTGAGGTCTTGTCAGTGGGAGCCAGGCCCAGAAGTGGAGATACCCAGGCAGAAGCAATAGGAGGTCATCTTTACCTATTGGTGTTGTACTACCTTACCTCAGTCCTGAAGATAATTTCAGGCACAAACTTTGTTTGCTCAGACTTGGATAAAGGATTAAACTAAATTTATTATAGTCTAACCAAGTGCAAAATACACTTTCAACATCTTTCTCTAAATCCAGAGCAATTTAATAATAAGGTGGCACACCTTTTCACAACTCCTATAGATAAAGATGACCTCCCATTGCTTCTGCCTTGCTTGGTATCTCCACTTCTGGGCCTAGCTCCCACTGACGAGACCTCAATAAAGGTTGAAACCGGTCTGGGTAGTGGCCCTTCCTTTAATGAATAACATTATACATATCCGCAAGGAGATGTGCTTTGTATTATGGGAGATACTGAGTAGGAGTTGAGTTAGCTTGGTCCACCTTTGCCCCGAGTTGCCTTGGTGTTATACTACCTTACCTCAGTCCTGAAGATAATTTCAGGCACAAACTTTGTTTGCTCACACTTGGATAAAGGATTAAACTAAATTTATTATAGTCTAACCAAGTGCAAAATAAACTTTCAAGACAGTCACCATGTTCTATATGCCCTATATTCATTCATTAATTTGAGCTATTCTGTCTATAACCCTTCTGTAAGATAGTTTTTCAGGCTTCAGAAGTTGGGATTAGTAGCGACTCAGAAAGTCATTCTTTAGTATTTATGATGTTCAGTTATCAGTGTTATCATTAATGAAAGTTCCTTCTCTTCATTTTAAAGTTCTAATTATGCCTATTTTCTGAGCTAGATGCTAAGATGAATGCACAGTTTGTGGATTCTGAACATCACACAAGTGTTTTTTCTTTTTTTTTAATACAGTGGGTGATCGGTTAACGAACAGTTCAGACTGCGAACAAATCAGACAACGAACACTTTTGCAAAAGATTTTTATGTTCGGACAGCAAACACATGTTCTGATAACGAACACCTCACAGAACAAACACAAAAAGAAGTGACGCTGTGAGATTTGTAAAACTGTATTTTACTGCCATCTATGAATGGTTTTTGGAACAAGACTTTGACAGTTGTATACATAACCTTTTGGTGCGCTAGTTGATTTCTGTTCTCTGAATTTTTGTAAGTGCTTTTCTGAACTTTTTTATTTAAAAAAAAAACTGATAATATTATGGGGGCCTAAAAAGAGTGGAGTGTCAAGAACTGTGCTTACCATAGAAACTAAGCAAGAGATAATAGCCAAGGTAGAGAGTGGGCAGATGTCTGATGTTGCTAGGCAGTATGGCTTGAACAGATCTACAGTAGGCACAATCTTAGCTAAGAAAGATATAATCAAGAAGATTCAAGCAGCTAAAGGAGTAACGAAAAATCACATCTGAGAAACAAAGATGTGCCATCCATAAAAAAATGGAGCGATTGCATTTAGTTTGGATAAAAGAAAGGGAAATGAAAAGAGATGTAACTAGTATGACTATCATTCAAGAGAAGGCTAGAAAAATTTTTGAAGAACTGAAGAAACAAACTCCACATTCGTCACATGAGGAGATAGAATTCAAGGCTACCACTGGATGGTTTGCAAAGTTTAGGAGATCTGGCATTAAACATGTGGTGATGCACAGTGAGTCTGCTAGTGCAGATAAAGAAGAAGCTGAGAAGTTCTGTCTCAAATTTCAAGAATTCATTAAAAAAGAAGGATATTGTCCACAACAAATTTTCAATTATGATGAAACTGGTTTATTTTGGAATGCATGCTGAACTGTACCTACATCATGAAAGATGAGAAAAATACTCCTAGGCATAAACCCATGAAAGACCAACTGACATTACTTTTGGGAGCTAACGCTAGTGGTGATATGAAGCTTAAACTGCTTCTTGTCTATCACTCTGAGAACCCTAGAGCATTCAACAAAAATTCCATAATTAAAGAAAGACTGCCAGTGATGTTGAGATTGAATGAAAGGGCATGGGTCACGCAGGTTCTTTTCAAAGAATGGCTGTTTAAAGTTTGTGCCAAAAGAATCAAGGATTACCTTCAGACCAATGAATTGCCATTGAAAGCACTGTTGCTATCGGACAATGCACCAGGATACCCAAAAGACCTTGAAGATAATTTGCTCGAAGACTTTCGCTGGCTGACAGTTTAGTTTCTGCCTCCAAATACCACTTCGTTGATTCAGCCAATCGAACAGAAGATTATTGTGGATTTCAAGAAATTGTACACTTGCGCACTGTTTCGTCGGTGTTTTGAAGCATGCCAGTTCTCCTCAATGATGACATTAAAAACATAAGATGACATAAGAAAAATTTCATATTCTTGAAGCTATCCGGCTCATTCAAAAGGCGTGGTCAGAAGTCACTCAACGAGAGTTGAATTCTGCTTGGCGAAAGCTGTGTCCATTCTGCATTCAGGGAGACAGAGATGATGTCCCTGAAATTATGAATGAAATTGTGACAACTGCTAGAGATCTAGAATTAGAGGTGAATGAAGATGACATTGAAGAGCACATAATGGAACATCAAAATGATCTGATGGTAGAAGAACTCCAAGAACTCTTGAATGAAGAATACCAAGAAACTCAGCGAGATGTGTTTTCTTCTCAAAAAGAGGAAGAAGAAAGAAGACCAATGCCGACAACTCCTATTAAAGATCTTTTGAAGAAGTGGGAGGAAGTCAGAACAACGGTCTTAGAATGGCACCCAAACCAGGTTGTGGTCAATAGGCTTGGGGATCTTTACAACAACAATGCTATTAATCACTTTTGAAAAATCCTGAAGAAGAGAGAAAAGCAATTGACATTGGACAAATTCTTTAACGTTCCACAAACGGAAAAAAAAACATGGCTCATGAAAATCAAAGACTGTGTCTGTACGTATTAATGTTATTATAAATAAACATAGTAAGAAATTATCATCATCAAATTCCTGCCATGTACAGGATATGATAGTACTACATGAACAATTTACATCATTACTAACTTCCTATCTACAATTTTCCTCCAAATCTGTCTGTTACTTGTCAAGACTCCAACATTATCAGATCTTACATTTCTTGCAGACTTGTAGTGGATTTCTTTAGAAGTATAACATCGTCCGCATAAAGCAAAGAGCTGACATTAGCATCTCCAATTTTGATATCATGTTTAATACCACTTTCCTTCATAATGTGATCCACATAGATAATGAATAACAGAGGGGATAATGTACATCCTTGTCTCAAACCAGTTTTAACATTAAACCATCTTCCTGTACTTCCTTCAATTCTAACTGCTGACTTACAACTCAAATAAAGACTAAGTATTGCGTGATATAATGCCAGCATATAACTGTAGTGTAATGAATAGCTTCTCTCTTGGCACCTTGTCGTATGCTTTTTCCAGATTGACAAAAATTAAATATACATTTTTCTTATATTCCCATGCATTCTCAACTATTTGTCGTAAAGTGAAGATCTGATCCTGACAGCCTCTATTTGACCGGAATCCAGCTTGTTCTTCACCAAGCTTTTCTTCCACAATTCTTCTCAACCGTTTCTCAAGTATACTTGCATATATCTTACCAGGAACACTCAGTAATGAAATGCCCATGTGATTCTCACATTCAGTTTTATTTCCCTTTTTATATATGGGTACAATGAGAGCTCTACACCAATCATCAGGAATTCGTCCCTCTGTCCAGGCTTTCTGAACTATACAGTGCAGTCACTGTAAGACTTTTATACCACCATACTTCAGTAATTCTAGTCGAAGATCATGTACTTCTGCTGCCTTTCCACATTTCAAGCCTTTGATGGCTTTTTCTAATTCAAGTATGGATATGTATTTCTGCCTGCATGCCTGGTCAGTGTTTTTTACCACTGTGCTGTCATCACTGCTTGTTTTGTTTAGCAGTTTTTCAAAGTAATTACTTCATACTTCGAGGATATCTTTTTTCACCCGTTTTCATGTCACCTTTATCAACTCTAACTCCTTTTACAGCACTCTTTCCCCCATTTCTAAGCTTCTTCAACAATCTCCAGAATATTTTGCCACCTTCTTGATATTTATTTTCTATATTCTTGCCAAAGTCCTCCCATGACTTTTGTTTAGCTAGTTTTACACAGTGTTTAGCTTTCTTACATTTGTCTCTGTATTCTCTAAGAGCACAAGCTGAGTTATTTGGCAGGAACTTTTGATATGCTTTCTTCTTTTTCCTTCACTGCCTCTTTAACTTCCTGTATCAAACATGGAGTTCTGAGTTTTCTACCCTTGCAGACAACCTCACTACATGCCTCTCTGGCTGAATCAATCTGGGTTTTCTTCAAGGCTTGCCACTGAATCTCCAAGGTTTGGTTGCTGTTCTCAAACGCTTTCATTTTGAAAATATGAAATTCAATTTAATCCTGCTCAAGACTAAATAGTGATCACTTCCAATTTCAAATCCTCTGTATACTCTGGTGTCCTGCACCAGGGAGAAGACATCACTATCAAAAATAATATAGTCAATGAGACTTTTCTTATTCCTTGCCTCTTCTCTCCATTAGAATTTGTGCACATTTTTATGTTGAAACATGGTGTTAGTAATAACCAGTCCATGTCCTGAGCAGAAATCCAACAGGTATTTGCCATTATTATTAGCTTTGCTCTTTTCTCCAAATTTTCACAAAATATTTTTGTATGTCTGACAATCATTTCCTACTCTGCTATTTAGATCCCCAACAAGGACCAACTTTTCCTTTTTCACTGTGTTAGCTGTTTTCTCTAAAGCATCAAAAAATTCCTCCACTTCTATCTAAGTAGAACCTTCTGTGGGACCATAGGCACAAATAAGTCTCATTGTCCAATTCCCCATTTTCACATTTGCCCACATCACTCTACTTGAGACTGCCTGCCATTCAAGGAGATTAGCCTCATATTTTGTGTTGAATACTATGGCTACTCCTTTTCCTTGATTGTCATTGCCTGAATATAACATTTTGTATTAATTGCTCAGAAAGATCTCACCAGATTTTGTCTTTTTTGTTTCAGTCACCCCTATTATGTCGATCTGGTACCGTATCTAATTCCTCAGCTAGCTCAATTTCTTTGTCATTCAGGCTTCTTATGTTGATAGTATCAATCTTTAACTCAGGTGATGTTGAGTTGGGGTATGTTTTCAGATTTGTTGCAGTAGCTGACTTTTGCTGGTGAAAACAACGGGGGGGGGGGCTTGTTTAACCGGGCTACTCCCCAGCTGGCATGAAATTTTGTCATGCTGTACCATCATTTTATATTTTGGTTTACCAATAAGAATACAATTTGGTCAGCTAAATCCCAAATTGCCAGCCCATCCTCGTTCATTCAGTATCCAGGTAGATACCCAACAGGGTGTACCATGAGAAGGTGAGGAAATTATATGAGTTTTTATTTTTTATTTTTTGGATTTTCCAGAACGAAGTAATCAAATTCCCATAAAAATCTATGGTAAATCGATGATCGGTTAATGAACAATTTGGGTAGCTAACATTATCTTTGAACGGATTATGTTTGTTAATCGATCATCCACTGTATCTACTTTTATATCATGGAATGGTTTGATAGTTTCTTCAAATTCTGTCTTAAGATTCAAGTGAATAATCATATTATAAAAACATCATTAACATATCTAAAACCAACTTTTCCATATTTAAATGTACTGGACTAGAGCAGATGTCTAAAACTTCATAACTTTCCATAAATAGGTGGTCACTTGCCAATTTATGGAATAAATGGTAGTTTCTCTTTCTTGTTCATAAGTTGCCATCCTGTGCAAGGACTGATATCTCTGCTCTTCAACCAAAAGGCTACAGGTTTAAATCCCACTGTAGCAAGTGATAGATAATTTTAATTTTTCCAGCATGAAACCACCACCACTCTGCTTAATGCAGGCCAGATTACCTTGAAAACTGCTGTTGGGTCTTTTCTAAATGCCAGCATAAATAACATACATCACTTGCAGACATCTGAATCAGATGTCTGCAAGTGAAGATGAACATCTCCTACTCTTGACAGAAATCCAAATTACAGCTACTTCAAATACCATTCACCTTCAGTGTCCAAATTACACACTTCCATATTCCTTTGCCACAAGGAGGACACCAGTAACTTTTTGAGATCTGGTGCTTCGAGACAGAGACTATTCAATTCCTTGCTTTTGATCTCCTCTGGTACAATACTTTCTTAATCCCATTCAGTAACATTCATTTACTGTATTTACTGCTCTCCAAATTCTGAAAATTATGCTGACCTCTTCACCTTCCTATCCATGAAGCTTTCTGCAATCTAGCTGTCCAAATAGTGAAGTCATCTTAATAGATGATCTTCACTTCCACAACTCCAATCGATTCTCTTTTCAAACAGAATGTGATCCTGAAGTTTTTGCTATGACCAATGACCGAATGCAAATCATACACTTACTCGAATTCCTGATAACTCTTTCCTCTTACAATACCCTTGATCTTTTTTAAACAGTTATCATTCCATATACACCACAGAAGTCACTTCTCTCAATAACTCCCATTCCAATCTTGTGCAAGCTTCCTCTTACATAGAACATCCCTTCAACCACTCCCAACCTTGTGTCCTTTGGCACTAAAAGGTACTAAGTGGGATAACATCCAGATCTCCTACTCTTTCTTTCCATGGTCAGACTATTGTTTCTGCTCTGCTGATCCAAATAAGTGTTCCAAGTGAGTCACAGAAATTGTCCTCATAAACATGAAGGCCTTCATTTCCCATTCTACACAAAATTCTCATCCACTTTCCAGTCTTTTTTCAACATGTATAAGATGTACCAAATCAGTTAAAGAGGAATTAAAAAAAAAAAAATAACAAAAATACTCAGCTTACTGCAGGTGGATTGCAAAACTAGCAGAGTGGCACAGTGAAAGCATGCTGAGCCATCGATTGAAACCATGCAATGCTAATGATTTTCTTTTGGTGTGCTGCTGATGATAGCAGATGAATTGCAGCCAAAAAAAACAGAATAGGAGATAGGTGGGAGGATTGCTGTTAATTTGAAGCAGCTTAGTATGAGATCAAGACCAATAAGACAAAATATGTATGCCAGCCTCATTGGCCGAGTGGTTAGCGTATCTATCTGCTCTCCAGTCAAAATGCTGTAAGTTCGAATCCAGCCGTGGGCATGGATGTTTGTGATTGTCTGTGAAAATACTAGTGGTGGTGATGGTGAGCGTTAGATGGCATTGGTGTAGTTGGTGGAGACAGAGTTGCAGAGTAGGTAACCTCCCTTGATTAGTCTTTGGACTCCCTGGAGGTGTCACATAACAATAATAATATGGTTGGTTACTGCTATAGGCCAGGAGGTTCTAGGAATAATCTGAAAGATGCACACCAGCAAATTAGTATGATGAGTGCAGGTCAAGTGATTATTATGGGGGACTTCAACTATGGACCTATAGATTCGAAGGAAGAAAGATTACATAGCAGGAAGAAAATGGAATTTATACATCCACTGAGAGATAACTACTTGAGATTATCTCTCAGTAGGTGTATAAATCCATTTTCCTACTTGAAGTTATATTCTTACTTTCATCCTTTATATAAGTGTAAGTGAACACAGTATGCATGTTCACTTCACGACTGGGCCACTTGTATATAGTCTAATGACTTCACATCAATTGCCTTAGTATCCCATAATGAAATGCACATATCCTTACAGACATGTATAATACATATTATGGGAAGGGCAACTATCCAGACTTGTTTCAACCTTTATTGAAGTCTCATCAGTGGGAGCCAGACCAATAAGTAATACCAAGTAGTCAAAAGGTGTCACACCTTATTACTAAAACACTCTGGATTCGAGATAGATGTTGAAAGTTTTTCTACTTGCTTATACTATAAATTACAGACTCAACAATTTATATTCTTGGTTTCATCTTTTATCCAAGTGTAAGCAAAAAAAAGTTTGCATGTGAAGTCACTTCATGACTGGGCTATTTGTATATAGAGGCTAATGACTTCACATCAATTGCCTTAGTATCCCATATACAAGTAGCCCAGTCATGAAGTGACTATTGTTGAAAATGTAGAAGTTGTTAACGTGTTCTTTAATGGTTTACACAGATCAAAATGACGCTTACGTGATTCAGTGCACTGAATCACTTCAATTATTTTCTCAATGGTAAGTGATTTTCTGAGGAAGATGCAAATCAGCTCCATGTTTAGACGACATTTTACATTTATTGTTAAATGTAATATAGTGGATCTGTATCCACAATGACATATAATATAATATAAAACAAAAGACAATTGCGAATGCTGCCAATACGCTGTGTTTATGCTATTGTCTTTTGTTTTGTTATTTATGTATTTAATTTTCTGCTGTAAATCTTGAAATGTTTGTTAATATGAATCTTCATAAACTGAGGAAATGTAAAATGAGTTCTTTCTATATTCATATATTTCTTCGTTTTTTAAATTTTTACAAACCTAATAATAAACAATAATTTTTTTCATGCTTTTTCTCATTTATATGGAACAAGATTAAGGCATGTGACAAATCGTCAATTACCTTAATATTGATTGTATTTTGGCAACTTTTCAGTGAAGGAGATTTATATTCTATTGCTAATGAGCAATGTCATATCCTGTAAAATGAACACATTTGTCTTTTATTTTTATGACTAAATACATACGTTTGGAAGAATAAGTTTCAGTCCTTAAAAAATTGGTAGTATCAAGCAAATTACATATCATGTGGAAGCTGATAAAACCAAGCATAAAAAAATTATGGTACCTACAATACAATATTTAGACAACTTGTTAAAAAGTTTGTGTAACACATTTACCATCATAAGTATCGTTAATTGTTTCTTGATTAGATGATAAGTTAAATAATTAAATAAAATGATATAAAATATATGTGACAAAGTTTCCTGACATGATGCTTTTATAAGTTATTTTAAAGTGTTTTTCTCTATAAAAGTGAAGAAAGAGGGGGAAGGGTCTTTCAATGTCTACTTTCATTTGTTAGGATAACAACCCTACCTGAGGTGTAAACATATAAGTCATGTAATATAAAACAAACCTGAAAATGCTGGGGCAATATCTAATGCAACAGGTCCTTCACCACCACCAGAAAGGCCAGCAGCAGACATAGACAATACTAGAAGATAGATGACTTCATTTGGATGACATCCTAGACTAGGTACTAATGCTAAACAGATTGCCTGGCCAATACATGCTAAAATGAAACACACAAATTTTGTATATTACATTTAATTAAACCTAGAAAGGGAAAGAAATCTGTCTTAAAAAATAAACATTCCAAATAGAATGTGACATGTGATATATGGTTGATAATGCTACATCACTACTATAAAAATTATTTTAAAATGTTTAGATTTTTATTTGTTCTGAACTTTGATACCTGACAAAAAATGCCTTCACCATTCTATTTTCTGTCCAAATTCTAGCAAATGAAATCCTTCAGCTTTCTCTTTTCTCGATGCATGATCTTCATTCCTTGCAAACACCATTCCCTATTTGCATACCTTCTCCTAACTGAAATTTGATCTCTCGTCCATAATCACTTGCGCATACAAATCATATTCACATTTCACTCTCTTCTCATTCCAATTGCTGGCATTCATGTTCTATTTCTGATGCATTAATACAATACCTGGTCACTTAATCACTTAAGGCCACTTATCACTTAGGGCCACTAATGGGCAGGAATGCACAATATCAGCCTCTACCTGTCAAGTCAACCCTGCCTTCCCATGGTGGGGCATGTTTCCACATTTGCAGTAAGCATTCCCACTGCAAAAGGATATCTTCCTAGTTGGAAGAAATGCCACCCGGTTAAACAAGCCCCCCCCCCTGCTGCTTTCATCAGAGAACCAGGGCGAACAGCAAAAAGTCAGCTACTGGACTAAATACCAAATCGACATAAGAAGAATTCAAGATTGGCACCATCAATATAAGAAGCATCAATGTAATAAAAATGGAACTAGCAAAAGAATTGGATAAGTACAAGATTGCATTAATACATCTTACCAACAAAGAAGACAAAAAAGTGTGTTTTTTTTCTAAGCAACAAATATAAGCTGTTATATAATATGCAGTCTTCGCCAACATAATAATCAGGGGAAAAAAGGGATAGCTATAGTATTCAACACTAAATATAAGAATAATCTTCTTGAATGGCAGGCAATATCAAGTAGAGTGATGTGGGCAAATATCAGAATGGAGAACTGGACAATGAGACTTATTTGTGCTTATGGTTCTAGTAAGGAAGAAATGGATATTTTTCAAGGCATTACATAAGACAGCTAACACATGGAAAAAGAAAAGTTGGTCCTTGTTGGAGACCTAAATAACAGAGTAGGAAACGAGAACCAGACATAGAAATGTTAGGGAAAATTTGGAGTCAAGTGCAAAACTAATAATAATGGTAAGTACCTGATAGATTTCTGTTCAGGACATGGACTAGATATTATTAACACAATGTTCACATAAAAATGTGCACCAATTCACATGGAGAGAAGACACAAGAAATAAATCTCAGTGATTATATTATTGTTGACAGTGATGTTTTTTGACTGGTTCAGGCCACAAGAGTATACAGTTTGAAAAAACTGGAAGTGATCACCATTTAGTATTGAACAGAATAAAATTGAATTCCATTCTGAAAGTCAGCTACTGGACGGAAGAAAGTTTAAAAACAAAGCAAAGTTGAGCAGATTTCAGAAATGAACTGTAAACTCAAATATACAAACATAATTCAAGAGTGTTGAAAATAAAAACCAAATCTTCGAGAGATTGCAATGGCAAACTGAAGAAAACATTGATTGATTTAGATAGAGAAGCACGTGGTAAAGTTGTCTGCAAAGATAGAAAAATCAGAACTCCATGGTGGACTCAGGAAGTTAAAGAAGCAGTAAAGGAAAAGAAGAAAGCAAAGTATGTAAAACTAGCTAAACTAAACTCATGGGAAAACTATAGCAAGAACATAAAAAATAAATATCAGAAAGGTGGCAAATATTCTGGAGACCATTGAAAAATCTTAGAAATAGAGGAAAAAGTACTGTAAAAGGAATCAGAGATGATAATGGTGACATGAAGACTGAAGATAAAGATATTCTAGATGTCTGGAGTAATTACTTTGAAAAATTGCTAAATTAAACTAGCAGTGACAGACTAGTAATAGAAAATACTCAGCAGGAATGCATATCAATACTTGAAATAAAAAAGATATTAAAATCTTGAAATGTTAGCAAGCAGCTGCAGTTGATGATATTCAACAAGAAATGCTCAAATATGACGGTGTAAAAGTTTTACAGTGTCCACACTGCATAATTCAGAAGACCTGGTTAGAGGATTGAATTCCAGATGATTCAAGTAGAGCTCTCATAGTGCTCATCTATAAAAAGGAAAATAAAACTGAATGTGGAATTACTGAGGAATTTCCCTACTGAGTGTTACTTGTAAGATTTATGCAAGTATACTTGAGAGACAGCTGAAGGAAAATTGTGGAAGATAACCTTGTAGAAGAGTAGGTCAGATTCAGGCCTGAGATTGTCAGGATCAGATTTTCATCTTAAGACAAATAGTGAGACATCATGGGCATATAGTGTGGATCTGCATTTAAATTTTGTAGATCTGGAAAAACCATATGACAAGGTGCCAAGAGAAAAGCTATTTACAACACTACAGTTATATGTTATAAATGGGATGTTATAAAAAAATAAACAAGAAATACTTAGTCTGTACTTGAGGTGTAAGTCAGCAGTTAAAACTGAAGGAAGTACAGGATCAGGTCTGATCAGGTGTGAGAAAAAGGTGTCATTATCTCCTCTGTATATGCATCACATTATGAATATAAAAATTAAAGAAGTTAATCTCAGCTCTTTATTTCATGCAAATAATGTTATGCTTTGGAATAAATCCAATACATGTCTGCAGGATTTCCTGACTGAATTGAATAGCAACAGTAATACATTTAGTATGAAAATCAGCAATAAAAAGACAAAGTCCATGAATATAGGCAGAAATATAATATTGAAAACCTCAACTGCATCCTGAATGGAGAAGTATAGAACAAGTAAAACATTCCAGCTATTTAGGCACAATTTTTAGTGAACACAATAGATTAAATATGGAAATCAGCAAAAAAGTTAGCAAAGCTGATACGGTAATAAATCAGCTGAATAAATTTATGGGATAAAAGAGAAATTAGTCAAAACACTAAACTAGCTGTATACAAGACAGTGTTCAAACTAATTTTAACTTATTGATGTGGGAGCTGGGTTAGAAATAAAGAACTTGATAACAGAGTGGAAACCACAGAGATGAGAATTCTGATAAAGATTGGGGGAGTGAATAGATGGGATTAGTGACAGTATCATCATCATCATCAAATTCCTGCGATGTACCCTCAAGGGGTGTACAGGATATGACAGTACTACATGAAAAAATTACATCATTACTAACTTCCTATCCACAATTTTCCTCCAAATCAGTCTGTTACTTGTCAAGACTCCAACATTATCAGATCTTATATTTCTATCGTCTAAGGCACTTTGTACCGTATCAATCCACCTATATCTTGGTCTTCCTCTGGGTCGTTGTCCTGCCAACCTGGCAGAGAACACTTGTTTTGCTAATCTTTCCTCTCCCATTCTATTTAAGTGACCATACCATCTGAGATTAGCTCTGCTAACGCATTCCTGGATGCTGACAATGTCAAGTTCTTTCCTAATATCCTCATTTTTAATATGATATTGCCATTGATGCCATCTGTTCACGCCTCTAATCTTTCTCAGGACTCTCATATCTGCGGTCTCTAGTCTTTGGTCAAGTGTTTTACTTCTGACCCAGCTCTCAGATCCATAAGTTAAAATTGGTTTGAACACAGTCTTGTATACAGCTAATTTAGTGTTCCTACTAATTTCTTTCTTATTCCATATGAATTTATTCAATTGACTTCCCACGATACCAGCTTTGCTGATTCTGTTGTCTATTTCTATATTTAGTTTACCATCTTCAGTAAAAATTGTGCCTAAGTAGCTGAAATGTTTTACTTGTTCCACAGGTTCTCCATTCACAACACAGTTGACATTTTCAATGATTCTGCCTATTTTCATTGTCTTTGTCTTTTTATTGCTGACCTTCATACCATATCTATTACAACAGCTATTCAATTTAGTCAGAGAATCATGCAGACTTGTAGCGGATTTATTTAGAAGTATAACATCATCCGCATAAAGCAAAGAGCTGACATTAACATCTCCAATTTTGATATCAGGTTTAATACCACTTTCCTACATAATGTGATCCATATAGATAATGAATAACAGAGGGGATAATGTACATCCTTGTCTCATACCAGATTTAACATTAAACCATCTTCCTGTACTTCCTTCAATTCTAACTGCTGACTCACAACTCAAATAAATACTAAGTATTGCTTGATATAATGCCCCATTGACACCATATAACTGCAGCGTATTGAATAGCTTCTCTCTTGGCACCTTGTCATATGCCTTTTCCAAATCGACAAAACTTAAATACAGATCTTTGTTATATTCCCATGCTTTCTCGACTATTTGTCGTAAAGTGAAGATCTGATCCTGACAGCCTCTATTTGGCCTGAATCCAGCTTGTTCTTCACCAAGCTTTTCTTCCACAGTTCTTCTCAACCGTTTCTCAAGTATACTTGCATAGATCTTGCCAGGAACACTCAGTAGGGAAATACCTCTGTAATTCTCACAATCAGTTTTATTTCCCTTTTTATATATGGGTACTATGAGAGCTCTACTCCAATCATCGGGAATTCGTCCCTCTGTCCAGGCTTTCTGAACTATGCAGTGCAGCCACTGTAAGACTCTTATACCACCATACTTCAGCATTTCTGGTCGAATATCATCTATTCCTGCTGCCTTTCCACATTTCAAGCCTTTGATGGCTTTTTCTACTTCAAGTATGGATATGTATTCCTGACTGCATGCCTGGTCAGTGTTTTTTTATCACTGTGCTATCATCACTGCTTGTTTCATTTAGCAGTTTTTCAAAGTAATTACTCCATACTTCAAGGATATCTTTTTCTCCTGTTTTCATTTCACCTTTATCATCTCTAATGTGTGTCTTAGTGACAGTATCATATTAAAATGAGGATATTAGGAAAGAACTTGACATTGTTAGCATTCAGCAATGTGTTAGTGGAGCTAATCTTAGATGGTATGTCCACTTAAACAGAATGGGAGAGGGAAAGGTTTTTGGCAGGAAAATGACCAAGGACTAGGCAGACATACTGTCAAAAGTGCTTAGAAGAAAGAAATATAAGATCTCATAATATTAGTCTTGATTGATAACAGATTAATTTGGAGGAAAATTGTTGATTGGAAGTTAGTAATTCTAGTTTTGAAGGAAACTTATGCCATAGTATTTTAACTTATCTACACGTAAACACAAGGAAAAGTATTATTTATTAAATATACTGCCAAATATTTAAGTTTGAAATTAATGAACTATCATCAGTGGCTTAAACAAGTTTCTTTAAAAGGCAGAATGCAAACAATTCATTTATTCAAAATAGCACAAGCCAGGTGATGTTAAATCGCTAATAGCATTATGCTTTCACCGAAGAAAAGGTTAATAATGTAAAATGAATTGCATAAATAATTAAATAATTTATATTATCATACAAAATAATATAAATTATTTAATTATTTATGCAATTCAACATCACACGGTTCATACTATTTTGAATAAATCAATTGTTTGCATTATACCTTGTAAAAACTGTAGTTAAAGCTACTGATGATAGTTTGTTAATTTCAATGCGAAGTTAGTAATGTAACTTTTTCATGTAGTACTATTAAAATGTCTGGTACCCTCCCCCCATCCCAAACAGGTAAGTGTCACGAATTTAATGATGTATACATACTATTTACACTATATAATCATAGAATTTTGAACAGATTTCTACTGGCACCTTATAATATGCTTCTCCATATCTACAAAAATTAGATATGCTTTTTGTACTCCCATGATAACTACAGGGTATCCATAAGTTCCTAGATATTTCAATAATTCATAAAAATTAGAAAAATTGGTATATTAGAGGATGGTTTGTACAAAAGTGAATCGTAAGAAGGGAAAGGGGTTGGCAGGGAGAAAAAAGTAACTTCAAATTTTCACCGATAGCAGGTGCTGTATCACTTGCATCATTTGCAAATAAGTGCAAATGAGAGAAGCTTGTGGAAGACAGAATTCTGGATTATAGAATTATATAAAATGCAGGGTGTACTGCTGACAGCTCTTAATGAATGAATGCAAATTCCCAGTCATTGGGGGTGAACAGAATTGTTTTTGTGAAAAGAAAAATTTGTTACTGTGATGCTTACTTTGGTGGTGTGATGATTATGCACCACGAAAGGATGCAGAATAGTGACATTTTCGCTATGCCTGTGATTCATGCAGTTCTCGTGCACTGCTTGTTGATTTGTGCTGCTAGGACATTCATTTGCGATACCACAATGCTGGTATGGGCTTTGGATAACACTGGGCTGCATAATCGAGGGAAATCTGACAAATTTTCAGTTTTCTTGAAAATTCGTATTAGAGACTGTATTCTGGCAGGAGTGATAGGACCTCGATCTTTCTTCATTCTTTTCTGTGTTTGAAACTTTCATAAAACTTCTGCTACCGATTCCCCACTTACGTAAGGCAACTTCACTAACAATATCTTATCCACCAAAGTAAGCATCATAGCAACAAATTTTTCTTATCACAAAAACAATTCTGTTCAACCCCAAATGACTCGGAATTTGCATGCATTCATTATGAGCTGTTTTATAGAACTCTCATTCGCACGTATTTGCAAATGATGCACAGCGCCCTATATCAGTGAAAATTTGAAGTACATTTTTTATCTCAGCCCCAAAAAATCCCCTTCCTTGCGATTCACTTTTGTGCAAACCACACTCTAATACACCAATTTTTCAAATTTTATGAATTATTGAAATATCTAGGAACTTATGGGACACCCTGTATATGGCTTAAAGTAAAAAATATGATCTTAAAAATCTGATCCCTTCAGCTCTATCATGAGCCTAGCTTAGCTTATTGTTCTCCAAATTTTTCTTGCACAACTTTTCTTAGCCTCTTCTCAAGTATGTTTGCATAAATCTTACCTGGACACACACCCACATATATATAGGCAATAACAAGTTCTGCTTTCATCTGGAATTATCAGGATAACATTGTGCTACAGGACAGCAATATCATCAATATATGATTTTTATTTTATTTTATTTAGTGACATGCCACGTGTTATAGGTGTTGAAGTACTTTGTGCGTGTGCATGCAATCTGCATTTGCTGGCCTGCTTAGACGAGTGATTGCCAGCCAGGTTATCCAAGTGACCATATCCTGCTCTCCACAGGTGAGATTTGAACCTGCAACCACAGGTTGCAGGTTCAAATCTCACCAAAGGTATCTGACTGTCTTTAAGCAGTAGATGAATTTTACTGCCCAGTGCAAGACCACCACCACCATCTCCACTTACTGGAGGCCTAAAGTGGCTTGAAAAAGTTCCATGTTTGATCTTTAGGACAGGATTTTGGGATGACATAAAAAATGAATTTAAAAAAATCATAAAAATTAATAAAAATGGGGGAAAAAATCCTCACCCAATCCACAGTACCAATGTAGTGCAGACTTATATAACCTTTTGTGAGTGGGAGTCACAAAAAAAAAAAATAAATAAATAAATAAATAATATTGGATAAAGTCAGTCATGGTTAAAAGAATGTGGGATTTTTCAATCATGACTGATTTCATCCAATATTTTCCATTAATGCATAATAGACTGAAGAAGGATTAACTCTTTGTATAGTAAAATTGATTATAGAATCTCTGAATTTGCAAATTCTAACTTTGATTTTTTTTCCGTCGCAAACCAACATGAGAGTAAGCTAACGTGTCTAAAAATAATAAGATGAAAATCACCCAAAAATAAAGTGTTGATCTGACAGTTTAGTTAGTGGGTGAAGTGGATGATAATAAAATAATTTTTTTTTGTTGTTGCTGATCATGCAGTTTATATAACAACAATAATGAGTTGTTTTCCTTCTTTTGAAAAATAAAGACTAGATGCCTTTATTCATTTTTTATAAATACAATATCAAAGTTAAAGGAAACATGATATAATGCGAAAGAGAGAGAACTTATTCCACTAAAAGAAAAAAAAGAAAAAGATATTTCATATAGACTTCCACATGGTTTTAAAACAACCTGAACTAGTCAAATAGCATATTAGAGAATTTCTTAATTTCAAGTGCAAAACACCACTGCACCCAATGTATTTACTATTAGAAAAAATAAATTTAAAAAGAACATTTTTGCTGTTAAGCAGCTATAAACTTATTGTACTTTAATATTAAGAAATGAAGTAAAAAATATCTCATTTTATCTTATTATCTGAATATATCACTTGCCTATAGTTTGGAACAACTTCCTAATGGCAGTAGCTGAAAGGTATCTTTGTGATCGCAGATAATCCGCAGCAATACCAGACAAAACAGTAGTCACACTTAAAGCAATGTACAGGAAAGAATTCTGAAAACCATTCTGAATAAAATAAAAATGAGAAATGGTTAGAATTTGAACCTATACTGATAAACAGAATTAAATAATTTTATACTTAACCAATGATTTACTGAGTCTGTTCAGTAAATAAGATCAGTAAATATCATGAATAAAGGAAACTATATTCATGATTTGAATTTTTGAATTTTGAATTCAAGATAAATTGTATTTATCTTATTCCATTTACCTGTAATAAGCAGTAACTATCAGCTGGATAAGCACTGTATGTCTACACAGGGTCTCTTAGTAAACACCAATGTATGATTCAAACATGAAGACCTTTAAAGATTAAATTCCATTTAAAACGTTTTGATGGTTCAGACAACAAAAAAAAAAACTGCTCATATAGCAGATGTACATATATTTAGTTTCCATTAATGCATAATGGATTGAAGAAATGATTAACTCTTTGTATAGTGAAATTGATTTTAGAATCTCTGAATTTGCAAATACATATGCATTATTTGCCTTGCTAAATAAAAGAATATTTGATAATTCTTTAATACATGATACATCTTCTAATACCAGACTTTCCAAAATGACTTAGCATAATTATTCAATATTTGATAATATAGTGAACTCATAGGGACCAATGGAGTAGTTCATTACAGTGGATGATGTGCCATAGTGAACCACTCTAAGCATCATATTGATGAAATGGAATGCTTGCTGGAATTTCTGATACTATGTCATAATGAAGTCTACTATGGAGAGAGCTGCCTAAAAGCTCACAAAAAAAACAAGCAGAGAAGTTTCCAAAAATGGAAATAACTCGGATACATGTTCATGCACAATCGATTAGAATCACTTGATCAAACACTATGTGCAGCAAAACCTGCTATAGTATTTATTAGTGTTATATATAAACAGCATCTGTCCGTAATGAAATGACACCATCAGATGGAAAAAATGTTGGAAATGCTGATGGTTAATTAACTTCCAACTTACAAACTAATCCAGACAATTACTGCGATGTAAAAATCACCCAAATAATCAGTACACTTTTTGTGCATCTTACTTAAGAATTAAATACTTATTAAATGCATTCATCAAAGATGACCCCAGTCCTATGACTTAATTTCATATTCCTAGTAAAGAACTGTCTTAGTAATAATTTAAGTTTGAAATTTGTGATTTTTAAGCTACCATGACGTAATAAACAGCAGAGATAACATAATTATCATCAAAATAATTCAAGTTCTTAATGTCATATATGCCATTAAAATTGAATTACATTAACATGCAGAATTTTTTTTGCTGTCGCATTACAATTAATTTTCTATCCAAATTAAACTGCTCACTTACCCCCCTCCCCCAACTTCGGTTTAATTTATTGGTTTATTGGTTTTTTATTGGTTTAAGCCAATAAAAATACAATTTGGTCGGCTAAATACCTTAAGGGTCAAAACTATATAACTGAGAGGAGACCTCTACATAGCCTTTAAAGGAATGCAGAGAACCGAGCAGGGCTTCTGACCTAATGTCCAATCCTCACCTTCTCATGGTGGACCCTGTTGGGTATCTACCTGGATACTGAACGAATGAGAATGGGCTGGCAATTTGGGATTTAGCCTACCAAATTTGTATTCTAATTGGTTAAACCAAAATATGAAATGATGGTACAACATGGCAAAATTTCATGCCGGCTGGGTCATCGCTAGGGTTAAACAAAGCCCACGTTGTTTTCGCCAGTGAACCAGGGCGAACAGCGAAAAGTCAGCCACTGGAATAAATCTGAAAACACACCCCAACTCAACATCACCAGAGTTAAAGATCGGTACTATCAACATAAGAAGCCTGACTAGCAAAGAAATGGAGCTAGCTAAGGAATTAGATAAGTACCAGATCGATATAATAGGAGTGACTGAAACAAAAAAAGACAAAATCTGGTGAGATCTTTCTGAGCAACAAATACAAAATGTTATATTCAGACAATGACAATCAAGAAAAAGAAGGAGTAGCCATTGTATTCAACACAAAATACGAAGCTAATCTTCCTGAATGCAGGCATTCTCATATTTGTCCACATCACAGTAGAGTGATGTGGACAAATATGAGAATGAGGAACTGGATAATGAGACTTATTTGTGCCTATGGTCCCACAGAAGGTTCTACTAAGATAGAAGTATAGGAATTTTTTGATGCTTTAGAGAAAGCAGCTGACACAATGAAAAAGGAAAAGTTTGTCCTTGTTGGGGATCTAGATAGCAGAGTAGGAAATGATTGTCAGATATACAAAAATATTTTGGGAAAATTTAGAGAAAAGAGCAAAGCTAATAATAATGGCAAATATCTGTTGGATTTCTGCTCAGGTGTCATGGACTGGTTATTACTAACACCATTTTCCAACATAAAAATGTCCACAAATAAATTCACATGGAGAGAAGAGGCAAGGAATAAGAAAAGTCTCATTGACTATGTTATTGTTGATAGTGATGTCTTCTCCCTGGTGCAGGACACCAGAGCGTACAGAGGATTTGAAATTGGAAGTGATCGCTATTTAGTCTTGAGCAGGATAAAATTGAATTTCGTATTGAAAAGAATAACATGTAAGAAAGTTTTAAAGCGAATAAAAGTTTAACAGCTCTCAGATGTGAACAGTAGACTAAAATACACAAAGATTATTGAAGAAAAAAAAATGAAAACATTTGAGAACAGCAACCAAACCTTGGAGATTCAGTGCAAGCCTTGAAGAAAACACTGATTGATTCAGCCAGAGAGGCATGTGGTGAGGTTGTGTGCAAGGATAGAAAAATCAGAACTCAATGGTGGACACAGGAAGTTAAAGAGGCAGTGAAGGAAAAGAAGAAAGCATACCAAAAGTTCCTGGCATATAAGTCAGCTTGTGCTCTTAGAGAATACAGAGACAAATTTAAGAAAGTGAAACACTGTGTAAAACTAGCTAAACGAAAGTCATGGGAGAACTTTGGCAAGAATATAGAAAATAAATATCAAGAAGGTGGCAAAATGTTCTGGAGGTTGTTGAAGATGCTTAGAAATGGAGGAAAGAGTACTGTTAAAGGAGTTAGGGATGATAAAGGTGACATAAAAACGGGAGAAAAAGATATCCTTGAAGTATGGAGTAATTACTTTGAAAAACTGCTAAACGAAACAAGCAGTGATTACAGCACAGTTTTAAAAAACACTGACCAGGTAGGCAGTCAGGAATACATATCCATACTTGAAGTAGAAAAAGCCATCAAAGGCTTGAAATGTGGAAAGGCAGCAGGAGTAGATGATATTCGACCAGAAATGCTGAAGAATGGTGGTATAAAAGTCTTACAGTGGCTGCACTGCATAGTTCAGAAAGCCTGGGCAGAGGGACAAATTCCTGATGATTTGAGTAGAGCTTTCATTGTACCCATATATAAGAAGGGAAATAAAACTGAATGAGAATTACAGGGGCATTTCATTACTGAGTGTTCCTGGTAAGATATATGCAAGTATACTTGAGAAACGGTTGAGAAGAACTGTGGAAGAAAAGCTTGGTGAAGAACAAGCTGGATTCAGGCCAAATAGAGGCTGTCAGGATCAGATCTTCACTTTATGAAAAATAGTTGAGAAAGCACAGGAATATAACAAAGATCTATATTTAAGTTTTGTCAATCTGCAAAGGCATATGACAAGGTGCCAAGAGAGAAGCTATTCTATACACTACAGTTATATGTTTCATTGGGGCATCATATCACACAATAGGGCATTATATCACGCAATACTTTGTAAGTCAGCAGTTAGAATTGAAGGAAGTACAGGTAGATGGTTTAATGTTAAATCTGGCGTGAGACAAGGATGTACATTATCCTCTCTGTTATTCATTATCTGTATGGATCACATTATGAAAGTAGTATTAAACATGATATCAAAATTGGAGATGTTAATGTCAGCTCTTTGCTTTATGTGGACGATGTTATACTTCTAAATAAATCCGCTACAAGTCTGCATGATTCTCTGACTAAATTGAATAGCTGTTGTAATAGATATGGTATGAAGGTCAGCAATAAAAAGACAAAGACAATGAAAATAGGCAGAATCATTGAAAATGTCAACTGTGTTGTGAATGGAGAACCTGTGGAACAATTAAAACATTTCAGCTACTTAGGCACAATTTTTACTGAAGATGGTAAACTAAATATAGAAATAGACAACAGAATCAGCAAAGCTGGTATCGTGGGAAGTCAATTGAATAAATTCATATGGAATAAGAAAGAAATTAGTAGGAACACTAAATTAGCTGTATACAAGACTGTGTTCAAACCAATTTTAACTTATGGATCTGAGAGCTGGGTCAGAAGTAAAACACTTGACCAAAGACTAGAGACCTCAGATATGAGAGTCTTGAGAAAGATTAGAGGCACGAACAGATGGAATCAATGGCAATATCATATTAAAAACGAGGATATTAGGAAAGAACTTGACACTGTCAGCATCCAAGAATGAGTTAGCAGAGCTAATCTCAGGTGGTATGGTCACCTAAATAGAATGGGCGAGGAAAGATTAGCAAAACAAGTGTTCTCTGCCAGGTTGGCAGCAAAACGACCCAGAGGAAGACCGAGATATAGGTGGATTGAGACAGTACAAAGTGCCTTAGACGATAGAAATATAAGATCTGATAATGTTGGAGTTTTGACAAGTAAACGGACTGATTTGGAGGAAAATTGTAGATAGGAAATTAGTAATGATGTAAATTTTTCATGTAGTACTATCATATCCTGTACACCCCTTGAGGGTACATGCAGGAATTTGATGATGATGAAATCCCAAATTGCCAGCCCATCCTCATTCGTTCAGTAGCCAGGTAGTAACCCATCAGGGTGCACCATGAGAAGGTGAGGATTATACATTAGTTCAGAAGCCCTGGTCAGTTCTCCACATTCCTTTAAAAGCTATGTGGAGGTCTCCTCTAAGTTATACAGCTTTGACCATTAAGCACCCCTAGTTTTAATTCCTCTGTACGTAATTTCAATAAGTACCGAGTCCTCTTTGCTGTGCTGTGCAATTAGTATTGCCTCGACTTCAGGGTTTACTACGAGTATTGCAGCTCTCTTTCTTTCTAATCCTTTGGAAAAAATATTTTATAATTACTAGGAATACCACATATTTTGTTGTTGATGTTGTAGGGTTCTTGTATTAATGCCAGTCCTATATATTTTCTCTTTATGAATTCTGTTAGGTTATTTACAACCTTTATGGAGCATTGCAGATTTATTTGAAGGCATGGCAGGGAAGTAGTGCTGTTTTTGCTAGCTCTATTATTGCTTTCCATAGTCTGTGTTTTAAATTTTGATCTGTCTATAGTAGTTTTATGTCACCAGTCTTTGCTTAGTGCCATATGCTTGTAGTTGTTTTTTGGCATGCTTGTTGTGATTTTGGCAGTTTATGCAGTTCATCTCCGACTTATTTTGTGTGCACTCGCTAAACTTATGTTCTTTTGAGCAGAATGGACAGGTGGTTTTCCCCCTGCAGTCTTGTGTGTGATGGTGGAATTTATTGCGGTTAAAGCATCTCAGGACGTTTACGTAGTCTGCACAATGGCAAATTTTCCACATTTTGACACTAGTTTTCAGCAATTTGGTCCTCACCATTGGATCGACTTCAATAATTAAGTTTCTCTTGTTTGTTTTTTTTATTTGTCATGATGAATTTTTGTGTCAGCTTTGTATCGGTACTTAAGAGTTCTTATTCTGCATGCGGATTGAATCAATTGCATTATTGGTGTCAATTTCACTGGGAATGTCATATATAATGTCTTGGAAGATATTTGCTACTGGTATTTGCTACTAACATGTCTTTGCATTCCTTCATGATTTTGTTATGTAGCAAATCGATGTCGGTCTTTTTTTTTTTATTCAATTAAGACTCTCCTCCGTTAGTAATACTTTTCATTTTTGTGATTCCGATTTTGATTTTCATTGGGTCGATTTTTTCTTTGATGATATTTTTAGTTTCCTCGCTGTTTAATTGAGCTATCGGTTTCACTATGAGTTTACAGCATGCGTTGTTTTTAGAATTGTCTTTAACGGCATGCGAGTATAGCTGAGTTAGCCTGTTCCTGGTTGTTTGTAGCAGTCTGTTGTTCTATTGATACTTTAGTTTCGTTTTTCATTTTATTGAAAACCTTTGTTAATTCACTCACCATGGTTAGTATGTCCTTTTATAAATTGTTCCTTAAATTGCCGCTTACTTTGGCTATGTTACGCAGCAAATCTAGGGCTTTTTCGAATTCTAATTCGTCCCATGTCACCATTTTACTATTACTCAAAGTTGTAGTATTATATCCTCCTATTGAACTGCTAACTTTTCTAATGTACAAAGTTCAAGAAAAATGTACTTACAGTTTTCCTGCTTGTTCCTAGAAGTCACGCTTCCATTGAATTAGGTTTCCAGTGGTAGCAGTTGGGAGGGTAGCAGCTAATCGTATTATGCAAGGATCATGATTTTGAGGGTAGCTGAACGATAGATACAATCAGAACAGCAGTATTCAGTCCATAAAGATAGAATAAAATTCACTCATACGTGCTTAGAACTGTGAAACTATAGAGTAAGTTACTCACTGTTAGATAGAGCATTGTACAAGCTATCAGTCGATACCAGATACATACATCCAGTTATTCTGTTAGATACCGCACAAATCAAGGTAAAAGCAGGAGCGATTTCAGGCATGTCCGAGCCCACTCTCTGTGTGTGTGTGTGTGTGTGTGTGTGTGTGTGTGTGTGTGTGTGTGTGTGTGTGTGTGTGTGTGTGTTCATTCAAGTCTTTTGAATGCCGGAATAATAATAGCTTGAGTTAACAAAATACTGGTTTTGCACACATAACTTAATACACACAATATGTTGCAGACAGAGTGAAAATCTCTACAGAGAAAAACGTTCAGCTCATCTACCCTTTTTGTTAGACTCAACGGCCTGTCATGGAGAAGCTTGGCCTTTTTAGAAACCTGATAATGCATATGATTTGAGGGGGGGGGGCAGGCATCTTATCTGCATTGTTGTCTGCTATGGCTGTAAATTGTGTGTTCTTCAGGTCAGTCTGCCCATTTTGAGGGATGTAAAAGAACCCAAACTGTCAAAGAACCCTGATGAAGATTCTTTGCATTCTAGATAGGATTTGAAATAGAGAGCTTTGTCTATGCTGCCTGAGCCATGAAGGCTTTCAAAAGACATATTTGAATTTATTAGATCACCAAAGTAGAGTGATACTACATAGCAACCAGTGAACCTGTGGTTTAATTTGAATAAACTTGTATACAAACATTTTTTTTTTTTTTTTTTTGAACAGACATCAAATAACTCAATGACTACTCCTTCTCTGCTTAAGGTTGAAACTTACCCAACTTCAAACATATGGCTGTATCAGGTTTCCAAAAATTTGAGACTACAATGATGAGACTTTCAGCTGAAAAGTAACATTGGATTTTGAATCCCATTCAGTAAATGAGAAATATTTAAAGAGTTTCAGCTAAAAATAAGTTAGCCCATCTGATATATATATAAAGATGAAAGGACTATTCTTCCTATCATGTTTAAACTCCTTCTTGGCTTATGGGTCACCCTGTTCTCGGATCATTTTCCCCTCTCCACAACACACACACACACGCACACACAAACACCATCTCACAAAACAGACAAACCAGAACAGCAGAAAGTAACTGGCAATCTTAAATGTTTCCATCCTGATTCATCAGTTTCTGAAGAAAAAATTTCCTTGTAGATATTTTGAATAACACTGTACTTACTTTTACATTGAGGCAAAAAAAAAAAGCACTTCTTACAGAAAGCCAGATAACCAAACATTTACTTAATAGGTTTGTTTATTTATTGCTTAAATTGTCAATAAAAATTACAAACAAAATGCATATATTAATAATTTACCTTTTCAATTGGGAAATGCAATATGGAATGCATGTAGTTGGGTAATTCTGTTAGCAATGTATAAAATGCCCAAGCAGCGCAGAATTTTGTAATTCCAAGAGCCCACACAGCACGCGATGTCAGTATAGCTTTCCAAGGAACACCATCCTAGATGAAAAAAAAAGAAAAAGTTTATTCAAAAATTAAATGTTTAGTATGCTAATTGCAATTCTAGAGAGAGAGAGAGAGAGAATTTTTGTGCTTGTATGTATACTCTCTCTCTCTCTCTCTCTCTACACACACACACACACACACACACACACACACACACACACACACACACACACACACACACACACACACACACACACACAGAGAGTAACCCATAAGTCACAAGGAGTTTAAACATTATCCTTTTTTTATTGTTCTAAAGAAACCCACACCACTAGAATGGAACTCCTGGGCATTTTTTTGGTGAACGAATAATTTTGCAAAGATCTACGATTAACCGGCCATCACATTCTCCAGATATGATGGCTACCAAACTCTTCCTAGGGCGTTACCTGAAGGATAAGGTGTATGTCAACAAGCCTCAGACAATCCAACAGCTGAAGGAGAATATTCATGCAAAAATTAGGGCACTGCAGCAAGAAACATTAACAGCTGCTATGGAACATGCCACAGAAAGGACCTGTCTTTGTGAAGCCATAAATGGAAAGCATTTATACAGGGTGTCCCAAAATTCACGCAAGAAGTATTTTGATAGAAAACACAAGTTTTTAATTAAAAATTGTAATTTCTTATTGATTCATAAAGTATACAGTATAGGGTTATGCATGGAATAGCATATCGGGTAAATGGCCTCCATGGCTTTGCTGGCACATATGCACTCTTTTGTCGAAATTTTCCATGACAGTTTTGCATAAATGTGGCTGAATTTCGTTGATACAGTGCTCTATTTCCTCCTTCAAGGCGTGGGTGGTTGTGAGTTTGTTGGCATAAATCTTAGACTTCAAAAAACCCCAAAGAAAAAAGTCCAACGGCATTAAGTCACATGATCTGGGCGGCCAATTCTGATCACCAAAACGGGAAATTACACGACCAGGAAATGACTCATGCAGTAATTGAATCGTTTCTCGGGCTGTATGGCATGTCTTGTTGAAACCACATGTCGTCCACATCCATATCTTGCAATTTAGGCACAAAAAACTGGATTATCATGTCGCGATAACGAGCACCGTTAACTGTTATTGCCTTACCAGCCGCATTTTCGAAGCAGAATGGACCGATGATGCCTCCAGCCCAAAATTCGCACCAAACAGTGACACGTTGTGGATGCATTTGTTTCTCAACAATCACTCGTGGATTTTCTGAATCCCAAATGAGACAATTTTGTCGATTAACGAAGCCATCAAGATGAAAATGAGCCTCATCGCTGAAGATGCTTTTGTTCGAAAAATAAGCATCCATTGGTTGTTGTTCCATAATCCATTCAACGAACTCTCTTCGCTGTGTGTGGTCATTTTTAATAACCCTGAACTGTGAGCTGTCACGCTGTCTTTTTTTTCTCGTTGGCAACACTTTACCGCACAAATGACGCTAAATTTAAATCTTGATTGAATTTTGGGACACCCTGTATAATGTGGGTTTTCTTAACTGATAAAAAATCTCCAGGTTATATACTTAATTATAACGAAAAAGAATAAAATAATAATAATAATTATTATTATTATTAGGAGAGACCTCTAGGGAGTCAGGGACTCATCAAGGGAGGCCACATACTACATACCAGCTATCATACTTATTCTTGAATTCTTTTCTTTTAGGCTGTAAGTTATTCTTGAATTCATTCACACTGCTTGCACTCACATCATCCAATGGCAATCCATTCCAATCGTGCTCCATCGTCTGAGAGAAAAATCTAGCCCTCACACCCTTCTTGGCGGCCTTCATTCTCAGCTTCCAAGGATGCCCTCTTGTCCTTTCCCCACTCTCCATAAATTGAAAAATTCCATCAAATGAAATTCTGTATGACCCTTTCAGAAGTTTGTAAGTCTCAACAATCTACAAATTCTCAATCTGTTCTTCATAATCAGTATTCCACAATCCTGATATCATTTTTAACACTCTCCTTTGTACCCTCTCCAATCAGAATCACAATGGAAACCAGAAGACAAGACCTGCACACAATAGTCCAAGTGAGGTCTTATCAAGGCCTTGTTAAGAGGCAAAATAACATCGTTATCTTTACATGTGAACATTCGTTTCAGCATTGCAATTATCTTTTGCAATGTTTGCAATCTTTGCCACATGGCCCCTAAACTTCAACTTCCTATCTATTAACACTCCAAGATCCCTAGCCTCATCAGTTTCTTCTAGCCTAATCCCACCAATATAATAAGACACTGGGTATCTAATCATGCCGAAGTGAATGACTTTACATTTACTGACATTGAACTGACACCCATTTTTCCATGCCCACAATTCCAGATTATTCAAATCATTCTGCAAAGACTGCATATCAGAAGCTTTCCTGATATGATGCTACCCAATCAATATTTGGATAATTAAAGTCTCCCATTATGATAGCTCTTTTCACACTCACCTTTTCTATTTGGTAATGCATTTCTTCATCATCAGCATATAACTGTATGTCACTTGTCAAATCCTTACCAATATCATTAATGTACAGATTGAATAACAGTGGATCAAGCACTAATCCCTGTGGTGCATCACCTGTTATTTTTTCTTTTTATTTTTTTATTATTAATCTCCGTACTGGTTATGGGCAGTACTACCCTTACAACACTTCCAAACATCTCATCCAGACTTAATATAGGCCTAAGCCTTTACAAGTGTTTTACCCTATGCCTGTTCTAGTTATCACTGTAGTCATGTCATTCTCTAGTGGAAACAGCATGCTACCAGTGTGCCCTGTAGGACACTCAAGGAAAGAACTTTTATTCTGCATAAGCCCAAACTGATTTAAGTCTTTATAGCTATCTGCACTCCATACGCCATGTAAAGAGATGGTGGCGCTGATAAACCTCGGAGTTGGCCCATGCTCCTCCTGTATATTACTAACTAGATCTTGGTTATTTTTATATTAGTTTCCTTTATTATTATGGCTATAGGCTAGTGGGTGCCCTGTTCCCACCACCTGGGCATCAACTACCCAAACGTCACCATCTCTTTTAGTTACTAAGTCTGGCTTACGCAAACCCATGGAGGTCCTATAATGTGGTTCCTCTGTGGTCTTCCAACCTTGTTCTTAAAGCGGCTGTTCAGAATGGAGACCACGGCATCATGCCTCCACATGTGGAACCCATGGGTGTGGAAGCAACACTGGGCTTCCACAACTTCAAACTTCAAACATATGAGACAATGTCTCACTGTGGTGGCAGCCAGCCCTACAGTATGAGTTGTCACTACCCCTTCAAGCTGTGGGGGTCGAGTGGGCAGGGCACTGATCCTCATCCTGATAAGGTCAATATACTCGAACCCAGGGAGGAGTCTGGTGCCATCCCTTACCCAGTCATGCTAGGGAGACACCAGATATGACTTTTTAAAAGGAGCACCATCTACAGAATAGTGCAGCAGATATGCCCACTGCTTGTGTTCTGTGGGTGCTAACTCAATTAAGGTACCTTGATAATGGGACAAGCCTTTATCCTGCAAAGTCTTCTTGCATTAAGGGCTATAGAAAGCCTCTCTGCAGATAGGAGAAGATAGTTCTAACTTCGCAATTCTGGACAGCCGCAAGCGTGAGATCAGCCATCTAAGTGATGGAACCCTGAGTCCACCATCCTTCACCCTCACATGGAAATAGGCAGTAGGGGTGTCGGGAAGCAGTCAGAGCCATGATCTCATGGTTGAACGGATAGCCCTGTCCATTCGGGACAGTACCGAAATATATGTCCTACCAAGCATCAACTTGTGGTAAAAGCAAGGTAGGAAATAGCGGGAAAGGAGAAACAGTCTTTGCTGGGACTTGAGAGGAGCTTTCCTCAAAGAAGTGATCCCAGCTTCTAGGATAGAAGGAACAGAAGACCTTCCCTTTGGGGTGAACATGATACCGAGGTATCTCCACTCTTCCAGGATGGTCAAAGCATGCAATGGCCTCCCGTGCAGGGAAAACCCCATAGTCCGGACAAGAGGGAACAAGAGCTAAAGAGCAGGACTTCTCTACATTAATAGAAAGGCCTCTAATAGAGAAAGAGTCAATTGCCTGGTCAAGGAGTTCCTGCAAGCCTACCTTAAGTAGAAGCCACAAGAATAAGATCATCTGCAAAGGCCTTAGGGTTAAAGAAAGAAGTGCCTAGAGAGTAGACTATATGGCTAGGAAGAGAATGAAAAAAACTCATCTATGACACAGTTAAAGAAAAAGGGGAGATAGAGGATCACCCTGGCGAACACCCTGCACTGCGGGAATAAAAGTCGCACGGTACCCTGTAGTGTTAGTGATGGAGCTACCCAAGTATAGCTCTATAACATAGGAAAGAAAAGGTTCTGGACATCCAGCAATAGACAGCACTCGAAGGAGAGCAGGAAGGGAGACACTATCAAAAGCCTTTTGGAGATCCAGCAACGCCATATATAGAGGCTTAAGGCAGCATCGGGAATCAGAGAGAAGAGAAGAAAGAAGATATCAGAGGATAATTGCTATGTTGAAGCGAACTTTGACATGTAAGGACAAGGAAGTAATTTTGCCTCTTTATAAGGCTTTAATAAGACCACACTTGGATTACTGTGTGCAGATTTGGTCTCCTGGGTTCCAAGGGGATAAAGAAGCTGTGGAAAGGATGCAAAGAAGAGTTACAAAGATTATATCCGGATTATGGGATTTAGATTATGAGGACAGATTGCGAGTATGTGGATTACAGACCCTGGTTAACAGGAGAAAGAGGGGTGATATGATAGAGGATTATAAACTATTGAATGGGTGTTATAGAATTTCAAATGATGAAATTTTCAGTTATATGGAAGGCGGAGAGAGAACACAGGAGCATCCATGGAAGTTAAGGTTGTTCCCAGTCAAGAAAGGGTTAAGATCTAGGTTTTTCAAAGAAGTGAGTGAGTGGAATAATTTGCCCTTATGGGTAGTGAGTGCATCTAGTCTAAATGAATTTAAGGAAGGTATGATAGCTGGGTTGGGTAATTTACAGCCTCCCTCGAAGAGTCCTTGACCCCCTGAAGGTCTCAAATAATAATAATAATAAATATATATTCTTGGCACAACCATCCGAAGGGACAAAAGCTCTCTGTCTATAATCATGCTGTATACGTTGCTGAATTCGTTTAACTAAGATTTTATGATAGAGGATAAGTATCACAGGGGAGATGGTAATAGGTCTAAAGTCTGATGCACAGCTTGAAGTTTCTTTCTTCGGAAGGAAGATAGTTCTTGAAGCACGTAGCTATGGTGGTAATGCTTTACTGGAAAGGAGAATGTCCAATAAGTCTTGAAGAATCTTCAGCGGCATCTTCCAAAGCCTAGATGCAGGAAAGAAATCAGGTCTGGAAGTGGAGAAATTAGATGGAAGAGTTGCTTTAATCTCCTGGATGGAGACAGGCTGGTATATCTGAAGGGCAGAAATGGAAATCAATACTGTAGGTTGGTCATCATCATCAGGGAAGTGTGGAAGTGGAGCAGAAAAGAATGTACTCCAGAATTTAATCATTATTTAAGTCTGCTAGATGTGGAGGGGAAGCACCATCAAGGATGGTTTTGGCACATTGCCCTCTATTATTTTTTTACAGAGGGCCTGCATAGCTCCTCTTCCTCTGCTTCCTATTTGACAAGGTCACTGTAGTTGCAAAAAAAATTGTTTGTTGCAGCAAATGTTCTTTAGCATAGCACCAAAGCTATGAGGATTTAACTGAGACTGATACAGTGATGAATGGTAATATATTAACAATAACAAACTGCTGAAAACTAATTTGTTAAAGCGAGCTAATTCACTATAGCAGTGTTTGCTATAAATCATATTTCAAGGAAATCCATAAAATTTCTTCTGTCAAAATATTAAACTTTTGTTTCATGAAACCCAAAATTTAAAGACTGACCATATAATGCATTATTCAAAATAATCCTTTAATGGGTGAATTGTTCAACAGAGTCATCATCATCAACTTCCTGACATGTACCCTCAAGGGGTGTACAGGATATGATAGTACTACATGAAAAATTTACATCATTACTAACCTCCTATCTACAATTTTCCTACAAATCAGTCTAAAATTTGTCAAAATTCCAACATTATCCGATCTTATATTTCTATCGTCTAAAGCACTTTGTACAGTATCAATCCACCTATATCTTAGTCTTTTCCCTGCCAACCTGGCAGAGAACACTTGCTTTGCTAATCTTTCCTCGCCCATTCTGTTTAGGTGACCAAACCACCTCAGATTAGTTCTGCTAACACATTCCTGGATGCGGACAATGTCAAGTTCATTCCTAATATCCTTGTTTTTAATATGATATTGCCATTGATGTCATCTGTTCACACCTCTAATCTTTCTCAGGACTCTCATATCTGCGGTCTCTAGTCTTTGGTCAAGTGTTTCACTTCTGACCCAGCTCTCAGATCCATAAGTTAAAACTGGTTTGAACACTGCCTTGTATACAGCTAATTTAGTGTTCTGACTAATTTCTCATTTATTCCATATGAATTTATTCAATTGACTTCTAACTTAACAGCTTTGTTGATTCTGTTGTCGATTTCCATATTTAATTTACCATCTTCACTAACTCGTGCCTAAGTAGCTGAAATGTTTTACTTGTTCCACAGCTTCTCCGTTCAAAACGCAATTGATATTTTCAACGATTCTGCCTATTTTCATTGTCTTTGTCTTTTTATTGCTGACCTTGATTCCATATCTTTTACAAACAGTTATTCAATTTAGTCAGGGAAACTTCCAGACTTGTAGCGGATTTATTTAGAAGTATAACATCTTCCGCATAAAGCAAAGAGCTGACATTAGCATCTAAAATTTTGATATCATGTTTAATATCACTTTCCTTCATAATTTGATCCATATAGATAATGAATAACAGAGGGGATGATGTACATCCTTCTCTCACACCAAAATTAACATTAAACCATCTTCCTGTACCTGCTTCAATTCTAACTGCTGACTTACAACTCAAATAAAGACTAAGTATTGCTTGATATAATGACTCATTGACACCATATAACTTAGTGTATTCAATAGCTTCCCTCTTGGCACCTTGTCATATGCCTTTTCCAGATCGACAAAACTTAAATATAGATCTTTGTTATGTTCCCATGCTTTCTCAACTATTTCTCGTAAAGTGAAGATCTGATCCTGACAGCCTCTATTTGGCCTGAATCCAGCTTGTTCTTCACCAAGCTGTTCTTCCACAATTCTTCTCAACTGTTTCTCAAGTATACTTGCATATATCTTAACAGGAACACTCAGTAATGAAATACCCCTGTAATTCTCACATTGTTTTATTTCCTTTTTTATATATGGGTACTATGAGAGCTCTACTCCAATCATCAGGAATTCGTCCCTGTGTCCAAGTTTTCTGAACTATGCAGTGCAACTGTAAGACTTTTATACCACCATACTTCAGCATTTCTGGTTGAATATCATCTACTCCTGCGGCCTTTCAACATTTCAGGCCTTTGATGGCTTTTTCTACTTCAAGTATGGATATATATTCCTGACTGAATGCGTGGTCAGTGTTTTTTACCACTGTGCTGTCATCACTGCTTGTTTTGTTCAGCAGTTTTTCAAATAATTACTCCATACTGCAAGAATATCTTTTTCTCCCGTTTTCATGTCACCTTTATCATCTCTAATTCCTTTTACAGCATTTCAAAGCTTCTTCAACAACCTCCAGAATATTTTGCCAGTTTCTTGATATATATATTCTATATTCTTGCCAAAGTCCTCCCATGACTTTTGTTTAGCTAGTTTTACATAGTTTTTAGCATTCTTGCATTTGTCTCTGTATTCTCTAAGAGCACAAGCTGATTTATTTGACAGGCACTTTTGATATGCTTTCTTCTTTTCCTTCACTGCCACTTTAACTTCCTGTGTCGACCAGGGAGTTCCGATTTTTTAATCCTTGCAGACAACCTCACTACATGCCTCTCTGGCAGAATCAATCAATGTTTTCTTCAGAGTTTGCCACTGAATCTCCAAGGTTTGATTCCTGTTCTCAAACTCTTTCATTTTTTCTTCAATAATCTTTGTGTATTTTAGTCTACAGTTCACATCTGAGAGCTGCTCAAATTTTATTTGCTTTAAAACTTTCTTACATGTTATTCTTTTCAATACGAAATTCAATTTATTCCTGCTCAAGAATAAATAGTGATCACTTCAAATTTCAAATCCTCTGTACACTCTGGTGTCCTGCACCAGGGAGAAAACATCACTATCAACAATAACATAGTCAATAAGACTTTTCTTATTCCTTGCCTCTTCTCTCCATGTGAATTTGTGGACATTTTTATGTTGGAACATGGTGTTAGTAATAACCAGTCCATGTCCTGAGCAGAAATCCAAGAGATATTTGGCATTATTATTAGCTTTGCTCTTTTCTACAAATTTTCCCAAAATATTTTTGTATTTCTCACAATCATTTCCTACTCTGCTATTTAGATCCCTAACAAGGACCAACTTTTCGTTTTTCATTGTGTCAGTTGCTTTTTCTAAAGCCTCAAAAAATTCCTCCACTTCTACCTTAGTAGAACCTTCTGTGGGACCATAGGCACAAATAAGTCTCATTGTCGAGTTCCCCATTCTAATATTTGTCCACATTACTCTACTTGAGACTGACTGCCATTCAAGAAGATTAGCCTCGTATTTTGTGTTGAATACTATGGCTACTCCTTCTTTTCCTTGATTGTCATTGCCTGAAAATAACATTTTGTATTTATTGCTCAGAAAGATCTCACCAGTTTTTGTCTTTTTTGTTTCAGTCACCCCTATTATGTCAATCTGGTACTTATCTAATTCCTCAGCTAGCTCCATTTCTTTGCCATTCAGGCTTCTTATCTTGATGGTACAGATCTTTAACTCTGGTGATGTTGAGTTGGGGTTTGTTTTCAGATTTGTTCCAGTAGCTGACTTTTCGCTGTTCGCCCTGGTTCACTGGCAAAAACAACTGGGGGCCTTGTTTAAATGGGCGACTCCCCAGCCTGCATGAAATTTTGTCATTTGTACTATCATTTTTTATTTTGGTTTAACCAATAAGAATACAATTTAGACGGCTAAATCCCAAATTGCCAGCCCATCCTCATTCGTTCAGTATCAAAGTAGATACCCAACAGGGTGCACCACCAGAAGGTGAGGATTGGACATTAGGTCAGAAGCCCTGGTTGGTTCTCTGCATTCCTTTAAAGGCTATGTGGAGGTCTCCTCTCAGTTAAACAGCTTTCACCCTTACTTCATTACATATTTCTGTATGAAATGAAGTTGCAGGCATATCAACAGCATTCAAAATGCAGATTTTGCATAAAGCTTTACAAAATTTTATTCCATCTTTGCACTTCTTGGTGATTTCCAAAAAATTCAAGATTAAAGAATTAGCATGAGTTTTTTTTTTCTTGGAAATAAACTCTGAAAACTGCAAGGTAATTTATTTCTTCAGGTACAAGAACAGAATGATAGGGCATGAGACATAGACAATTCTTGGAATAATTTTAACTTATTATGTTGAAATAGATTGTTAGGAAACTAATGTTCCTCATTCTACAATAAAACATCTCTTATGTTTAAATAAGTGTAATATCATTATTTATCTTTGGATACTTTCTTTTCTAAACTGTTACTAAACATTAAATGCTAAAAGTAATTCAAAAATACTCAAAGAAAGTTTCTTATAAATTCTAATAAAATTACACACACTCCATCTTTTAACATCATTTTCCCTTTTCTTCTGAATCCAATTAAGTTCCTTTCTAGAAATTGTAGAGTGCTCTTCTGGGGTATTAGAAACAGCATATATCCAAATGAGAAACCATACGCATCCAAACAGACCTTAAAAAGGAAAAAAAAAAGTGTGTGTGTGTGTGTGTATATATATATATATATATTATATTCGGGGTGCTTAAGGGTCAAAGCTGTATAACTGAGAGGAGACCTCCACATGGCCTTTAAAGGAATGCGGAGAACCGACCAGGGCTTCTGACCTAATGTCCAATCCTCACCTTCTCGTGGTGCACCCTGTTGGGTATCTACTTTGATACTGAACGAACGAGGATGGGCTGTCAATTTGGGATTTAGCCGACCGAATTGTATTCTTATTGGTTAAACCAAAATAAAAAATGATGGTACAACATGATAAAATTTCATGCCGGCTGGGGCGTCGCCCGGTTAAACAAGGCCCCCGTTGGTTTCGCCAGGGAACCAGGGCGAACAGCGAAAAGTCAGCTACTGGAACAAATCTGAAAACAAACCCCAACTCAACATCACCAGAGTTAAAGATAGGTACTATCAACGTAAGAAGATATCCTTGAAGTATGGAGTAATTACTTTGAAAAACTGCTAAACGAAACAAGCAGTGATGACAGCACAGTGGTAAAAAATACTCACCAGGCATGCAGTCAGGAACACATATCCATACTTGAAGTAGAAAAAGCCATCAAAGGCTTGAAATGTGGAAAGGCAGCAGGAATAGATGATATTCGACCAGAAATGCTGAAGTATGGTGGTATAAAAGTCTTACAGTTGCACTGCATAGTTCAGAAAGCCTGGACAGAGGGAAAAATTCCCGATGATTGGAGTAGAGCTCTCATAGTACCCATATATAAAAAGGGCAATAAAACTGAATGTGAGAATTACAGAGGTATTTCCCTACTGAGTGTTCCTGGCAAGATCTATGCAAGTATACTTGAGAAACGGTTGAGAAGAATTGTGGAAGAAAAGCTTGGTGAAGAACAAGCTGGATTCAGGCCAAATAGAGGCTGTCAGGATCAGATCTTCACTTTACGACAAATAGTCAAGAAAGAATGGGAATATAACAACGATCTGTATTTAAGTTTTGTCGATTTGGAAAAGGCATATGACAAGGTGCCAAGAGAGAAGCTATTCAATATGCTGCAGTTATATGGTGTCAATGGGGCATTATATCAAGAAATACTTAGTCTTTATTTGAGTTGTCAGTCAGCAGTTAGAATTGAAGGAAGTACAGGAAGATGGTTTAATGTTAAATCTGGTGTGAGACAAGGATGTACATTATCCCCTCTGTTATTCATTATCTATATGGATCACATTATGAAGGAAAGTGGTATTAAACCTGATATCAAAATTGGAGATGTTAATGTCAGCTCTTTGCTTTATGCGGATGATGTTATACTTCTAAATAAATCCGCTACAAGTCTGCAAGATTCTCTGATAAATTCAATAACTGTTGTAATAGATATGGTATGAAGGTCAGCAATAAAAAGACAAAGACAATGAAAATAGGCAGAATCATTGAAAATGTCAACTGTGTTGTGAATGGAGAACCTGAGGAACAAGTAAAACATTTCAGCTACTTAGGCACGATTTTTACTGAAGATGGTAAATTAAATATAGAAATAGACAACAGAATCAGCAAAACTGGTATGGTGGGAAGTCAATTGAATAAATTCATATGGAATAAGAGCGAAATTAGTCGAAATCTGACGCAACTCTCAGATTCATAAGTGAAAACTGGTTTGAACACTGTCTTGTATACAACTAATTTCTCTCTTATTCCATATGAATTTATTCAATTGACTTCCCATCATACCAGCTTTGCTGATTCTGTTATCTATTTCTATATTTAATTTACCATCTTCACTAAAAATCATGCCTAAGCAGCTGAAATGTTTTACTTGTTCCACAGGTTCTCCATTCACAACACAGTTGACATTTTCAATGATTCTGCCTATTTTCATTGTCTTTGTCTTTTTATTGCTGACCTTCATACCATATCTATTACAACAGTTATTCAATTTAGTCAGAGAATCTTGCAGACTTGTAGCGGATTTATTTAGAAGTATAACATCATCCGGATAAAGCAAAGAGCTGACATTAACATCTCCAATTTTGATATCATATTTAATACTACTTTCCTTTATAATGTGATCTATATAGATAATGAATAACAGAGGGGGATAACGTACATCCTTGTCTCACACCAGATTTAACATTAAACCATCTTCCTGTACTTCCTTCAATTCTAACTGCTGACTTACAACCCAAATAAAGACTAAGTATTGCTTGATATAATGCAGCATTGACACCATATAACTGTAGCATATTGAATAGCTTCTCTCTTGGCACCTTGTCATATGCCTTTTCCAGATCGACAAAACTTAAATACAGATCTTTGTTATATTCCCATTCTTTCTCGACTATTTGTCATGAAGTGAAGATCTGATCCTGACAGCCTCTATTTGGCCTGAATCCAGCTTGTTCTTCACCAAGCTTTGCTTCCACAATTCTTCTCAACCGTTTCTCAAGTATACTTGCATAGATCTTTCCAGGAACACTCAGTAATGAAATGCCCCTGTAATTCTCACATTCAGTTTTATTGCCCTTTTTATATATGGGTACAATGAAAGCTCTACTCCAATCATCAGGAATTTGTCCCTCTGTCCAGGCTTTCTGAACTATGCAGTGCAGCCACTGTAAAACTTTTATACCACCATACTTCAGCATTTCTGGTCGAATATCATCTATTCCTGCTGCCTTTCCACATTTTTAGCCTTTGATGGCTTTTTCTACTTCAAGTATGCATATGTATTCCTGACTGCATGCTTGGTCAGTGTTTTTTACCACTGTGCTGTTATCACTGCTTGTTGCGTTTAGCAGTTTTCCAAAGTAATTACTCCTTACTTCAAGGATATCTTTTACTCCCGTTATCATATCACCTTTATCATCTCCTTTAAGAGCACTCTTTCATCCATTTCTAAGCTTCTTCAAAAACCTCCAGAACCTTTTGCCACCTTCTTGATATTTATTTTCTATATTCTTGCCAAAGTTCTCCCATGACTTTCGTTTAGCTAGTTTTACACAGTGTTTCACTTTCTTACATTTGTCTCTGTATTCTCTAAGAGCACAAGCTGACTTATTTGACCAGGAACTTTTGATATGCTTTCTTCTTTTCCTTCGCTGCCTCTTTAACTTCCTGTGTCCACCATGGAGTTATGATTTTTCTATCCTTGCAGACAATCTCACCACATGCCTCTCTGGCTGAATCCATTAGGGTTTTCTTCAAGGCTCGCCATTGAATCTCCAAGGTTTGGTTCCTGTTCTCAAACGCTTTCATTTTTTCTTCAATAACGTTTGTGTATTTTAGTCTACAGTTCACATCTGAGAGCTGCTCAACTTTTATTCGCTTTAAAACTTTCTTTCATGTTATTCTTTTCAATATGAAATTCAATTTTATCCTGCTCAAGACTAAATAGCGATCACTTCCAATTTCAAATCCTCTGTACACTCTGGTGTCCAGCATCAGGGAGAAGACATCACTATCAACAATAACATAGTCAATGAGACTTTTCTTATTCCTTGCCTCTTCTCTCCATGTGTATTTGTGCACATTTTTATGTTGGAACATGGTGTTATTACTAACACCATGTTCCAATCCATATCCTGAGCAGAAATCCAAGAGATATTTGCCATTATTATTAGCTTTGCTCTTTTCTCCAAATTTTCCCAAAATATTTTTGTATGTCTGACAATCATTTCTTACTCTGCTATTTAGATCACCAACAAGGACCAACTTTTCCTTCTTCAGTGTGTCAGTTGCTTTTTCTAAAGCCTCAAAAATTTCTTCCACTTTTACCTTAGTAGAATCTTCTGTGGGACCATGGGCACAAATAAGGCTCATTGTCCAATTCCCCATTCTGATATTTGCCCACATCCCTCTACTTGAGACTGCCTGCCATTCAAGAAGATTAGCCTCATATTTTGTGTTGAATACTATGGCTACTCCTTCTTTTCCTTGATTGTCATTGCCTGAATATAACATTTTGTATTTATTGTTCAGAAAGATCTCATCAGTTTTTATCTTTTTTGTTTCAGTCACCCCTATTATGTCGATCTGGTACTTATCTAATTCCTCAGCTAGCTCCATTTCTTTGCCATTCAGGCTTCTTAAGTTGACAGTACCGATCTTTAACTCTGATGATGTTGAGTTGGGGGTGTGTTTACAGGTTTGTTCAAGTAGCTGAATTTTTGCTGTTCACCCTGGTTCCCTGGCGAAAACAACAGGGGCCTTGTTTAACCGGGTGACGCCCCAGCCGGCATGAAATTTTGTCATGTGGTGCCATTATTTTTTTATTTTGGTTTAACCAATAAGAATACAATTTGCCCGGCTATATCCCAAATTGCCAGCCCATCCTCATTCGTTCAGTATCCAAGTAGATACCCAACAGGGTGCACCACGAGAAGGTGAGGATTGGACATTAGGTCAGAAGCCCTGGTCTGTTCTTCGCATTCCTTAAAAGGCTATGTGGAGGTCTCCTCTCAGTTATACAGTCTTTGACCTTTAAGCACCCCTCAAGAACTTTGAAATATATATTAATTGTGATCACAAGGAACCCTATCATAAAACATCATTTATTCTCAGCGTTACCAGTTTTTTCAAAGAAAAAAGTATAAATATTTCAGTTTATTTTGATACATTAGAAATCGATTTTTTAGAAAAGTCACAGAAAGACTTTTGGTAAGAAAATAAAAATCAATAAAGTGGGAAAATATTTTGGAGGCTATTGAAAAAGCTTAGAAATATAGGAAAGAGTACTGTAAAAGGAATCAGAGATGATAATGGTGACATGAAAATTAAAGATATTCTAGATGTCTGGAGTAATAACTTTGAAAAACTGTTAAATGAAACAAGCAGTGTCTGAATGATGGTAGCAAATTCCCAACAGGAGTACAGTCAGGAATAAATATCCATATTTGAAGTAGAAAAAGTCATCAGAAATCTGAAATGTAGAAAGGTAGCTAGAGTAGATGAAATTTGGCTAGAAATTCTCAAATATGGAGGTATGAAAGTTTTACAGTGGCTGCATTGCATAATTCCGAAGCCTGGTGAGAGGGTCAAATTCCAGATAATTGGAACAGAGCAGAGCTCCCATAGTACCCATATGTAAAAAAGGGAAATAAAACTGAATACGAGAATTACAGAGATATTTCCCCACTGAGTGCTCCTGGTAAGATTTATGCAAGTATACTTGAGAAACAGTTAAGAAAAAGAGCACCTACTCAACAATTCTTTGTTTCCACCACTCAAATCCACCAACTACAATGAACTGCAACTACACCATCTACATCCACCATTAAAGTGACAATACCACCTGATTACTTCTGTTCACACATTACACACATTAAGAATGTTAATAATCTCTATGTTCTTTCTAATACAATTCAACAAATGATACTAGGGCCAAAGGGAGAGGAGGAAGCCAGTACAAATTTTGAGACCCTAGAAATCTAGAAGGGGACCTAATAGTATAATCATTAATCAGTTGGTCTTTGTTTGAGGATGGAAATAATTTTTTTGTTTTACTGGGTCCAATCCCCTTCCTCTTATCAGCATTGATTGATAGCAATTTGCTCAACTCAACTCTCATATATGTGGTATCTAAATTAACTGTTTTAATTCTAAGATTCTCAGATCTATAAGTTAAGATTGGTTTAAATACCATCCTCTATACCAGCGCTTCCCAAACTGTGGGCTGCGGCCCTGTTAGGGCCGTAGGTTTTGTTGAGGGGTCCGTTAAATAATAAAAACAAATTGAAAATGTTTTAAGACTAAGTAGTTTTAAAAGTTTTTTTATCTTAAAAGAAACATATTTAATTTTTATTATTTCTTTTTTGTTATTTTTTATATTTTAATGGAAAAAATCACACATTGGTGCGAGTTCACAAATTTTGCTTCCTATGTATTTCAGCGCTTAATGAATATTAGTAAATATATGCTTATTCATATAAGTTTCATTTTAAAGCAGAAATCTAAGAATTGCAGTTTCAAATATTTCACCTGATATTGACTTTTTGTGTAGCAGTATTGAAACACATCCATCACATTAAATTATTAAAATAAAATACAATAAATTATAATATTTATTGTATTTTATTTATAATTTATATTCAATACAAAACATACACAGCAAATATTGAAAAAATCAAATGCAAATATTACATTTTAGCATCTTACATACACATTTGACATGGCACATTATTTCTTATTTTTATATAGATAGATATATTGTTATTGTACATTTGCAGTACAAGCACATTCTTCCTTTTTCACTAATCGTTTAAGTTTCATGTGCTTGTACTGCAAATGTACAATAACAATATATCTATCTATATAAAAATAAGAGATAATGTGCCATGTCAAATGTGTATGTAAGATGCTAAAAATGTAATATTTGCATTTGATTTTTTCAATATTTGCTGTGTATGTTTTGTATTGAATATAAATTATAAATAAAATACAATAAATATTATAATAATATATATCTATATTACGATTCTTTTTGAGGGGGGGGGCATGAAATATTTTAATTTTTTCAAAGGGGGCCCTGACATCCTGTAGTTTGGGAAGCACTGCTCTATACTACTAGTTTAATATTTTTGTTAATTTTTCTTGTTCTATATGCTAAAAATTGGCCTAAATGTTTTACTTATTCTATAGGTTCTTCAATGAGAAATTGCAGTTGATATTTTTCATGTTACTGACATTTTCATCTTTTTACTGCAAAATCTTCTACCCAATTTATCATTCGCAATAGACGTTTAATGGATACAAGCTTTTTTTAGTGTAACTCCCACCCATGAAAGGCTGTAAACATAATATCACCGATGAGCTAAGGATTTTTTAATTATATATTTTTTCATCATCCTCTTCAAATTCCTGATATGTACACTCAAGGAGATGGGAAAGATACTATGTTAGTATGATATGATTAAGTTCACATTATTACCAACTTCCTGTCAACAATTTTCCTCCAAATTAGTCTTATCTGTTAGGACTCCAACATTGTCAGATTTTTTTTTTCAGTCTTCTAAGGTACCTTAAACTACATCAAAACACTAGAGCTTGGTTTTCCTGCCTCTAAATTAGTCTTATCTGATTATTATATTATTTAAATTAGTCTTGCTAACATTTCCTCTTCCATTTTGTTTAAGTAACCATAACACCTTAGAAACTGTGCTCGCATTCTGCTGTCATTTTGAAAAGACAACAATGACAGGTTCCAAGCTAAGTTGTAGGTTAAGCAGCAATTCATCATCAAGTTTAATGGAATAAAAACAACACAATGTAATTATAACACAGGTTCAATGATTCCAATATCTTGTCTCTGTCACAGAGATATCATCTGGGATATACTATATTAAGCACCTTCGTAGCGCAATTGGAAGAGCAATGGTACGTTGTGCCCTTCAATTGGAAAAGGCCTAAGTTCGATTCTCGTTATGACGAGAGGAATCTTTATATGTGCTTTTTTAATCGAAGGTGAGTTAGCCGATCTCATACAAGGTAGCAGGGTTTTTTCTCCCAGAAACTTCGGTTTTTCATCCCACATACAGAAAAATCAGCCCATCAAAATCAGAACACACGCAATTTACAGACAAAAAATACTAGTTGTGGTGGTGGTGGGCGGTAGATGGCGCTGATGTAGATGATTGGTAGGAGTTGATCGGTGTAGTGGTGGAGACGGAGAGTTGTACAATAGGTGTCCTCCCGCGATGAGTCTTCGGACTCCTTGGAGGTGTCCCGAATAATAATAATAATACAAAAATTGTAATAACACACACAAACAAATAATAAGATCTAGATGTTAGAATAGAAGCCCAAAGTCCTAAGAAAGATGCCCTCTATTGGAGCTAGCCTTGGCTTGTTGGGTAGGAGGTCTAATAATTGTTTCTGAAGTCTTGGGAAGTTATACAACCATATTTACCAAGATTTGGTTGCTGTTGTTTTTTAAATCTGCTGCTGATTCCAAAAAAAGTTTTGTTGTTGTTTTGTTTTGTTTTTTTTTCATTTGATTCTATGCAAGGTGTCCAAGGTCTAGCTAGATCTGAAGTGACCATAGTTATGGCAGCAGATATATTTCTGGTGTTATTCAAGATGGAATGTTAGTAGATGTCCCAGTTTGTCCATAATACAAGCGGCAAGAATAAGGAACTTGCATACACCTGAAACACAGAGGAGGAGGAGAGAACTGATCCTTGGAGAGCAGAAAAAGGCAGTCAGGTTCACATGAGATATAAAAGCAGTGCAGAGATTACATTTCTTTAAAGTTCTGGTTATTTTTTCAGAGGAGTCCCAGAATAGGAAATAGTAACAACATTACTGTAATCTATATGCTGAGAAGAATGTAAGAGAAACAATTATTCAGTTAATTTTTTTTGACATTGTAGCCAATGGATAGAAAGGTATGACAACAGAGATTTTTATGATAACATACTGTTAGGTGTGTGTGTGTGTGTGTGTGTGTGTGTGTGTGTGTGTGTGTGTGTGTGTGTGTGTGTGTGTGTGTGTGTGTGTGGATGGATGGATAGTGGTAAGTTTGTGAATGTATCTACTGTGGATAGGCTTTCTGTAAACTAAGAAAGAAAGATCTGCCATTGTAGAAGATGTGTAATTAGAAAAGTGCCCTTAAACTTTTATGAACTTCAAATGAATTTCTTTTGGTGTGAAACCTTCTTTTACAAAGAATTTCATAACTGCACGATACTCAATTTTATCCATTTCAAGGGATACACACAGCTGTATAAAACAAAATACTTGATAGAATGACTTGCAATTTCACATGGATGCTTATGACGGATGTACCAACTTAGAAAAAATAAATAAAAAATCTTGCTGATAGTGTTGCCATCTATGGTCGAGGCAGAGAACTTTTCAGACAACCCTCGTATATATGCATGCATGGGGTCAGATCATGAATGCTGGTTCTCCACCATTTTTTTTAACTGAAATAAGGAACTCATCAAAGTTTGATAAATAGACAGAGAGGAGACATGGTAGAAACATACATTATAGATACAAGTGAGAATTTACAGCTTATAACAGGTGTGAAGTAGAATCCGGAACCATACCTAGAAACAAGCAGTTAGGAAGCATGTGAGGTCAAAGTTCTTCTTATGATGCATGATAAGTGCATCATAAGAAGAACATGATTGCCTATTATTAGATGTTATGAGTGAATCTTTGCTTAATATATTCAAAGAAAGTTATGAGAGGTTTTTATTACAAATTTTTTGTAATAAAAATCTGGGTCTTGAATTCTTGAAAAAAAAATTTTTTTTTCCTCCCATAAAGACTTTTGTGAAACTCTGGTACAAAGTGAACATTTACAGCATTGATTTTTTTTACATCATGGAAATATTAAGTAAATGATTGTTGTTTAACTAAAAAATTAAGTAAATGATTGGGAAAAAAAAACACCGAGAGCCTGTTGATGTGCAAAACAATAAAACAAAGCATTGGATGGAAACAAGTATTATTAAAAAACAATATTTAACAGTTAAAAATCATTTAAATTAGCTCAGTCATTTCTCATAAATAATTTCAGTGCTCAAGGCTTAATCTCTTAAGAAAAAATAAACTAATAACCTAATAAATTTTCAACAAACAACAAAGATTAAAAAATATTTAATTTAATTAAAAAATGTTTATTTATTTATTTAATGCAAAGTAACTATACAATTTGTCTTAAATGGTATAGAAATTTGAAAAGTCATTATTTTGACATAATGTTATTTAAAATTGTTTGGTCATTCAAAATCTAATTTGTTTAGCAAATGAAAAGGACACAAAAGAAAAAAAAGTTGATATTTATCTTGATGTCATGCTAAAACAGAAAGGTAAAAAAAAACTTTATAACCATCTGCCTAGATACACTTCTGAAGTTCTAAATATTAATTTCATATATAATATGATAAAATATAAGAGTATCACTGAGAATTTTATTATGTCATGGAATAAGTCATATTCAACAAGAAAGGATCAACAAAATAACTTCTAAGAATGGAAAGATTAGCATATATTACAATGGCTCCTCCACTATATTATGTATGGTTAGAAGAAAGATTTATTTTAAATTATAATTGTGTCATAACATTCTCATCATTTTGAAGAAAATTATTAGATAAAAAATGGATTAAAATCAATATTTACCATACACATAAAATACAGAAGGCCATCCTCCAGCAAAACCATGTTCACACAATAATGCAGCAAGTGGTAAGGTAACAACAGTTCCAATAGTAGCCCCATTACCTGCAATAGACATCAGAGTACTGCGTTCTTGTACAGGAACCCAGTGTGAAAAGAGAGCAAAAAATGCAGGAAATGTTACACCCTAAAAAAAAAATAAACAAAATAATAATAATAATAATACACACATACGTATTTAATCTGTATTCCCATTTAATACAAAAAACAGCATTTAAACTTGGCAGAATGCAGAATTAACTAAAACTTCAAAATCCAGTGTCCAAATAAATTATAATAGACAAGACACTAAGCATAAGCAAACAAAGTTTGTGCATAACATCTTCACCCGTCCACTTCTATACAGAGGCTGTTGACTTCGCATCAATTGCTTCATTATCCCCATAATACCAAACCCACTTCCTTTCATAAGTGTATATTGCTGTACATTATGAGAAGAGTCACTAATGGGCAGTGACCCTTATATAATATACAGTACACATATCTGAAGGAAGTATGCTTTGCATTATGAAATACTGATGCAGTTGACAAAGTCAACAGCCTCCATATAGCGTAGACCAATCATGAAGATACATCACATGTAAACTTTGCTTACATGTTGGTAAAGGATTAAAACAAAAATATAATTTTTTTTTATTATAATTTACTTTGTACCAAGGTGGGAAAAACTTTCTACAAACAGTGTCCAATCTTGATCTTACCTTAGTTCTGAAACTTCACTATAATCATTCATTTAGATACTAAATGAATGAGGATTGGTTGGCAATTTGAATTAATGATTAAACTAAATCTGTAATGGCTAAAATCTAAATAAGCATTATGATGGAAAAGAAAGTGTTTGCATAGAAACTACAAAAATGTTGTGTTGCCAGAACTGGTATGGCAACCTCACCAACCCTACATCCATCCCCATGTGCTGCAGTTTATTGATTCAAATTCCATGTGATATCTTGTCAAGGACTTTTGCAAAGTCCAGCAGTATCACTGTACACCCATTAACTTTATTCAACTCAGCTGTCACTACTACTACTACGTTCACTGGGCATCTACAGATGCCGTATGGTCACTCCGATGCTCAGTGATGTGCCACACCAGGCCTCGCCATGTAGTCCTTTTTTTTTTTCCTTCTTTTCTGGTGGCCTAAACTCTCTGAATATCAGTCACTCCACACACACCATCCATTGATTGTTGACCCTGCCTCTTTTTCCAGGAACTTTACCTTCTATTACTGTTCTGAGAAGTCCCCCTTCCATCCTTTCTGTGTGTCCAAAATATTTTAACTTTCTTCTATCAATATCCTTAAGGAGCCTTAAAGTTCTACTAATCTTTTCTAACACCCATTCCTTTCAGTATATGATATCTTCAACAGCCTTCTGTAACATCATATCTCAAAAGCAGATATCCGTTTCTTATCTGACTTCTTTAGGTTCCAAGTCTCACATCCATAAGTCGCTTTTGGAAAAATAACTGCATCCAAAATCCTCAACTTTGTTCCCATGGAGATAGATACATCCTTCCAGATTTTAGACAGGTCTCTGACTGTTGTTTTAGCCATTCCTAACCTTTTTCTGATGTCTTCTGAACAGCAATTCTTCACATTAATAATGGATCCCAGATACTCAAACTTGATGACTTTCTGATGGAAAAGAAAGTGTTTGCATAGAAACTACAAAAATGTTGTGTTGCCAGAACTGGTATGGCAACCTCACCAACCCTACATCCATCCCCATGTGCTGCAGTTTATTGATTCAAATTCCATGTGATATCTTGTCAAGGACTTTTGCAAAGTCCCAGATACTCAAACTTGATGACTTTCTCGATTCTTTCTCCATTCAGGTCTCTATTTGTATTTCCTTTATTTATGCCTGAAATATCTCAGTGCCTGAGATATTTCAGGCACAAACTTTCTTTGCTTACACTTGGATAAACGATCTTGAAACTTGAGTTACAGGGTTTATCTTATGAGTATGATGAATAGAGAGTGCTGACTTTAGTAAAACTATGGATAGGGTTTGAGCTCAACGCGATCATTTGTGTATATGAGGAACGTGGTGAAATAACAGAACTCTGAAGTACAGCTGTCACTGTATTATATAAAACGCGAGCAAGTTACTGAGGCATGACCTAACCCTTCACAAAACCATGATGTCCCATAATCCTGATGCCTTTTCCCTTCCTTTGCTCCTGCACATTATGCAATGATGTGCAGGGACAATGGCAATGAATATTCAATGTCTGTCACCTCCCAAAAAATATTAGCAAGGCTAAGTCTGATTTTTAGAGATTAAATGTAGAAACGTTTTGCCTGTGCCAATGATTGTTATGCTGTCTCTGTTCCTGTAAAAAGATGTTGGGGAATTTTTATGCAATATGTGCTCTAACCCCCCCCCCCAGATGGTGCCATTTCAACATTATATAAAGCTGACTCTTGGCATCATTCATCTCTACAGCATATCATACTCAGTTGGCATTATTCCCATAGCATGGAAGAAAGCCCATATATATAACCAATTCCAAAAGTGACATGCCTGCCAACAAACTATAAATCTATAGCTCTCACTTCAGACTGATTAAATTAATGAAAAAGGTCAACAACAATCAACTTTAGATAGCACTGAGGTGAGAGAAGAAGGCTTGAAGAACTGTAAACTAATCAATATCCAGCAATATTGATTCAACTAGTAAAGATTTACAGCAATCGTTTTTGCCTACATCACTCTCCACCCATGACACACAACATGTAAAGTTTTGCACAAAGCTGTGCTGTTGCACTCAACATTTCAGGGCATTTGGTAGGGTTTGGAATCAACGGTTTCTCAGCAAATTGTCATCTTATGGTCTGCCTTCCATCCTTTGTAAATGGATGGCCAATTTTCTCTTATGCCATTCACTGAATGTAATGGTGACAAATGTTCTCTCTCTTTCTCTACATATTTTTCAATTAATGCATGTGTTTCAGGGTTCTGTTATTTCACCACCTTCTTCCTCATATACACAAATGACCTCTAGTTGAGATCAAACCCTATCCACAGTTTTACTAAAGTCAGCACAACATAAGATAAACCCTGTAATTCAAGTTTCAAGATCATTTATCCAGGTGTAAGCAAACAAAGTTTGTGCCTGAAGTATTTTCAAAACTGGGTCAAGATTAAACCAAGTATATAATTTCTTGATATCTTTAATTTATAGTATAACTAAGTGGAAAAACTTCCAACAACTATCTCTATGGGAAACACTAATACATTGAGATCCCAATTTACATCCAAGGCTGCCAACTGGTGCCCAAATTGAGCATCCCACCTGGTTAGGACTCTAGTCTTTCATTCATGCATTTCACTTTGTTTTGTGTTGCCTTTGTGTGTATATGTTTTACAAGTCTCATAGTGTACTCCCTGACAATGTCTCAGTGACTGAGATGAAATATTGGAAGAATTAAATAATATTTTAATCTTTTCTCGTGCTATTTCACTCCATTAAGCTGTCTAACACGAGTTTCTTTCAGCACCACTTAAAGCAGATAACTAACGGGTCATTGTTTTGAAGGTTGTATAAACAGTAGATTACTGTAGTTTCACTCACTTGAAAAAAAATTCATCCTAAACAAGAATGCAAAATCATATGGTATGCATTAACAGTCATCAGGTAAAGAAGACTAGAGATGATTATTGGCAAAACTGAAATCTGAAATATTAAAAGATTTAATGAGAGATTTCCAGTTGTCATTTAATATAAGTCCTTGGTTTCTGTTGAGAATCTGAGTGAATGGATAACAAGATTCTTTTAAGAGCCAGCAATAAAAGTTTCACCTAAATATGGCATGATGGGCCAAACCAGATCTTTCTTTTAAGCTCAACATCCCCAACATGCTCCTTCTTTCTCACTTCAAATCCACATCTTGTCTGCCCTCGAGAGAGAGAGAGACCTAAGCCTTCTTAGGTCTCTCTCTCTCTCTCAAGGCCTATCTCTTCCTTACCCACATATGTCACAACAGTGCCATATGTGGGTAAGTGGTTAAGTAGTTAAGATTCTGTTATAGGTTTTGTGATCTATAACATATGGTGTAGGTTATATATATATTTAAAAAACATTGCATTATACTGCATTTCTTTAATTTACAGTTTTAAGAGACCAGCATCAATTCATCAAGGATTTTTTACTTTAACTCTTTCAATGGTCAGAGGTCTTTTGTGAGCTGCGTTGTTAGCTTCCGAGAGCAATGTGCGGCTTGAGAACTGTGCTTTGGCCTACATTGGCATCTATAATAACAATGATCACTAATTTCTGTTGTACTAATTTCTGATCTGATTTGAAACTAAATGAGATATGAGGCAAGACAGATGTTTGCAATCTCTACTGTTATTTATAATCTATGTGGGAATAGTCTGAATAATGAAGAGTTTGCTATAGTGAATTTCTTTTAGAATTCTATTCTATTCCTTCAGCCATATGGCTGGTGTGTGTGTGTGGGGGGGGGTAGCTATAAGCAACCATAACTAGGGAAAACGATTATGAGCAAGATGGTTCCCTGTTGCCTTCCTTGCCATTACTATATCCTACGACTGTGTGTTCAAGGGGCTGGTTTGTCTGCTTGTGGGATGAAAAACCCCAATAAACTGGTGGAAAAAAAAACTGATTTCCCTGGCCAAGACTGGCTAACTTGGCTATGGCTGAGGAAGATCCTTAAGCTCCTCACGTCATCGACAGGAATCGAACGTAGGACACTCCCTCCCCAGGCATATGGTTGCGAAGCACAGAGCCACTAGGTTAACCACATGGACTCTTTTAGAAGCTGCCTAGAATGTGATGTTTCAGTAGTTTGTTATAGTGAATGAATTTTATAATGGCATTTGCTATAGTAATAATCCAAGGGATAGTGTTAACATTATTAACACTATCCCTTGGGAACAATGATTAAACCTGTTGTTGAAATTGAACATTTTCTGATAACAGGATTAAGCTCAGTTTTTCACAGATTATATTCTTCTTCTTCTTCCTTCACGTATTAGGCCTAGTGGGCCTGTTACAAGGCTATTCTTAGCCCTTCTAAGCCGTACCCATCCCAAGGATAAGGTAGCTAGCCCTATACCTCCCGGTGTGTCCTATGTCTGGAGATGAGTGTGTTCATCGGGCTGGTTAGCATGTTTGCAAGAGAAAACATCCTAGATAAACTGGGGAGAAAACCCTGCAGTCCATGCCCACATATTCTTAAATAAATATATTACATAAAATCTTTAAGCCAAATTAAATAATTTCCATCTTAAATTTAATAAGAAAATTAGTAATAAAAAGATGGAGGCTATAGCAAAATATAAAAAAGCAGAAACATTTACATTATCAACATTTAACTTCTAGAACACATAATATAATTTAGTTATTTAGGTACAATTTTTATGAAACTTTTAGACATGGAAATAGATAGTAGCATTTTCAAGAATGGCAAAGTGCAGGGTGCCAAATGAACAAGTTTATAGAGAATAAGAGAGAAATTAGCCAAACTACAAGATTAGCAACATAGCATTAAAATCAATTGTTCACATCTGTGAAGTGGATCAAAAATAAAACAGATATGAGTTGGGCAAAATTAAGGAAGTGAACAGATCGCATCTATGGCAGAACAACCGAAGGCGTTAGAAAAGAATTTGATCTTATTAGCATTCAAGAACATAAGTTAATCTAGGATATATGATGATTAAATGGAATGGAGAGATGGAAGGTTAACAAAACAGATGTTTCGAGCTATCATAGTACCTATATATAAAAAGGGAAATAAAACTGAATGTGAGAATTACAGAGGTATATCCCTATTGAGTGTTCCTGGTAAGATATATGCAAGTATACTTGAGAAACGGTTGAGAAGAATTGTGGAAGAAAAGCTTGGTGAAGAACAAGCTGGATTCAGGTCAAATAGAGGCTGTCAGGATCAGATCTTCACTTTACGACAAAGAGTGGAGAAATCATGGGAATATAAAAAAGATCTGTATTTAAGTTTTGTCGATTTGGAAAAGGCATATGACAAGGTGCCAAGAGAGAAGCTATTCAATAAGCTACAGTTATATGGTGTCAATGGGGCATTATATCAAGCAATACTTAGTCTTTATTTGAAGTTATAAGTCAGCAGTTAGAATTGAAGGAAGTACAGGAAGATGGTTTAATGTTAAATCTGGTGTGAGACAAGGATGTACATTATCCCCTCTGTTATTCATTATCTATATGGATCACATTATGAAGAAAAGTGGTATTAAACAGGATATCAAAATTGGAGATGTTAATGTCAGCTCTTTGCTTTATGCGGATGATGTTATACTTCTAAATAAATCTGCTACAAGTCTGCAAGATTCTCTGAGTAAATTGAATAACTTTTATGGTATCAAGGTCAGCAATGAAAAGACAAAGACAATGAAAATAGGCAGAATCATTGAAAATGTCAACTGTGTTGTGAATGGCGAACCTATGGAACAAGTAAAACAGTTCAGCTACTTAGCCACAATTTTTACTGAAGATGGTAAATTAAATATAGAAATAGACAACGGATTCAGCAAAGCTGGTATGGTAGGAAGTCAATTGAATAAATTCATATGGAATAAGAGAGAAATTAGTCGGAACACTAAATTAGCTGTATACAAGACAGTGTTCAAACCAGTTTTAACTTATGGATCTGAGTCAGAAGTAAAACACTTGACCAAAGACTAGAGACCGCAGATATGAGAGTCCTGAGAAAGATTAGAGGCGTGAACAGATGGCATCAATGGCAATGTCATATTAAAAACAAGGATATTAGGAAAGAACTTGACATTGTCAGCATCCAGGAATGCGTTAGCAGAGCTAATCTCAGGTGGTATGGTCATTTAAACAGAATAGGCGAAGAAAGATTAGCAAAACAAGTGTTCTCGGCCAAGTTTGCAGCAAAACGACCCAGAGGAAGACCAAGATATAGGTGGATTGATACAGTACAAAGTGCCTTAGACGATAGAAATATAAGATCTGATAATGTTGGAGTCTTGACAAGTAACAGACTGATTTGGAGGAAAATTGTAGATAGGAAGTTAGTAATGATGTAATTTTTTTCATGTAGTACTATCATATCCTGTACACCCCTTCAGGGTACATGGTAGGGAATTTGATGATGATGATGATGTTTGAAGTAAACACAGTCAAAAAAGCAAACACAGCCCAAGAAAAATATCTATAGGAAGACCAAGATCTTGAATGAATGATGCAGTCTGGAGTGCCTGCCTTAGAAACAGAAATGAAAATGCTGGCAATATTGGAGATTTAACAAATAACAGACCAACAAAAAGAAAAATTTAACTAAGTCCTTATTGTGTTTCCTGCACATACAACCATTCCCTGCATAAAGCCTGAGATTGATAAACGCAATTAACACTCACTGAAGTAAACTACTAGCCCCTTGAAAATAATCTGAATAGTGAATAGTTTGCTAGAGTGAATTTCTTTTAGAACAGCTGCCTAGAATGTAACATTTCAGTAGTTTCTTATAGTGAATGAGTTTTATAATGGCATTTGCTATAGTAAGTGAGTAGTGGTGTTTTCTATGCAAGAGATGAATGTACTAGAAAATTATGATATCTGGAGGAAAGAAAAAGAATTTTCTTTTCTAAACTTACCTCTCCTAAGCCAGCAGCGATCCGTACAATTACTAAAGCATAAACTCCTAACCAAGCTGCACAGGGAGTAAGTAGTGTGAAGAAAGCAGTGCAAAAAATTCCTCCACCCAGTAACCACTTCCCACCAAATTTCTCTGCCAACCATCCTCCAGGCACTTGGGTGATTACATAACCATAAAAAAATGCAGCTAATATTAATCCTTGAGTTTCTTCATCCCAAAAAAATTCTCCTTCCTTAAAAAAGAAAGTACATCCTCATAAGATAGGCACTTGATAAAGTATACATAAAACAGTTTAAAATTATAAAATGAACAAATATACAAATTCCACTTCAGAGAAGAATCTTTGTTATTAATGATTTTCGTTTAAAAATCATTTATAAAACAAGTCATCTGTTTAAGGGGGGGGAAACATACTACTATCTTGCTGTATTAAAACAATATTCACAACATCCCAAATCTAAAGATGCAACTAAATACTAATTCTGAAAACATCCAAGAAGTAATTATTATTAGACATGTACCTCCATCCAGTCAGAAAACTCTTCACGATCTACACTAACCATTATTCACACAATACCTATCATCTTCTTTACCTTAAACTCATTCACTGTCAGAGCACTCACAACTACCTCTGGCAATCCATTTTCACCTGAAAAATTTATTTTATGTCAATCTTATAGAACCCCTTTAGTAATAACTTATAAGTAATAAATTTCATGGCCCTTCTTTTCCACCTGTTAATTTGCAAATTAACAATCTGTGCTCATAAGGTGCATTCCATGCTCTCACCAGCCTGGTCACTCCTCTCTGAAAATTCTTCACCAACTCATCTCCAAAAAACTCTGGTAACCAAACCTATGCACAGTAGTCAAGATGTGACCTTATAATGAAGAAGGATAATAATCTCTCTATCTCTGCATATTAACCATGCTACCGGCAAAGACATCTATAGACGTCAAGGTTATCATGGATGCGAAGTGCATATTAAAATTGTAATACCATTGATATTACATGAAATATATGATGGATACAACGCGTATGAGGATGCATATTTGATCCATAATGGCCAGTAAGGTGGTTAACATGGATATTGAATATCCATGGATTGAATATCACTTGGATATTGAAATCCAAGTAAATCTTTGAACTATTTTGCCAATTATTGAAATATGTCCTATCAACTTCAAGTAACTAAATATTCCCACTAAATAATTCTCTCAGATGTGCCAGTCATATGCAAATAGTCCATATCTGATTAATGCATATTGAATATTATTACTGATAACTGGAACATAACTTCCAACACCTTTAAAAATACAAACAAATAAAGAATTTCTTGTTTTTCAATTATGATCACTTATATAACCTGAAAGCAAAAATTATTTTCCCTTCTACATAGCCTTGGTTTTCTGGAAATCATGTAACAATTTGTTCTGTGCCCACCAAATATGCAAACTGGAAGGACAAGACAATTTGGCATATCCCGCTCCATGGTTAAGTACACAATACAATTTGTCCAATGTGCCCATCAAGGTCCCTTGTCGTAGCTCCTTCCTCTTGATCTACCATATGAAAGAACTCCCCAGTGTCAATCTTGAAACTACCTCAACAGTTTAAATGTTAACACCATATCACCTCTCCTTCCATCAACCAAACTCTACTGTCCACATCTCAGTCTATCATTTTACAGGTCCTGATATCATTTTGGTTATCTGCCTTTACATCCTCTCCAAAGTTAATTTGTTCTCTTCAAATATCATAACGACATATATGAGCACAATAATCCCAGTGTGATCATGGCTTTAAACAACTCTTCTATCTCTGCTGAACAGCATCCTTCTCAGTATTCAACGATCCTCTGGGTTACCTTCACTACCTTTGCGATATGGCCTCGAAACTTCAAGTTTCTATTAATCATCACACCTCAAGGTCACTTGCTTCCTCCACATCATCCAGTACAGTTCCTCCAATAGAGTATGCAGCTTCCCATCAATGAACCCCAAACTTCAAGGCTCTACATTTAATTGCAGAAACTCCTCCCCTCCCAATTCATTTGTTCAGCTTATTCAAATCATCCTGAAGAGGTACCACATCATCACTATTACTAATGACCATTCCCAGCTTCATATCATTTGCAAACAATGAATATCTCCCTGCAATCCATTATCAATTTCATTGATATAAAGGTTAAACAATACAGATCCCAATATTGAGTTCTGAGGGATTCCACTTGTGATCTTCTACCTTAATACTGCTCCTTTTTACACAACTCTCTAATATCTATCAGAGAGCCAATTCAGTTCAGTTCACTAACCTGATATCCAAACCTATATACTGTAACTCAGGTGTTAAACATATGGCCCGGGGCCAAATCCTGCCTGCAGCTCAATTTTATAAAAAAATTATTTCATTATTATTTTGTAATTTTAAATTATTCTGTTAATATATACCTATACAGATCATAAAAGAGTTTATCTTTAATCCTTAACAGTTAAGGGTTAAAGATAAACTGATTAAGGCTTTACCTTGCACTGCAGAATTGTGTTTACACTATGGAACGAACGAGTTAAACAAAGCTGCATTAGACAAAGTATATAAGTGTGTGTGTGTGTGTGTGTGTGTGTGTGTGTGTGTGTGTGTGTGTGTGTGTGTGTGTGTGTGTGTGTGTGTGTGTGTGTGTGTGTGTGTGTGTGTGTGTATATACACACACACCACATATATATATACTCGTCTGATAGTGTACTGCTTTCACTAAAGCTAATTTTAGATTTACATAATTTTAGTCATAAAAATTTTATATCTACTTAACCTCATTAGCCAAAGCAAAGAAAAGTTGACAGTGAATGTAGAATAATGCAAAAAAAAAAAAAAAGGGACAGATTTATATTTTTTTGCTGAATTGGACAGTAAACTGATCTTTTGATTTGCAATAAACAAATTTCTGTTGCTAAAGAGTACAATGTGCAACGATATTATAAAACTAACTGTGAAAAGAAATTTAAAGATTATAGTGGAAAGATTTGCAAAGAAAAAATTGTTAAACTACACACTCAATTAGAGAATCAGGAGTCAGTTTTTAAAAGCATACATAAAAAGAGTGCTATTGTAGTTAGAGCTAGCTACATAATTGCAAATGAAATACCCATTTTGTCAAAGTCCTTTTCAGAAGGTGAATTTGTTAAAAAATCTATGATTAAGGCTTAAAGATAGTTTGTTCTAAAAACTGGCAATTATTTTCAGATATATCATTGTCAAGGAATACTATTGCAGAACATATTATGGATAGCTCTAAAACTTAAGAATAAAGCTCATTCTTTTCTTGCATTTTCTATTGCCATTGATGAAAGCACTGACATTACTAATGTAGCATAGTTTTGTATTTTTATTTGAGTTGTTGATGAAGATATGTATATCATAGAAGAATTTGTGGAGCTTATACCTCTGAAAGGCCAAAAGAACAGGGGAAGATATATTTTGATCTTTAGTTATCTCTTTAGATAAATTAAACATAGACTGGTAACAGATGGTGAGTTTGACCACAAATGGAGCTCTGCAAATGGCAGGCAGTGATTTAGGTGTAGTGTCCATATTAAAATCAAAATTGCAGGCTATTAAATAAAGATCATATCTCTATGGTGTGCATTGCATTATACATCATTAAATACCATGCTTCAAAGCTCTCAAAATGGACCATGTCATTGATATTGTGGTAAAAAGAGTTAATTTTATAGGTGCATGTGACTTAAATCACCAACAATTTGGTAATTTCTTAAGTGAGATTGACCACATGGACTGCCCTATTACAGTAATGTTCGTTGGCTAAAGTAAGGGAATTGTATTGAAATGCTTCTATGAACTGTTTGGTGAAATTAAAGTTTTCATGGAAATGAAAGAAAAAAATGTGCCTAAATTTGAAGATACTGAATGAATTCTGGATTTAGCTTTTATCGTTGACATTACTGGTCATTTGAATGATCTGAATCTAAAAATGCAAGGAAGCACTAAGTTAGTGACTGAACTTTCTTCATGCATTGAAGCATTTGAGATCAAGCTTGAGTTTTGGCCAATCAAATGAAAGGGAATTTATTTCATTTTGCTACCTTGAAATCACTTGAATATTCTCCCAATTATGAAGAAATATCCTTTCAAAAGTGCAGCTATGTAATTTCTTATCTAAGAAGAGATTTTCAAAAAAAGGTTCTTAGATTTACATGAAATGAAGTAAAAATTCTCCCTTTTCTGCTGACATAGACATTGAGCTTAAAGAACTCCAACTTAAAGTGATAGATATGAAGTGTAATTTAGCTCTTAAGGATAAATTTTCAAGAGTAGACATAAAAACATTTTATCTGTATTTGGGAGATAAATATCCTAAATTCAAACGATTTTCTGCAAGAATAACGTCTATCTTCAGAAGTTCATATGTTTGTGAGCAGTTAATCACTCAAATGCACATAAACAAATCAAAATATCATTCAAGAATAACTGATGACCGTTTAAATGCAATAATGAAAGTTTCAACCATCAAGTCCTATCTAAACTTTGATATTCTGGTTAAAAAAAAAAAAAAGAGAAATCAAGTTTCAGGAGACTGCAGAAAATTAAGGTAAAAAAAAACACTAGATAAAAAATATTTCTGCTTATTTTTGACTAGATAAAATATTTTTATCTAGTCAAAAAATTTTTGACTAGATAAAAAATATCCAGAAAACTTTTTTTTGTCAAATTATTATGAACCAATATTATGAATAGGATTTTTAGGAATAATTGTCCTTATCCTGCCCAAAAGATCTAGTTTATGTTTCAAATCCAGCCTGCAAAACTAAATGAGTTTGACACCCCTGCTATAACTTAATATCAGCTTATCATGGACACACTGTCAAATGCCTTTGTAAAAATAAAATAAAATGGCAGTATATGCCTTTAACTCATGAACCACTCCCTTAACAAATCCATGCTGAACCTCAGCGATAGCATTACCTTCATCTGCCCAATGCTGTATATGATCTATCACTAATTTCTCCAAAATCTGAACAACTACAGAAGAAATACAAACTAGCCTATAGTTTACACTTCCATTCTACCACCAATCTTATACAATGGAACCATCTTACTCTCCTTCCACTACTTGGGCACCTTTCCCATAGACAAGACTCTCACTGAAAAGCCAAATCAACAGAGCCACCAGTTAACACGTTCCCTTAACCACCTTACCAGTCACATTATGGATTAAATACGCACCCTCAAACACTTCGTATCCATCATATATTTCAATGTAATATCAATGGCATTACAATTTTAATATGCACTTCGCATCCATGCTAACTTGGATGCATATATACATCCTGGCCGGTAGTGTGGTTAAAACACATGGTGAAATCCCATCCAGAACCATTGCCTTATTCACATTCAGAGAATTAAGTATTTGTAACACTCTCCTCTTGCACCTTCCAAATCTTGAATCCTCCCCATCCCTTTAGTAATAACAACCCTGTTTTGTAAATCTTCAAAAAGGCAAATGATAAAGAACAACAGAAAAACTCATTCAGAAAAACAAATACAGAAAAAAAAATGAAAATGGGTATGACTTACCAAGAAGCTTTTATTCTCCATCACTTCTTCTGTCCTTGAGAACGGTTTCCATGTGTGCAAAGTTATCTACCCAAACAGAGTCATCTTCTTTCCCATTATATCAAGCAAAAATTACCAGTAATTTAAGACTTGAGATACATAATGAACAATCATTGACAAATTACTAATGAGAAGTGAAAGATGTGTGCGATTTAGGCCAGTACAGAAATAACATCTATTAAGAAGTGCAAATGATTGGTGCAGTATTAACAAAAGATCGCACGACCCAAACAAAAAGCAAGCTGATAATTTAATGCAAGTGCTAATTCTCTTAAATTTCCATAATATCTGAAATACATTCACTATATATTTTTTAATTTTAGCACGTTCATGAAGGGGGGGGTAGAATGTGGTTTGCTTGAGTGTGTATAGCAATTTCTGTTGGAGGGAAGATGTGATTCATTAGTTAATGTTTATATTCCCAGTTGTCTGTAATTGCATTATTTGTTGAGAAATATATTACACACTCTGCAAATGTCTGTGAACTGTATTCAGTGACATGATAAAACTAATTGTTTTCCAGTATAGTTGCTTTGTGGAGGGTGTATTGTTTGCTGCAGGGAGCGAGTTATCGCTCCAACATGAAAAGTCGGGACGAAAGTGACTAGCAATTTGAGTAGGAGAATTCATGCTTAATATAATTTAATATACATTATATAAGTATGAATTTCATAAATATATACATATTTATGAAATTCACATTGTATGTTACTTTATGGGTTGTTTCCTTAAGTATCTAATAAGTGGGTTCTAAAATGTTTAGTTTTAGTATGTATGACTATAATTTTTTTATTAATAAAATATAATAAAAACATTTAACTGTCAATAGGAAATGGCACCTTTTTTTTATTTCGTAAACTAAATGCTGTATTTTTGTAAAATATCTTGTTGCCGTAATACGGCTGAACGAGCGCCGTGAGGCAGGCTGCCTCTATGCTACACCCTGTCGACAGTAGTGGTCAGAGGGATTATCAAAATAAAAATAATTATTTGGAGCTTATATAATTAGAATAAAATATAATTATCTTTATAAATATGTATATATAAATTTAATATTTTTGTTAAATATAAAATATATCCAATTTAATTTTTTCTGCCTCCAGTATAATTGTAACATAAACTCTAAGTTTTCTGCCTGCGGCATCCGCCCATTCCGCCCCTGCCTCGCGCCGGGCCTGTAGGTATTAAATAATGGCATTCTTGAGAGCCTCTCTGTTTATTGATTTCTATTCAATACTTTTTCGATTCATTCAATTCATTCTTACAGCTATTTGGCTGTTTAGGTACATGATAGCTATTGCTATCTAAATATTCCAAAAATGCAAGTAGCTGGTTTGGAATATTTAGCTTCTTGAGTATGGTCTGCATTTTGTTCCTAAAGTCTCTGTCAAAGGTTTTTCTGGTAATCTACAAATGCTAAGCATGTTTCTATGTTGAATTCACAATGCTTCTTCATTAAGATTTTTAATGTAATGTAAAAGTTAGATCAGTAAAGAATTATCCTTTTCAGAAGCCATTTTGGTTCTTCACAAAGTTTATCTTCTAATATGATTTAAGTTCTGAAGTTAGTATTTGCACATAAAACTTATAACCAATCTTTAGGAGACTTATTCCTCTGTAGTTTTCACAGTTGCGATTATTACATTTTATATATTTAATATATTGATATGATAATTGCTTTATTCCAACTTTCTGGAATTTTTCCTTGCTGTCAGATATTTTTAAATAATTTAATAAGTCATTTGACAAATAGGATGCCTGAATATTTAACAAGTTCTACATTTATTCCATCTTCTACAATTATAATTCATAAAATTCAACTTTTGGTAGGCAAAATAAAAGCTCCAACAAGTGAAGGAAATCTCAATTTCACATGTTAATTACAGAATTGTATAATAAATTAGTTGACAACAATAAAACATACATTAAAACGTGGGAGTTTTCCCAGAAATAATACCCATACATTTAAATATTATTACATACCTTCTCAAAGCTATATGTTGTATTTGTTTGATCGATTAGATTTGGACATTCCCTGTTGTTTGACTCCACTGGAATAACTGCTGTATTGTTCACCATAGCAACAATTGCCACACTTAGATTCACACGAAGAGCATAAACAAGAAAAAATCCCCAGAATGACCAAAAGGTTAAAAGGTAACGTGCTGGAATGCAAGCTAAAATAAAGAATATATAATAAAATCTAAAATAAAATAAATAAATAATATACAGGTCATATCTGATTAAAAATATGGTATAAAGAGATACATCATTGATTATCAGAGTCCACTTTTCAGCATATTTTGACATTATACTCAGTCCAATTTATAACAAATAAATAAAATTATAACTAGGGCACCTTAAGTGAAACAGTGAAATTATAATTTTAAAAAAAAATCTTTCATCAAATGGTCTCAAGCATAGAACTTGTTCACTAACAAAGTAAACTGCTTCCCCACATTGGACTGAGCATACTTGTGCCAAACATACTGCACCCTATATTTCTAATAACTTTATAGAACACTGCTTGAAAACTATGTGAGATAAATTTTTGATAATCATATTTCTGTGGTTTTTGCAAGAATTGTCATAATATCTGTGATGACCAGTGCCATAATGAGGGTGTGGTGAAAGAGGCGTCCACCATGGGCGCAACTAGGTTTGGGGCGCACAATGTAAAAAATAAATAAACAGATATAATAAAAGTCCGCTATTTTATATTGTATTTTTAAATTTCGGCAATACACTGCTTTAGACACACAAACGGACACACTGCAACTCATTTTGATGGGGTTAATAGTAAGTATTTAACATATTGCGTTTAGTAAAATTTAACTTGTTACATTTGAATTTTTCAAAATTTTTAGCATTTTAGAGTTATGGTTGTGCAAGCAAGACACTTGCCACAGGCGCTTCATACCCTCATTACTGCACTGGTGATGACAATTTGTGTTATTCACAGACTGAATAATAACCTAAACGTGGTGGGGTTTTTTTGTAAAAATTCTATACCAAAAGTTATAGTGTGATTATGACACATCAACCTACTTTTGGCTTAAGTGCCTTAGACATATTAGTTTTTTGTATAATTTGGCCACAACAAATCAGCTCATGAAAACAAAAACTGAAAACAATTTAAAATCTTTATTAATTTTAATAGAGATCTTAAATCCTATTTAATGAAATAACAAATTTCAGTTGACAAATGGGCTAACAAATTTTTCTAAGGAATACCAAATTTTAATAAAATTCTGACAAAGATATTATTAAAATTTATAATAAACTTTTATAATAATTTTATTGCTATTAGGATAATTAATGCAAGCACAACAGATTGCCTATCTTTTTGTTACAACCTTTTAGTGGTGGACCAATTCTTGTCACGCAATTTCTTCCACCAGAATATAAGTACTTTCAAGTAAAGTAAAAAAAAAAAAAAAAAGTAGTATGGTCCCTTTTATTGAGATTTCTTCATTACCAACAACCTCCCTTCATATCCCTTTACTCAATCCCTTAGTTTCTAGCAGTCTACTAAGAACAACCTCACTGCAGCAAGGGTTTTTCTGCTACAAGAAAGACCACTGCCATGAGTTAGTAACCTTTCATGTATTAATTTTCAAATGAAGCATTTTTCTTTGGAGGCTAAGCTAATAAAACAGTCTTCAATCAGAATATGTTTTCCCTACTAGGTCCTGTATTGAATAATAATTTTAAAAAAATCCTCTAAAATCTTTTATTCTCCAAATAGGCAGAATTCTTTTAGCACTTACTGCCCTTAGCAACTGGAAGGTAGCTGAGCTGCATTCTTAGCCATCACCAATAGCTGAGTACAAATAGCTACTGATGGTGAGTACCATTACTCATTCTTTGCTAACAGGAAAAATTGAAATTAAAAGGATAAGAAAAGAAAACTAAAAACATATTTACTGATATTGTTATTTATAGCACTTAATATTTTTGGAATAAGAATAGCAAATTAAGTGTATAACGAAGCTTATTAAGCATTTTATATATTAACTATATAGTACAAGAATATAAAACATAAGAAACATACAATAATTTTTAATAAAAACTTTATATAACATATATCTTAACAGACAGTGCAAAATGAAAACTTCATTAAATAAGCAAGCTTACTTGCATAATTGGTAAATGCTACAAAATTACTGAATGTTACAAATTTCTAAATGAATTGCATCCGTAAGTTTATTAACATCACTATTAATAAAGATGACACTATGAACTGTTGCATACTGTCCAAAAATAAAAAATAATTAAAAAAAGCACTGCATGCATGCATGAAATGCTAATATTTTTATAATTTCTGAAAGGGGGAAAAATGCATTCTTCTGTAATTATATAATTCTGTATTTTCTAATTCCACTCTGGTATTTAAAATGGCATTATTTATGCATGCAGTAACAAATAAAGTGATTTAAATTATGTACATGCAATAACAAGTGGAACATGTGTATGAGAGACAAAGGTAGCTTCAACAGTGACATGCTTCTTTTGTTAGTATACAGTACATGCTATACTTGCCACTTCTTTTTGTATCCATCCTTCCACATTTTTTGTAGAACAAATCAATAAAAGTTTTATCAAATATCCTGAAATGAAGATGAATCCAGTGAAAACAAAATCTGTGCAAAGGGGAGAAAAAAAAAAAAAGAAAGCTAAAAAAAAATTAATAATTTGGATTGGCTAGCATCATTGTCATGCAGTTTTCTATAAACTATTGGCCACTTTGCAAATTAAATAAATATCAGTTGGATAAAAATTCTTATTTGAAACCAAGCAAAAGACAAAATGCTCCAAATTGGAAATTCATCTATTGATTCATCTATTAAATATGCTTCATGAAGAGTTTTCCCAGCATTGCAATATGTACAAAGGCATACCTCCTATTAGAGAAGAGTGTACAGAATAAAGATTTACAACAGATTGGGACATCTGTGTTATACATATTACATATCTCAAAAATTTTCAAAAGAACAATTTCTGGCATTAAACAAATTTTTCAAAATATAAAACTCAGAGTTGTATACCATTTTAAACATTATTTTCAATATGTATTAAAATTATAAGATATCAAAAGCTAACAAGTATTTTGTGGTGCTATATATACTACTCATCAATTTGAAGTTATGTCAGTGATTGATTTCTTATATACCCTACTTTGCTTATCATTACCACTTTTCAATATTTCAGACTGGTCTCCTTAAATTTGCCAAATGGAATCCACTAACATTATTACTCTTATTATGTGACAACTCCAAGGAGTCCCTGGACTCATTGCAGGGGGGCATACTACTCCACTGTACACAACTCACTGTGTACCCTACTTAATCCTCCAGCTTCAAGATACTACTATCAACATAAAATACTATCTACCAATCACTGCTAGTAGTATTGGTCTGTAAATTTCATGTATTCTCTTGGACAATTTTCTATATGCTGGATGAAAAACCTTTGCTATCTCTGTATGAGATCAGCTAACGCACCTATTAATTGAAAAAGCCCACATAAAGATTTCTCTTAATACAATGAGAATCAAACTCAACTGAAGTACTGTTACAACTTCAACAGAACATAAAGCTTTAATCAATCAATAAATCATCTACAGCTTTCAGCACATACAAACCACGTATAAAGTAAATTACATGGTGCAATATGCATATTGCACCACTCAATGTTTGAAATGGCCTCCTTTTGGAGGCCATTTCAAACATTCAAATGCAAACCTGAAGTCTGTGAAGTCACATATCACGAACGAGCCCAGTGTAATTACCTTTTCAGTGGCTCTATAGCACAATTGGAAAAATGACAGTATATTGCACCCTTCTATTAGAAAAAGGCCTAAATTCAATTCTCGTCATGACAAGAGGAATCTTTATATGGTCTTTTCATTTGAAGGTGAGTTAGCCAATCACATGCAGAGATCAGCTAATGGACTTATTAATTGAAAAAGCCTATATAAAGATTCCTCTCAACACAATGAGAATCAAACTCAAATGAAGTACTGTTGCAACTTGAACAGCACATAGACTTTTAATCAATCAGTAAATCATTTACAGGTTTCAAACATACAAACACATAATGTGCATATTGCAGCACTCAATGTTTGAAATGTCCTCCTTTTGCCTTTACGCACGCCTGAAGTCACATATCGCGGAGGAGCATGATGTGATTACCTTTTCAGTGCCTCCATAGCACAATTGAAATCAAATAGAGGCACTGAAACCAAAACAACAACAAAAAAAAAAAAAACCTGCTACCTCCGTAGCAGAGGTAGCAAGTTTTTTTGCCCAAAAACTCAGATTTTTCATCCCACATACAGAAAAATTGGCCTTGAGAACACACACACACAGTTTACAGATAAAAAATACTAGTGGTGGTGGGCAGTAGTGCTATAGATGATGATGATGGTAGTTGCAGTTTGGTGTAGTTGATGGACTAAGTAATGAAGATGGAATGTCGTAGAGTAGATCCCATCTCTCAATGAGTCTTTGGACACGAAAATAATATTGATGATGGCACACACAACATCCAACATTAACTCTGCCACTGCTCACTCCAAATCCACTTTCAGGCTGGCAATGCCAGGGTGTTGTTTCCTACAAGCTACTCTCTCAAACTCCAACCACAATTTGAAGTTTCAATGGATTCAGATCAGGGGCTTCTAGATGGCCAATCAGTGAAGGGACTGAGTCCTGTTGGAAAGTCCACTGCCTAACATGAAACAAAGTGTTCAGAGGGTGTATATCAGGTTCTAGCACAGTATCTTGATACACTTTGGCAGAGATTTTGATCCCTTTCTTGCAGAAATGCGACTTGGATACCTCCAATACACTACCACCCCATCACTGATGGGATGATGACCTCTCTGAATCCTGGGTGCTATGGGGTGCAGTCCATCCAGAACATATACTTGATCATTTTGGCAGTCAAATGACTCTTCCTCTTCTATGAAGAAAATATCTGTGTATGTTTTCACATACTGCCTGAAAAGCACCTTTGATTTTATCACCCTCTGAAGTGCAAGTTTTGGCGTTAGAAAGTGTCCAGTAGAATGACAATAGGCACTCACCTCCAAGTCATCAGTATATGTGATATCATTCTCTGAGAAACATTCATCTCTCATGACATCACTTTCTGTGTTCTCACAGGATTATGGCAGACGCATGCCTTCATAGCCCTCACAAGCTGTTGTTTCCTAACGCAGTGTGGTCAACCTGTTCTTTGGCAGTCAGATACATCTTCTGTATCATTATAATGGTTAATAATCTGATACACAAACATCCTACTGATCCTGAGTTCTCATAATCTCCCCACTGCATGTTAACCCATACAGCTAGACAACTCTCCCTACCGATAAACACGCGAATATTGGCTGTGCACAGTGCCACTAATGGAACTGGGCTCACATATTCTGTTGGCTTGGGGGGGGGGGGGGGGAGCTGAAACAGTATTTATGGCAAGACTGTGTGTGTGTGTGTGATGACAGTGAAAATTTTCAAGATGATTTCAATAGATTGGTAGTATGGGCAAAGGAGAACAAATATCAGTTTAATGTGGCAAAATGTAAGGTTATACATTTTGAGGTGAAAAGATTATTAGCTACATACAAAAAGTGGCTTTTTTTTCTTTCTTTGTTTTTTAAATTGAGATAAGAGGTTATTATACCTCTTCATAAGGCTTCATGTCTCTTGGAGATGTGGAGCTGAGCCAGAGGCAAGGGTTAAGATGGTAGAGAGTCTATGGGGATGCTCCATATGAAGAGATTGAAGATTTCTGGGTTACAGAGGCAGAATAATAGGCAGATAAAGGAGGAAAAGAAATATCATAGAGACATAAGTTGCTCAGGGGGCTTACAGGATTGATACAAAGGAAATTTTTCAGCACATGACTAGTATGGGAAAAACTTTGGTTCATCCCTAGAAATTAAGACTGGAGTTAGCAAGGGCATGAGGAATAGATTTTTTTTCTAGTCCTTATGAAAGTGGTTCATCCTTATGAAAGCATCACTAACTCCAGTCATTCACCCACTTTCCCATTGTCCCTTGAAAATGGGGAAAATGACTGGAATCAGTTATGAGTGCTTTGTTAGTGAATTCAAAGCAAGATATGACAGGTTTGTGAAAATGGTTTGTGTTGATGTTAGTAGATTACTAATGATGAGTCTATGAACTTCATAAAGGTGCACTGATATAATAATAATATACAGTGTGTGTGACCATATTCAGTCAAAAACAGTTTTGAATCTGGAACTGAAAATACAGCAGGGCAATATCTAATAACAAAATAATGAAAATACAGCTACTGAGTCTTATGTTACTACATATTCACTAAACAAAACGTGAAGAAGCAGACTGATGGACAGAACAGGTGGAAGAAATTGAGCTTTTTCACTTAGTTATACTATAAATTAAAGATTACAAGAAATTATATTATTGGTTTAATATAGACATTAATGATTTCACATCAATTGTCTTAGTATGTGTACTATAATGCAAAGCACCCTCCATTTCGGATGTGTATAATGCTGTGCATTATGGGAAGGTTGCTACCCACACCAGTTATTGATGCATGTTAAAGTGCAGGGATACCTCTCCAAAAACTCACAGTGATCTAAAATTTACTTTAAATCTGACTGAGTGACACTAAAGGATCACCTACTAAACTCATTGCTCCTGACCTGAACCAACCCCAGGACAGGAATTTCAGCAGTGGCTCCACTCACTGACAGGCAAAAACCAACCACCATCCAAAGCCTCTCTACTCCCCACTATATAAGTAAAAAGAATTCTCCAAAAATGCAGACAAACCCCCAGATCACTCTGATCTCAGTGAATGACCGAAAGACAATTTAACAAATAACTTTCTTCGACAGGCCCACCCCACTAACAAGGCAGAGCTGCTCATATCCCAAAGGGAGGACATTCACCAAGGCAACCAGAGGTCCACTTCATGGAACATCTCACATCCAAGCAAAACCACATCAGTGAGAGCCAGACCCAGAAGAGACACCAAGGCTGAAGTAATGCAAAGTCATATACTTTCCATATACAAGTAGTTAAAAGATGTCACACTTTATTATTAAAATACTCTGGGTTAGAAATAGCCATTGTAAGATTATTTTTACTTGGTTATACTATAAATTAAAGATTCCAAGAGATTATATTCTTGGTTTAATCCTTTATCCCAGTGTATACAAACAATGTTTGCTTGCAAGGTATTTTTACAACTGGGCTACTTGTGTATAGCATTTTTTATATATATCTGAACTGGTGTGTGCTTTACACTATGGGATACTAAGACAATTGAATGTGAAGTCATCAGCCTCTATATACAAGTAGACCCGAGGCCTGTGTAGCTCAGTGGAAGTGGCGCTTGTGTCCTCTGCGCTTGGTCGCTCAAAGTTTGACTTAAGTTCAAGTCTAGTCACAGAATGGAGAAACTTTTTCTAAGCCTTTCTTTGACCGGTTCCCGAGTTAGTCAATCTCTGGCACGGGCAAGTGGGTTTTTCATCCTGTAAACTCAACAAAATCGACCGTAGTACCCACATTATTTCAGACAGTGGCATATCTTGTTAGGGTTAGATACCAAGAGATGGCAGCACTTGTTTGCCAGCCTCTTCATCAGTGGTTGCTATAATTAGTGATAGACATGGCCCATGTCACATGGGCCAGTTATCTCTGATTGGCTACTTGGGGAGATTGAACTGCCTACTCAGTCTCCAAAAGCTAGAAAGGATATAAAGGTCTTGCCTACTCCAATACATAAATCAGTTAAAAGGACTTAACTGATTTATTTTATTTTTATTTTATAGAAGTAGACCATTACACTTGGATAAAGGATTAATATAATTTCTTAATATCTCGAATTTATAGGAGGAAGAAAAGAAAAGAAAAGCAGCCAATATAAATTTATATAATGTGGCATTATGGCATTAGCACAAGATTTAAAATGAGAATGGGAACATTAATCACATATCATAAAATTTGATTTTGGAATAACCTCCAAAGCCTATTTTATGATATATCGTGAATGTTTCCATTAACAGCATTAGAAATTTACTTATTAATATACGCAGTATGTTTTCAGCAAATTTATAAACAAATGAAAATGGAGAACCCTGCTACATATAGCTAGTTGTGGTAGTTATGCACATCTTGAAAATGAATATGTAGAGGGGGAAAAAAAGTACAAAGCTCAATGTAAATCAGTGATAGGTAACATTAGTGATAATATGACAAAGAAAGAAAAGAGCGTTTTCTTTCTTTGTCATATCTCATAATATGTAAGTCGCTGTTCTTGTAAATTACATGAGTATGCCCCAATAATCTTACCTGAAGGTCTGAGCCATTGCGGTAGAAAATGATTTTTCGTTTCATAGTCTCGGTAAATTTTGGCATTACCCTTACTTCTGGAGTCTACAAAGTTTTTTAGAAGTACTTGATTAAGTTCTGCTTCGTTAGTTAAATGCATCCTCACTTGTGAATAGTATACCTATATAAGTAACTGAGAACAGCGTATTGGTTTTCTGAAATTATAACGTACCAAAAAGAATTTCTAAATTATAAACGACAGGACCAATCATTCATAAAAAGAATGAAAAACTTCTCAGCCAGCCTTTCTAGCAGATGTCCAAAATTGTAGGAGTTCAAAGTACAGAATGTAAATAAATAACACGTTGCAAATAAATGAAAAATAAGTTACTTTGTTCATATACATGTTTCTAAGCTAAACATGATAATCTGCTGAAGAAAAAGAAAATAAAAACTATTTCTGCTAATACCGAATGCTTTTCCGAAAAAAAATTATGTATATTTGCTATAATGCTAATTCTTTAATGTTCAAGTCATCGTTGAAAGCTTCCTCACCGCTACTCTATGCACGTGTCACTTGAAATCCCAACAATGTTACGTCACTGTAAATCCGGTGATATATCCCCCCCTCCCCCCCCACCTTTTTTTTTATTTCGCAAAACAGCTTTTCTTGTAATTTTTTTTTATTGAAAAGGTTTTAAGTAACATAACAACCACTAAGTTTTAAGCTGAATATTACATCGCTTTAAATTTAAATTTGTTTCCTTTTTAAATGTGTGAACAGGCACCTCGTGAATGGCTTCAAGTAAATTATAGCCTATTATTTAATTACAGTTCTTCTCCTTCTTCTTCTTCTTCTTCCTAACATGGAAATTTAGGCCATGTGGCCTGTTTCTGTCTCATGCCATCTCTTTCTTGGTCTTCCGATTCTTAATTACAGTTCTTATATATGGTTAAGTCAAAAACTGCAAAGCAGTACATCACTTACATTTAGCGATGTATCACTATGCAGCACATCACTAAATTTAGTGATGTACAGACTGAGTTGCACGTGAGGAGCCTCGAGTGAGACTTCCCAGCTATGTCCGTTTCGACGATGTACTTGGGTTGGCTAAACCTGAGGTCGAATCCCATCTAAAACGCAAAAACTTTATCAGAGCTTTTCATCCGAAGGAGAGTTAGCCAGAGGAACACACGCAATACATAAACATACGGTACTACGGAATTAAAGATTGGTCACGCTCTTCATCGGATTCGGTTTCGAATGCCTGCATGGTATGGTGCCCGTGTGGGGACCAAGGTAACCACTCAGCAAAAAAATTTTGTACCAACTTATGCAGGAAAAAGGTATTAAATCTGAAAAAAAAGTACTAGATTTTTATGTAACATTTTATGTAAATAATGTAACATCAAATTTTCAGTTATTTAATATGCTATTTACATACTGTATATACAGAGGTTACAACTCACAAGAAAAACACTGGATGTATTTATTCAATATTTTTAACAGATTTTGCTGAATCTGTTAAGCTCTTCAGAAATGTATTAACTCTTCAGAAATGTAGATCGAATTCAAAGCGTTCGAGTAATTTAAGGAATTTATCCGAATAATTAGTTTCCTTTTTAAATTGCTGCGAATGAGTGAATATCCAGGATTTCACAGTGCGAGGGGCTGATTATGGACTGAAGTCTGTAATTGGCTGTAAAACCTTGGAGTGCACATAGCGTACACAATGTGGGTATTCAGAAGAGGTTCAAGTAGGGTTCGCAGCATCTGCAGAAAAAGGACTCTTCAGAAATAGTAAAGTCTAGAGCTGATGAATGTTTCAATTTTTCTTTTGTCTAAAGGAGTCCATTCATCAAGCGAGTTTGTAGTTGATTTCTTATTTTATTATTATTTATTGTCACTGATTTCTCCTACAGCATTTTTCATTTCAAAAACTTCATTCCAAAAAACCGACCTTGACCTTTTTCCATTTAGCATCGCTTAACGTTTTAATACAGGGTCTTTGAAATTTATTCGTTTGAAAACTTGGCTACGGAACTCAACATAGAAGGACGAACATTTCATCTTGAAGAGTCTTATGTCTCTTTCTGGAACTTCACTCTTATCTAAACTCATTAGAAGGGCTTCCACTCACACTCCTAGATATACATCTTCTATGTCTACAAACTGACCATTGTCAGCTGGATTTATCTTTTCAATTGGTGTATTTGTAACATATTGAGATTTCATGAAATATTTCACGATCATTTTCATTTTATCTCCTGCTGATGAAATTATAAGATGAAGACGATATTCAGTGCCTTGGTAATCTAAATTTAGATTTACTATTGTTGGTAAGATGAATGATAAGAAGATAAAATATGCCTTAATTAAGGTATTTTGTAGTGCAGTTAAAACCGATTTGGCTTGCTCAATTCCATCTTCTACTGCGCTCAAGATAAAGCATGAAACCAACGCATGCCATTGTTCTACTATTCTTTACTGCACAACATTATGAATTGAGAGCGAACGAGTTTTACCCAACCTCAGCAAATTATCTGGTTTTAAGTTTGATAGTTCCTGAATTTGTTTAAAGTCTGTTAATCTTTTCGGTTTCTTTTGTATGAAATTGTAAATATCTGCACATAGTTTTTCTAATAAATTTGATAGTTTCTTACATGTTTCAGCTGCAAATAAATTAAAGCTGTGACATATCTATCTGGCGATATATAAATGTTCATTTAATGATTTAAGACGAGCCAGAATCTTGTCCCATCATAACTGAAGCATTATCAGCAGCAAAGCCTAATAAGTTTGCAAGAGGCACCCTTCAGCTTGTTTAATAATTCTATTAGAGCTTCAAACAACCTCAAGGGCTCACTTTAGTGAGTACGGGCATGGCAAACTCGAAGTACCAGATGCTGGACCATGCCTTACTTCATGTAATATATATCTGTTATATTATTCTGTAGACTGGTCCCTCCTCTTCTTTCTTTGATTCTTTCTCTCCTCCTTGCTCCTTTCCCCCTGATGCTATTAGAGTATTCGAGGGCTAGGGGTGAGTCTTTCCTATCTTGCTAAGTCTAAGTCATTTCGTCTTATGCAGCCACCGAAGGAGGCAAGCTAGCCTCAATAGGTGCCGGTCCCAAGCCCGGATAAATGCGAGGGTTGATGTCAGGAAGGGCGTCCGGTGGGAAAACTTCAATGCCAGCTCAAACTATGATATGAGTCAAAGAGAAAATGATATAAGGACAAGGGCGTACCCCTCAAGCAACGCGCAGCCACATCGCCCTACAGCTGCGAGAAGTGGACGAGGGCTACCGCATCAAGGGCGGGTGCGGTTAAAGAAGCGAGCCCAGCAAGTGGAGAGGATGTTGCGAGTGGGAACACTGAATATTGGAAGCATGATTGGAAGGGGAAGAGAGGTGGCAGACATGATGAGGAAGAGGAAGTTGGACATTTTATGTGTGCAGGAGACAAGGTGGAAGGGGGAAAGGCAAAGGAACTGGGAGATGGATATAAATTGTTCTACTCTGGAGCGAATAACGAGGGAAGAAATGGAGTAGGAATTGTGGTGTGTGGCAGAATGAAGGGTGAAGTACTGGAAGTGGGTAGAAGGAACGACAGGATCGTACGAATGAAATTGGGTCTTGGAGAAGAGTGGGTGGTCGTATTATGTGTATATGCCCTGCAAGGTGGTTGTACAGCAGAGGAGAAAGATGAGTTCTGGAAAGTGTTAGATGAAGAAATGGGGGAATTGAAAGAAAATGAGATGGTGATTGTCGGAGGAGACTTGAACGGATATATAGGAAGACAGAATAGAGACTGTGAAAGGGTGCATAGTGGCCACGGAGTGGGAATGATGAACCAGGAAGGAGAGAGGGTTGTGGACTTTGCAGTAGCGTTTGATCTGGCAATTGTGAACTCGTTTTTCTACACGAGGGAAGAACATTTGAGAACATTTAGGAGTGGTAACAACAGTTCACAAATTGACTACATTTTGACTAGAAGAAAACATCTTAAGATTGTGACAAATTGTAAAGTAATTCCAACAGATCAAGTAGCACAGCAACACCGACTGCTGTGCGCAGACTTTAAAATAAGATCAAAGATAAGATCCTCTGGATGCCATGGGATGAAGATAATTAAGTGGTTTCACTTAAAAGAGGAGAGTGTGAGGAATCGTTTTAGGGAGAGAGTGTTAGAGAGGATTTCGGATGGACTGGAAAGTGTACAAGATTGGTGGAAACATAATTCAAAAGTAATCTTGAGCTGTGCAATCGAGGTGCTTGGTGAGACATCTGGAAAGATTAGAGAGCAGAAGGAGGGTTGGTGGTGGTGGAATAATAATGTACAAGTGGCAGTGGCAGCTAAGAGGAAGGCAAAGCAGAAGTGGGATGAGTCAAGAGTGGAAGAGGACAGAGAGGTGTACATAGAGAGAAAGCAAGAAGCCAAGAGAGTTGTGGCACAGGCGAAGGCCAGGGCATATCAAGATCTGTATGATCAATTAGAAAGAAAGGAAGGACAGAGGAAAAATTTACCAACTAGCGAAATGTAGAAATAAAGCAGCAAAGGACATCTTACATGTGAGGCAGATCAAAGACGCTGAAGGAAGAGTATTATGGAGGGATGTGGACATAAGAAACAGATGGAAAATATACTTTGAGGGACTTTTCAATGAGGAAAATGCAAGGACTCACAGAGGATATGGGCAGCCTTCTGAGGGGATGGTGCAGAACATCAGTAGAGTGAAAGTGATGGAGGCCATGAAGAGGATGAGGAATGGAAAATCGGTGGTCCCCGACAGAATTTCAGTGGAGGCATGGAAGGCACTGGGGGAACAGGGAATTGACCTGCTGTGGGACCTGTTCATGAAAGTTTGCCAACAGGAAAATATACCAGAGGAATGGAGGGAGAGTACTCTTGTCCCCATCTACAAGGGTAAAGGGGATGCACAAGACTGTAAAAATTACAGAGGAATAAAGTTGATGTCCCACACAATGAAAATCCTAGAAAGGGTTCTTGATGGTAGATTGAGGAAGGAGGTGGAGATTGCAAAGGAACAATTTGGATTCATGCCTGGTAGATCAACAACAGATGCTATCTTTGGGTTATGGCAGATGATGGAAAAGTATCGACAGAAACAAAGGGAGCTACATCTGGCATTTATTGATCTGGAGAAAGCATACGATAGAATGCCAAGGCAAGAAGTCTGGAGGTATCTGAGGGAGAAGAAAGTGCCGGAGAAATACGTCAGGTTGTTGCGGGAAATGTACAAAAATGTGGAGACAAGTATTCGGACCTGTCTGGGACAGACAGAAAGTTTTCAAGTAACAGTTGGCTTGTATGGTTCAGCATTAAGTCCGTTTCTGTTTAATATTGTGATGGAGGTGGTAACAGAGGAGGTGAGAGAAGATGCGCCTTGGGCAATGTTGTATGCAGATGACATCTTGCTGTGTGCAGATTCAAGAGAAGAAGCGGGAACTAAACTGGAAAGATAGAGAAAAGTACTGGAAGAGAGAGGTATGAGACTGAGCAGAAGTAAGACAGAGTATATGTGTTGCACAGTGGGCGGCGGCAGACAGGAGACAGATCTGGAGCTGGAAGGAAATGTCATCAGGAAGGTGAGAGACTTTAGATACTTAGGTTCAACAGTGTAAGAAGATGGAGAAGCTGAGAAGGATGTGGGATGCAGGATACAAGCGTGTTGGAGGAACTGGAGGGAGATGGCTGGAGTGTTATGCGATAAGAGGATGCCGATCAAACTGAAAGGCAAAATCTATAGGACAGTAGTGAGGCCAGCTATGACATATGCTATAGAAACTGTGGCTCTGAGGAAAAATAACATCAGCAGGATGGAAGTAGCAGAGATGAGAATGCTTAGGTGGATGTGCGGTGTGACCAGAAAGGATCGTCTGAGAAATGACTATGTCAGGGGAACAGTGAAAGTTACGAACTTAGGAGCGAAAATACAGAAGGCAAGGTTGAGATGGTTTGGTCATGTGATGAGGAGGGAGGACGAATATGTGGGAAGAAGGGTCATGCAGATGTATTTGCAAGGAAGGCGGAAGCGTGGGAGGCCAAAGAAGAGATGGAGGGAGCTGGTAGAAGAGGACTTGAGGATGAAGAACTTGGATGTGGTGACAGCCCAAGACAGGAAAGTGTGGAGGAGACTCATTATCAACAGTGACCCCATTTAAGTGGGAGAAGCTGCAGAAGAAGAAGAAGATTAGAGCTTCAAACAAAGCTGAACTTGTTTTGTCACTAACATCAATGATATTTAAAAACGAATCCTCTGCTGATCTTGTGGAATCATCATAGTAACGAACCACAACTGCTAGATTTATTTGCTGTAATGTCAGTTGAATCATCAAGAATTAAAAAAAAAAGTATTTTGAAGGTTTTTTTGAGATTTCATTGAGTAAATCTACAGCCAAACATTTTTATAAGACAGTTACATTTAGTGCGTCCACACTGTATTTTCTTAGCAGTTTCGCTATCAGGGCAATTGTTTTCAATAGAGTTAGATGAGTATCCATAAATCTCAAAGGCAGATCATGTTCTGCAATATATGCATGTGATCTTAATTCTGCCACTTTAATTTGTTTTTCTGATTGTTATTCGGAACAGAATTTAAACAATGACATTATACTGGTGTGCTCCTTTTAGATTCTACATTCTGCATGTGTTTTGGAGTGTTTGCATTACGAATCATTAGACTTTTGCTGCCATTAATGCTTACAAAATTTACAATAAACAATTTGTCCTTTAATTTTACCTGAACTGATCCATGATTTAAGAATGGGATCCTTCAACCAGTTTTCTTTGAATTTTTGCTTATATGATTTTTGATCTTTTTAGAAGAACCTTGTAAACATGAATCCAAGTTAAAACCGAGAAAAAGCTGCTCATCTATAACATAATCATCAGACCTACTTTAACCTATAGATCACCTGCTTGGAGTCACACTTACCCCAGTAACATAAAAAAAAAAAACTGCAAGTTCTACAAAACAAATGCTCCCGGATGATCTTTGATGTCCCATGGTTTGTTAGAAATGTTCTCCTCCATCGAGATACAGCCATACCAAATATCTCTACGTTACTTTATGATATTGCCTCCAAATACTTTGTACATACAGCTCTTCATCCAAACCAACTCGTCAAAGAGTCATCCAATTACGTTGAAAACGACAAATGGAAATACATTCACCCGAAGGCAACTCTGCTCGTCAGTACACCTGCCTTCACACAGCCCTCGATAAACTTTCTTCTATCTACATAATCAACTTATAAGCGATGAAGGGACACAAATACATGGGAATGTTATCCATCTTGTCATAACAGTTAACAGAGTTGTCTGCTAGGTATTAAACGTGGAGCAAACTTTTTACATAATGGGATCCAAATTACGCTGTGCATCAATAAAAGATGGTTACTCATATTAAAATATTTAATTTTTCCACTTGTTTTCATTATTGTAATGATCTTATAACGCGAGAGAAGTGTTTGAATAGCGAAGAATATATTTTCATTGGCTACTGCCAGTTAGATTGCGTGAGTATGGGATCGGGGAGGGAGGGAAGAGAAGGTTAGCGAACTGTGAGAGGGGGGGGAAGAAGAGAAATCATAGTTTTGTGTCGCTGAACGTGACATATGGAGAGGTGGGTGAAGAGAAGAGAAAAATATTAAACTCATATGTTTAACTCTCATATTGCTGTTATTATTATTCGGAAGGAAGAAAGTACTAGATCTGTTGGTGAACGCACTAGAACACTAAAAATTTATAAAAAGTACTAAATCTAGTACGAAAGTACAAGATATGGTCACCCTGGTGGGGACACCTGTCTCCACCAGGTGCTCCCCTATCGGGAGTTTCTCCTGGTTGTGGATCGGGAGGGAAGCTCGTCATAGTTTACTATGACGGGTACGAGGGAAATAAAATACCTCCCGTGGACCAACAGGTTAGCAGTTCTCTCATAGGCCGGTCTGGGGGCCTCGAAGGTGGCAGCCCTACCACTAGACTCGGGTGCTGAAGGCTAATCCCTTACATATCTTAAAATTTCACCCATTAAAAGAAATAACAAAGATATAGCCGAACTGCCTAAATAGTTAACAACAAAGCGAGGGAAAAGGTACATGAGATACGGAACATTAAAAGTCTACATGGAAAAGAAAACGAATTTATGGATGAATTTAAAAAAAATCAAGATTCGATCTGCTAGAAGTCACAGAAACAAAAAAAAAAAAAAAAGAGGTCAAGGTTGCCAAGAAATGAAAGATGGATGTATGCTTTTCTATTCAGGGGTAAACCCAAGAGAATGGGAAAAACAAGGGATAGCTTGCATAATTGAACCAGATCTCAAAGAATATATTACTAAATAGCAACTAATAAATGAGATGTTGTTGACAATCACTATACATTTTAAATCAAATAACCAAGAATTCACTGTAATTGTTGCATATGGCCCAAATGATAATGCTAATAAAGAAATTAAAGATGAATTATTCGAACTCTTACAAAAAGCAATTGAAGAAGTTTAAAGGCATATCATACTACTAGGAGATAATAATAATCAAGTAGATGAGGAAACGAAACAAGTGATGGGATCGAAAGGAGAAATAACCCGGAATAATAATGGTGAAAGAATAATAAATCTTTGCCTTACAAATAATTTAGTAATAGCGAATAAATATTCAAGCATAAAGAAATCCATACGTTTACCGGGGAAGAGCCCAGTAGAAATGGAAAATATATAATCGACTATGCCATCATAAGCAGATCGTACTCCAAGTATACAAAAAATGCAAGAGTCTATAGAGGTCCAGAAATAGGTAGTGACCACTATTTATTAGTATTGGAAACAATCCATAAAATAAAAGTTGAAAAATGTAGAAAAAATAGCAAGGAAATAAATGTTAAGATAAAGAACTGCAAACTAAAGAAAGAAGAAACAGCCATTGTGTATAAAAGTAAAATAGAAGAGAAGATGAAAGAAGTAGAAAAGAGATATATATATATATATGAAGAACAAGATGTAGAAAGTCTATGATAGAAGTTCAAAACACTTCTTCTAGAAACAAGCAAAGAAATTTGTGGTGTATGATTAAATAATAAACAGAAGAAACATAAAACACCTTGGTGGACTGAAGAACTAAAAGAAGAAATTAAAAAGAAAAAACAACTGTGGAAAAGATATATAACATCAAAGCTGCAGGTTGATAGAGATCTATACAACAACCAAAGAAATAAAGTTAAAACCTTAGGGAAATAAGAGAAAAGAAAATGCTGGGAAGGTGGGCGGCAGATGGCGGGGATGGAGATGATTAGTAGGAGAGGTTCGGTGTAGTGGTTGAGACAGTTGTAAAATAGTAGGTGTCCTCCCGCGATGAGTCTTCGGACTCCTTGGAGGTGTCACGAATAATAATAATAATAATGATAATAATAAATCAGCTAACGCCTTTTTATTCCAGTATATAGGGAGTAGGCGAGGCCGTTTTTTAGCCCTATCTAACTTTTGGAGACTGAGTGGGCAGTTCAATCTCCACTGGTAGCCAATCAGAGACAGCTGGCCCAAGGCTATCACTGATTAATTGGAACGTAGTGAAGAAGGCAAGGCGGCTAGTAAGTGCCGCCATCTGGTGGTCCTTAACCCTAACACAATATTTTTAATGTATGAAAATAGTGTGGGTTCGACGGTCGATTTTCTTGAGTTTACGGGAGGAAAAACTCGCTAGCCCGTCTAGATTCGAACGCCTTTCGTCGTGCGGCCAAGAGCAAGTGCCACTTCTACTGAGCTACACAGGTTCCCCATATCATCATCATCATCATGCGTATCAAGGATTTAGACCTAGCATGGCCTGTTCTGGCCTTAGAAGTCATCGTTGAATCGTTTAAGAGGACGTCCTGGTTTTCTTTTTCCTAATGGCTTGTACTTTAAGGCTTGTTTTGGTAATCTTTCTGTTTTCATACTTTGAACGTGTTCCATCCATTTATGTTTATATTTTTTAATTTTTTTCTATTACTGGTTCTTGGTTTAATTCTTTCATAATTTCTTCGTTTCTTTTGTGATCAAATAGGGTATACTTTGCAGTTTTTCTCATAAACTTCATTTCTGCTGTTAATATTTGTTTGTCTTTTTGTTTTATTCCAGATTTCGCTTCCATACATTAAGACTGGTAGGGCTAATCTATTATATACTTTTAGTCTGGTTTGTTTTTGAACTAGGTTTGGTTTAAATATAGAGGTTAATTACATCTGTTATTTTTAAATATTTTGCAGTGTAATAATAATAGTAATAATAATAATAATAATACTTTACATCAAAATTTTAAAGGAAACCAAAAAAAAAAAAAAGCCATTAAATTTTTGAATTTTGAATTTTGAATTTTTGTAATTTCATAAAGTTCACACAAATGCCATATTTGTGATAATTTATTTCATAGAGAGATGTGGAGGAATCCCTTTAGTTCGAATAGAAATTTCGAAATATAAACATTACTTTCGTCCAGAAACAGTATAGCCTAATATAGTAGTGTGTACCTCAGCGTTTTTTTAAACAATACTCTAGTTACTTTGTGTCACAGGCCCTCAGAAGCTATTGTCCTGATTAAGTCGATTCTTCAAGCCACGACATATCACTTCTTCACAGTGCCGTAACGAGGGCGTGGAGAAAGAGGCGCCCGCCACGGGCGCAACTAGATTTGGGGGCGCAAAACGTAAAAAAAAAAAAAAAAATAGATATAAGTCCGCTATTTTTATTGTATTTTTAAATTTCGGCAATATGTCGCTTTAGACATACAAAATTCTGCAACACAGCGGAATTCCGCTACATTTGGTACCACCGGTGAGTTCTAATTCGTCTCGAGTTAGATGGCAACGACACCGCCTAATATCACGACTTGAACATAACATTTCTTTGCAATCGTTCTCGTTATATAAAAAAATTATACTCATACACAGGGCCGCCGAGAGGGGATAACATCTGAGACTTTTGTCACGGGCCCGACCGTCGGGCTCCGACGTGTCACATCACTGTGTTTATAATGTTTTAATTTTCGTAATAATACAACAATGATAAAGGATAATGGCATATCGCGAGAATGATACTGTGTTTTGTTTTAGACAGACGGCTACGCTCTTTAGCTCGCCGTGAGTGTCTGGAAGACACTGATTCTCTCGGCGCGGATCGCTGTAGTTATAGGGTGTGAAGGCGTCAATAGGCGTTAGTGCAAGATTGTTTCGGTCTGTTTTATCTGACTTTTTTTTATTAAACAAAAGTTGAACTTTTTTAAGTGGGGCCTGGACCAGAGGCTTGTCACGGGCCCGAAAATTTCTCTCGGCGGCCCTGGTCATACATATTAAAACTAAACATTTTATAACCCACTTATTAGATACTTAAGGAAACAACCCATAAAGTATCATACAATGTGAATTCCATAAACTTTTATAGTCTCTCTCTCTCTCCTCATATATATATATATATATATTAAATTATGTTATGCATGAATTCTCCTAGTGAAATTGCGAGTAACAATCGCCCCTACTTTTCACGTTGTAGTGAAAAGTCGGGCGTATTGTTTACTCCCTGCAGTAAATAATATGCCCTCCACAACAGCAACTATACTGCAGAAACACAAAAAACATTTAGTTAGAACCTTATTATGTCATTGAATAAGGTTCGCAGACATTTGCAAATTGTGCAATATATTTCTCAACAAATAGTGCAATTACAGACAACTGGGAATGTAAACACTAACAAATCAATCGCATCTCCCTTACAACAGAAACTGCTATATACACTCAAACAAACCACATGTTGCAGATGCAACATGTGGTTTTGCTTGACACTACGCAGTCACGAACGTGTTAAAACTAAGAAATATATAGTGAATGTATTTCAAATATTATGGAAATCGGCTTAAGAAAATTAGCATTTCAGTTCAATTGTCAGCTTGTTTTTTTGGGTAGTGTAATCTTCTGTTAATATCGCACAAATCATATGCACCTCTTAATAGTTGCTTTTTCTCCATTATACTGGTCTAAAATCACGCACATCTTCACTTCTCATTAGTAATTTGTCAAGGTTGTTAATTATGTATCTTACGTCTTAAATAACCAATTTTTGCTTGTTTACTCCCTGCAGTAAATATTATGCCCTCCACAACAGAAACTATACTGCAGAAGCACGAAAAACATTTAGTTTTATTATGTCACTGAATACAGAATACAGGTAGACGTGGAGGAATTTTTTGAGGCTTTAGAAAAAGCAACTGACACAATGAAAAATGAAAAGTTGGTACTTGTTGGGGATCTAAATAGCAGAGAAGGAAATGATTGTGAGACATACAAAAATATTTTGGGAAAATTTGGAGAAAAGAGCAAAGCTAATAATAATGGCAAATATCTGTTGGATTTCTGCTCAGGACATGGACTGGTTATTACTAACACCATGTTCCAACATAAAAATGTGCACAAATTCACATGGAGAGAAGAGGCTAGGAATAAGAAAAGTCTCATTGACTATGTTATTGTTGATAGTGATGTTTTCTCCCTGGTGCAGGACACCAGAGCGTACAGAGGATTTGAAATTGGAAGTGATCACTATTTAGTCTTCAGCAAGATAAAATTGAATTTCATATTGAAAAGAATAACATGTAAGAAAGTTTTAAAGCGAATAAAAGTTGAGCAGCTCTCAGATGTGAACTGTAGACTAAAATACACAAAGAGTATTGAAGAAAAAATGAGAGTTTGAGAACAGGAATCAAACCTTGGAGATTCAGAAGCAAACTCTGAAGAAAACATTGATTGATTCTGCCAGAGAGGCATGTGGTGAGGTTGTCTGCAAGGATAAAAAAATCAGAACTCCCTGGTGGACACAGGAAGTTAAAGAGGCAGTGAAGGAAAAGAAGAAAGCATATCAAAAGTTCCTGTCAAATAAGTCAGCTTGTGCTCTTAGAGAATACAGAGACAAATGCAAGAATGCTAAACACTGTGTAAAACTAGCTAAACAAAAGTCATGGGAGGACTTTGGCAAGAATATAGAAAATAAATATCAAGAAGGTGGCAAAATATTCTGGAGGTTGTTGAAGAAGCTTAAGAATGGAGGAAAGAGTGCTGTAAAAGGCATTAGAGATGATATATCCATACTTGAATTAGAAAAAGCCATCAAAGGCTTGAAATGTGGAACAGCAGCATGAGTATATGATATTCGACCAGAAATGCTGAAGTACAGTGGTATAAGTCTTACAGTGGCTGCACTGCATAGTTCAGAAAGCCTGGACAGAGGGACGAATTCCCGATGATTGGAGAAGAGCTCTCATAGTACCCATATAGAAAAAGGGAAATAAAACTGCATGTGAGAATTACAGAGGTATTCCTGATAAGGTGTTCCTGGCAAGATCTATGCAAGTATACTTGAGAAATGGTTGAGAAGAATTGTGGAAGAAAAGCTTGGTGAAGAACAAGCTGGATTCAGGCCAAATAGAGGCTGTCAGGATCAGATCTTCACTTTACGACAAATAGTCGAGAAAGCATGGGAATATAACAAAGATCTGTATTTAAGTTTTGTCGATTTGGAAAAGGCATATGACAAGGTGCCTAGAGAGAAGCTATTCAATACGCTGCAGTTATATGGTGTTAATGGGGCATTATATCAAGCAATACTTAGTCTTTTTTGAGTTGTAAGTCAGCAGTTAGAATTGAAGAAAGTACAGGTAGATGGTTTAATGTTAAAACTGGTGTGAGACAAGGATGCATATTATCCCCTCTGTTATTCATTATCTATATGGATCACATTATGAAGGAAAGTGGTATTAAACAGGATATCAAAATTGGAGATGTTAATGTCAGCTCTTTGCTTTATGCGGATGATGTTATACTTCTAAATAAATCCGCTACAAGTCTGCAAGATTCTCTGACTAAATTGAATAGCTGTTGTAATAGATATGGTATGATGGTCAGCAATAAAAAAACAAAGACAATGAAAATAGGCAGAATCATTGAAAATGTCAACTGTGTTGTGAGTGGAGAACCTGTTGAACAAGTAAAACATTTCAGCTATTTAGGCACGATTTTTACTGAGGATGGTAAATTAAATATAGAAATAGACAACAGAATCAGCAAAGCTGGTATGGTGGGAAGTGAATTGAATAAATTCATATGGAATAAGAGAGAAATTAGTCAGAACACTAAATTAGCTGTATACCAGACAGTGTTCAAACTAATTTTAACTTATGGATCTGAGAGCTGGGAGAGACCACAGATATGACAGTCCTGAGAAAGATTATAGGCGTGAACAGATGGCATCAATGGCAATATCATATTAAAAATGAGGATATTAGGAAAGAATTTGACATTGTCAGCATCCAGGAATGCGTTAGCAGAGCTAATCTCAGGTGGTATGGTCACTTAAACAGAATGGGCGAGGAAAGATTAGCAAAACAAGTGTTCCCTGCCAGGTTGGCAGCAAAACGGCCCCGAGGAAGACCAAGATATAGGTGGATTGATACGGTACAAAGTGCCTTAGATGATAGAAATATAAGATCTGATAATGTTGGAGTCTTGACAATAAACAGACTAATCTGGAGGAAAATTGTAGATAGGAAATTAATAATGATGTAATTTTTTTCATGTAGTACTATCATATCGTGTACACCCCTTGAGGGTACATGCAGGAATTTGATGATGATGAATTTTTGCTTGATATAATGGGAAAGAAGATGACTCTGTTTGGGTAGATAACTTTGATTACATACAAGGAAACCGCTCTCGAGGACAAAAGTGATGGTGAATAAAAGCTTCTTGGTAAGTCATACCCATTTTCAGTTTTTTTTCGTGAAAACTTTAGTTTCAGAAAATCCCCGCACCACGATTTTTTAGCTTTAATTTTGGGGAAAAAAGTGCGAGTTATATTCGAGTATATAAGGTAATTTTTTTTTTTAGCTTTCAAATTCTTAAGTGTAGATCATTGGTTAAAGACTGGATTTATAAAACTCACAAAAGAGAGCAATATAGCAGATATAGAAATAAGCAATTTCACTCCTCTCGTTGATGATAAATTATTTATATTAAGTAAAAATGTATAGTATCTTTATAAATTTTGTTCTATTAAAAAATCTTTTTTTTTTTGGTTTAAATGTACATCTAAATTCAAATATAAGAAGACATTTACAATGAAATATATTTTTATTTATTTTTATTATTATTTTGATCAGGGTATTTTGATAAGGTACTTGGTAATAATGAAAATTAAAGAAGGGGTACATGGATATCTGAAGATTCAGAAACACTGATCTATCCAAATATTTAGTCTGAAACATAGGTGTATATTACGCTGTTCATTTTCTTAAATTCCTCTTCGAATTTGAATAGACGAAACAGCGTGATATCCACTTACATTTTTTTCAGCGTCATTTCAATTTTGAATATGAAACATATGGCGTGTATTGTGTGTTCTGTGTTTAAGTGACTTTGGACAATTTTTGACTTTGATTTTAATTGTGTACTTATTTTTGGAATTTTGATAGACAAATAAAATTTTAAAGATAAGTAGTTTATAAATTATAAACATACTAGGGGGGGGGGGATTCTGACGCCTATGGCGCTCAATCCCCACGTTTCTGTAATGAATACTGACATGTACTGTTATTTTCATTGATTTGTAGGATGCAGGTTTTGCATTGTTTAAAAGCCTACATCCGTTTCAAAGCTGACGTCACATCCGTTTCCAATTTCAGCTTATAATTTTATACTAGAGTAGATTAATCAGAGGTGCACTTTACTAAAATGCCAAAATCGCTCGTTGGGCAGCATAATTTACGTCTTACATTGCCCTGAATAATTATAGTTTACCTTTAATTATGAAATTTTTAAATGACTGTATAAATTAATTATTTATAATAAAAATCAGTATAAGGCAACTGTTTGAAATCGATTTTTTAAAAATAACATTTTGTTTTAAAACTTAAAAATAATAAAGTAGCTCAAAATTAATAATTAATAGAAAAAGAATTCATCAATACGAAATTTATTGTCATTTAGATCAGTAATTTGAAAAAGTTATCGGAGCTACTTTTCTCAAAAGGAAAAGAGAAAAGGAAGAGCAAGTAAAGAAAGCAACAAGAGATATAAGGAGATTTGGAATTTTAACGAAAGACACCAAAGAGAACAAGTTTTCAACAGAACCAGCACCAAAAATCATAAAAATTTCAGCACCAGCCATTGGAGCAGCTTCTACATCCTCATCCACCAATACCACCTATTCCCCCTCATCAGCCACTGATACTAATGTAACAACTATTTGTGGTGATTCCAAAAATTAAATTACCTTAATTAAATAAAATTACGATGATAGCAACAAACAGTAATTACGAACAGATGATCCACCTCTAGTTCGTTTAAGCTTAACAACTGAATAAAATCTGCCTTCTACAAGTAGCCATGTTTCATGTGAAATTGAAACAGAAGAGAAAAGTACAATTGAACATCAAAACCAGGAAATCGAGGAGCAATGTAATAATGATAATTATATGGTGGATGTTAAATTAGAAATATTAATAATGCAAAAATAATAGATTTTAATGATCCCACAACATGGCACATAATAGTAACATACAAATATTTGTTCAACATGGACCAGAGTTGTGCGATAATATAAATGTTTATCCTGATACAGAAAATCGGCATTTTGATAAAAATGGTTTGTAAAAACTTTGTTAAACGGAGAACAAGTACTCAGAAATTGGTTGATACATTGCAAGCAAAAAGATGCACTGTTCTGTTTTCCATGTATTCCTTTTGAATATTATTTTCAATTATTTACAAATTTATTTACTGAATCTAACATACAGAAAATAAATAAAGTGAATGACTCGCACTTAAGTCACTTGATTTTATCTGCACACTACGATACGTTTTCCTACTACAATGGCTATTAATTTAATACCCAATTCCTTTTGCTTCCAAGTGTTGAATCAGTTTCTTGAAATATTTGAGGGTTTGCATGAACAAATAAGACTTTTAATTCACTGAGTGAATTTTCAAAAAAAAAAAAAGTGGTTAGTTTGTGGCAAGAAATTTCACAAGAAAAAAACGGTCTTAGTTAAATTTGTATAACACATCAACGACACCCAATTTGTTCATTTACATTTACACATTTTATTTGAGTGAAATATTATTTATAAAATTATTTACTGAATCTAACATATAGAAAATAAATAAAGTGAAAAATACAATCTAATTTTTGTTCCTTAATCTTCTTATTGTTAAATTGCACTGTTGTTCAAAAGTTCTTCCCATGCTTGCAGAATTCCCATCATGTGGTTTTTGACAATGTAACTTTCATCTGAAAGTTTATTTTCATTTGGTGATCGTTGGGATTTGTTACTTACTGTAGTAAAATTAAGGGTTGCATATTTATTTATTTTAAACCAATATTCTTCTTTAGGAAATAAATTTGAACTCTTATTCATAAGAAATTGTACGTCAATTAAACTAATGATTACTGAAAATTTCTATCTTTCACCCATTTCAATCCTTACATTACTTCATTTGGCACCACAAATAAATAGTTGTTTATTATTATTATTATTTCACTGATTATTAGCTCTAATCCTATATTTTATGTAAACTTTCTGTTACAAAATTCTAAACAATTAGAACTTTTCACAAAGAAACTTTCAAAGAATATAATGGCTAAACCATTATTTTTACTTTACTGGACACAAAACACTACAACACATTAGATGCAGTGGATGAACGATTACCATTAGTGCAAAGTCACTCGATTCGATTGTTTTCCTTATAGTAGTGTTTACCCTACCTTATCCTATCCTGACCGTTCATTCAAAAATGAAACTTTCGTGCAGATGAATCAACGACATGTTTTCGCATTTTTCTGGATATACTGTTGATGTGTTTTTGTCTTTGTGTGGGAAAAGGTAAAATTTGTATTTGTGTTATCTGGAGAGTACAAACCTTTTTTTCTATACCAAACTTTAAGAGTTTAAATCACATTTTTGGGTTAAATTATCTGCTGTCTTTCTGTAAAACCACTATATTCTAATAGGATGGATTTTCGAGTATGTGAACGAAATGTTTAGAGAACTCAAATAATGTCAATAGGTAGCATTAGACAATTTTCTAAATATTTAATTACAAGACATCAGGTTTCCCCTCTTCCTGGCATTAATTTCACAGTAGTGATTTTTTTATAATAATTAAACAGAATTGCATTAAGGTATAAAGTTATGGATTTAAATATCAAATTCTAATCAGAATAACAGTATAAATTTCACTGTGGAAAACACAGCAACATCTTTGTTCATTTAAGTTTTACAAATGCAAGTTTTATTTTGCTGAAATATTATTATTTACAAAGAAAAAAAACACTTGTAATTACCTAAAAATATTTCACAATATTTAGTTTACACTCTTAACATTTTCCAAAGATTTCAATAAAGAAAATGTTCACTACTCACTCTTTCTTGGTTAGGTTACGTGAAAATAGTTGGTCATGCAATAGAATTTTTAGATCAGATATCACTGCGTCAGTCTGGAAATGATACCATGCCTCGTTAAGCATTCTGTGTATTCTTTTGTCACCAGATATACACAACCAGTTATTGTAAAATGTTCACAAATATCCCAAAACAAAGAATCTTTATCAAATTCAATAAAATCTTGAAGGTCTAATTTTACCATTGATGTATTTAGATGATTAGCAATAATTTTCCCCATGATACGAATTGCTGGTAATTCAGTTTCCAAAAATAATAAATGATTATCAATGTCGTGAATTTTTGGTGAAATCTCTCAGCTTCTTCACAACTAATAGAGAAAACTTTACGTCCACCACCTCTTGAATCATCGAGCATTAGTTCACCACCTTGGCATTTCAGAATAAAACAGTCACCGAGGTCTATTTCTTAGTCAACTCTTTGCAAGTAGCCAAGGATATTAGACCACTTTCTGCATAACTTTTCCCAAGTGGTCCTGGATAAATACATCACAATGTACATGTTTTTTTCCTCCAAAGTTACAGTATCAGTTGGAGGTGGCATCACTAAAAGATATCTGCAAACGATGAGCTCGCTCATCTCCACTAGGCTGAGTGGATCTTCTGTAGGAGAGGGGGATGGGGTGGGGAGTACTGCAGGGAAGAACCTGTCACCCTTTTGACTATCCTTTCACTTTCACCACCTAATGCTAATTTTTTTATTAGCAGACATCTTCTGCAGAAGAGAGGGGCTTATGGGGGGTTAAGGGATGGGGGTTGGGGAGCATTGCAGGGAAGACACTGTCACCCTCTTGACTACGCTATCGTTTCCATCACTAAATGCTTTTTTTTTTCTATCCCAACAATTTTGGGCATGAGTAAGAGAACTAGTCACATGCTCTAACATCAAAAACGCTGTTTGAGGATAAAAATACTTAACATAATAAGGATAAATAATATAGAATACCCTTTGAGCCACAGCGATAAGGTATGCCCAATGATGTCACAAAGTAATCTCACATCAACTTCATTTCCAACAGCATGCAGAAACATGTCTGCGAGTTTCATTTTAGAAGGAACGGTCAGGGTAAGGGTCTGGTAAACAGTACTATAAGGAAAACCAAACACGTCGACTGCCTTTTCAGTTACGGCAATTCGTTCATCCAGTGCAGCTATCGTATTGTGTTGTGGTGTTTTTGTGTCCAGCAAAGTAAAGTAAAATAACAGGTGAAGCTGAGAAATTTTCACCAAAAATGCACGACATTGATAATCATTTATTATTTTTGGAAACTGAATTACCAGCAATTCGTATCATGGGGAAAATTACTGCTAATCATCTAAATACATCAATGGTAAAATTAGACCTTCAAGATTTTATTGAATTTGATAAAGATTCTTTGTTTTGGGATATTTTCGAACATTTTACAATAACTGGTTGTGTATATCTGGTGACAAAAGAATACACAGAATGCTTAACGAGGCATGGTATCATTTCCAGACTGACGCAGTGATATCTGATCTAAAAATTCTATTGCATGACCAACTATTTTCACGTAACGTAACCAAGAAAGAGTGAGTAGTGAACATTTTCTTTATTGAAATCTTTGGAAAATGTTAAGAATGTAAACTAAATATTGTGAAATATTTTTAGGTAATTACAAGTGTTTTTTTTTCTTTGTAAATAATAATATTTCAGCAAAATAAAACTTGCATTTGTAAAACTTAAATGAACAAAGATGTTGCTGTGTTTTCCACAGTGAAATTTATACTGTTATTCTGATTAGAATTTGATATTTAAATCCATAACTTTATACCTTAATGCAATTCTGTTTAATTATTATAAAAAAATCACTACTGTGAAATTAATGCCAGGAAGAGGGGAAACCTGATGTCTTGTAATTAAATATTTAGAAAATTGTCTAATGCTACCTATTGACATTATTTGAGTTCTCTAAACATTTCGTTCACATACTCGAAAATCCATCCTATTAGAATATAGTGGTTTTACAGAAAGACAGCAGATAATTTAACCCAAAAATGTGATTTAAACTCTTAAAGTTTGGTATAGAAAAAAAGGTTTGTACTCTCCAGATAACACAAATACAAATTTTACCTTTTCCCACACAAAGACAAAAACACATCAACAGTATATCCAGAAAAATGCGAAAACATGTCGTTGATTCATCTGCACGAAAGTTTCATTTTTGAATGAACGGTCAGGATAGGATAAGGTAGGGTAAACACTACTATAAGGAAAACAATCGAATCGAGTGACTTTGCACTAATGGTAATCGTTCATCCACTGCATCTAATGTGTTGTAGTGTTTTGTGTCCAGTAAAGTAAAAATAATGGTTTAGCCATTATATTCTTTGAAAGTTTCTTTGTGAAAAGTTCTAATTGTTTAGAATTTTGTAACAGAAAGTTTACATAAAATATAGGATTAGAGCTAATAATCAGTGAAATAATAATAATAATAAACAACTATTTATTTGTGGTGCCAAATGAAGTAATGTAAGGATTGAAATGGGTGAAAGATAGAAATTTTCAGTAATCATTAGTTTAATTGACGTACAATTTCTTATGAATAAGAGTTCAAATTTATTTCCTAAAGAAGAATATTGGTTTAAAATAAATAAATATGCAACCCTTAATTTTACTACAGTAAGTAACAAATCCCAACGATCACCAAATGAAAATAAACTTTCAGATGAAAGTTACATTGTCAAAAACCACATGACGGCATTTCTGCAAGCATAGGAAGAACCTTTGAACAACAGCACAATTTAACAATAAGATGATTAAGGAACAAAAATTAGATTGTATTTTTCACTTTATTTATTTTCTATATGTTAGATTCAGTAAATAATTTTATAAATAATATTTCACTCAAATAAAATGTGTAAATGTAAATGAACAAATTGGATGTCGTTGATGTTATACAAATTTAAGTAAGACCATTTTTTTTCTTGTGAAATTTCTTGCCACAGACTAACCATTTTTTTTTTTTTTTTTGAAAATCTTCTCAGTGAATTAAAAGTCTTATTTGTTCATGCAAACCCTCAAATATTTCAAGAAACTGATTCAACTCTTGGAAGCAAAAGGAATTGGGTATTAAATTAATAGCCATTGTTGTAGAAAAATGTATTGTAGTGTGCAGATAAAATCAAGTGACTTGAGTGCGAGTCATTCACTTTATTTATTTTCCGTATGTTAGATTCAGTAAACAAATTTGTAAATAATATTTCACTCAAATAAAATGTGTAAATTTAAATGAACAACTGGGTATCATTGATGTTATACAAATTTAAGAAAGACCGTTTTTTTTTTCTTGTGAAATTTTTTGCCAGAAACTAACCAGACTTTTTTTTTGTTGTTGAAAATCCATTCCATGAATTAAGTCTTATTTGTTCATGCAAACCCTCAAATATTTCAAGAAACTGTGTCATGAACTCTTGGAAGCAATTGGATTCGAGTATTAAATTAATAGCCAGAATTTTAGTGGAGAATATTCTGTTATTATATCTGTAGATACCTCCAACAGACTAGAAAAAACAGTCAACTGTTAGAATTTGGTTATTTTACCGAGAGACAGTAGATATTTTAACCCAACATGCTACTAAAACTCTTAAAAATATTGCTGTAGATAAAAGGTATCGTAGTGTGCATATAAAATCAAGTAACTTGAATGTGAGTCAAAACTTATTTCACAACTTTACCACCCATACATTGTAGTGTTGGGGCGGGGGATTACAAACAGACCAAACCAAATAATGGAATTGTAGTTTTGTGAATAAAGTACAAATGAACATGAAAAGTGACAATTTTGTTACTACACTGGTTATTTACAGAGAGACATTAGATATTTTAACCATCAAGTTACTAAACTCTTAAAAAGTTTGTTGTAGAAAATAAAAACGTATCATGGCATGCAGATAATAAGTGAATCAACATGCATATATCAAATAATGCTTGCCATTGGAAGACTCATTTTCGTTACTTAACTTAATAATGCTAAAGAAAGAAAAATAAATAAATTTCAGTTACATAAGTTAAGAGCTTTGGAATTAAAGTGCGAGTGTTAGCATTTGGTGATTTTATATTTGAGCAATATAAAATATAAGTAACGTAAGAAGTATGTAGAAAAGAAATGAAAATCTACAGTGGGTGGGATAATTTACTACAGTAACATAATCCCGTGATCAGGAATGAAAAAGTTCGCATGAGGTCGAATTCCAAACCTTTGGTATCCAACACTAGTGTAAACAATTCGTGTATCACCTCAAAAACATTTAGTCACATCAGAAATCATGAGAAATACACAACCCTGGCAAAAATTTTACCTTTGAAGAAAACTGCGATACATATGTGAAAGGAAGTGATTAATTATCTATAAATGTCTAAACTAAAGTTCCCACAGAAAAGAGAGCGAAAACCAAATGAGTCAGTCATCTTCGAGATGAATGAACATCAGTGCAAATACCCCAGTCAGAAAATTTCACAAGTAGGCTCAACAAAAAAGCGATGGGAAATGACAATTTATTTATTAATTGCTCAAAATAATATTTCAGTCAAAAAAAGGTAACATAGAAATTAACAAACTATATTCCAGATCTAATATTCATTTGAAATAATAAAAAATAACTATTTATTTATTTGTGTCGGCAATAAGAAAATACTAACGGAGAATTCCAAACCCAATCAGAGGATGTCACACGTATGGACAACAGACAGGAAATGAGTCAGTTTAAGATAACACATGAAATATCTACAGTTGGGGAAAAGAAATACACATATGCATTTAATTTAATCAGTTATTCTGGTTATAATATATAGTTAACTAAATTTTAAAAGTAAAATAGAAAAACAACCAATCATTTGGGGGGAAAAAATCCAAATTGAGAGATGCAAAATTACTGATCGCTGCCAGATATTAGTCAGAAAAAGACAGTTTGACACTCACCACCGTGGGAATGAAAACATAGTATGACCCCAATGCGAAGGAATTAACGAAGAGTACCAAACAGACAGAAAATCTAAGGAAACAAAAGTCAAATAGTTTTTCAGGTTATTTACAGAACTTTCATTCTTTCAACTCTTTTGTGTTTTGTGCTGTGGATATATGCTTTAATTCAACTAATTTTGGAATATCTATTGGCATTAAGAGCCATTCTGGAAAGTCTGTAATTTATATTATCATTAGAATTTCTAGACTACATACCAAAGTTGTTGTATCCATTTAAGTCTCTGTTTATTTTAATTTATTTTTTAAAATGCCGTTTGGTTTTTCTCCTGACTGTGAACTAAAAACACCAATACCCAAACATTTTGTAAACAAGATAACATTAATTAGAAAAAGTAATGAAGTTTAAGATCATAAATGTAGACAAATCAAAATATTCGGATGAGTTATGTATATGAAAAAAAAAAGGTTGAGGGTACACCAGTATATAATTAAATTATTCAGAAAATGTCTAAACGCTGCCACCATCTCGACTCTACTTTAAGAATTCCGATAGTTTTAACAGGAAAAAATTACCCCAAACTATACTGGAAAATTAGTACAGCCATCTATAGACAACCAAAGACAAAATTTGACGACAATGGCGGATATGCATCACCCTGGGAAAATTCCAAATTATCTTATTTCAAAAACATCATCCACAATTCCATATGCACACCAAACCACTACGTGATGTCACAGAGACATATGTTCCCCAGAAATTTCCAAACACATAACATCACGATTCCTTATCTCTAAAACCACCCACACTGCTATATGCAAACGAAACACACCACGTGATGTCCTTGACAAAAAAGGGGGGGACAGCAAAATTCCGAACATTCCAAACTGTCTTATCACTATCCATCGCATGCCATATGCAAACAATTTACTTATCTCACAACAACACATATCCATGACAGTGACGTTGGGGGAGGGGGGGGGGAGCAAGTTATACACTTGCCACAGGTGCTTCATATCCTCGTTACGGCACTGCTGATCAGCTCAGGCCACACCATCTAACTCAGAATCACTGTTATCTTTATTGCATTCAGAATCTGTATTGAATTCACTATCACTGCTACAAGTCACTGATGCTTCACCTTTCAACTTTTTAACATAAAATACTTTTGTTACAGCTAGATGTAGCGCATGGTTGTAGCAGTACTGTTGAATAGTCGGTGATAATTTTCCGAATTTTTCCATAACAGCTGCACCGTCACTTGTAATGGCAACCGCATCACTTTCAAGTTTTAATCGCAAGTTTTCTAATCTTTCCTGAAGCAAGGATAACACTTTTTCCACTGGACAGTTCCCCTGTATTCTTATTAAACCAAGGTTCATAAAGATCTCATTGCAGTATACGTGAACATTCATGTATCTGCGATTCTTGCAACTGGTCCACTCGTCTATTGAAATACTCAGTTTTTTATTATCACATTTGAATACTTCCAATTTCTGGATGTAGTTGTTTCACTTTACTATAATAATTATGTATTAGTGTCATAACTGAATATGGACTTCTTGGCAACTGCATTCCTTTGCTTGTGAAACTTTCCATAATAAACTCACTTTTTGTGATGGTGTTGACTGATATCCGATCCAAGGCTAATTTGCTTACGGTTTCTTCTAAATCCAGTCCCTTGACATAACGTAAAATTGTCGTTTGTCTCTTAGAAGATGAAGGCATTGGCTCATCATTATTCAATTCAGACTGTTTTTTCCTTTTCATTCCATGAATGTATACTAGGTGCCTATGTAGACCGCTGGTTGATGATGCTTTGCATTGCAAAGTTTTGGAGCATATCTCGCAACAAGCTGATTCGTTATCTTTTCTAAAATATTCCCAACATTCTTTATACTCTTTACTCATTGTGAAGAGTATAAAGAATATTTAATATATTTTTAATAAAAATATATTAAAATGATTTAATAAAAAATAATTTCTTAAAAATTTTCCCGATTTCCCCACCAAATTTTCTCGGGATTCGGGAACGGGAAAACGAAAAAAATTCCCACCCGGAAACCCTAATTATAAGAGAGGGAGACAGGGAATTGGCTCATGCAGGTTCCCAAGTGAATGGAAGGAGAACAATAGTCCCATTATATATATATATATATATGAGAGGAATTCAAGTAGCAATTGAAGACTAGTCAATATCTGAGACTAGAAAAAGTTAAGCCAAAATTAAGAATGAAGAAGATATGACACTTTGCTTGTTTGTCAAAGGGAAGCATTCTCTTAATAATTCACTCACTTTCTATAGTAAAGTGGCAGGTAAGTAAATTGGATAATGTTACACCATGATATTGCTTGACTATGTGACGGCATTTACAATTTAAGAGCATTTGTCAGATCAACCTTGCAACAGCATATGGAAACACTGCTGACTTTTCAATAGGATCAGATTTTACTGTTTATCTTTCCTATTAATGTTGGTGAGAGGATCAATCGTGACTTTTGATCTTAATTACCCTAAGTTGTTAACTGTTATCCCAAAGATAAATATATGAGATATCACATAAGACAAGCTAAATAACCTTTGTCTAGAAAGATATGTTTCCTCACATCAAGCGTAACATGCAGTTTATCCTATTGGAAATGTCTTTCAGATACATAGAGTAAACGACCAACATGAATAAGGGCACACCCAGTCGTCAACAATATCCAGGTGGGTTGCACCATTCAACTCTTGTAATAGTATCAAGAGTCTTATTATTATTATTATCTTATGAAATACATTACTTTATTCAAACCTGAAAAGTCTATGACTTTTTATTATGGAGATCACTTAATCATCCTACTCTTGTCCTTCCATCCACAGGAACCAGAATTAATCGCTGCACACAACCTTTCTGCTTATTTTTCTTGACAGCCATGGTATCCAAGATGATTAAGTGATCTCCATTCAGAATAGCATCCAATGCACAGTGCATTCAGATACTGTCCCTGGTTATTCTGCATGGTCTGACCAACTGCAGATTATCTATGGACTGGGCGGTCGGCAGATTAGATAGCACCTGAGGCAAAAAATTAAATATCACCCCTGATGGATTATAAGACAAAAATATAAGAAAATCTCCAATTGCTATTTTGTTTTTATTACAAGAGAAACATTAATGCAAAACGATTACATAATATTAATTAAATGTTTACTATACGGGGATATCGCACAATAAAAGTGTTTATAAGCTCTTCTAAATTTAAATTATGTCCGCCTCTATCGATATAGTTGCCAGACCAACCAATCTTTCTTGGATCATTGCTGTTTGCAAATAATTTTTAATCGGTTTAAGCTTGGAAAAACTTTTTTCTGCACTTGCTACGCTAACAATTAGTGTAGCAACGGGCCATTAAAAACATGTTTTTATTCCTATTACGTTAAGAATACAATTTTTTCAAAATTTACATTCCTATCCTCTGACAATTTTATATATAATAAAAATTTTATGCTGATATTATAAACAAAAACAAAACAAAACCCACCACACAAAGAAAAACATAAAATATTTTATTCAAGATAATTTCCTTCTCTCTTCACAAAGAACTTTATACAATGTGTCATATACAACCTTTCTAATAATACTTAATCTATCTTTGATGGTATAAAAATACTTTCGGAATTGAAAATTAAAAAAAAAAAAAATACCAACTTATTACCTAAATAACATAATTTTAAAAAAATATTTTTCTTTTAAAACTAAATAAGATAAATGCATGTACATATTACTACATCTATTTGTGCATGAATAGATAATAAATGACATATTAAAAGAAAATAATTTATTTAAATATCATTTGAATAAGTGAATTTATTTTGTAAATAGCAACAAAATATCAGAAAATTGCATTATGTTACAATAAGTATCATACATTCATCTTTCTAAGGAAGACTTTATATTTAAAATGCATTAACAGTACCATGGAAAACAACTGTATAATTATTTTCAAGCTTCTGATTATTTCTTTTTAATTCAACAAAACGACATATGGTTCATATCTTTACAGTAGCATTCCACAGTTGTACATAAACAGTATCAATAAAATTGTACATTAAAATTTTCTGTAATGTACATAAAAAAAAACATAAGTATTTACAAAGTATATTTGTAAAAACAATGCATTTACAAAGCAATGATTTTATACAGAAATTAGCTTTTATTCTCAAGCACATTTAACATATTTCTGTTGTTATATTTTGACAACTATTAACTGTATGTGGCAAGTAATATTACAAAATAAATAAATAAAATAAATGAAAGGGCAATGTCATTAATGCAATGCCTATGCTCAAATTTCAATTTCTGCCATTATAAGATTATATCACATACACACACACACACACACACACACACAAAAAAAAAAAGCACTGTTAATTTTAATAAGCTTTGAAGCAACATGTGTCTGATATTTGTGGAATGGAACAATAAAGAGCAGAGGGGGAAAAAAGTTAATATATATATATATATGTGTGTAATTAAGTCCACCAAATAGCCAATTAAAATAATAATTGGGTTAATATAGTACTAAAAGCTCCATTTCAATAAATGCAATAATAAGGACATCCTTTCAGAATTATATAAAGATGTCATAGTTCTAAGAGAGCTTGTGTTGTAACGAGCATATATGTGTGAGTGAGTATAACAGTAAAGCTAATGTACCACACACTGCCAGTAGAATAAAAGCTACATATGAGAAACTTCAAGGCTTACGTGTAGAAAAGCTCACGAACAATGATGAAAGATAAATATCAGAATATGAAATAATTCAAATAAAGGAATTCCAAGCAAAAGAGATAGCATATTGTTGCTCCACAAACTGTTTCAATGCAGACCATGAATCACTAATGAGAACTAAAATCATATCACAAAGGATCTATATATCAAAATGCTTAAGTCTAACAAATGACACTCAATTTGGTTCAAAAATATTAAATTTGACTAGTTTATTGAATTGTAACAAATCTTGCATCCTATAAATAGTATAATTATAATCAAAATGGTTTTCTTTTTTTTAAAAAAAAAAAGCTTCATATCAATTGTGCTACAACTTAAGTCATAGTAAGATTTTTTTCCTAATTTTATAACCTCTCAAAAAATCAAAATCAACTAATGCCTTTTATTCCCTTACAGGGAGTAGGTGAGGCGTTTTAACCTACCTAGCTTTTGGAGACTGAATGGGAAGTTCAATCTCCACCAGTAAGTAATTAACGATAGATAGTCCATGACTATCACTAATTATAAGTGGCAACCGATGAAGAGATGGGCAAACAAGTGCTGCCATGCTCTTCATACCTAACTAACAGGATATGTTAGTGAGTTCTATGGTCATTTTTCTTGACTTCATGGGACAAAAAAACCTGCTTGCCCATATCAGAAATTAACCAACTCAGGAACCAGTTGAAGAAAGGCTTAGAAAAAGTTCCTCTAGTTGGCAAGTAGACTTGAACTTAAGTCTACCTTTGAGCAGCAGAGCTAACAAAATGTTCATACTATAAGTTATAAATCTGCTGGGTTATAAAGCATATTATACTTGACACGAAATTAAGTTCTTGTTCAATCCCTTACCCAAGCATAAACAAAGTATGTGTGAAGTATCTTTGTAACAAGTACTTGTATATAAGGACTGTTGACCTCCCATCAACTGCCTCAAGATTTCATAATGCAAAAACATCACGATCGTGGCAAGATGCTTGTGAAGCTGATCAAGAACAAAATTAATTATTTAGTATCATTAATCTACATTCTTCTTTGAATCTGAAAAACTTCAAAGTGCATTTAACATACAATTATATGCAGCCTGGTAAGATAGGTGGATAATGTTACTGCTCAATTGAGAGGTTGCAGGTTTCAATTCTGATATGACCATGGGCATTTGTGAATGTCTTAAAGTTGATAAATGAATTTCTCTGCCTAGTATAAGATCACCACCTTGTTTATTAGTCTGAATCTGCATAAAAAATTACTAAATTATCTACCTCCCCTCCCCTAAATGTAATATATTACATATAGTACACTAGTTTTAATACATAGTGTTTTAGATTTTAGTACATCATCAGATTCCTGCCTTGTCCCTCAAGGGGTGTACAGGATATAGTACTATATGAAAAATTTACATAATTACTAACTTCCTATCTACAATTTTCCACTAAATCAGTCTGTTACTCGTCAAGACTCCAACATCATTAGATCTTATATTTCTTTCATCTAAGGCACTTTGCACAATATCAATCTTGGTCTTCCTATGGGTCGTTTTCCTGCCAACCTGGAAGAGAACACTTGCTTTGCTAATCTTTCTTCGCCCATTCTATTTAGGTGACCATACCACCTGAGATTAGCTCTGCTAATGCATTCCTGGATGCTGACAATGTCAAGTTCTTTCCTAATATCCTCGTTTTAGTCAGGGAATCTTGCAGACTTGTAGCGGATTTATTTAGAAGATAACAACGTCCACATAAAGCAAAGAGCTGACATTAACATCTCCAATTTTGATATCATGTTTAATACCACTTTCCTTCATAATTTGATCCATATAGATAATGAATAACAGAGGGGATAATGTATATCCTTGTCTCACACCAGATTTAACATTAAACTATCTTCCTGTACTTCCTTCAATTCTAACTGCTGACTTACAATTCAAATAAAGACTAAGTATTGCTTGATATAATGCCCCATCGACACCATATAACTGTAGTCAGTGCATTGAATAGCTTCTCTCTTGGCACCTTGTCATATGCCTTTTCTAGATCTATAAAACTTAAATATAGATCTTTGTTATATTCCCATGCTTTCTCAACTATTTGTCGTAAAGTGAAGATCTGATCCTGACAGCCTCTATTTGGCCTGAATCTTGCTTGTTCTTCACCAAGCTTTTCTTCCACAATTCTTCTCAACTGTTTCTCAAGTATACTGGCATAAATCTTGTCAGGAACACTCAGTAGCGAAATACCTCTGTAATTCTCACATTCAGTTTTTATTTCCCTTTTTATATAGGGGTACTATTAGAGCTCTACTCCTGAACTGAACTGCATTTTAGCCTACAGTTCACATCTGAGAGCTGTTCAACTTTTATTCGCTTTAAAACTTTCTTACATGTTATTCCTTTCAATATTAAATTCAATTTTATCCTGCTCAAGACTAAATAGTGATCACTTCCAATTTCAAATCCTCTGTACACTCTGGTGTCCTGCCCCAGGGAGAAGACACCACTATCAACAATAACATATTAATGTTACATTTTAATGCTACACAGTCAGTGCTCAAATTATTGCTCAATCTATTTTTCCCTTTCGATTTGATATTATTTAAGGTAGAAAATAGTTTCACAAGAGTATGTAGAAGAGAAAATTGTTAGAACTTTAGCAAAAATTTTAAGAGCATGAAAGTTTTTGGGATATTCCACATGCTTAGAATTTCACAGTCTGAATTTTTACACGTGGTATCATGCAGGCATTCCTGCTCAAGTTCTTCTAATTCATTTCTAAGAGCAATAAACTTTCTTTTCCAGATAGGATTACACTGGAAGTCGTCTAGTTGCATTTCTAGATCTTTTAAATCCAATCACTCAAAACCATCTAATTTAAGCTCCATGAATTCTGTTTCATCAGGATACTTTATGAATTGGATTGTTCCAACATTCGAAATTGCTCAAATCTAGAAGAAAACTGCTCAGTTACTGACTTTAGAACTTCGATAGATTGGTTGACATGTTGTTCACGATTTTTGTGGCTAGTTTCGTTAAAAAAATTTTCACTCTTGGGAAATACTTAAAATTGTTACTTTCTAAATCACACTGAAATATTTTGAGTTTATTCTCAAAGCTTTTGATAGTGCCAAACATAACATCGACAGATTTTCCGAAACATTGCAATTGTATATTAAGTTCATTTAGGTGCAATGAAAAATCCGTGAAAAACATGAGCTTGCTGAGCTAAGCAGAATCATTCAACTGAGAAAATTCGTGCTCCATGCCCTTGGTATTTAAATATAATTTAATTTAAACATTCAACAAACTATTCAAGTACTTGGCTACAACTCAACCATCGAATATTATTGTGCATTAATAGACCATTGTACACTGATTCAACTTCACTTAAAAGTGAATTAAATTCTCGTTTGTTTAAAACCCTGGCAGCAATAAAATTAGTTACCTTTGTCACAATTCTCATCACATCATCCAAATCCTTTAAGCCTGATTTCACACACAGTGTCTCCTGATGTATAATACAATGGAAACAAACCAGAGGGGGGGGGGATGACCAACATATTCTGTAAATTGTTTGATAAAACCGACATTATGGCCAACCATATTAGGCACGCCATCAGTTGTAATCGAAAATATTTTCGATAAATCTGTTTCTCACAGAACACTTTAACAACACAGTTGCATATGTCTTGACCTGTCGTGTTTTGAGGTAAATTTTCTAACTGTATCAATTCTTCCACATTTGGATTACTGTGCTCAGGTCTGGTCACCTGGATTCCTTGGAGATGAGGAGGCTGTGGAGAGGGTTCAGAGAAGAGTGACCAAGTTGGTGAGTGATGTAAAAAATGCTCCCTACATTGATAATTGAGAGCTTGTGGATTGCAGAGATTGGTTGATAGGCAGAGAAGAGGGAATATGATAGAAACATTTAAATTACTGAAAGGTTTTTATAGGATTGATGCAGTGGAAATGTTTCAGCTGTGTGGTAGTGATGGAAGAACAAGAGGTCATCCCTGGAAATTAAAGAAGAGTTTGGTTAACAAGGGTGTCAGAACAAGGTTTTTTGCCTGGAAGGTGGTGAATGAGTGGAATTCATTGCCTGACTTAGTTGTGAGCTCTTCGTCTGTAAATGAATTCATTGTTTTGCTAGTTTGGGTCTCCCGCGATGAGTCTACTGACTCCATGGAGGTACCCGTAATAATAATAATTCCTCGTGCATAGAATCACCATGAACATACCTTGCAATAATAGCCAATTGAGCTGATGATGTAATATCTGTAATTTCGTCGAGATAAATGGAAAAACAATGGCATGAGTTCAAGTCTTGTATTTGATTTTCTATACTAGCAGTCATTGATATAACTTTGTCTTTAATAGTATTCCTACTTAATGGTAACTCATTCATGTGCTTTACAATAGCTTCCTTATTATGAAAGTTCTCAAATAAAAATGGTGCACACTTTACGAAAGCTTCTTTAATATAATCACTATCACTAAGTGGTTTCCCATGTTCAACAATAGTATGTGAAATACTGTAACTTACGGCTACTAAATTTGAAGGTCCTGAAACAAATTTAATTAAAGTCCCTGATTGTGATTCTGCCAGTTTTAGATGTTGCGATATGTATTCTTTGCGTTCTTCAAAAGTTTTTTCTAGGAGCCATTTGTGATTAGTTTCAAAATGTCTTCTTACATTCCAAGTTCTACTCACAGACAGCTCACCACACAATTTAAAGAGAACTTTATCACCTCTATTAATAACAACATATTGTTCAGTCCAGGCATCTTGGAAATTTCTTCCACTTCCTTTCTGTGATAATTTTAGTTTTTTATTAGTGCTAACTGCCATTGTAAAAGGGTTCACAAATTAAAAAAAGAGCACAGTTATATACAGTCATAATTAAGCAGTAATAATTAATAAGAACTAACAATTATTGGAAATGAATTATACACCAGCAACTCAAATTACTTAAGTGGCAGACCATGCAAGACTACCACTATTTCTTTCAGCAGGGTTGCTAGATTTTATACCGGAACATTCATAGCAACCTTGTTATGTTTTACTCTCTATCATGCTACTAAATAGCAGCTATTTAGTAGGTTTTGTTGCGACATCATTGTAAATTGTTACTATTTGCATTATTTAACAAAATTTACTGAATTTATTGCAACTATAAAAATGTTTTCATTATTTACTCAGATAAATTCAATATTTAATGCTGCGAATTATATTTTCTGTTAAAGTGGTTTAAATATGTCTAGAACTTGTATTACTCAGTCAAGAGACTTGGAATACATGCATGAATGAATTTCACACAGAAGTCAAATGAAAAGGGACCAGATGTGAAAATATTTCACATGTGCAAACTTTTATGCTAGGGGAAAGGATTAAAACAAGAATATAATTTCTTGTCAAGTATAATATAACTATGAATACTGAAACTGATTCATCCATAGTGTCCCACATTAGTCAATTACAGAAAAAAAAAAAAAATCTGACATTTAATCTGATACTAATAAAAAAACTGAAGGCAAAACTTCAGTGTATCATAAAAAAAAAAAATTAAATGAAACAGTTTCCATCTCTGACTGTATTGTTACTAATTTAGGCTGCAACTAACAGCACACTGACAAAATTCTCTCAACCCAAATTTCAACATTATTTAGTGCCCATTCTTACCATAATCTACTCCAATAGCAAAAGAAAGATAAGCAGATAGGCATATGCATTGCAATGTCAGTACATATCCTTAATAATATTTGGAGCCACAATAATACTGAAATGAATCCACAGATGTTTACAAATAATAATCTCCAGTATTCTCAGTTTTAAAAAACTTTCCAAGATCACAAACAATGGTGACTAGGATAACTTGAGTAATAAAATTAAGCTCAAACACTATTACATTGCACGAGTTATTATAAAAATGTTATCAAACTATCAAAATCTGCACAACTAGTAATTTTAAACCACTTCATATATACTGATGAAAACAACTGTTTTCTAACATACTACATAAGTGGACAATGTAAAACCATGTCTAAAAAAAATTCACATTTCATAATACAGGGTTAGTCTAAAAGAAATAGACAGTTTAAACGCTTTATAAATTGAAATTTGTTTGTTACATCAGAAAGCATTTAGTACTGTTTTATAGAAAAAGTCCTCAAGTTTACAACCTCCACTTTTCGTTTGTCTTCGTGACGTCAGCATCACGTGGGCGTCCTTGACGTAAGTTGAGCAGTATGGCCACTAGCCAGGTGGAGAAGGCTTTCTGCGTGATTGAATTTGCAAAAACAAATTCTGTTATTGTCGTGTAGCGTCATTTTACAACATGGTATGGTAAACAACCATCCACAAGGCAGTCAATCTACGATTGGAGCAAGAAATTTAAGGAAACTGGTTGTCTGTGCAAGAGGAAAAGTCCTGGGTGACCACCTGTATCTGAGGAAACAGTGACTCGTGTTCATGAGACTTACACACGCAGCCCGAAGAAGTCGACAACACATGCAAGTTTAGAACTTCAAGTTCCACAAAAGACTGTGTGGAATATCTTGCATAAACGTTTACGAATGTTCCCTTACCGGTTGCAATTATTGCAGAACCTCGGTGAAAATGACAAAATGCTCTGTCACTCGTTCTGTATGGACATGCAACAACGGAGTGAAGAAAGTGATGATTTCTTTGACTGTCTAATTTTCGGTGACGAATCAACTTTCCACATTGGTGGTACAGTGAACAAACACAACGTTCACATAAGGGGAACTGAAAACCCAAGAGCTGTAGTGGAGCATGTGAGGGATTCACCCAAAGTGAACGTTTTTTTTGCGCTGTATCCCGTAAAAAGGTGTATGGACCAGAAAAAAAGTACGTGGAATAACTTACCTAGACATGTTACGTGAGTGGCTGATGCCTCAACTACAAGAAGACAATGACAATTTCATATTTGTCCAAGAAAATTTGCCTCGCCGTTGAATTGGACATTCAACTGCCCAGAACATGGCTCTTACATGTTAGCCATCAAGAAGTATGGATTTAACACCCTGTGACTACTTCTTATGGGGATACATAAAGGACAGAGTTTTTGTTCCTCCCCTCCTTACAAGTGTGGACGATCTTAAACAACGCACCACAGTAGCTGCTGCGACTGTTGACATGGGCATGCTGAGAAGTGTTTGGGAAGAACTGAACTATCGTATTGATATTTGTTGTGTTACAAAAGGGTCAGACATAGAACACTTGTAACTTACCCATGTAAACTTCAGGACATACTCTTCAAACCATGTGAGTATTTGAGCCATGCTATTAAAACTCTTCTATCTGTAAAACTTTGAAAGTGTCTATTTCTTTTTAGGCTAACCCTGTATTATAACTTATCTTCATAATATACAACAATATGGGAAAACTCTAAAAAAAAAAAATGGATTGAGTAGAAATGCACGTTAATAAAAGACCAAAAAAGGCAGGGTATATACAGCACAAAGAATTACTTCCAATTTTAATTAGTTCAACATAAAATCACAATGCCAGTGAAATTGTAAAAGTTACAATTGGCTAATTTCAATGAAACTTTTTCTTTTTTTAAAAAATTGCTAATATTATTAATAACATTTATTAAAATAAGTTAGTTATAAATGCATGATTACTAAAATTGTTAACTATGTAGCAAAAGCATTATTCTGTAGAGAAAAAAAAATCACTGATTACCATAAATTCATTTAAATTTGAGCTTAAAAAAAGAAATAGAGGTTACAGCTGTTCTCTTGACAGCAATAACAACTGCGTTAGAATTGCTATAATTATCTTGGCTAAAATAATAACAAGTTTCAATAGTATCATAATGTGCTTTATTCACTGTTTCTCCCACTGTTGGAAACATTTATTGAAATCTTTTGGAGTCCAAAAGGGTCTTAATTAAATTTTATTTAATGAAATATATTGTGAGATGCTGCCCAGCCAATAACTTACAACCTATGTCTTGGAGCTTTGTTTATGTAATGGAACTATTTTCCTTCTCTTTACACTCTCTTGAGACCCTACCAGAACTGAGATCCAAACAAGCTGGTCAAAGACACTGCCAATTCTTACATTCTCATAATACATGAATTGATATATCATCTTTAATCTCATGGTTGCATTTGCATCAAGGCTCTGTAATACTGTATAATATTACAGAATATCCTATACCATTCTACTCCAACTACGGTTTCCAAATAATTCCATAGTTAAGGCCAGAATTCAGGAATGGATGGATAGGAATATGATACTTTATGGAGAACAGTATAACTTTGTGAAGAGCAGATCTTGCCTTAGTTATTTACTCACTTTATATAATAAAATAATTAGCAATACCATGACAGTGCTGAACACTGAAAAGGCAACTGACATGATGCTGTATGAAAATCTACTATGGAACATGGAAGAAATGTGGATGGATGGATATGAAATAGGTGACAAAGATTAGACATACATCAAAACATTAGTATATGATGGGACAGAATAATCTAGAAAGAGGGTAGGTGACCGATGGTGTACACCACTGGTCACCTGTCTTTTTCCTTGATATTGTTAATAGGATTAAACTGATGCTCTTTAAATTGTATATTAATGATATGAGGTAGGATGATTTGAGAGGAAATGGCTAATTGTTTGCTAATGGTTAAACTAGGAAGGACAACAGTTAATAAATGTTATGTGAGAATCCTAGAGGATGATTTAAATAAAACAATGGTATGAACAAAGGATAATCACTGCGAATATGGCAAAGTGTAAATTTTTGCACTATGGACTGAAAAGATTACAAGCAGTGCATTACATTAATGGGGATGTAGTGTAAATGGTGACAGATCTGTAGCATGCTCCTTATAAAGATAAACTAAAAGTCTGAGGATTACAAAATTTGTTTGAGAGATAGAAAAAGAGGGATTATAAACACATTACTAATGACCATTTATAGAAACAGATGCAGAAGAAATATTCCAATATAGGAATATATCTATATTCTATTTGAATATAGGAAGTGAGAGTGAGAACAAGACCATTCCTAGAAGTTATGTAATAATAGGGTAAGCAATGATGTGAAGACTAGATTTTTCAAGCATGGTGAACGAATTACCAGAGATGATTATAAGCACTTTTTTAGTGAATGAGTTTAAGGAGAGGGATGCTAGGCACTGTATACATATTGTATATAGTGCCTTCAGGGTACAGAGAGAGAGAGAGAGAGATACCCATATATTAACAGGAATTTAAAAATAAAATAACTATTAAGTATCTAATATTCAGAATAATTTAAAAAAGTAATTTAAGTAAAATTCAATATAATTTTACCAATGAAAAATTTTCAACGAATAATTTTATAGTGATATTGATTTTTTTTAAGTAATATTTTTAAAGCAAAGCATTACTTTTGATAAAAGTCAAAAAATATTTTCACTGAAACTGTTTTTTAATTTCACCTAAATGCCAGACAATTATGAATAAACCGAATTTGGATTTAAAGGAACAAGAAGAACTATAAGAAACCTATGCTGACTAGGACACTAGGAGTTTGTTAAGATGAATTTTTTTCCTTATATATTATAAGTATTAATCTAGTTTTGACAATGAAGGGAAGAAAAACATTATGCCTTAGTGATGAATGATATTTGGATTAGGATTTCATCTCATGACTAGCAAGTATGGCAAATGGAAGAAACCAGTTTCTGATTATAAAACAAAAAATATATATATCTCAAAGAGAAATCAAGTCATTTTTTGTGTAGTGCAAAATATGTCAACTAAAAAAGAAGCATAATCAATAGCACAATATGGATATCAGGTCTACAGTCAAAGGAGAAAAAACATTAAAAGAGAGAGAGAGAGAGAGAGCACTAATATTTGAAGATTCAGTACCATCCACTGTCATTCACAGTGAAAATGCAATCAGGGAATGAAGTTCTACTAGTATCAAGGTAAATTAGATCAATCCTCTGTTGGAAAATCAAATAAAAAAAACTTGCTTTTTTTTCATTTGCTATTTAATAACTTTTGCTATTTTCTATTTAATAACCAACCTGCTAGAAAACAAATTTTCTAGCAGGTTGGTTATTACATCTGTGCATTAAAAAAGCAGAAGGGGGGGGGGGAGAATAAGGATGGATAGGAATTGGAATTTGTCATTTTAGTAAAGAACTGGAAAGTACAACAGTCAGTTAGGTATAGTTTTCTATTTATGAATTTTTTAATAAATTAAAATCAATTATTTACTTATAATTCAATGTATCAGGAGTTTTGAGTAAGATACAAAAGGAAGCTTGAGTGAAGAAAGTGAAGCTGAGATCCAGTCAAGAAAAAATAAATAGGATTATTGAATTACAAGAGAAAAAATAATCTTCAGTAAGGTTGGAAAACTGAGCCTATACTGATTGACAAAGTTAAATTGCAATCAACATTTCTATCAGAAGTTTGATTCCAAAATGAAAGAAAACAAAATTCTCAAAATAAAAAGAATGGTGAAATTTTCATCATACATATGGAGCAAACATATCCAAATCCTCAGCAAAGCATATATAAAATAAAATTACTTAGACTACTATTGGGCATTATTTGGTGAAATAGTTACAGATTTTTCATTAGCTGATTTAAAAGCCTTTTAAATGTAAGATAAAGGATTAAACCAAGTATATAATTTCTTGGTATCTTTAATTTATAGTATAACCAAGTGGAAAAACTTCCAACAACTTTTTCTAATCCAGAGTATTTTAATAATAATGTGTGACACCTTTTGGTACTCGTATATGAAAATATGACTTCTGCATTACCTCAATCTTAGCAGCACCTCTGGGTCTGGCTCCAACTGATGAGACCTCAATAAAGGTTAAAAGTGGTCTGGATAGTGATCTTCACATAATGCATTGCATTATACATGTCAGCAAGATGTGCTTTGCACTATGAGATATTAAGGCAAATGATGTGAAGTCATTAGCTTCTTTAATGACTATAAGACATTCAACTTACTCTAGTCCTGAAAATAGTTCAGGCACAAACTTGTTTGCTTACACTTCGATAAAGGATTAAACCAAGTATATAATTTCATGGTATCTTTACTTTATAGTATAATCAAGTAGAAAAACCTTCAACAACTTTCTCTGGGAATATGTTCTTCACAAAACTGCAAGTCAGCTATAGAATCTTAGAATTTCTACATTCAGCTCCACAAAGGAAAGTGATTATAATACTAATAATAATCAACTGATAATAATACTCAAACCATTTTTCTTCTTTTTTCTGTTAATTTACATTATCATGCATTGCACATTATAAAAAATGATAATAACAGACAACCAAAAAGAAACATTTTAAAAAAATTTCAAAAAATAGTTGTGCAGTTTGTATAACATTTTATTTTTGAGTTTGGAAGCACACGATCACTACAGACAACTCTCACAATAATGAACTCAAAGAGTCAAAGGAAGTTTGCTAGAATAAATTTCCTTTAGAATAACATTGGTGCTGCGAGACTCTGGCTTAAACTTTTCAGTAGTTTGTTATAGCGAACAAGTTTCCTACAGTGAGAGCTGACTGTATATGATATTAAATCAATTAAAAACACCAAACAGGGACAGTCTTAGACACCAGCAGCATATCTGAATATATCACAATATATCAGGTGTATAATTTTAAAAGTGTAACTTGAAATCTTCCAAATAAATCCTTATTTTCTAGCCTGACAAAGTAATTTTTATTACAGTTAATGCACTATGATTAGCACGTTGCTTGATTCTTACCATGTTTTTTCCCCAGTTATGGAGATCCTTAATGGTACTACTCAATGTCTGAATGTTTCAACTCTGTTTCAGTGCTATATTTCATTTAATGTATTCTTAAGTTTAAAGAGCTGCAATAATGCAATGAAGGCAGAAACATGTTCTACTTTCATGTAAATACTGCAATGTTATAATAATCACAAATATTATTAGGCACTATGACTATTACAACTACAATTATTGCTATCTACTTGCACAGTTTTCATCAGTGCTGTCTCTACTTTTATTATTATTATTATTATTTGACATGGGAGTCCAAAGACTCATCGAGAGAGGGCACCTCCTCTATAACTCTGTCTCCACCACTAGTATCCACCAACTGATCGCAACTACACCAATGCCATCTACCGCCAACCACTACCACTAGTATTTCCACAGACAATCACAAACATCCATGCCTGGATTCAAACCCGCAGCCTTTTGGCTGGAGAGCAGATACACTATCCACTAGGCCAGCGAGGCAGGCATATCTCAGGAATCTTTATATAGTGGAATCATGGAAGTTTTAAACTTCCATGGTTCCACTATACTACTATAATATGCAATGTTAATTTTTTTTAAATGCCCATTTATAATCTCTTGATGCCCAGTATTAAAAATATATTTATTTCAATAATTTTTTGTGGCCCATTAAAGAAGAAGGAAATAGACAGTGCAACGGAGGACCAACCCACACTGAAAAGCATTAGTTTAGGCTACATTAAACATTCACATACATGTTATTAAATTTATTTAATATATAATAATATATTAAATGAATAATAAGTTTTCCTTGAGATCTATTACAGACAAAAGATATTACGTTACATGGCATTGCTTTGAGAATAACAGTTTTGTATCAATGTTCATCAATTCAACAATGAGTTCTTTCCAACAACTTGGCAGTTCTATATTTTTCAGTAAAATTTATGGATATCTACAAGCTAACTATTCCTGCATTTTGCAAAATGCCTAATTTTTTTTTTTACTACTGTCAATCCATTCAAGAAACTTAAGTTCATCTGGGGTGGGAACAAAAGAAATATATGTAATACTACTTTTGTGTGTGCTTGGGGTCATTTTTAGTTTGTAAGGGAAACACTACTAGAGGAAACAATCAAAAGGCAGGTGATTACTCAATATAATAATTTGTAATAATAGCAGTGTATGCAGCTGAGTCATCCATAATTTTTGTATTAAGCATAATTATTATTTGGTACAATATCAGGTGAATCAATATTAGTTTTATTATTATAATAATAATAATAATAATAATAAAAGGAATCCAAAGAATCATTGCATGAAGGCACTCTACTCCACTCTGCCACACACACACATCTCACCATCACCCCTACTACTTAATTCTTCCTCTACACATAACTATCAATGCTATCCTACTGTCCATCACTACGACCAACAGTATTTTTTGTTTATAAATTAAGTGTGTTCTCATAGCCAACTTGCCTGTACATAAGATAAAAAACCTGAGTTTCTGGGAGGGAAAACTCTGCTACATCCATATGAGATCAGTTAACTCAACTTCAATTCCAAAAGTCCATGAAAAGATTCCTCTCATCACGACAAGAATTGAACGCATGTCTTTTCCAATCGAAGGACAGAATATACTGCCATTCTTTCAACTGCACTATGGAGGTGCTATATATATATATATAAATATACACACACACTTTGGTTTGAATCCAATTTAGAGTGTGTGGAATATTTATAAAAGTTTTCAATGAAGGCAAATTAGTCTCACATGAAGAAGGCAGTGTTTTCTCATAAACGCTTTGCTTTCTCCTGCCTCCCTCAATAAACAGACAGTAACAGGCTTTGGAGGGAGAGAGAGGATTACCATATATGTCGGCATATAAGAAAAGGCCTAAATTTTAGGCTATTTTTAGGTTTTAAGCTTGTATCGGTTGTATAAGATGACCCCCCCCCCCCAATTTACAAATGTACAAAAACCCTTCAGGTGTTTTTGTACATTTTCATGAAAAAGGATGGATGAATGAAAATGGTGTGAAATTATGGATAAATAATGTGTGGAACACGTGACCAAGCAGTATAATGAAGAAACACAGTTTATTAGTATGGGATATGTTTTTTAGTCATTTAACTGAGAATACTAAAAGTCTTCTAGAAAAAAATAATACAAAAATTGCTGTTATACCAGGTGGTTTAATTCTGTTGTAACCACTAGACATCTGCTTGAACAAACTATTTAAAGATCACATGCAAGAAGAGTGGAATAATTGGATGTTGACTGGTGAAAAATCATTTACAAACAGTGGATCTATGCATATTGCATCACTTGATATGTTGTGCAATTTTGTGATCAAAGCATGGAATAAAGTAAAAGTAGAGACCCATAATAAAATCATTTAAAACGTGTGGTATCTCTAATCTTATGGATGGTACGGAAGATGATCTGTTGTGGGACACTGATGATGATGATGAAAACGAAATCAATTCACCAGATTCGAACTGGGATCCATATGACAATCATTTAAACAATGAATCTGAGGAACTATTTTCAACAGATGAAGAAAATTAACATGAAAATCGAGGTTAATAATTATTAACCTCAATAATTATTTGTTTTTTTAAGACTTACATCTATTGTAATATTTTAAATAAATTTATGTAACAAAAATTAATCTGATTTGTTTATAAACACTGCCTATTTTCTTATATAACGATGTATTGTAACTAACTAAATGTTCATCCAAGAAATTAAGCTTCCCTTTTTTATACTTGCCGTATAAGACGACCCATGATTTCGAGGGGTTTTCTGTAGTATTTGAGAGTTGTCTTATATGCCGACATATATGGTAACTGTTCAAAAATTTAAAACCTTAAATTCACAAGAAACCAAATTACTTGCCATAACAGGCTAGTGGCCTAATATAAAAAATGAAAACTCGTGATAATGGTTTTGAATGCCAAGTTTTTGAAGTGACTGACTCTGGTATTATTCATTAAAGATACCAAGAAATATTTCACACACAAAACACTGTTTTGCTTCCTTGAGTAAAGGATTATAACTAAGTATATAATTTCTTGGTATCTTTAATGTATAACAGAACCAAGGTAAAAATCTTTCAACATCCAGTATTATTATTTTAGACTCAATCTCCTATTAAGGCAGTGAATTTTAAGAATTTGTGTAAGGATCATGAAGTGAGGCTGAACCTGTAGTTCACTAGTTGATAAAATAAGTTGTATTACTTGATTTGAATAATGTATATGGAGCTGGGTGCAAAAATCAATGGTGATAGAGTGGAGACATTAAACTATAGACCAGTTTGTATTTCTTCTGTAGTCATTAGGATTTTGGAGAAATTAGTGAGATGTTGAAAATTGAACAGATAAGGAATAAATCTGTGAAAGTCAGCATGGATTTGTTAATAGGTGTTCCTGTTTCAGTAATATGCTTGCCTTTTATAACAAAAGTGACAAGCGTGTTCTTGTCGCTCAACCTATTTTCAAGTATGCTTGCATACTTGAAAATAGGTTGAGAAAGATTGTGGAATAGAAACTTGGAGAAGAACAAGTTTGGTTCAGGCCAAAAGAGGTTGTCAAGATCAGATTTTCACTTTAAGATAAACAGATGAGAAATCATGGGAATATGACAAGGATCTATACTTAAGTTTTGTAGATCTAGAAAAGGTATACAACAAAGTGCCCAGAGAAAAGCTTTTCAAAACACTACGATTATATGCGGTGAATGGAACATTGTACAGAGTAATACATAGTCTACATGTAAGTTGTAAGTCAGCAGTAAGAATTGGAGGAAATACAGGAAAATAGTTTGATGTAAAATCAGGGGTAAGAAAAAAATGCACTTTATCTCCACTCTTATTTATCATTTATGCAGATCACATTATGGAAGAAAGTGGCACTGATATTAGAAATAGAAATGGCAAACAGCTCTTTCCTTTATGCAGATGATGTTGTACTCCTGAACACATCCAGTGCAAGTCTTCAGGATTCTCCAACTAAATTGAATAAAGCTGTAAGAAATTTGGCATGAAAATCAGCAAAAGACAAAAACTATGAAAATAGGAAGAAACAGAAAACTTCAGATGCATTCTGAATGAAGATCCTATAAAGCAAATAAAATATTTCAGCTATTTAGGCACAGTTTTTATAAAGTTGGCAGGTTAAATCTGTAAATAGACAACAGAATAAACACAGCTGGTATGGTGAATGAATAAATTTATATCGAATAAGAGGAAATTAGCCAAAACACCAGACTAGCAGTATATAAGATAGTGTTCAAACCAAGTTATGTATCTCAGAGTTGGATTAGAAATAAAGCATTTGATCAAAGACTAGAGCACAGTCTTTGATCAAGTGTTTTGAACATAAGGGTTCTGAGAACAATTTGGAGAGCGAACTGATGGCATCAAGGGCAGAATCATATTAGAGAGGAACTTGATATTTGAATTCAAGAATATGTCAGCAGAGCTAATCTTAGGTGGTATTGGACACTTAAATAGAATGGGTGAGGAAAGGTTAGCAAAACAGGTGTCTGATGCCGAGATGTCATCATGCACCTAAGTCTAGGTGGATTGATTGATTCAGTCAGAAGTGCCTTAGAAGCATAAAATGTTAGATATGACAATATTGGAGTGTTAACAAGTAATTAGACTGATTTGGAGGAAAATTGTTGATAGAAGATCAATAATAATGTAAACTTAAATATGCAGTGAGGTCATAGTAACCTGAACACCCCTTGGGAGTATGAATCAGGAAATTGATGATAATGTGATATTATCTTTGATGGATAGTATGGATTTGCTAAAGGGCGGTCATGTTTCAGTAATCGGCTTACTTATTGCAATAAGGTGACAGCAGCATTGGAAGATGGATACACATTAGCATACTTACACTTTGCAAAGGCTTTTTATAGATTACCAAATGATAAGTTGATAGTCAAACTAGAGCAGATGGGGTTGATTATTAGACTAGTGCACTGGATTGGAGATTAGCTGTATGATAGGTATCAGCAATTGAGTATGGGGGAAGCAACATCCCGGAAGAGGAAAGTCACTAGTGGTGTTCCTCAGGAGTCTGTTTTGGGGCCAAAACAGATTTCTTTAGGCATATAGGCTAAACGGCAAGTTTAGCCTATATGTTAAAGATATTAGAGAAGATCTGAATGGGGATATTCAGTTGTTTGCAGATGATGCAAAGCTGGGACAAACTATGAGGAGCACAGCAGATGTTGTGGCCTTATAAGAAGACTTGAATAGACTAAGTGAATGGGTGCAGGAGTGGGGATGGCCATTCAATGTTGCAAAATGTAATGTTTTAAATTTTGGAAAACAGTTGAGATATAGAGTTTATGCCTGTTGATATATTGTTGGAGGTGGAGTAAATAAGAGATCTTGGGGGGTGATGGATAAAATGTGGATAAAAATCTAAAATTTAGAGAATACATTACCAAAATTGTGAAGACAACACAACAAATTCAGACAATGATGCAGAGGCCAGTGACTTTACAGAAGTAAGGAGATTCTGGTTACATTGTATAAAGCCTTCATTAGGCCACATATGGACTACTGTGCACAGATTTGGTTACTTGGTTTTCAAAAGGATGAAGAGATATTGGAAAGGGTCCAGAGACAATTCATTAAGGTAGTTTGTAGTCTCTGGAATGTTGAGCATAAAAAACAGTTGAGAAGATGCAGTTTACCTTCTAGTGGATAAGAGGAAGAGGGATGATATGATAGAGAAGTTGAAGAGGTTTTTCATAAATTGGTGGGAGACTGGGGAAGAACAAGAGATCATCCTTAGAAGTTGTATAAGAAAGGTGTGAGCAAAGGAATGAGAAGCAGGTTTTTTGCATGGAGAGTTGTGAATGATTGGAATACATTGCCTGAGAGCTTGGTCTGCAGAGAATTTGAATGTGTTTAAGGCATGATGAGCTGTGTATAACAAAATGAACCTCCTAAATGGAGTCTGTTACTCCATTAAAATCTGATCCTGACAATCTCTTTTTGGCCTGAATCCAACTTGTTCTTCTCCCAGTTTCTCTTTCACAATTTTTCACAGCCCCTTTTCAGTATGCTTGCATAAATCTTACCTGGAACACTTAGTAGAGAAATTCCTCTAGAATTCTCATATTCAGTTTCCTTTTTTATAGATGGGCACTTTGAGAGCTATATTTCAATCATCTGGAATTTGACCTCCAGTGACCAGGTCCTCTGAATTATGCAGTATAGACATTTGTAAAACTTTAATACCTTCATATCTGAGCATTTCTGGTCAAACATTATCTACTCCAGCAGTCTTTCCACATTTCAAGTTTTTGACAGGCTTTTCGACATCAAGTATTGATATGTACTCCTATTTGCATTTCTCTTGAAAATTTCCTACTACAGTTCTGTCACTTCCTGTTTTATTTAACAGTCTCAAAGTAATTACTCCAGATATCTAGGATATCCTTAACTTCAGTTTACATGTTGCCTTTATCATCTCTGATTCCTTTAATAGTATTCTTTCCTCCATTATTGAGCTTTTTCAATAGCCTCAAGAATATTTTGCCACTTTCCTGATATTTACCTTCTAAATTAATTAAAATTTATTAATTTAATACATTTTGTTTTGCAAGAATTATCAAAATGATAACAGTCTGAAATGTTCTTCATGAGCTACAAAACATACTGGTTTAGACAAAAAAACTTAAGAATTAACACATTGTCAATTTCTATGTTAAGCCCATGCAACTTTTTCTCAAATAAATATCAGATCATAAAATAATTTACATGTCATAAACATAAAATCCTCTAAAGAATAATACAAATATAAGAAATGCTCATGTGATTTATAGGCAATTTTTTTCACTAGAGATTGGAATAATTGGAATTATACCCAAAACAACTAAAGTTATAACATCAGTAAGTCTGTTAACTCTGTGCATGTGTGTGTGTGCACGCGCGTGCGTGCTTTTCTGACAAATTTGTCTGTTAAAATGGATGAAAATTTGAGTTTCCAGGAAGAAAAATCTTATTACTTGACATCAGATTGGCCAAATCATCTTTAGTAGAAAGTCCTTATAGAGGTTCCTCAAGTTCTAGATGGGATTTTTACCATGTTAGGCTTAGGTTTCAACAGTTGCTAAAATGCACACATATTAAGTACATGTTGTTTTCCCTCCCCGACCCACTTAGTTGGACACCAAACATAACGGGCATGTGGGATACAAAACACACCAAACAAGTTTTGATTTTCTTCTACTGAAAGAATTATTTTTTCTTTCAAGTTCTAGAATATCCTATAATCCATATGCTGAAGTAGTGGTTAAATGTTTTCTTTAAAAAGTTACCTAACATGTTAGTTGTACTTGTTTGTTCTCACTGACTCACTCACTAGTTAACATATAAAGAATTTTCTTCACCTTTCATTTCTCTAAAGAAGAGTTAACTAGTAATATCATTATTTGAGACATTTCATGCATAATTTGCATGCTTAAATATTAAACTGCATTACACACTACCGAACTATATCAAATATTAATTAAGGCACTTCAAGTCCAGTTTATAGCTGCATAGTATCAAGCTGGCCCTGATGGCATAAAGCTATCCTGATTCCAGATAGCTAATGGACAAAATGAAAGAGTTAAATTAAAAAAAAAAATCTCAGGATTCAATATCAAAATACCATAAAATTATATTTCAATCAAAGATATTTAAAGCTATTCTTGATTTAAAGGTAGTGTATACTCTAAAAATCTATCAATGATAGATTAAATTTCTTTTCAATTGAATTTAAATTTATAATTTTACACAAACTATTTTTCTATACTGAACTCTTCTACTTCTTCATCTTCATCTGAACTATGTACAGAAAGTTTTACAAAGCATGAATCAGATGATACTGCCCACTCCTGAACCTCAGCAGAGCCAAAGGTGCAAAATATTAATCCTCCAACTGTTGAGATTACAGCTGATATATAAAAGACATTTCCCCAGCTTTTTAAGGTTTCCTTAAACATAAAATAAAATAAGTTCATAAAATGCAATGCTTAATTATCAACTAATCACACAAATTGTGAAAGAAGAAAATTTTAATTGGCTTACATTATGTTGTGTCAGAAAACCAACTGTCATCGGAGCTAAAATTCCAGCCAAATTTGAAAAACCATTAGTAACACCACAAACAGTACCTGAAACAAAACACTTTTTTTAATTCTAAAACAATAACCAAAAAAAAGGTAAATATCTGAGCTATGTTCAGTGAATGATAGGCTTTTGACTTGTTTTTTCAAGGCAACTGTTATAGACACCAAAGCTGGTATTAGCTTGTCTTTAGAAGAATATGACCTTCCACAGATAAGTGAGATTAAAAAGTATTTTAGTTGCAAAATAATATCTTACCCAACTGTACTGGCTTGTTCATCTCCACAGCAAAAACATTTTTTATATTGATACTTGCCTATGAATATTCATATAAATAAAAATAATAATAATAATAAGCTAACATCTTTTATTCCCTTATAGGGAGTAGGCGAGGCCTTTAAACCCTATCTAGCTCTTGGTGACTAAACTGGGCAGTTCAATCTCCACCAGTAGCCAATCAGAGATAGTTGGTCCATGTCTATCACTAATTACAGGCAGCGACTGATGAAAAGACCAACAAACAAGTGTTGCCATCTCTTGGTACCTAACCCTAACAGGATATGTACTGTCTGAAATAATGTGGGTTCTACGGTAAATTTTCTTGAGTTTCCAGGAGAAAAAACCAAGTCTAATCGGTGACTAGACTTGAACTATAAGTCTATCTTCGGGCAGCTTACCGCAGAAGAAAGATGCAAGTGCCACTTCTACTGAGCTACACAGGCTGATATATAAAAAGTCTAACACAAAAATTTCATTAAAATTTGTTTAATATTCAATAAATCTACTTCTCTTTCGGCCGGCCATTACCACTGCTTATTTACCATAAACACTGCAGATTGAAATCCCTACTAAGGCATAGATGTTTGTAAAAACCTGCTGTTTGGACAAGCTTATATAGCTTCTTGAGCTTATGATTAAAATATTTGAATTTTGCCTTTTCATTAAATGAAAATTAAATTACAAAAATAAAATAATAATAATTTAACTTATAATTTATATTAACATGAATGGCTGAAACAAATAAAAGATATACAAGCAGGGGCAAAAAAAAAAGTATCTACTCATTTTTTTTGTCATGGCTTTTTAATTCTTTTAAAGGAAAATATTGGAAAACAAATTATGTTCTATGTTCTGAAACTGTTGATAATGTAGAGCAAATCAGACATGATTCACTCTTTTCTGTTCCATTTTCATCTACATTATCAGACATTTCAAAGTTTCCATTGCTCTGCTTTGTGTCTCTGGGAGGAAAGATCTATAGAGGAAGTGAGAGAAATTAATTACTCTCACTAAAGCCAACTCGTGGAAATCAAAGGAATTGTTTATGATAGAGAACATCCTCAAGCAGTGAACTGTGAATTCATTATGAGTTTGCTATAATAATGAACTCATAATGAAACGGGGTTGGACTATACACCTATCAGTAAATATGAAATAAGATAAATAAGCAAGTTTAAACTTCCATATTATTTCCTTGGTATTATAACTACTTTTTGTAGGAGCAATTAGTAATCTGACTGAACTTGCAAATATACCAAGATACATAAAAATAACATATATTAGTCATAAGCCTGTTAGATAACTAAGAATTTTTTGTCCTGTAAAATGATGTCTGCAATTATATACATGCATCACTGAGTCTCGTTGCATTCTAATTGAACTGGCTGATATGAGGAGAACACTGATTTTTGTTGCATTGAGTTGGTATGTGTGTGTGTGCAAATCATCTCTGCTGCTTTAAGCTTTCTTATATTATTGCTGTATACCACGTATTGGCATTGTAGTAGTTTTTTTTTTTTTTTTTTTAAATATAGTACTACTGTATATTTTTCTTTTGATATGAACAGTTACATTGATTTGTGGTGGCTTTAAATTTTATTTTAAAGTGCTCCTGTCGCAAAAATGCCACAGGAGCAATAAATTTTGTAGGCTGCTAGTTTTCCATGACAGAGTACGTGAAGCCTTAGATGACAAAACATAATAACTACTTTCTATATGTAAACAAATGTCACTGTGATGTCATAATTTTTAATAAGTATGCTATTCAAAGTGCATGAATCTTGTTCAATGTTTGTTGTGTCTTGTTAATAACTGTTAAACGACCTGGTCATTATTTCCTTTTTTAATCAAGATATCCTTGATATATTCCATCTTCATTTCCTTTTGCTTATATCAATAGAAATGACAGAGAATCTGTTAAGATAGAAGTTAATATAACAATTTCTGGGAAATTATATAAGGATATAGAAAGTCTATCATCATTCTGGTTAATAAGGCTACTGAATAGCTACACTGATTTGTGTGGCTTTGAATTTCTCCAGACATATCAGCCTGAACAACAGTAAATAAATTCAGCTGAATAAGTTTTCTTATTTGAATGCACTTCTGTGTAGTAATTTGGTGTTAAACTAAAGGATTCTATGGCTAGTATTACACTCCAACCCAAAAATCTGTAAACCAGATTTTAGGTTAGCATTTCACAATCTGGATATCATCTTAATATCATGCTTCTGAGCATTCTCCACTGAATTTCAAGTATGCAAATTTATGAATAGTATTCCCAACAAATACTATTCATAGATTTGGTTTGATGGACATAATGACTGGAATTATGGCCAAGAAAACCAAGGCTGTGAGATCAACATATTTATGTCTAACAAGTGTGCCTGTTCGCCTGACTAATTTGTCTGCTTTGCAGATTAAAAACCAAAGTTTCTGGGAGGAAAAGACTTGAACCTTTTTAGCTCACCTTCAGCTTAAAAAGACCCATGTATGAAGTCTTGACGTCTTCTTTTCAACTGTGATTATAATCACCATAGTGTCCAGATACAGAGTCCGGCAAAAAAAACGTATACACTAATAGATGTCATCTATGGACTTTTTTCGAATTTGGATCAAATTATGGTAGCAATGTGTAATATGATGTTCTCTCAAAAGATGTCATTACTCACATGAATACTAGCATCAACACATGACTGGTAGGAAAATCAGACAGTCAACAACACATAGCCGATGAAGCAGGATTTGTTGCTGTGAAAGGCCTCCCGGATCTCCCTTGTGCACATCACACAAGGTATCATGGATCTCAAACCTATCACAAATACATGCAATTGTCAGGCATGTTGGAGGTTGTGTTGCAAACTCACACCTCCATTGTCGTTGAACTTCAACAACATTCTCAAATTTGAAATACCACTTTAAAATGGTCTTGCGTTCCTCGAACGACAAGCATGCCTCGGCCATTTTGGTTGACTGCCCTACCGGTCACGTGTTGATGATAGTATTCATACAAGTAACAACATCTTTTAAGAGAACATCGTACTACACATAGCTACTGTAATTCGATCCAACTTTGAAAAATATCCATAGATGACATCTGTTAAAGTGTGTATACATTTTTTTTTTTGATGGATCCTGTATGTCTGTTAAAGTTGATTCATGTCAGTTGAATGCACAGGTCCTTATCTTGTTTTACTGCTATCAGGAGTGTGAAATTTTTCATGCACAGAGAAGCAAGGACAACCTAGTCTGTTTTGTAGTGAGACAGTCAATATGTTCTATGTGCCCTATATTCATTCATGAATTCGAGCTATTCTGTCTATAACCCTTCTGTAAGATAGTTTTTCGGGCTTTTGCAGTCTTCTCTGTAACTCACATTATTTTAATTGTGATGGGCACTAAATGTTAATAGATAACAAGATCTTAGAACAGGTGAATTCATTTAACTACCTAGGATGTATGATCACATATGAAAATGAAAAAGATATAAAAATTGCAAAATATTTAAAAATAACAGGTGTAATTAACTCTATATTTAAACCAAACCAAACCTAGTTCAAAAACAAACCAGATTAAAAGTATACAATACATTAGCCCTACCAGTCTTAATGAATGGAAGCAAAATCTGGACAATAAAACAAAAAGACAAACAAAGATTAACAACAGCAGAAATGACATTTATGAGAAAAACTGCAAAGTATACCCTATTTGATCACAAAAGAAATGAAGAAATTATGAAAGAATTAAACCAAGAACCACTAATAGAAAAAAATTAAAAAAATAAAACATAAATGGATGGAACACATTCAAAGAATGAAAACAGAAAGATTACCAAAACAAGCCTTAAAGTACAAGCCATTAGGAAAAAGAAAACCAGGACATCCTCTTAAACAATTCAACGATGACTTCTAAGGCTGGAACAGGCCATGCTAGGTATGCATGATGATGACTAAATGTTAATAGAAAACATATTCAAAAGTTGGGATTAGTAGTGACTCGGAAATTCATTCTTCAGTATTTATGACTTTCAGTTATCAGTGTTATTATTAATGAAAGTTCCTTCTCTTCATGTTAAAGCTCTAATTATGCCTATTTTCTGTGCTAGATGCCAAGATGAATTCACAGTTTGTGGATTCTGAACATCATGCATTTTTTTTTTTTTAATGTCTACTTTTATATCATGGAATGGTATGATAGTTTATTCAAATTCTGTCTTAAGATTCAAGTGAAGAGTCATATTATAAAAACATCATTAACATATCTAAAACCAACTTTTCCATATTTAGATAGTTCCTTTTTCTTGTTCATAAGTTGCCAGCCTGTGCAAGGACTGATATCTCTGCTCTTCAACCAAAAGGCTACAGGTTTAAATCCCACTGTGGCAAGGGATAGATAATTTTCATTTTTCAAACATGAAACCACCACCACTCTGCTTAATGCAGGCCAGATTACCTTGAAAACTGCTATTGGGTCTTCTCTAAATGCCAGCATAAATAACATACATCATCACTTGCAGACATCTGATTCAGATGTCTGCAAGTGAAGATGAACACCTCCTACTCTTTACAGAAATCCAAATTACAGCTACTTCAGATACCATCCACCTTCAGTGTCCAAATTACACACTTCCTCATTACTTTGTCACAAGGAGGGCACCAGTGACTTTTTGAGATCTGGTGCTATGAGACAGAGACTGTCCAATTCCTTGCTTTTGATCTCCTCTGGTACAATGCTTCTTTAATACCATTCAGTAACATTCATTTACTGTATTTACTGCACTCCAAATTCTGAAAACTATTCTGACCTCTTCACCTTCCTATCCATGAAGCCTTCTGCAATCCAGTTGTCCAAATAGTGAAGTCATCTTAATAGATGATCACTTCTGCAATTCCAATCAGTTCTCTTTTTCAAACATTTCTGTGCAAGCTGTACGTGATCCTGAAGTTTTTGCTATAACTAATGACCGAATGCAAATCATACACTTACTCAAATTCCTAATAACTCTTTCCTCTTACGATACCCTTGATCTTTTTTAACCAGTTATCATTCCATATACACCACAGAAGTCACTTCTCTCAATGACTCCCATTCCAATCTTGTGCAAGTTTCCTCTTACATAGAACATCCCTTCAACCACTCTCAACCTTGTGTCCTTTGGCACTAAAAGGTACTAAGTGAGATCAAATCCAGAACTCCTACTCTTTCTTTCCATGGTCAGACTATTGCTTCTGCTCTGCTGACCCAAATAAGTGTTCCAAGTGAGTCACAGAAATTGTCCTCATAGACAAGGCCTTCATTTCCCCATTCTACACAAAATTCTCATCCACTTTCCAGTCTTTGTTCAATATGTGCCAAAGCAGTTAAAGGGGAAAATAGATTTAAAAAAAAATAATAAAAAAACTCAGCTTACTGTGGGTGGCTTGCAAAACCAGCAGAGTGGCACAGTGAAAGCATGCTGAGCAATGGATTGAAACCATGCAATGCTAATGATTTTCTTTTGGGGTGCTGCTGATGATAGCAGATGAATTGCAGCCAAAAAAAAAAGAATAGGAGATAAGTAGGAGGACAGCTGTTCATTTGAAGCAGCTTAGTATGAGATCAAGGCTAATAAGACAAAATATGTATGCCGGCCAAGTGGTTAGCATATCTATCCGCTCTCCGACCAAAAGGCTGTAAGTTTGAATCCCGCCATGGGTATGGATGTTTGTGATTGTGGTGAAAATACTAGCGGAGGTGGGCGTTAGTGGATTGGGTTGGTGGAGACAGAGTTGAAGAGTAGGTATCCTTCCTCGATGAGTCTTTGGACTCCCTGGAGGTGTCACATAATAATATGGTTGGTTACTGCTATAGGCCAGGGGGTTCTAGGAATGATCTGGAAGATGTACACCTGCAAATTAGTATGATGAGTGCAGGTCAAGTGATTATTATGGGGGACTTCAAGTATGGAGCTATAGATTCGAAGGAAGAAAGATCACACAGCAGGAAGAAAATGAAATTTATACATCTACTGAGAGATAACTACTTGAGGTTATCTCTCAGTAAGTGTATAAATCCATTTTCCTACTTGAAGTTATATTCTTGCTTTCATCCTTTATCCAAGTGCGAACAAACACAGTTTGCATGTTCACTTCATGACTGGGCCACTTGTATATAGAGGCTAATGACTTCACATTAATTGCCTTAGTATTCCATAATGCAATGCACATATCCTTACGAACATGTATAATGCTATGTATTATGGGAAGGGCAACTATCCAGACTGGTTTCAACCTTTATTGAGGTCTCATCAGTGGGAGCCAGACCCAGAAGTGATACCAAGTAGTCAAAAGGTGTGACGTAGAGACAGTGCTGAAAGTTTTTCTACTTGGTTATACTATAAATTACAGATGTCAAGAAGTTATATTCTTGGTTTCATCCTTTATCCAAGTAAAAAAGGATGAAATACTTAAATATTTCATCCTTTATTATTTAATCATCTAATTATTTAATTCATCCTTAGTATCCCATATACAAGTAGCCCAGTTGTGAAGTAACTATTGTTGAAAATGTAGAAGTTGTTAACGTCTTCTTTAATTTAAACAGATCAGAATGACACATACCTCATTCAGTGCACTGAATCACTTCCATTATTTTCTCAATGGTAAGTGATTTTTTTTTTTAGCTGAGGAAGATGCAAATCAGCTCTATGTTTAGATGACATTTTAAATTTATTGTTAAAATAATAATATTAGTAGAACTTATGCTTTTTCAGCGGTCTTTACATGGTTCATGTTGGATCTGTATCCACAATGCCATATAATATAATATAAAACAAAAGACAATTGCGAATGCTGCCGACATGCTGTGTTTATGCTATTGTCTTTTGTTTTGTTATTTATGTTTTTGATTTTCTGCTGTAAATCTTGAAATGTTTGTTAATACAAATCTTCATAAATTGAGGAAATGTAAAATGAGGCCTACATATATTCATATATTTCTTCTTTCTTTAACTTTTTTACAAACCTAGTAATAAACAATTTTTTCATGCTTTTTCTCATTAATATGGAACAAGATTAAGGCATGTGACAAATCGTCAATTACCTTAATATTGATTGTATTTTGGCATCTTTTTAGTGAAGGAAATTTATATTCTATTGCTAATGAGCAATGTCATATCCTGTAAAATGAACACATTTTTCTTTTATTTTTATGGGTAAATACATACGTTTGGAAGAATAAGTTTCAGTCCTTAAAAAATTGGTAGTATCAAGCAAATTACATATCATGTGGAAGCTGATAAAACCAAGCATAAAAAAAATTATGGTACCTACAATACAATATTTAGACAACTTGTTAAAAAGTTTGTGTAACACATTTACCATCATAAGTATCGTTAATTATTTCTTGATTAGATGATAAGTTAAATAATTAAATAAAATGATATAAAATACATGTGACAAAGTTTCCTGACATGATGCTTTTATAAGTTATTTTAAAGTGTTTTTCTCTATAAAAGTGAAGAAAGAGGGAGAAGGGTCTTTCAATGTCTACTTTCATTTGTTAGGATAACAACTCTACCTGAGGTGTAAACATATAAGTCATGTAATATAAAACAAACCTGAAAATGCTGGTGCAATATCTAATGCAACAGGTCCTTCACCACCACCAGAAAGGCCAGCAGCAGACATAGACAATACTAGAAGATAAATGACTTCATTTGGATGACATCCTAGACTAGGTACTAATGCTAAACAGATTGCCTGGCCCATACATGCTAAAATGAAACATACAAATTTTGTATATTACATTTAATTAAACCTAGAAAGGGAAAAAAATCTGTCTTAAAAAATAAACATTCCAAATAGAATGTGACATGTGATATATGGTTGATAATGCTACATCACTACTATAAAAATTATTTTAAAATGTTTAGATTTTTATTTGTTCTGAACTTTGATACCTGACAAAAAATGCCTTCACCATTCTATTTTCTGTCCAAATTCTAACAAATGAAATCCTTCAGCTTTCTCTTTTCTCGATGCATGATCTTCATTCCTTGCAAACATCATTCCCTATTTGCATACCTTCTCCTAACTGAAATTTGATATCTTATCCATAATCACATTTCTGATGCATTAATACAATACCTGGTCACTTAATCACTTAAGGCCACTAATGGGCAGGAATGCACAATATCAGCCTCCAAGTCAACCCTGCCTTCCCATGGTGTGGCAAGTTTCCACATTTGCAGTAAGCATTCCCACTGCAAAAGGATATCTTCCTAGTTGGAAGAAATGCCACCTGGTTAAACAAGCCCCCCCCCCCCTGCTGCTTTCATCAGACAACCAGGGCGAACAGCAAAAAGTCAGCTACGGGACTAAATACCAAATCGACATAAGAAGAATTCAAGATTGGAACCATCAATATAAGAAGCATCAATGTAATAAAAATGGAACTAGCAAAAGAATTGGATAAGTATAAGATTGCATTAATACATCTTACCAACAAAGAAGACAAAAAAAGTGTCATTTTTCTAAGCAACAAATATAAGATGTTATACATTGTGCAGCCCTCACCATCATAATAATCAGAAAAAAAAAGGGGTAGCTATAGTATTCAACTTAAATATGAGAATAATCTTCTTGAATGGCAGGCGATATCAAGTAGAGTGATATGGGCAAATATCAGAATGGAGAACTGGACAATCAGACTTATTTGTGCTTATGATTCTAGTAAGGAAGAAATGGAGGAATTTTTCAAGGCATTACATAAGACAGCTAACACATGGAAAAAGAAAAGTTGGTCCTTGTTGGAGACCTAAATAACAGAGTAGGAAACGAGTACCAGACATAGAAATGTTTGGGAAAATTTGGAGTCAAGTGCAAAACTAATAATAATGGTAAGTACTTACTAGATTTCTGTTCAGGACATGGACTAGTTATTATTAACACAATGTTCACATAAAAATGTGCACCAATTCACATGGAGAGAAGACACAAGAAATAAATCTCAGTGATTATATTATTGTTGACAGCGATGTTTTCTGACTGTTTCAGGCCACAAGAGTATACAGTTTGAAAAAACTGGAAGTGATCACCATTTAGTATTGAACAGAATAAAATTGAATTCCATTCTGAAAGTCAGCTACTGGACGGAAGAAAGTTTAAAAACAAAGCAAAGTTGAGCAGATTTCAGAAATGAACTGTAAACTCAAATATACAAACATAATTCAAGAAAAAATGAAAGTGTTGAAAATAAAAACCAAATCTTCGAGAGATTGCAATGGCAAACTGAAGAAAACATTGATTGATTGACTGATTTAGCTAGAGAAGAATGTGGTAAAGTTGTCTGAAGATAGAAAAATCAGAACTCCATGGTGGACTCAGGAAGTTAAAGAAGCAGTAAAGGAAAGGAAGAAAGCAAAGTATTGTGTAAAACTAGCTAAACTAAACTCATGGGAAGACTATTGCAAGAACATAGAAAATAAATATCAGGAAGGTGACAAAATATTCTGGAAGCTATTGAAAAATCTTAGAAATAGAGGAAAAAGTACTGTTAAAGGAATCAGAGATGATAATGGTGACATGGAGACTGAAGATAAAGATATTCTAGATGTCTGGAGTAATTACTTTGAAAAATTGCTAAATTAAACTAGCAGTGAGAGAAAACACTCAGCAAGAATGCACGTCGATACTTGAAGTAAAAAAAAAAGCCATTCAAATCTTGAAATGTGAGCAGGCAGCTGCAGTTGATGATATTCAACAAGAAATGCTCAAATATGAAGGTGTAATAAAAGTTTTACAGTGACCACACTGTATAATTCAGGTCTGGTCAGAGGATTGAATTCTAGATGATTCAAATAGAGCTCTCATAGCACCCATCTATAAAAAGGGAAATAAAACTGAATGTGGGAATTACTGAGGAATTTCCCTACTGAGTGTTACTCGTAAGATTTATGCAAGTATAGTTGAGAAACAGCTGAGAAAAATTGTGGAAGATAAGCTTGGAGAAGAGTAGGCCAGATTTAGGCCCAATTGAGATTGTCAGGATCAGATTTTCATCTTAAGACAAATAGTGAGAAATCATGGGCATATAGTATGGATCTGCATTTAAATTTTGTAGATCTGGAAAAACCATATGACAAGGTGCCAAGAGAAAAGCTGTTTACAATACTACAGTTATATGTTGTAACTGGGATGTTATAAAAAAATAAACAAGAAATACTTAGTCTGTACTTGGGTTGTAAGTCAGCAGTTAAAACTGAAAGAAGTACAGGAAGATGGTCCGATCAGGTGTGAGTTAAATCAGGTGTGAGAAAAAGGTGTCATTATCTCCTCTGTATATGCATCACATTATAAATATAAAAATTAAAGAAGTTAATCTCAGCTCTTTATTTCATGCAGGTAATGTTATAGTTATAATCCAGTACATGTCTGCAGGATTTCCTGACTAAATTGAATAGCAACAGTAATACATTTAGTATGAAAATCAGCAATAAAAACACAAAGACCATGAATATAGGCAGAAATACAATACTGAAAACATCAACTGCATCCTGAATGGAGAACAACCTATAGAACAAGTAAAACATTCCAGTTATTAAGGCACAATTTTTGGTGGACACAATAAATTAAATATGGAAATTGACAAAAGAGTTAGCAAAGCCGATATGGCAATAAATCAGTTGAATACATTTATGGAATAAAAGAGAAATTAGTCAAAACACTAAACTAGCTGTATACAGACAGTGTTCAAACTAATTTTAACTTATGGATGTGGGAGCTGGGTTAGAAATAAAGAACTTGATAAGAGAGTGGAAACCACAGATATGAGAATTCTGATAAAGATTGGGGAGTGGACAGACGAGATTAGTGGCAATATCATATTAAAATGAGGATGTTAGGAAAGAATTTGACATTGTTAGCATTCAGGAATGTGTTAGCAGAGCTAATCTCAGGTGGTATGTTCACTTAAACAGAATGGGAGAGGGAAAGGTTGGCAGAAATACTACCAAGGACTACAGACTGATACAGTCAAAAGTGCTTAAAAAAGAGAAATATAAGATCTTATAATTCAAATACAAACTTATTTATTAATTACTGACCATTTACGAAAAACAAATCTACATTAGAACCTATAGCAGTTTCGCCAGCAAACTGTCTGGCTTTTTCAAGACATTTACGGAGACATGAAAACTAGTAAATGTCTTTTCATGTCTCCGTAAATGCCTTGAAAAAGCCAGACAGTTTGCTGGCGAAACTGGTGTAGGCTGTAATGCAGTAATTAATAAATAAGTTTGTATTTGAATTATATAAATGACCAAATATGTTTAGTTTAAACAGTTTAATGAAAGAGCTCATAATATTAGAGTCTTGATTGATAACAGATTAATTCGAAGGAATATTGTTGATTGGAAGTTAGTATTTCTAGTTTTCAGGGATACTTATGTCATAGTATTATAAGTTATCTACACATAAACACAAAGAAAAGTATTATTCATTAAATATACTGGCAAATATTTCAGTTTGAAATTAATGAACTATCATCAGTGGCTTAAACAACCGTTTTTTTACAAGGCAGAATACAAACAATTGACTTATTCAAAATAGCACAAGCCGCGTGATGTTAAATCGCTAATAGCGTTATGCTTTCACTGAAGAAAAGGTTAATCATGTAAAATAAATTGCATAAATAATTCATATTATTTTGCATGATAATATAAATTATTTAATTATTTATACAGTTTATTTTACATAATTAACCTTTTCTTCAGTGAAAGCATAATGCTATTAGTGATTTAACATCACTAATAGCTTAAGCTTACTTAAGGGTGCTTAAGGGTCAAAGCTGTATAACTGAGAGGAGACCTCCACATAGCCTTTAAAGGAATGCGGAGAATCGACCAGGGCTTCGGACCTAATGTCCAATCCTCACCTTCTCGTGATGTACCCTGTTGGGTATCTACTTGGATACTGAACGAACGAGGATGGGCTGGCAATTTGGGATTTAGCCGAACAAATTGTATTCTTATTGGTTAAACCAAAATTAAAAATGATGGTACGACATGACAAAATTTCATGCCGGCTGGGGCGTCGTCCGGTTAAACAAGGCCCCTGTTGTTTTCGCCAGGGAACCAGGGTGAACAGCGAAAAGTCAGCTACTGGAACAAATCTGAAAACAAACACCGACTCAACATCACCAGAGTTAAAGATCAGTACTATCAACGTAAGAAGCATGAATGACAAAGAAATGGAGCTAGCTGAGGAATTAGATAAGTTATTAGATAAGGAATTAGATATTAGATAAGATCGACATAATCGGGGTGACTGAAACAAAAAAGACCAAAACTGGTGAGATCTTTCTGAGCAATAAATACAAAATGTTATATTCAGGCAATGACAATCAAGGAAAAGAAGGAGTAGCCATAGTATTCAACACAAAATACGAGGCTAATCTTCTTGAATGGCAGTCAGTCTCGAGTAGAGTAATGTGGGCAAATATGAGAATGGGGACCTGGACAATGAGAATTATTTGTGCCTATAGTCCCACAGAAGGTTCTACTAAGGTAGAAGTGGAGGAATTTTTTGAGGCTTTAGAAAAAGCCACTGACACAATGAATATTGTGTCAGTGGATAGTACTACATGAAAAATTTACATCATTACTAATTTCCAATCTACAATTTTCCTCCAAATCAGTCTATTACTTGTCAAGACTCCAATATTATCATTATCAGATCTTATATTTCTATCGTATAAGGTACATTGTACCGTATCAATCCAACTATATCTTGGTCTTTCTCTGGGCCGTTTTCCTGCCAACTTGGCAGAGAACATTTGTTTTGCTAATCTTTCCTCGCCCATTCTGTTTAAGTGACCATACCACCTAAGATTAGCTCTGCTAATGCATTCCTGCATGCCGACAATGTCAAGTTCTTTCCTAATATCCTCGTTTTTAATATGATATTGCCATTGATGCCATCTGTTCATGCCTCTAATCTTTCTCAGGACTCTCATATCTGTGGTCTCTAGTCTTTGGTCAAGTGTTTTACTTCTGACCCAGCTCTCAGATCCGTAAGTTAAAATTGGTTTGAACACTGTCTTGTATACAGCTAATTTAGTGTTCTAACTAATTTCTCTCTTATTCCATATGATTTATTCAATTGACTTCCTACCATACCAGCTTTGTTGATTCTGTTGTCTATTTCAATATTTAATTTGCCATCTTCAGTAAAAATCATGCCTAAGTAGCTGAAAAGTTTTACTTGTTCCACACGTTCCCCGTTCAGAACACAACTGACATTTTCAACAATTCTACCTATTTTCATTGTCTTTGTCTTTTTAATGCTGACCTTCATAGCATATCTATTACAACAGTTTCATGCAAACCGCACTCTAATATACGAATTTTTCTAATTTTTATGAATTATTGAAATATCTAACAACTTATGGGACACCTTGTATATCGCTTAAAGTAAAAAATCCAATCCTTTCAGCTGTATCTGGCATGAGCCTAGCTTATTCTTCTCCAAATTTTTCTTGCACAACTTTTCTTAGCCTCTTCTCAAGTGTGTTTGCATAAATCTTACCTGGACACCCACATATATATATTGGCAATAACAAGTTCTGCTTTCATCTGGAATTATCAGGATAATATTGTGCTACAGGACAGCAATATCATCAATATATGATTTTTATTTTATTTTATTTAGTGATATGCCACGTGTTATAGGTGTTGAAGTACTTTGTGTGTGTGCATGCAATCTGCATTTGCTGGCCTGGTTAGATGAGTTGGTTGCCAGCCAGGTTATCCAAGTGACCATATCCTGCTCTCCAACCAACAGGTTACAGGTTCAAATCTCACCAAAGGTATCTGACTGTCTTTAAGAGGTAGATGAATTTTACTGCCCAGTGCAAGACCACTACCACCATCTCCACTTACTGGAGGCCTAAAGTGGCTTGAAAAAGCTCCATGTTTGATCTTTAGGACAGGATTTTGGGATGGCATAAAAAATGAATTAAAAAAAAAAATCATAAAAATTAATAAAAATGGGGGAAAAAATCCTCACCCAATCCACAGCACCAATGTAGTGCAGGCTTATATAACCTTTTGTGAGTGGGAGTCACAAAAAAAAATAATAAAATAAATAAATAATATTGGGTAAATTCAGTCATGGTTAAAACAATGTGGGATTTTTCAACCATGACTGACTTCAGCCAATATTTTCCATTAATACATAATATACTGATGAAGGATTAACTCTTTGTATAAAATTGATTATAGAATCTCTGAATTTGCAATTTCTAATTCTGATTTTTTTCCATCTGCAAAATATGCAAACCAACATGAGAGCATACATACATACATACATATTTGCAGTTATAATACCAATGATAGTTAACATGTCTAAAAATAATAAGATGAAAATCACCCAAAAATAAAGTGTTGATCTGACAGTTTAGTTAGTGGGTGAAGTGGATGATGATAAAATAATTATTTTTTTTATTGCTGATCATGCAGTTTATATAACAACAATAATGGGTTGTTTTCCTTCTTTTACTAAAGACCAGATAACATTTTTTATAATTACAATATCAAAGTTTAAAGAAACATGAGATAATGTGCCAGAGAGAGAACTTATTCCACTAAAAGAAGAAAAATAAATTTCATATAGTTTCAAGTGCAAAACACCACTGCACCCAATGTATTTACTATTAGAAAAAATAAATTTAAAAAGAACATTTTTGCTGTTAAGCAGTTATAAACTTATTCTTTTAATATTAAGAAATGAAGTAAAAAAAATCTCATTTCATCTTATTATCTGAATATATCACTTACCTATAGTTTGGAACAACTTCCTAATGGCAGTAGCTGACAGGTATCTGTGTGATCGCAGATAATCCGCAGCAATAGCAGACAAAACAGTAGTCACACTTAAAGCAATGTACAGGAAAGAATTCTGGAAACCATTCTGAATAAAATAAAAATGAGACATGGTTAGAATTTGAACCCATACTGATAAACAGAACAATTAAATAATTTTATACTTAACTAATGATTTACTGATTTAATGATGTTCAGTAAATATCATGAATATAGGAAACTATTGTATTTATCTTATTCCATTTACCTGTAATAAGCAGTAACTATCAGTTGGGTAAGCAGATGTCTACACAGGGTTCTCTTAGTAATCACCAATGTATGATTCAAACATGAAGACTTTTAAAAGATTAAATTCTATTTAAAACGTTTTGATGGTCAATAACGGGTTGTTTTTTCTTATTATACATAAGAAAAGAACAAAGAAAAATGCTCGTATAGTAGATGTACATATATTTAAAATATAAAGAGCCAATAGGCTTCACTTTGGCGATGTAACATTATTTTAAATTAAGGGGATATTAAATCCCACATTATTTCAGAGCCGAATATGAAACTCCAAGATCAGAATCAAAGAGTTTCATGCCAAATATAGCAAACTGTAAAAGTTACGGCAAATTGTAGCGTAAGCTAAAGCACATAGCACATGTAGCGCAACACTAGGGCAACTCGTTGCAAAGGTGGAGAAAGTTATGATCACTATTCTTAATATTTCCCATAATGTAAAATGCATCTCCTAGGAGATGTATGATGTTATACATTATGGTGGAAGGTCACTACCCAGACCGGTTTCATCCCTTATTGAGGTCTCATCATTGACCTTCCACCATAATGTATAAAATCATACATTTCCTAAGAGATGTGTTTTACATTATGGGAAATATTAAGAATAGTGATCAGAGCTTTCTTCACCTTTGCAACAAGTTGCCCTAGTGTTGCACTACATGTGCTATGTGCTTTAGCTTACGCTACAATTCGCCGTAACTTTTACAGTTTGCTATATTCGGCATGAAACTCTTTGATTCCGATCTTTGAGTTTCATATTTGGCTTTGAAATAATGTGGGATTTAATATCCTCTTAATTTAAAATACATATATTTAGTTTCCATTAATGCATAATGGAGTGAAGAAATGATTAACTCTTTGTATAGTGAAGTTGATTATAGAATTTTGAATTTGCAAATACATATGCATTATTTGCCCTGCTAAACAAAAGAATATTTGATAATTCTTTAATACATGATACATCTTCTAATACCAGACTTTCTAAAATGACCTAGCATAATTATTCAATATTTGATACTATAGTGAACTCATAGGGACCAATGGAGTAGTTCATTAGAGTGGATGATGTGCCATAGTGAATTACTCTAAGCATTGTATTGATGAAATGAGATGCTTGCTGGAATTTCTGATACTATGTTATAATGAAGTCTGCTATGGTGAGAGCTGCCACAAAAAACAAGCAGAGAAGTTTTAAAATATGGAAAGAACTCTGATACACGTTCATGTACAATCAATCACTATGTGCAGCAAAACCTGCTATAGTATTTATTAGTGTTATATATAAACTGCATCTGTCTGTAATGCCATGACAGCATCAGATGGAAAAAATGTTGGAAATGCTGATGGTTAATTAACTTCCAACTTACAAACTAATCCAAACAATTACTGCCATGTAAAAATCACACAAATAATCAGTACATTTTTTGTGCATCTTACTTCAGAATCAAATACGTACTAAATGCATTCACCAAAGATGATCTCAGTCCCATGACTCAATTTCATATTCCTAGTACAGAACTGTCTTAGTAATAATTTAAGTTTGAAATTTGTCATTTTTAAGCTACCATGATGTAATAAACAGCTGAGATAACATAATTATCATCAAAATGATAATGTGTTCTTAATATCATATATTCCATTAAAATTGAATTGTATGAGCATGCAGAAATTTTTTGCTATCACATTACAATTAACTTTCTATCCATATTAAACTACTCACTTAACCTTCCCCCAACCGCCCAAATTTCATCAGTTCTCAAAGTCAATGGTTATCTGGATTATGGAACATTTCTGACTGAGGTTCTTCCCTCTTTAAATATATATCCACTCAAAAACTATATGATCCATAGCAAAATTCCACATGTTATTTTCATAAATCACATGTGGTGAAACTGTCAGTATAATCATCTATAATATTATGGCCTAATACGCTACAAGACTGCAAGATTCTCTGACTAAATTGAATAACTGTTGTAATAGATATGGTATGAAGGTCAGCAATAAAAAGACAAAGACAATGAAAATAGGCAGAATCATTGAAAATGTCAACTGTGTTGTGAATGGAGAAACTGTGGAACAAGTAAAACATTTCAACTACTTAGGCATGACTTTTAGTGAAGATGGTAAATTAAATATGGAAATAGACAACAGAATCAACAAAGATGGTATGGTAGGAAGTCAATTGAATAAATTCATATGGAATAAGAGAGATATTAGTCAGAACACTAAATTAGCAGTATACAAGACAATCTTCAAACCAGTTTTAACTTATGGATCTGAGAGCTGGGTCAGAAGTAAAACACTTGACCAAAGACTAGAGACCGCAGATATGAGAGTCCTGAGAAAGATTAGAGTCGTGAACAGATGGCATCAATGGCAATATCATATGAAAAACTAGGATATTAGGAAAGAACTTGACATTGTCAGCATCCAGGAATGCATCAGCAGAGCTAATCTCAGGTGGTATGGTCACTTAAACAGAATGAGCGAGGAAAGATTAGCAAAACAAGTGTTCTCTGCCAGGTTGGCAGCAAACCAACCCATAAGAAGGTGAAGATATAGGTGGATTGATACTGTACAAAGTTCCTCAGACGATAGAAATATAAGATCTGATAATGTTGGAGTCTTGACACGTAACAAACTGATTTGGAGGAAAATTGAAGATAGGAAGTTAGTAATGATGTAAATTTTTCATGTAGTACTATCATATCCTGTACACCCCTTGAGGGTACATGGCAGGAATTTGATGATGATGATGTTTTGTAGCTGATTATAAAAATCAATATTATCCTGTTCTCTTCCTTCTTCTGGGGGAATATAAACCAATTGTTATTAAATAGCCTCTATCTATTTTTATTCTAGCTTCTATTATTCTTTCATCCAATAATTTATAATGTTTTAACTGTTTTGAAAGGGAGTTATGAATCCAAATCATGACTCCTGCTTGTGCTCTTTGGTCTCTGTCAACTCCACTGTATATCACATTAAAATTTCGGTTCTCATAGTTCCTTTTAATTTCTTTTTTGTTTCAGTGATTATTAAAATTTCTTTCATTTAATAGTTGGTCTAATTCTATTTCTTTATATGCTATTCCTCTTACATTCCAGTTTGCTATGCGTATTATATTTTGTCGTCTCCATTTTTGTTTTACCTTTTCCATTCCAGGGTTGTTTTCCATAGATTCAATCTGATTATATTTTTCTGTCAGCTTACAAGTAGAATTATGTTCTCCATGTCAGGGGACTAGCCTGACTATGGAATAGTTCAGTGGTAGGGCTGATACCTTAAGGATTCTGAACTAGCCTTCTTCCAAATTTAAACCCATAGGAAGAATAGGGTATATTGAAGGGGAAAGAGTAGATTATAGTAAGGTTTATAGAGAGGGCATAGTTGTAAGGTCAGAAATGAAAAGACCCCATGGCCCTCGAGTATTCTAATAGCATAAGGATCATAAAATAAGAAGAGTTGGCTGATAAGGCCTTATAGGAAAGATTAAAGTGAGTGGATCTTCCTCAAAATAGAAGAAGAGGAGGAGGATAGATCCAGCTAGGGGTCCATGGGAGTGTCACTTCCCTTACAATCAAGATGATTGCCCCTTATGGCCCTGTTGGTCCACGAGTCCTTATTCAGTATATTCGGCTGATTTAAGATAATAGGCCTATATAACTCACAAACAGAAATAGAGCAGATTTTGAATAGCAGTTTTCAGTGGAATCACCACATACTCTCCATTTGAAACTGGCTCTAAATGAGATGATCTCTTTCTCTTTTGTCATTTCTACTGAGAATTAGTTTCACTTTTGATACAGAAAAAGATGGAATGAACAAAATCTGTCAGAATGGAACAAGATTTTGGGTGCCACTGTTCTAGTTTGCATCAGTGCCATCTGGTGCACTATGAAATGTACGATAGAGAATAACTTATATATCCAAGAAAAAACAAATCTAAATCTAACTGGAACCAGGCATAAACTACATCTAATACAATTTACAAGCAATATCACTAGTTTTTTAAAACAACTTTCCAAAGTACTCTAATCACAGAAACTTCTACCAGATGTTACCCATTGGGCATCTATCTAGTTATAACAGTTACAGCAAAAATTTAAACAAAAAGTTCCATTCCCTAAATCTTATTATACATAAAACATCATCCTCCTGCCTTATATTAAAAGTATTACAGATAAATAAGGCTATCCTCTGGATTCTTAAAAAATTTCAAACAGTCTAGATAGTGAGTAGAAACTTTATTCAGACCACTGGCTCACTTAAGGGTCAAAGCTGTATAACTGAGAGGAGACCTCCACATAGTCTTTAAAGGAATGCGGAGAACCGACCAGGGCTTCTGACCTAATGTCCAATCCTCACCTTCTCGTGGTGCACCCTGTTGGGTATCTACTTTGATACTGAACGAACGAGGATGGGCTGGCAATTTGGGATTTAGCCGACCAAATTGTATTCTTATTGGTTAAACCAAAATAAAAAATGATGGTACAACATGACAAAATTTCATGCCGGCTGGGGCGTCGCCCGGTTAAACAAGGCTCCCGTTGTTTTCGCCAGGGAACCAGGGCGAACAGCGAAAAGTCAGCTACTGGAACAAATCTGAAAACAAACCCCAACTCAACATCACCAGAGTTAAAGATCGGTACTATCAACGTAAGAAGCCTGAATGGCAAAGAAATGGAGCTAGCTGAGGAATTAGATAAGTACCAGATCGACATAATAGGGGTGACTGAAACAAAAAAGACCAAAACTGGTGAGATCTTTCTGAGCAATAAATACAAAATGTTATATTCAGGCAATAACAATCAAGGAAAAGAAGGAGTAGCCATAGTATTCAACACAAAATACGAGGCTAATCTTCTTGAATGGCAGTCAGTCTCAAGTAGAGTAATGTGGGCAAATATGAGAATGGGGAACTGGACAATGAGACTTATTTGTGCCTATGGTCCCACAGAAGGTTCTACTAAGGTAGAAGTGGAGGAATTTTTTGAGGCTTTAGAAAAAGCAACTGACACAATGAAAAAGGAAAAGTTGGTCCTTGTTGGGGATCTAAATAGTAGAGTAGGAAATGATTGTGAGACATACAAAAATATTTTGGGAAAATTTGGAGAAAAGAGGAAAGCTAATAATAATGGCAAATATCTGTTGGATTTCTGCTCAGGACATGGCCTGGTTATTACTAACACCATGTTCCAACATAAAAATGTGCACAAATTCACATGGAGAGAAGAGGCTAGGAATAAGAAAAGACTCATTGACTATGTTATTGTTGATAGTGATGTTTTCTCCCTGGTGCAGGACACCAGAGTGTACAGAGGATTTGAAATTGGAAGTGATCACTATTTAGTCTTGAGCAGGATAAAATTGAATTTCATATTGAAAAGAATAACATGTAAGAAAGTTTTAAAGTGAATAAAAGTTGAGCAGCTCTCAGATGTAAAGTGTAGACTAAAATACAGAAATATTATTGAAAAGAAAATGAAAGAGTTTGAGAACAGGAATCAAACCTTTGAGATTCAGTGGCAAACTCTGAAGGAAACATTGATTGATTCTGCCAGAGAGGCATGTGGTGAGGTTGTGTGCAAAGATAAAAAAATCAGAACTCGCTGGTGGACACAGGAAGTTAAAGAGGCAGTGAAGGAAAAGAAGAAAGCATATCAAAAGTTCCTGGCAAATAAGTCAGCTTTTACTCTTACAGAATACAGAGACAAATGTAAGAAAGCTAAACAGTGTGTAAAACTAGCTAAACAAAAGTCATGGGAGGACTTTGGCAAGAATATAGAAAATAAATATCAAGAAGGTGGCAAAATATTCTGGAGGTTGTTGAAGAAGCTTAGGAATGGAGGAAAGAGTGCTGTAAAAGGAATTAGAGATGATAAAGGTGAAATGAAAACAGGAGAAAAAGATATCCTTGAAGTATGGAGTAATTACTTTGAAAAACTGCTAAATGAAACAAGCAGTGATGACAGCACAGTGATAAAAAATACTCACCAGGCATGCAGTCAGGAATACATATCCATACTTGAAGTAGAAAAAGCCATCAAAGGCTTGAAATGTGGAAAGGCAGCAGGAGTAGATGATATTCGACCAGAAATGCTGAAGTATGGTGGTATAAGAGTCTTACAGTGGCTGCACTGCATAGTTCAGAAAGCCTGGACAGAGGGACGAATTCCCGATGATTGGAGTAGAGCTCTCATAGTACCCATATATAAAAAGGGAAATAAAACTGAATGTGAGAATTACAGAGGTATTTCCCTACTGAGTGTTCCTGGCAAGATCTATGCAAGTATACTTGAGAAACGGTTGAGAAGAATTGTGGAAGAAAAGCTTGGTGAAGAACAAGCTGGATTCAGGCCAAATAGAGGCTGTCAGGATCAGATCTTCACTTTACGACAAATAGTCGAGAAAGCATGGGAATATAACAAAGATCTGTATTTAAATTTTGTCGATTTGGAAAAGGCATATGACAAGGTGCCAAGAGAGAAGCTATTCAATACGCTGCAGTTATATGGTGTCAATGGGGCATTATATCAAGCAATACTTAGTCTTTATTTGAGTTGTGAGTCAGCAGTTAGAATTGAAGGAAGTACAGGAAGATGGTTTAATGTTAAATCTGGTGTGAGACAAGGATGTACATTATCCCCTCTGTTATTCATTATCTATATGGATCACATTATGAAGGAATGTGGTATTAAACCTGATATCAAAATTGGAGATGTTAATGTCAGCTCTTTGCTTTATGCGGATGATGTTATTCTTCTAAATAAATCCGCTACAAGTCTGCAAGATTCTCTGACTAAATTGAATAACTGTTGTAATAGATATGGTATGAAGGTCAGCAATAAAAAGACAAAGACAATGAAAATAGGCAGAATCATTGAAAATGTCAACTGTGTTGTGAATGGAGAACCTGTGGAACAAGTAAAACATTTCAGCTACTTAGGCACAATTTTTACTGAAGATGGTAAACTAAATATAGAAATAGACAACAGAATCAGCAAAGCTGGTATCGTGGGAAGTCAATTGAATAAATTCATATGGAATAAGAAAGAAATTAGTCGGAACACTAAATTAGTTGTATACAAGACTGTGTTCAAACCAATTTTAACTTATGGATCTGAGAGCTGGGTCAGAAGTAAAACACTTGACCAAAGACCAGAGACCGCAGATATGAGAGTCCTGAGAAAGATTAGAGGCGTGAACAGATGGCATCAATGGCAATATCATATTAAAAATGAGGATATTAGGAAAGAACTTGACATTGTCGGCATCCAGGAATGCGTTAGCAGAGCTAATCTCAGATGGTATGGTCACTTAAATAGAATGGGAGAGAAAAGATTAGCAAAACAAGTGTTCTCTGCCAGGTTGGCAGGAAAACGACCCAGAGGAAGACCAAGATATAGGTGGATTGATACGGTGCAAAGTGCCTTAGACGATAGAAATATAAGATCTGATAATGTTGGAGTCTTGACAAGTAACAGACTGATTTGGAGGAAAATTGTAGATAGGAAGTTAGTAATGATGTAATTTTTTCATGTAGTACTGTCATATCCTGTACACCCCTTGAGGGTACATGGCAGGAATTTGATGATGATGATGATGATGATAAAATTGTAGAAATTCTTCCCAGCAGTTTATAGCAACCTGTGTTAATATGAAACCCAGTATTTTGAACATACAGGACAGAATATCATGGTGAGAAGAAAAGAGCATAAAAATATAAACATATATGGTATGAACAACCTATTGTTGGATTATCCATGATTATCCAAATTGTGTGCATGTGTGGTTTTGAGTGCTGGAATAATGATAGCTTGAGTTAGCAAAATACTGGCTTTGCACATATATTTTGTCAATTGCAAATAGATATCAAAGATTTTTTTGGAAAAAAACTTTGGTGTTTAACTAGTCATTTTGCCCATTTTAAAATAAAATTTAATACACACAATCTGTTGCAGAGAGCATGAAAATCTCTACAGAGAAAAACGTCCAGCTCATCTACCCTTTTGTTAGACTCAATGGCCTGTCATGGAGAAACTTGGACTTCTTAGAAACCTGATAATACATACGATTTGAGGGGGAAGGGCATGCTATCTGCATTGTTGTCTGCTATGGCTGTAAATTGCGTGTTCTTCAGGTCAGTCTGCCCATTTTGAGGGATGTAAAAGAACCCGAACTGTCAAAGAACCCTGAAGAAGATTCTTTGCATCCTAGATAGGATTTGAAACAGAGAGATCTATGGCTGCCTGAGCCATGAAGGTTTTCAAAAGACATATTTGAATTTATTAGATCACCAAAGAAGAGTGATACTACATAGCAACCAGTGAACCTGTGGCTTAACTTCAATAAACTTGTACACAAACATATTTTATTTTTTTTGAACAGACATCAGATAACTCAGTGACTACTCCTTGAATCATCCTTGACAAAAATTTTTGGAAGCTTGAGGTTTCCAAAAATTTGAGACTACAATTATGAGACTTTCAGCTCAAAAGTTACATTGGATTTTGAATCCCATTCAGTAAATGAGAAATATTTAAAGAGATTTTCAGCTGAAAATAAGTTAGCCCATCTCATATATATAAAGATAAAAGGACTGTTCTTCCTATCATGTTTAAACTCCTTCGTGATTTATGGGTAACCCTGTTCTCAGATCACTCCCCCCCCCACACACACACCATCTCAAAAACAGACAAACCAGAGCAGCAGAAAGTGACTGGCAATCTTGAATGCTTTCATCCTGATTCATCAGTTTCTAAAGAAAAAAATTTCCTTGTAGATATTTTGAATAATACTGTACTTAACTTTACTGGTTTTTGCTAAATGTTTACAAAAAAAAAGATAGCGCTTATTACAGAAAGCCATATAACCAAACATTTACTTAATAGGTTTATTTATTACTTAAATTGTCAATAAAAATTACAAATAAAATGCATATTAATAACTTACCCTTTCAATTGGGAAATGCAATATGGAATGCATGTAGTTGGGTAATTCTGTTAACAATGTACAAAATGCCCAACCAGCACAGAGTTTTGTAATTGCAAGAGCCCACACAGCACGCGATGTCATTATAGCTCTCCAAGGAACACCATCCTAGATGAAAAAAAAAGAAGTTTATTCAAGAATTAAATGTTTAGTATGCTAATTGCAATTCTAGAGAGAGAGAATTTTTTGTGTGTATGTATACTCTCTCTCTCTATATATATATACAGAGTGACCCATAAGTCACAAGGAGTTTAAACATTTAATAACTTTATTTATTAATTATTCTCTTTTTTTTATTATTCTAAAGAAACCCAAAATGAGGAGATTTTTTCACTGCCCACGCCACCAGAATGGAACTCCTGGGCACTTTTTTGGTGAGCGAATAATTTTGCAGAGATCTACAATAAACTGGCCATCACATTCTCCAGATATGATAGCTACCAACCTCTTCCTTGGGCGTTACCTGAAGGATAAGGTGTATGTGAACAAGCCTCAGACAATCCAACAACCGAAGGAGAATATTCATGCAAAAATTAGGGCACTGCAGAAAGAAACATTAACAGCTGCCATGGAACATGCCACAGAAAGGATCCATCTTTGTGAAGCATTAAACGGAAGGCATTTACAAAATGTGGGTTTTCTTAACTGATAAAAAGTCTCCAGGTTCTATATTTCATTAAAAGGAAAAAGAATAAAATAATTAATAAATAAAAAAGTTATTAAATGTTTAAACCTCTTTGAGACTTATGGGCCACCCTATATATATAGACAGACAGACAGAGAGAGAGAGAGAGAGAGAGAGAGACAAACCTAAAGTTTGGTTCTGACATGCAACCACAACATTCCAGTATTACATTAATACAGTCAACTCTCACTATAGCAAATGTTCTTTAGCATAGCACCAAAGCTATGAGGATTTAACTGGGACTGCTACAGTGATGAATGGTAATATATTAACAATAACAAACTGCTGAAAAGTAATTTGTTAAAGTGAGCTAATTCACTATAGCAGTGTTTGCTATAAATCATATTTTGAGGAAATCCATCAAATTTTTTCTGTCAAAATGTTAAACTTTTGTTTCATGAAACCCAGATTTTAAAGACTGGCCATAATTCTAAATGGGTGAATTGTTCAACAGAGTTAAAAGATCAAATCCCCTTAATAGATTCAAAATGGGCAGTCTCTTGAAGTCATCATCATCATCAAATTCCTGATATGTACCCTCAAGGGGTGTACAGGATATCATAGTACTACTGAAAAATTTACATCATTACTAACTTCCTATCTACAATTTTCCTACAAATCAGTCTGTTACTTGTCAAGGCTCCAACATTATCAGATCTTAATTTCTATCATCTAAGGCACTTTGTACCATATCAATCCACCTATCTTGGTTTTCCTCTGGGTCGTTTTCCTGCCAACCTGGCAGACAACACTTGTTTTGCTAATCTTTCCTCGCTCATTCTGTTTAAGTGACCATACCACCTGAGATTAGCTCTGCTGATGCATTCCTGGATGCTGACAATGTCAAGTTCTTTCCTAATATCCTAGTTTTTCATATGATATTGCCATTGATGCCATCTATTCACACCTCTAATCTTCTCAGGACTCTCATATCTGCAGTCTCTAGTCTTTGGTCAAGTGTTTTACTTCTGACCCAGCTCTCAGATCCATAAGATAAAACTGGTTTGAACACTGTCTTGTATACAGCTAATTTAGTGTTCTGACTAATTTCTCTCTTATTCCATATGAATTTATTCAATTGACTTCCTACCATACCAGCTTTGTTGATTCTGTTGTCTATTTCCATATTTAATTTACCATCTTCACTAGAAATCGTGCCTAATTAGCTGAAATGTTTTACTTGTTCCACGGGTTCTCCGTTCACAACGCAGTTGACATTTTCAATGATCCTGATACTTTCATTGTCTTTGCCTTTTTATTGCTGACCTTCATTCCATATTTATTACAACAGTTATTCAATTTAGTCAGGGAATCTTGCAGACTTGTAGCGGATTATTTAGAAGTATAACATCGTCTGCATAAAGAAAAGAGCTGACATTAACATCTCCAAATTTGATATCATGTTTAATACCACTTTCTTTCATAATGTGATCCATATAGTTAATGAATAACAGAGGGGATAATGTACATCCTTGTCTCACACCGGATTTAACATTAAACCATCTTCCTGTACTTCCTTCAATTCTAACTGCTGACTTACAACTGAAATAAAGACTAAGTATTGCTTGATATAATGCCCCACTGACACCATATAACTGTAGCGTATTGAATAGCTTCTCTCTTGGCACCTTGTCATATAACTTTTCCAGATCGACAAAACTTAAATACAGATCTTTGTTATATTCCCATGCTTTATCGACTATTTGTCGTAAAGTGAAGATCTGATCCTGACAGCCTCTATTTGGCCTGAATCCAGCTTGTTCTTCACCAAGCTTTTCTTTCACAATTCTTCTCAGCTGTTTCTCAAGTATACTTGCATAGATCTTGCCAGGAACACTCAGTAGGGAAATACCTCTGTGATTCTCACATTCAGTTTTATTTCCCTTTTTATACATGGGTATAAAAAGAGTTCCACTACAATCATCTGGAATTCGTCCCTCTGTCCAGGCCTTCTGAACTATGCAGTGCAGCCACTGTACGACTTTTATACCCCCCCCATACTTGAGCATTTCTGGTAGAATATCATCTACCACTGCTGCCTTTCCACATTTCAAGCCTTTGATGGCTTTTTCTACTTCAAGTATGGATATGTATTCCTGGCTGCATGCGTGGTCAGTGTTTTTTACCACTGTGCTGTCATCATTGCTTGTTTCATTTAGTAGTTTTTCGAAGTAATTACTCCATACTTCAAGGATATCTTTCTCTGATGAAGCTGTTCAATTTAAGACTCAGCTCTGGCAAGATTTCAAGAAAGTGGAAAGAGGATAAGATATTCCATTACAAATTCCATTAATAGCAAATTACAGACCAATTAACATATCAGGAGTTGTGGCTACACTACAGAAAAGTTGGTTCAAGTGGGTGGATAGGAATATGATACTTTAGTGTTGATAGCATGACTTTCTAAAAGGTGGGTCCTGCCTTAGTAATTTGCTCACATTTTATGACAGAGTGATAGCAAAACTAGATAAGGTAAATGACTACACCATGAAGATGCTGGACTTTGCAAAGACATCTGACAGAATACTGCATGGAAAATTATTATAAAAGTTGGGGCAAATAAGAATGTATAAAAAGGTGATAGCATGGATGTGGGAGTGGCTGACAGACATCAGAGAGTGCTATATGGTGGAGTGGAATCTAGGAGAATGAGGGTGCCTAGAGATTGTGTCTCAAGGTTCTGTACTAGAGACACTACTCTTTAATTCCTATATTAATTATACAAGGAAAGATATAAGGAGTGGGAATATTCAGTTATTTGCTGATGATGCAAAACTGAGGAGGCCTATAGTTGATAAAAAGTGATCTGTAGATATCCTTCAGAATGATTTAAATAACTTAGTATTGTGGATGAAGGATAATGATTGTCAATTTAATGTTGCAAAATGTAAGTTTATGAACTATGGGTTGAAAAGATTACATGCTATGTATCACATTGATGCAGCTAGGGACTAAGGGTTAATGGTGGACAGAGAATTGAATTTAGAGGGCCTATTGTAAAAGTTGGTAAAATAAATCAAAAAATTACTTATATGTTGAAAAACACACTAACAAGTAAAGATAGGTAGGTTATTATTCCTCTTTATAAGGTTATAATTCAGCTACATCTTGACTACTATGCACAAACCTAGTCTTCATTTGTTACAATTAGGAAGTGGTGGAAAGGATTCAGAGATGAGTTATGTTGGTGACAGATCTGTGGAATGCTCACTATGAGGTTGAAGGTGTGTAGGTTGCAAAGTTTAGTTGATAGGCAGAAATGAGGGGACATGAGAGAAACAGAAGTTATAAAAGGGGTTCTATAAGATTGATACAAAGGAAATTTTTTACTACATGAGAAATAGAGAAAGAACTAGAGGTCATTCCTGAAGGTTGTGCAGGTGTGTGGTTAGTAAATGTGTGTGTGGACTAGATTTTTTGCTTGGAGGATAATGAATAGGTGGAATAAATTGTCAGAATTAGCTGTGACAGTGAATGATTTTAAGAAGATGTATGATATGTATTGTGTATAAAGGTTAGCATGGGTCTCCGACAATGAGTCTTCTGACTGCATGGGGATATATGTATAATAATAATAATCATCCATTACAGAAATCTGTTTATTTGGGCCTTATGTGATTAGTGTGTGTGTGTGCACTAGCAAAATTTCAATTTCATACTAATTTTATGAACTGCTTTGAGCACATATATTTTCAACCACTATTTTTTTATTTTTGAAATTGAATAAAAATATTACTTTGAAAAAAAGGTAGAGGACTTAATTCCTTGGAAAGAAATTATGAATCATCATCATCAAATTCCTGATATATACCCTCGGGGGGGGGGTATAGAGGATATGATAATACTACATGAAAAATTTACATCATTACTAACTTCCTATCTACAATTTTCCTCCATATCAGTTTGTTACTTGTCAAAACTCCAACATTATCAGATCTTATATTTCTGTCATCTAAGGCACTTTGTATGGTATCAATCCACCTATATCTTGGTCTTCCTCTGGGTCATTTTCTTGCCAACCTGGCAGAGAACACCTGTTTTGCTAATCTTTTCTTGCATATCCTGTTTAAGTGACCATAAAACCTGAGATTAGGTCTGCTAACACATTCCTGGATGCTGACAATGTCGAGTTCTTTCCTAATATCCTCTTTTTTAATATGATATTGCCACTGATGCCATCTGTTCATGCCTCTAATTTTTCTCAGGACTCTCATATCTGCAGTCTCTAGCTGGGTCAGAAGTAAAACACTTGACCAAACTCTCAGATCCAGAAGTTAAAATTGGTTTATACACTGTCTTGTATACAGCTAATTTAGTGTTAGTGTTTCGGTTAATTTCTCTTTTATTCCATATAAAATTATTCAGTTGACTTCCTACCATACCAGCTTTGTTGATTCTGTTGTCTATTTCCATATTTAACTTACCATCTTACCTACCAAGTAGATGAAATGTTTTACTTGTTCTATAAGTTCTCCATTCACAATCATCATCATCATCAAATTCCTGCCATGTACCCTCAAGGGGTGTACAGGATATGACAGTACTACATGAAAAAATTACATCATTACTAACTTCCTATCTACAATTTTCCTCCAAATCAGTCTGTTACTTGTCAAGACTCCAACATTATCAGATCTTATATTTCTATCGTCTAAGGCACTTTGTACAGTATCAATCCACCTATATCTTCACCTTCTTATGGGTCGGTTTGCTGCCAACCTGGCAGAGAACACTTGTTTTGCTAATCTTTCCTCTCCCATTCTATTTAAGTGACCATACCATCTGAGATTAGCTCTGCTAACGCATTCCTGGATGCTGACAATGTCAAGTTCTTTCCTAATATCCTCATTTTTAATATGATATTGCCATTGATGCCATCTGTTCACGCCTCTAATCTTTCTCAGGACTCTCATATCTGCGGTCTCTAGTCTTTGGTCAAGTGTTTTACTTCTGACCCAGCTCTCAGATCCATAAGTTAAAATTGGTTTGAACACAGTCTTGTAAACAGCTAATTTAGTGTTCCGACTAATTTCTTTCTTATTCCATATGAATTTATTCAATTGACTTCCGACGATACCAGCTTTGCTGATTCTGTTGTCTATTTCTATATTTAGTTTACCATCTTCAGTAAAAATTGTGCCTAAGTAGCTGAAATGTTTTACTTGTTCTACAGGTTCTCCATTCACAACACAGTTGACATTTTCAACGATTCTGGCTATTTTCATTGTCTTTGTCTTTTTATTGCTGACCTTCATACCATATCTATTACAACAGCTATTCAATTTAGTCAGAGAATCTTGCAGACTTGTAGCGGATTTATTTAGAAGTATAACAACATCCGCATAAAGCAAAGAGCTGACATTAACATCTCCAATTTTGATATCAGGTTTAATACCACATTCCTTCATAATGTGATCCATATAGATAATGAATAACAGAGGGGATAATGTACATCCTTGTCTCACACCAGATTTAACATTAAACCATCTTCCTGTACTTCCTTCAATTCTAACTGCTGACTCACAACTCAAATAAAGACTAAGTATTGCTTGATATAATGCTCCATTGACACCATATAACTGCAGCGTATTGAATAGCTTCTCTCTTGGCACCTTGTCATATGCCTTTTCCAAATCGACAAAACTTAAATACAGATCTTTGTTATGTTCCCATGCTTTCTCGCCTATTTGTCGTAAAGTGAAGATCTGATCCTGAGAGCCTCTATTTGGCCTGAATCCAGCTTGTTCTTCACCAAGCTTTTCTTCCACAATTCTTCTCAACCGTTTCTCAAGTATACTTGCATAGATCTTGCCAGGAACACTCAGTAGGGAAATACCTCTGTGATTCTCACATTCAGTTTTATTTCCCTTTTTATACATGGGTATAAAAAGAGTTCCACTACAATCATCTGGAATTCGTCCCTCTGTCCAGGCCTTCTGAACTATGCAGTGCAGCCACTGTACGACTTTTATACCCCCCCCATACTTGAGCATTTCTGGTAGAATATCATCTACCACTGCTGCCTTTCCACATTTCAAGCCTTTGATGGCTTTTTCTACTTCAAGTATGGATATGTATTCCTGGCTGCATGCGTGGTCAGTGTTTTTTACCACTGTGCTGTCATCATTGCTTGTTTCATTTAGTAGTTTTTCGAAGTAATTACTCCATACTTCAAGGATATCTTTCTCTGATGAAGCTGTTCAATTTAAGACTCAGCTCTGGCAAGATTTCAAGAAAGTGGAAAGAGGATAAGATATTCCATTACAAATTCCATTAATAGCAAATTACAGACCAATTAACATATCAGGAGTTGTGGCTACACTACAGAAAAGTTGGTTCAAGTGGGTGGATAGGAATATGATACTTTAGTGTTGATAGCATGACTTTCTAAAAGGTGGGTCCTGCCTTAGTAATTTGCTCACATTTTATGACAGAGTGATAGCAAAACTAGATAAGGTAAATGACTACACCATGAAGATGCTGGACTTTGCAAAGACATCTGACAGAATACTGCATGGAAAATTATTATAAAAGTTGGGGCAAATAAGAATGTATAAAAAGGTGATAGCATGGATGTGGGAGTGGCTGACAGACATCAGAGAGTGCTATATGGTGGAGTGGAATCTAGGAGAATGAGGGTGCCTAGAGATTGTGTCTCAAGGTTCTGTACTAGAGACACTACTCTTTAATTCCTATATTAATTATACAAGGAAAGATATAAGGAGTGGGAATATTCAGTTATTTGCTGATGATGCAAAACTGAGGAGGCCTATAGTTGATAAAAAGTGATCTGTAGATATCCTTCAGAATGATTTAAATAACTTAGTATTGTGGATGAAGGATAATGATTGTCAATTTAATGTTGCAAAATGTAAGTTTATGAACTATGGGTTGAAAAGATTACATGCTATGTATCACATTGATGCAGCTAGGGACTAAGGGTTAATGGTGGACAGAGAATTGAATTTAGAGGGCCTATTGTAAAAGTTGGTAAAATAAATCAAAAAATTACTTATATGTTGAAAAACACACTAACAAGTAAAGATAGGTAGGTTATTATTCCTCTTTATAAGGTTATAATTCAGCTACATCTTGACTACTATGCACAAACCTAGTCTTCATTTGTTACAATTAGGAAGTGGTGGAAAGGATTCAGAGATGAGTTATGTTGGTGACAGATCTGTGGAATGCTCACTATGAGGTTGAAGGTGTGTAGGTTGCAAAGTTTAGTTGATAGGCAGAAATGAGGGGACATGAGAGAAACAGAAGTTATAAAAGGGGTTCTATAAGATTGATACAAAGGAAATTTTTTACTACATGAGAAATAGAGAAAGAACTAGAGGTCATTCCTGAAGGTTGTGCAGGTGTGTGGTTAGTAAATGTGTGTGTGGACTAGATTTTTTGCTTGGAGGATAATGAATAGGTGGAATAAATTGTCAGAATTAGCTGTGACAGTGAATGATTTTAAGAAGATGTATGATATGTATTGTGTATAAAGGTTAGCATGGGTCTCCGACAATGAGTCTTCTGACTGCATGGGGATATATGTATAATAATAATAATCATCCATTACAGAAATCTGTTTATTTGGGCCTTATGTGATTAGTGTGTGTGTGTGCACTAGCAAAATTTCAATTTCATACTAATTTTATGAACTGCTTTGAGCACATATATTTTCAACCACTATTTTTTTATTTTTGAAATTGAATAAAAATATTACTTTGAAAAAAAGGTAGAGGACTTAATTCCTTGGAAAGAAATTATGAATCATCATCATCAAATTCCTGATATATACCCTCGGGGGGGGGGGGGTATAGAGGATATGATAATACTACATGAAAAATTTACATCATTACTAACTTCCTATCTACAATTTTCCTCCATATCAGTTTGTTACTTGTCAAAACTCCAACATTATCAGATCTTATATTTCTGTCATCTAAGGCACTTTGTATGGTATCAATCCACCTATATCTTGGTCTTCCTCTGGGTCATTTTCTTGCCAACCTGGCAGAGAACACCTGTTTTGCTAATCTTTTCTTGCATATCCTGTTTAAGTGACCATAAAACCTGAGATTAGGTCTGCTAACACATTCCTGGATGCTGACAATGTCGAGTTCTTTCCTAATATCCTCTTTTTTAATATGATATTGCCACTGATGCCATCTGTTCATGCCTCTAATTTTTCTCAGGACTCTCATATCTGCAGTCTCTAGCTGGGTCAGAAGTAAAACACTTGACCAAACTCTCAGATCCAGAAGTTAAAATTGGTTTATACACTGTCTTGTATACAGCTAATTTAGTGTTAGTGTTTCGGTTAATTTCTCTTTTATTCCATATAAAATTATTCAGTTGACTTCCTACCATACCAGCTTTGTTGATTCTGTTGTCTATTTCCATATTTAACTTACCATCTTACCTACCAAGTAGATGAAATGTTTTACTTGTTCTATAAGTTCTCCATTCACAATCATCATCATCATCAAATTCCTGCCATGTACCCTCAAGGGGTGTACAGGATATGACAGTACTACATGAAAAAATTACATCATTACTAACTTCCTATCTACAATTTTCCTCCAAATCAGTCTGTTACTTGTCAAGACTCCAACATTATCAGATCTTATATTTCTATCGTCTAAGGCACTTTGTACAGTATCAATCCACCTATATCTTCACCTTCTTATGGGTCGGTTTGCTGCCAACCTGGCAGAGAACACTTGTTTTGCTAATCTTTCCTCTCCCATTCTATTTAAGTGACCATACCATCTGAGATTAGCTCTGCTAACGCATTCCTGGATGCTGACAATGTCAAGTTCTTTCCTAATATCCTCATTTTTAATATGATATTGCCATTGATGCCATCTGTTCACGCCTCTAATCTTTCTCAGGACTCTCATATCTGCGGTCTCTAGTCTTTGGTCAAGTGTTTTACTTCTGACCCAGCTCTCAGATCCATAAGTTAAAATTGGTTTGAACACAGTCTTGTAAACAGCTAATTTAGTGTTCCGACTAATTTCTTTCTTATTCCATATGAATTTATTCAATTGACTTCCGACGATACCAGCTTTGCTGATTCTGTTGTCTATTTCTATATTTAGTTTACCATCTTCAGTAAAAATTGTGCCTAAGTAGCTGAAATGTTTTACTTGTTCTACAGGTTCTCCATTCACAACACAGTTGACATTTTCAACGATTCTGGCTATTTTCATTGTCTTTGTCTTTTTATTGCTGACCTTCATACCATATCTATTACAACAGCTATTCAATTTAGTCAGAGAATCTTGCAGACTTGTAGCGGATTTATTTAGAAGTATAACAACATCCGCATAAAGCAAAGAGCTGACATTAACATCTCCAATTTTGATATCAGGTTTAATACCACATTCCTTCATAATGTGATCCATATAGATAATGAATAACAGAGGGGATAATGTACATCCTTGTCTCACACCAGATTTAACATTAAACCATCTTCCTGTACTTCCTTCAATTCTAACTGCTGACTCACAACTCAAATAAAGACTAAGTATTGCTTGATATAATGCTCCATTGACACCATATAACTGCAGCGTATTGAATAGCTTCTCTCTTGGCACCTTGTCATATGCCTTTTCCAAATCGACAAAACTTAAATACAGATCTTTGTTATGTTCCCATGCTTTCTCGCCTATTTGTCGTAAAGTGAAGATCTGATCCTGACAGCCTCTATTTGGCCTGAATCCAGCTTGTTCTTCACCAAGCTTTTCTTCCACAATTCTTCTCAACCGTTTCTCAAGTATACTTGCATAGATCTTGCCAGGAACACTCAGTAGGGAAATACCTCTGTAATTCTCACATTCAGTTTTATTTCCCTTTTTATATATGGGTACTATGAGAGCTCTACACCAATCATCAGGAATTCGTCCCTCTGTCCAGGCTTTCTGAACTATACAGTGCAGCCACTGTAAGACTTTTATACCACCATACTTCAGTAATTCTAGTCGAAGATCATGTACTTCTGCTGCCTTTCCACATTTCAAGCCTTTGATGGCTTTTTCTAATTCAAGTATGGATATGTATTTCTGCCTGCATGCCTGGTCAGTGTTTTTTACCACTGTGCTGTCATCACTGCTTGTTTCGTTTAGCAGTTTTTCAAAGTAATTACTTCATACTTCGAGGATTTTTTCTCCCGTTTTCATGTCACCTTTATCAACTCTAACTCCTTTTACAGCACTCTTTCCTCCATTTCTAAGCTTCTTCAACAATCTCCAGAATATTTTGCCACCTTCTTGATATTTATTTTCTATATTCTTGCCAAATTCCTCCCATGACTTTTGTTTAGCTAGTTTTACACACTGTTTAGCTTTCTTACATTTGTCTCTGTATTCTGTAAGAGTAAAAGCTGACTTATTTGCCAGGAACTTTTGATATGCTTTCTTCTTTTCCTTCACTGCCTCTTTAACTTCCTGTCTCCACCAGGGAGTTCTGATTTTTTTATCTTTGCACACAACCTCACCACATGCCTCTCTGGCAGAATCAATCAATGTTTCCTTCAGAGTTTGCCACTGAATCTCAAAGGTTTGATTCCTGTTCTCAAACTCTTTCATTTTCTTTTCAATAATATTTCTGTATTTTAGTCTACAGTTTACATCTGAGAGCTGCTCAACTTTTATTCGCTTTAAAACTTTCTTACATGTTATTCTTTTCAATATGAAATTCAATTTTATCCTGCTCAAGACTAAATAGTGATCACTTCCAATTTCAAATCCTCTGTACACTCTGGTGTCCTGCACCAGGGCGAAAACCTCCATTCACAATACAATTGATATTTTCAATGTTTCTGCCTATTTTCATTGTATTTGTCATTTTAATGCTGACCATCATACCATATCTATTACAACAGTTATTCAGTTTAGTCAGGGAATCTTGGAGACTTGTAACAGATTTATTTAGAAGTATAACATCATCCACATAAAGCAAAGAGCTGACATTAACATCTCCAATTTTGATATCAGGTTTAATAGCACTTTTCTTCATAATTTGATCCATATAGATAATGAATAACAGAAAGGATAATATACATCCTTGTCTGACACCAGATTTAACATTAAACCATCTTCCTGTACTTCCTTCAATTCTAACTGTTAACTTACAACTCAAATAGAGACTAAGTATTGCTTGATATAATGCCCCATTAACACCATATAACTGTGTCGTTTGGAATAGATTCTCTCTTGGCATCTTGTCATATGCCATTTCCAGATCGACAAAACTTAAATACAGATGCTTGTTATATTCCCATGATTTCTCAACTATCTGTGATAAAGTGAAAATTTGATCCTGACAATCTCTATTTCGTCTGATCCAGCTTGCTCTTCCACAATGCTTCTCAACTGTTTCTCAAATATACTTGCATATATCTTACCAGGAACTCTCAGTAATGAAATGCCTCTGTAATTCTCACATTCAGTTTTATCTTCCTTTTTATATGTGGGTACTATGAGAGAGTTCCACTCCAATCATCTGGAATTCGTCCCTCTGTCCAGGCCTTCTGAACTATGCAGTGCAGCCACTGTACAACTTTTATACTCCCATACTTGAACATTTCTGGTCGAATATCAACTATTCCTGCTGCGTTTCCACATTTCAGGCTTTTCGTGGCTTTTTCTACTTCACGTATGGATATGTATTCCTGACTGCATGCCTGGTCAATGTTTTTTACCACTGTGCTGTCATCACTGCTTGTTTCATTTAGCAGTTTTTCAAAGTAATTACTCCATACTTCAAGGATATCTTTCTCCTTTTTTCATATTGCCTTTATCTTCTCTAATTCCTTTTACCGTACTTTTTCCTCCATTTCTGAACTTCAACAACCTCCAGAATATCTTGCACCTTTGTGATATTTATTTCTATGTTTCTTGCCAAAGTCCTCCCATGACTTTTGTTTAGCCAGTTTTACACAGTCTTTAGCTTTCTTACATTTGTCTCTGTATTCTTTTAGAGCACAAGCTGACTTATTTGCCAGGAACTTTTGATATGCTTTCTTCTTTTCCTTCACTGCCTCTTTAACTTCCTGTGTCCACATTGGAGTTATGATTTTTCTATCCTTGCATACAACCTCACCACATGCCTCTCTCTGGCTGAATCAATCAGTTTCTTCAGGGCTTACCACTGAATCTCCAAGATTTGGTTCTTACTGTCAAATTCTTTCATTCTTTTCTTGAATAATATTTGTGTATTTTAGTCCACAGTTCACACCTGAGAGATGCTCAGCTTTTATTCTCTTTAAAACTTTCTTACATGTTCTTCTTTTCAATATGAAATTCAATTTTCTCCTGCTAAAGACTAAATGGTGATCATTTCCAATTTCAAATCTGCTGTGCACTCTGGTGTCCTGCACCAGTGGGAAAACAATAACATAGTTAATGAGACTTTTCTTATTCCTAGCCTCTTCTTTCCATGTGAATTTGTGCACATTTTTATGTTGGAACACTGTGTTAGTACTAACCAGTCCATGTGTCCTAATCAGGAATCCAACAGGTATTTGCCATTATTATTAAATTTGCTTTGCTCTTTTCTCCAAATTTTCACAATATATTTTTATATATCTGACAATCATTCCTACTCTGCTATTTAGATCCCCAACAAGGACCAATAATGTTGGAGTCTTGACAAGTAACAGACTGATTTGGAGGAAAATTGTAGATAGGAAGTTAGTAATGACGTAAATTTTTCATGTAGTACTATCATATCCTGTACACCCCTTGAGCGTAGATGTCAGGAATTTGATGATGATGACAAGGACCAATTTTTCCTTTTAAATTGTGTCAGTTGATTTCTCTAATGCCTCAAAAAATTCCTCCACTTCTACCTTAGTAGAACCTTCTGTGGGACCATAGGCACAAATAAGTCTCATTGTCTAGTTCCCATTCTCATATTTGCCCACATCACTCTACTTGAGACTGCCTGCCATTCAAGAAGATTAGACTCGTATTAAGCGTTGAATACTATGGCTACTCCTTCTTTTCCTTGATTGTCATTGCCTGAATATAACATTTTGTATTTATTGCTCAGAGAGTTCTCACCAGTTTTTGTCTTTTTTGTTTCAGTCATCCTTATTATGTCGATCTGATACTTATCCAATTCCTTATCGGCTATGGTACTTTTCAGCTAGCTCCATTTCTTCAGCATTCAGGCTTCTTATGTTGATAGTACCGATCTTGAATTCTGGTGATGTTGAGTTGGGATGTGTTTTCAGATTTGTTCCAGCAGCTGACTTTTCACTGTTTGCCCTGGTTTCCTGGCAAAAACAACGGGGGGGCCTTGTTTAAGCAGGCGACGCCCCAGCCAGGATGAAATTCTGTCATGTTGTACCATCATTTTAAATTTTGGTTTAAGCCAATAAGAATACAATTAGGTCAGCTAAATCCCAAATTGTCAGCCCATCCTCGTCCGTGCAGTATCCAGGTAGATACTCAACAGGGTGCACCACGAGAAGGTGAGGATTGGTCATTAGGTCAGAAGCCCTGGTCGGTTCTCCACATTCCTTTTAAGGCTATATGGAGGTCTCCTCTCAGTTATATAGCTTTGATCCTTAAGCACCCCAAAAATTATGAATATATATTTGAATTACCAAACTTGCAATTTGATATGCTGAAAGCTGATATATAAATCTGAAGGCTGCAGCTGTCATTCTTGTAGCATCAAACAGCATCTCAGTTAAGGATGTGACTGTTTTGCCACAAGTTGGTGACAGCGATCATGCTGTACTGACCAGGGAAGTAACCAACTATATGGATGTTCCAATCAGGACAGGTTACATGCTGAACTACAAATCTAGAAATTATAACAAACTCAGGAGAATACTTTGTTTAGTTCCCTGGTATCAGTTAGTCAATAGGAAGTATATATCAGCTGTGCATGAGAAGCTCTAAAAATATGCTTAAATGATGCAGTATCTGAATATGTTCCTAGAATATGAAGAACAAATAGGATGGGAGTAAAACAGATGCACAATCCTATTAAGCAAGAGATCCATAATAATAAGAAGATATGAAAAGAATATTGTGAGAATAACAGTGAGAGAAGTTATGAAATATATTAAATGCAGGTAAGATAGTTACTAGTACTATACGAAAAGCTAAGTTGGAATATGAAAAGAAATTGGCTGCACAGACTAAAGGTAATCAAAAAAAATTTGATGAAGAGATGGAGGTTCTAATGCTGGTGCATAACCTGGAAATTTGACAACAGGGACAGATGGAATATTAGTATGTTTGCCAAAGGAATGTTCAATCAACTAGGCCCTTAACATGTTTGTATCATCTGAGTATTAACTCATGAAAGATCATTCCAGCGCAAAGACCGATGTATCTAACTATCGACCTATCAGTATCTCTGGCATGATTGTGACGATTTTAGAAAGTTAGTAAGAAGTCACATACAGCAATGAGTGAACAAACAAACTACACTTTGCAAGGAACAGCATGAGTTTACTAAAGGTAAAGGAAATATACTATGACACTGTTTGATTTTGCTAAGGCATTTGATAGTATACTACATGAAAGGCTGTTATATAAACTGAAGAATATGGGACTGAAATATAAACTACTGACTTGGATAAGTAGGTGGCTGACAGACAAGTATCTGAAAGTGGTATATGGGAAGGGAGTGAATCTTCTGGATTTAAGGTGACCAGTGGTGTGCCCCAGGGAACAGTCCTCGGACCATTGTTGTTGTTTAATCCATATATCAGTGATATTGGAAAAAGACTGCTGGGAAATCTTCAACTGCTTGATGATGATGCAAAGATAGGCAGAACAAACAATAATGTTAGCCATCAATTCAATGTTAGTAAATGAAAAGGTATGTAATCTGGTGTGATGAGACATCCAACAGCATATTATATTGGTGGGATTATGCTTGGAATAACTGACGAGGCTAGATATACTGGAGTTATCGGGGACAGGAATTTGAAATTTAAGGGTCACATATCAAAAATTGCAAATTACAACTTAGAGGATAATTTCAATATTGAAACAAACATTGACATGTAAGGATAAGTTATTTTGTCTCTTTACAAGGATTTGATAAGACCATACCTGAAACACTGTGTATAGATTTGTCTTCTGTGTTCCATAAGAATAAAGAAGCTGCAAGGAAAAGTTACAAAGATGATAGGGATTATGGGGTATACATTACAAGTATGGATTGAGAGCATAAGACTGCAGACACAGACAGGAGAAAGATGGGTAATGTGATAGAGATCTATAAACTTTGGAGAGGGCATACGGGATATCAGCTGATAAAATTTTTCATTATATGAAAGGTGGAGAAAGGGGACATTTGTGGAAGTTCTGTTTGTGTGCTGTTAAGAAAGGGGTGAGAGGTATTTTTTCTGTCAGAAACACAAGTGAGTGGAACAGTTTGCCTGTTGAAGTGGTTAGTTCATCCAGCATGAATTTGTTTAAGAGACGGTATGGCAGTTGGTGTAGGTGACGTATGGCTTCTCTCAACGAGTCCTTGATTCTTTGGAAGTCTAATAATACTAACAATAATAATAATTTTCCTTCCCTACAGAGATCAAAAATAAATCAAAAAATTAGGTACAGAAAGAAAACACCGTGGTTATCATTACTTTTATAAAATTATCATACACATTTTTGTTTATTTCATTTATGAAAGAGAATTCTAAATCCTTAATATATTCCATTACATATTTCTGTATGAAATGAAGTTGCAGGCATATCAACAGCATTCAAAATGCAGATTTTGCATAAAGCATTACAATATTTTATTTCATCTTTACACTTGCTGGTGATTTCCAAAAAATTCAAGATTAAAGAATTAGCATGAGTTTTTTTTTTTCTTGGAAATAAACTCTGAAACCTGCAAGGTAATTTATTTCTTCAGGTACAAGAATAGAATGATAGGGCATGGGACACTGATAATTCTTGGAATAATTTTAACTTATTATGTTGAAATAGATTGTTAGGAAACTAATGTTCCTCATACTACAATAAAACATCTCTTATATTTTATGTTTAAATCAGTGCAATATCATTATTTATCTTTGGATCCTTTCTTTTTCAGGATTCTGAAAGTGTAGATGTCTAAGTGAATAAAAATCCCATTGTTTATTTCAAAGTGCATAAAAATAAATCTGTATATGTTTTCAAGAAAAGGCAATTTCTTGAAAAGGTTTTCAAGAAATGCTTCTAGAAATTATCTTCATGATAAATCACTCATACATATCCTACTAGAGGTTGTTTTTTACATAGCTATGATTTTGACAGTAAGCAAATATAAGCACATTGTTGTCATGTTTCGTCCAATTTGGCAAGTAAGGAAGAAGATGATTTATCTGTGACTAAACATTAAATGCTAAAGGTAATTCAAAAATACTCAAAGAAATTTTCACATAAATTTTAATAAAATTACACACGCTCCATCTTTTAACATCAGTTTCCCTTTTCTTCTGAATCCAATTAAGTTCCTTTCTAGAAATTGTAGAGTGCTCTTCAGGGGTATTAGAAACAGCATATATCCAAATGAGAAACCATACGCATCCAAACAGACCTTAAAAAGAAAAAAAAAGTGTGTGTGTGTGTGTATGTATATATATATATATATATATGTATATATCATAAATTTATGAAAGATTTTGTTTTAAAAAAAATACAAAGCAAAAAATTTCATTATACTAGAAAAAAATTTTAATTTTCCAAGAACATTGAAATTTATATTAAATGTGATCACAAGGAACCGTTAACACAAAACACCTTTTATTCTCAGCATTATCCGTTTTTTCAAAGAAACAACATTTCAAAATTTATTTTGATACGTTAGAAAATCAATTTGTTAGAAAAGTCATAGGAAGACTTTTGGTAAGAAAATAAATATCAGGAAAGTGAAAAATATTCTAGAGGCTATTGAAAGAGCTTAGAAATAGAGGTCTTATGTCATCACTATTCTTATATTTTCTTTTAGCATTTATTCTTGGTTTAGTTTAATTATAATCCTGCCTCTCTACAATTACCATTAGACTCTTCCAATATTTTACCGACTTAAATATCTCTATCACTTCCCATGTTCTTGTACTATAAGGGAGACAAAATAAACTACTCTAGCCGATCTCTAGATTGTACACATGCTTATTCTAATTAGAAAAGATTAATCCTTGACAAAGAAAGAATCCTTTAATCTAGCTGTCTGGGGCAGTCCCTTTTCGGATCTTGACAAAATTTATATTTTTATGCTGCACCAGCCAATATTCCTATAACAGAAGAGACTCTTATTCAGGGGAACCTTTCCAGATTTTTTGAAGCACATTTGTGAACAATTTAGTACCCTCACTCATAAAACTAAACACTCTACTAAGTTATATGATCTTTGTTTGCAGTTGTGACCTCTAATACAACATATTATACTTTCCTTCCCTTTCCCACTATGGTTCAGATTTTATGAGTGGTAGTTTTGGTTCATATTACAGGCACCACGCAGACATATAAGAAACAACATATTTATTGGGAATCTTAAATCATATACAGCTAATCATATCTCACATTCAAATAAGTCAATGCTATATTCAATCAAACTATGTGAAATTAACTAACATTCTAGTACTTGAAAAAAAACACATTCCTTTAAGTTAAATCATTAAACTCACATATTATATACACTAAATAGATCCAATTATCATTCTGCTTTCAAGGTTGTTTACACACACTAATTATGACACAAACTTCTATAATCATTCCTGGACAATCTGTCTAAGGGAAATTATCTGCTACTAAACAAATATTTAAAGTTCTCTAATTCAGTCCACACTTGATTATTACTTTATGAACTTCCTTTTCCTATCTAACGGGGAACAAATATCAAAATCTCTACATTACCATGTCTGCAATAAGATCTCCAGGACCGTCTGTTTCTACCTCCTTTATCATAACATGACACGTAACTTCCATAAGCTTGTGTCCACGTGGTGGGATCTTAACTAGTCATCCACTGAAACATCTGCTCTGCTCCTGGCATTATGTCCACGTCATTCTGGTTCTGCTTTCGATGATTCCTGGCATTCTGCCGTAGGAACGTGGGATACGTCCATGATTCATTCAGACGAAATCTTCAGCAAAAGAACGTGGACAACACATGGCGATATTCTGTGCTTAGCGCCGTCCGGACATCGAGGGGATAGGCTCACTGTCCGATATCGGAATAGTGTCTCGAATTCATCCGAGATCTACAGGTCCACGGGAAGGAATGAACAAGCAAAAAAGGAGCGAGGGAGGGGTGCAAACTCCTTTTATTCTCTTTAGCTTTTGCACCCTCTTTTGGCCTGAGACTGACCTGCCTTGACCACCGCGATACGGTACTGCACGTGTTTTTCGAGTAGTGTCTTCACAAAATTGAGCGTGCGTCATCTTCCAAGATTAACACTGCCTCAGGCTCGCCATTTGCCCTAAGGCTCGCATGTGACCCTTGGACTATTGTTTACACTGTGTCTGCTACTTCATTGTACACAAAAAACCTTATAAGAACTATATTTTTATACAAATTCTCTACATGATTTCTGGAGATTAACACTAAGTTCTGTAATTCTGCATAAAGAGGTAACATTCTAACTTTATTTACAACAGACATTTCATTCTTTCTACTCGAGTACAAGCTCTTTTTTCTTATCTATTATTTTAGACTTGTTAAATCCTGAATGAATAAATTCCTTTCAAAAATGTTTTATTCAGGATGTAACAGAGGAAAGAGTACTGTAAAAGGAATCAGAGATGATAATGGTGACATGAAAATTAAAGATATTCTAGATGTCTGGAGTAATTACTTTGAAAGAGAGTCATCAAAAACCTGAAATGTAGAAAGGTAGCTAGAGTAGATGAAATTCGGCTAGAAATGCTCAAATATGGAGGTATGAAAGTTTTACAGTGGCTGCATTGCATAACTCAGAAGCCTGGTGAGAGGGTCAAATTCCAGATGATTGGAGCAGAGCTCTCATAGTACCCATACATAAAAAAGGGAAATAAAACTGAATGTGAGAATTACAGAGATATTTCCTCATTGAGTGCTCCTGGTAAGATTTATGCAAGTATACTTCAGAAACAATTACGAAAAATTGTGGAAGGGAAGCGTGGTGAAGAACAAACTGGATTCAGGCCAAATAGAGGTTGTCGGGATCAGATTTTCTCACTTAAAGTAAATAGTTGAGAAATCTTGGGAATATAACAAGGATTTGTATTTAAGGGTTGTTTTTTAAATCTGGAAAAGGCATATGACAAGGTGCCAAGAGGAAAGCTCTTCAAAATGCTACAGTTATATGGTGTAAATAGGACATTATATTGAGCAATACATAGTCTCAATTTAAGGTGTAAGTCAGCAGTTAGACTTGAAGGAGGTACAGTGAGATGGTTTGAGATAAAATCAAGTGTGCGACAAGAGTACTCATTATCTCCACTGTTATTCATTATCTATATGGATATCATTATGAAGAAAGTGGTATTCAATCTGATATCAAAATTAGTGATGTTAATCTTAGCTTGTGTAGCTCAGTAGAAGTGGCGTTTGCACTCTATGGCGCTTGACTGCACGAAGAAAGCATTTGGTGGTTTGAATCTAGTCACCGACTAGAGGAAATTTTCCTAAGCCTTTTTTCGACCGGTTTCCGAGTTAGTCGATCTCTGGCACGGGCTAGCAGGTTTATTCTCCTGGAAACTCGGTTTTTTCGTCCCGTAAACTCAAGAAAATCGACCGTCGAACCCACACTATTTTAAGACATTAAAAATATTGTGTTAGGGACCACGAGATGGCAGCACTAGCTTGCCACCTTCTTCACTGCATACCGATGAATCAGTGATAACCTTTGGCCAGCTATCTCTCTGATTGGCTACCAGTGGAGACTGAAATGCCCACTCAGTCTCCAAACATTAGATAGGGTAAATGGCCCCGCCTACTCCCTATACAGGAACAAATAGGCGTTAGCTGATTTTTTTTTTTTTTTTTTTTTTTATCTGAGCTCTTTACTTTATGCAGATTATGTTATTCTTCTGAATAAATCCAGTACAAATTTGCAAGATTCCATGACTAAATTGAATAACTGTCATAATGAAATTGATATGAAAATCAGAAATAAAAAAAACAAAGACAATATGATAATAGGCAGAAAAATTTAAAACATCAACTGTATCCTGAATGGTGAATCTATAGAACAAGTAAAACATTTCAGCCGTTTTGGTACAATTTTTAGTGAAGATGGTAAATTAAATATGGAAACAGACAGCAGAATTAGTAAAGTTGTATGGTAGGAAGTCAGATGAATAAATTTATATGAAATAAGAAAGAAATTAGTGAAAACACTAAATTAGCTGTATACAAGATGGTGTTGAAATCAATTTTAACAGGAATACATTAGTAGAGCTAATCTCAGATGGTATGGTCACTTAAACAGAATGGTAGAGGAAAGATGAGAAAATAAATATTCTTTGCCAGTTTGACAGGGAAAAGACCCAGAGGATGACCAAAATGTAGATGGACCAACACAGTAAAAAGCATCTTAAAAGGCAGAAATATAAGATCTGATAATATTGGAATCTTGATAGATAACACTTGGGGCATGGGTCCCATGCTACCAAGTGCGTCCCCGGGTTGCAGATAGGGGAATGGCCTCTGGATACAGAGGTTAGCTGCGAATAAACAGGCAAACCTGTGAATAAGCAGTCGTGGACAATGGGACGGCATCTACCAACAGGAAGTGGCGAGATAGACAGTGGCATGGTTATCTCTATAAAAAGCCACACATTTCCACTGACGGGGATGCGACATATAACCGCCATTAAATAAGTTACAGCCCGCTGGAAGTTGGGGCAGCAACAATTTTCATCCTGATCAGCGGAAGATCACCATAAGTGACAACGGTGTAAAAGATACTGTGGTAGGCGGATAATCACGAGGAATGAGAAACGGCTAGCACACTGAGCCTCTCTAGAAGGCTATTGCTGGACAAGGAAGGCAAGGGTATACCACCTTGTTCTATTTTTCCCTAGTAAGATAGCAGTATGGATGGACATTCTAAAAGATAGTAAAGCGCACAATGGCTCAATACTTGTGCATGGCAGGGGAAGAAGCAAGGCTTCCCAGGTCGTAAACCAGCGAAATCCTTGTACATTCATTGGGACATGGAATGTGAGAACCCTCCTACAAATTGGAAAATTGGAAAATTTGAAGAGAGAAATGGATGGATTAAAAATAGCCATATTGGGAATTAGTGAAATGAGATGGACTGGAACTGGAAACTTTTGGAGTGGTGATTACAGAATCATTTATTCGGGTGATGAGACAGCAAAAAATGGAGTCGCGGAGGTTCTCAATAAGGAATGGGGAAGAAGAGTAATCAACTCAGTAAAATGTAGTAGCAGATTGATAATGGTAAAACTAGAAGCAAAACCAACAAATATTATAATAATACAAGCTTACATGCCTACTAGCGACCACAGTGGTGATGAAGTTGAGAGAGTATATGTAGATATTAAGAATCTAATCAAACTGACCAAGAAGGAAGATAATCTTATTGTCATGGGGATTGGAATGCAGTCATTGGTGAAGGCAAAGATCGTAGAGAGGTGGAAAAGTATGGACTTGGATGCCGAAATGAAAGAGGAGATAGACTTTTGGAGTTCTGCCACCAATTCAATCTGATCATTACTAATACCTGGTATGAAGTACCAAAAAGAAGAAGGTATACTTGGAAAATGCCAGGGGATATAGGAAGGTACCAAATACATTATATTATGACAAGAAATAGATTTAAAAATTAAGTAAAATCATGCAAAAGTTACCCTGGAGCTTATGTTGATAGTGACCACAATTTGGTTTTATTGAAATGTAATCTGAAATTTAAAAAGTTGTCACAACCATGGTAAAGGCCCAAATGAAACATAAGTAACCTGAAAACAGAGGAAAACTGTTTTAATGAAAGCATTAAAATGGGAGAGAGGGGAAAGAAAAACAGAGGAAAAATGGATTCATTTGAAGGACACAATCATCAAGGATGCCAATGACTGCATAGGATTAAGCAAGAAGCAAATAAAAAAACCATGGATCACCCAGGACATTCTAGATCTAATAGATGAAAGAAGAAAATACAAAACCTCCCTAAAGGAAGAAAGCAAAGATAAATATAAACATATAAAAAATATGATAAATAGAAAGTGTAAAGAAGCAAAAGAACAATGGAATACAGAGAAATGTAAAGAAATAGAAGATCTAACAAAGGCTGGAAGAATCGATAAAGCTTATAACATTATAAAAGGAATAAGCCAGCAAAACAAGACAAGAAGTACAATTATCAAAAATAAACAGGGGAACATACTTATAGATAAGTAAGAAATTTCGGAAAGATGGAAGGAGTACTTAGAAGATCTATATAGTGAAAAAGATCTAGATGCCAAGGCTATAGAAGCTGAAACAAGACTTGATATGGAAGAAATTGGTCCGACTATATTAAAAGATGAATTTGAATGGGCACTGAATGAATTGTCAGCCAACAAGGCACCAGGCACTGATCCCTTAAGAATTAATAAAATACTCAGGAAACATAACTAAGGCATACCTTTTCAAGATCATAAAGGATATTTATGAAACAGGGATCATCCCCAAAGATTTTACACAACATTCTATCATATCCATTCCTAAAGTAAATAATGCAAACAAGTGTGAAAATCATTGAACAATAAGCTTAATATCACATGCTTCGAAAATACTACTCAAAATTATACAAAAAAAGACTAACAAAGAATGTTGAAGAATATGTTGGCAATGACCAGTTTGGATTCAGGAAATAGCAGGGGACAAGAGAAGCAATACTAGCTCTAAGAACAATTATTGAAAGAAGATTGGAGAAGAATCAAAATACTCTGATAATCTTTCTTGACTTGGAGAAAGCCTTCGATAGTATTGACTGGAATCAAATGTTTCACCTCCTAAAAACAATAAAGGTAGATTGGAGAGATAGAAGGCTCATATTTAATCTTTACAAGCATCAAGAAGCCCTAATAGAAGCAGCCAACAATACAACAAAAACCGCAATAGCAAAAGTACGTAGAGGTGTAAGACAGGGGTGCTTTCACCCATATTGTTTAATCTGTACATTGAAGATGCAATAAATAAACTGAAAGAACTAATAGAAACTGGAATTAAGATAAATGGAATTGATATTAATTGATGGAAGAAATCTTCATACAGTACAGCCTAAAAATTAATTATAAGAAACAAAATTATTAATTACAAGTAAAGCAAATCCAATGAAAATAAACCTAGAAATAAATAATAACCTACTACAACAGGTATCCTTTTTTAAATATCTTGGAAGTCTTATCACAGAAGATGGAAGAAACTCAGATATTAAAGCACGGATAATCCTAGCCAAAAAAGCATTCTATAACAGAAGAAATATTTTTACCAGTAAAGGACTTAGCATCCAGCTCAAAAAAAAGCTAGCGAAAACATACATAAGGAGCATTGCATTATATGGTTGTGAGGCCTGGACTCTAACAAAACAAGACATGAAAAAGTTCAAGGCATTTGAACTTTAGTGTGCTGGAGAAAGATGATGAAAATTAGTTGAACAGAAAAGAAAAGTAATGAAGAAGTTCTGAATATAGTTCATGAAGAGCGGTCATCAATGAAACACATCAATAAGAGAAGAAAAAGCCTAATTGGACACCATTTGAGGAATGGGGGACTGATTACAGAAATAATGGAGAGGACTGCAGAAGGAAAGAGGCCACGAGGCAGACCAAGAATTTTATATATAAATAACGATGCTAACTGGTGCTAAGAGTTATGAAGAGATAAAAAGGAAGTCACAAGATAGGATGTTGTGATGTGCTGCTATATTTACCAATTTTCGGAGTGAGGCACCAAAGAAGAAAGAAGAAGAGACAGATAACAGGTTAATTTGGAGGAAAATTGTTGATCAGAAGTTAGTAATGGTGTAACTTTTTCATGTAGTACTATCATAATAATCCTGTATGCCCCCGAGGGTACATATTAGGAATTTGATGATGATGAAAACCTATTTGTTCGGTGTAACTTTTTCATGTAGTACTATCATAATAATCCTGTATGCCCGCGAGGGTACATATCAGGAATTTGATGATGATGAAAACCTATTTGTTCAGAATTTTATTCTTTGAATTGTAGGATATACAAAATATTAATTATAAGAATATATGTTAGGAAACATGGAACCAAACAAAATGTATAAATAAATTACTGTAATAGTATGGGTATAGTCATCATAGATGCACATCATTAATGGCTTAGTGATATTCATGTTATGTATTTATCCAAATCAATATAACAGTGTATGTTCTGCAAAGATCTCAGTCCAAGTTCTAGTATGCCAATTCAAGGAACTGTAACCATTCAATATCATGTTTGATGAACATATGAAACACAATCACCTAATCAGAAAAGCACCATTAATCAATGGTTTACTCAGTTTAGGGAAACAGGAAGTGCCTTAATGCAAAATCACCAAGATCATGCACATCTGAAAACACAGCAGAATGCATCCAGACAAAAAAATCTACAAAATTTGCTGCATAAACATCTAAGATTATGCATGTGCGGGCGCACACACATACACACACAAATATTTCGCTGAAATAAAACTAGCCACCAAGCATTCAGAAAAAGTTGAATATGTAAATATCATTATTTTTATGTCCCCCCAAGTGGGGTACAGGATATCATATTATTTAACAAAATAATTTACTTGCAGGCGTAAACTTCTGTGGCTAATTGGTTCAAAAGACATATTTCGGTGATTACACCACATTTTTTTATTATTCAGTTATATAAAACACTGAAATAATAGTTCCCGACAAGTTTCGTAAATCGTAGGATTTACATCTTCAGGGGTAAATAGTATAACTTAAAGTTTAAACAAGAGAATTAATAAATACAAATCATAACCATCTGGCTATTCATAAAACTCAAATAACAGAATGCAGATATATAACGTTATTGACGTTGAACAATACTGGTGATAATGATGAACATGGGTTCATCATTATCACTGGTATTAGCAAACCTATTTATGGAAAAATTTGAAAACAATGCTCTTAAGAATTACCATAAAAAACCAAAAATATGGCTACACTATGTGGACGATATTTTCATCATATTCAGTGGAACAACAGATGAACTTATCAATTTCAAAGATTATCTCAACATTTGCACAACACCATAAAATTCACTTTAGAACAAGAAAAAAATAAAAAACTTCCTTTTCTGGATATTCTATTAGAAGTTAATGAAGAAAGTAAACTCTCCTTCTCAGCATATAGGAAGCCGACAAATACTGGAAGATTTCTAAATGCAACCTCACACCACCATCCTTCACAAAAAATAAACTTAATTAAAACTCTTCGAGACAGAGCATACAATATCTCCAGCACACAAGAAAGATGTAATGAAGAACTAAAATACTTAACACAAATCCTCCAACAGAATGAATATGAAACAAAAACCATCAAGAAAATCCTTAAAATGCCTCCAGCTAACAACACAATAAAACAGGATTACAAAAACGCAATCTCGCTTCCTTATATCAAAAATGTTACAGACAAGCTAGCCAAATTAATGAACAAACACAACATAAAAGTAGCCTTACTTCCTATGGAAAAAATCTCAAGATTCCTACATCCACCAAAACCATCTCATCATCCTCTTAAAAAACCAGGAGTCTACAAAATCCATTGCTCTTGCGAGATTTGCTACGTAGGACAGACAGGAAGATCTGGAGAAATCTCAGATCCATAAGTTAACTCTGGTTAACTTATGGATCTGAGAGCTGAGTCAGAAGTAAAACACTTGACCAAAGACTAGAGACCACAGATACGAGAGTCCTGAGAAAGATTATAGGCGTGAACAGATGGCATCAATGGCAATATCATATTAAAAACGAGGATATTAGGAAAGAACTTGACATTGCCAGCATCCAGGAATGCGTTAGCAGAGCTAATCTCAGGTGGTATGGTCACTTAACCAGAATGGGCGAGGAAAGATTAGCAAAACAAGTGTTCTCTGCCAGGTTGGCAGGAAAATGACCCAGAGGAAGACCAAGATATAGGTGGATTGATACGGTCCAAAGTGCCTTAGATGATAGAAATATAAGATCTGATAATGTTGCAGTCTTGACAAGTAACAGACTGATTTGGAGGAAAATTGTAGATAGGAAATTAATAATGATGTAAATTTTTCATGTAGTACTATCATATCCTGTACACCCCTTGAGGGTACATAGCAGGAATTTGATGATGATGACAAGGACCAACTTTTCCTTTTTCATTGTGTCAGTTGCTTTTACTAAAGCTTCAAAAAATTCCTCCACTTCTACTTTAGTAGAACCTTCTGTGGGCTCATGGGCACAAATAAGTCTCATTGTCCAGTTCCCCATTCTCATATTTGCCCACATTACTCTACTTGAGACTGACAGCCATTCAAGAAGATTAGCCTCATATTTTGTGTTGAATACTATGGCTACTCCTTCTTTTCCTTGATTGTCATTGCCTGAATATAACATTTTGTATTTATTGCTCAGAAAGATCTCACCAGTTTTGGTCTTTTTTTGTTTCAGTCACCCCTATTATGTCGATCTGGTACTTATCTAATTCCTCAGCTAGCTCCATTTCTTTGCCATTCAGGCTTCTTATGTTGATAGTACCGATCTTTAACTCTGGTGATGATGAGTTGGAGTGTGTTTTCCGATTTGTTCCAGTAGCTGACTTTTCACTGTTCGCCCTGGTTCCCTGGCAAAAACAACGGGGGCCTTGTTTAACCGGGCGACGCCCCAGCTGGCATGAAATTTTGTCATGTTGTACCATCATTTTTTTTTTGGTTTTACCAATAAGAATACAATTTGGTCAGCTAAATCCAAAATTGCCAGCCCATCCTCATTCGTTCAGTATCCAAATAGATACCCAACAGGGTGCACCACGAGAAGCTGAGGATTGGACATTAGGTCAGAAGCCCTGGTCGGTTCTCCACATTCCTTTAAAGGCTATGTGGAGGTCTCCTCTCAGTTATACAGCTTAATTGTTTTAATTCTAACTCCATTCTCTATACTACTAGTTTAATATTTTTGTTAATTTTTCTTGTTCCATATGCTAAAAATTGGCCTAAATGTTTTACTTATTCTATAGGTTCTTCAATGAGAAATTGCAGTTGATATTTTTCATATTCCTGACATTTTCATCTTTTTACTGCAAAATCTTCCTACCCAATTTATCATTCACAACAGACGTTTAATGGATACAAGCTTTTTTTAGTGTAACTCCCACCCATGAAAGGCTGTAAACATAATATCACCGATGAAATAAGGATTTTTTAATTATACATTTTTTCATCATCCTCTTCAAATTCCTGATATGTGCACTCAAGGAGATGGAAAAGATACTATGTTAGTATATATGATTAAGTTCACATTATTACTAACTTCCTGTCAACAATTTTCCTCCTAATTAGTCTGATCTGTTAGGACTCCAACATTGTCAGATTTTTTTTTTTCAGTCTAAGGTACTTTAAACTACATCGAACCACCTAGAGCTTGGTTTTCCTGACATTAAACTCCAGTATTGCTAACATTTCCTCTTCCATTTTGTTTACATAACCATAGAAACTCCGCTCACATTCTGCTGTCATTCTGAAAAGACAACAATGATAGGTTCCATCCTCATATCTTCATTTTTAATATTATTCTGCCATTGATGCCACTGCCCAACCACTAAAATTTTTCTCAGAATTTTCATGTCTATGGTCTCTAGTCTATGAATAACTATTTTTGTAAATTTGCTCTCAGGTTCATTACTTAAAATTCGTTTTCTCTACAGTGTCCTTATCTATGAGGATAACATAGTGTTTCATCTATGCAGGGAGATTGTTTTTTTTTTTTTTTTGCTCTACCAAGTTCCATATTTGGTTTTCCAGTTTCTTGCTAGTTTAACTATTTTCTAGGTCCATTCTAATGACATGTTGATTCCATTCCAATTTTCTCTTTTTTTTATCTATGCATTTATGGATTGTAATTGACATTCTTCAGAAATCTTTTCATTTTTCATCATCATCAAATTCCTGACATGTACCCTCAAGAGGTGTACTTGCATCATTACATGAAGAACGTACATCATTACTAACTTCCTATCAACAATTTTCCTCCAAATCAATCTGTTATCTGTCAAGACTCCAACAACACCAAATCTTATATTTCTGTCTTCTAAGGCACTTTTTACTGTATCAATCCACCTATATCTTGGTCTTCCTCTGGGTCTTTTTACTGCCAAGCTAGCAGAGAACACTTTTTTGCTAATCTTTCCTCTCCCATTCTGTTTAAGTGACCATACTACCTGAGATTAGCTCTGCTAACAATGTCAAGTTCCTTCCTAATATCCTCATTTTTAATTATTATTATTATTATTATTATTTGATACCTCCAGGGAGTCCAAAGACTCATCAAGGGAGGGCACCTGCTCTACAACTCTGTCTCCACCACTCAATCCACCAACTGACCACAACTACCCCAAAGCTATCTACCGCCGACCACCACCACTAGTATTTCCACAGACAATTACAAACATCCATGCCCATGGCAGGATTCAAACCTGCAGTCTTTTTGCTGGAGAGCAGATATGCTAACCACTCGGCCAGCCTGGCTGGCCGAGTTGTTAGCATATATGATACTGTTATGACATTGCTATATCTTGATATTAATATGATATTACTGTAAAATCTCTTATGATATGTGACTTTGTAACTTATCATGTTCGTTTTTACATGTTTTTTGTTTAGGAAAATGATGTATTAGAGAAATGTTAATTTTTGTAATAATCTTATGAGTCTTTGTTAAAATAATGACGTTATCATGTAACAATATTAACTCATGTTAAATCAGTAAGTCTAATTATAAAAATAGTGAAGAATTCTAAGAATTTCCATGGATAGAGAATTCTAAAGATGCACGAAGAATGACGTCAGCATGTCCAAAGGTCAATACATGACCATTTTCGAGAGACATGCATGTGAACAAGGAATGTTTGAGCATATATAATGCAAGTCATTGAGGAGGAAGTTTCTCTTGGGGTTTTCTAAGCCTTCTCTCACATGAGTCTGCTATCATGTAAGGTTCTTGTTGGAAATTGAAAGAGAAGGAAGTTTGTCTTAGGGTTCTCAAACCTTCTCTTACCTGGTTCCATCATCATTATGCTAGGTTTGCTGTCAGCAATCTAAAGAGAAGCATAATGGGTTTTGAGTCTTCTGCCTGGGTCCATCGCCACATGAGAAGTATTGTGTTGATCATCTTGAAAGGAAAGAGCTGTACATGGCCACCAAGTCAAGGGTCCTATACAGCAAAGAATAATAGATGACTTGGACAAGGAAGAAATTTAGCGGGAAAATCAGAAACAAGCCAGCAGATGAAAAGAAAGACAAGAAGAAGACTTACGTATGAACAAAAGGTTAATGTCAAAGAGAGTGTGCTGAACAAGAATATGATTATGAGATAATGTGTATTAATGTTGAATTAGGGTTAAACAAGGTATGCCTTATATTCAGTTAATGTTATGCTAGATTGTGAATTAGCTTAGAATGAAGGTTAGATTAGAAAGAATTAAAATTATAAAGAGAATTGTAATAACACTATATATACATATGTATACATCATGTAATGACACTGTATACATCATTCTGTAAATATTTCCTTTTGACTTAATTAAATGGTTTGTGAAGAACACATTGGACTGATTCGATCAATGCACTATCCTAAAATATTTGAACCAGTATAAGATAGAAGTTCATGGGATTTATAATTAAGCCATGACAAATTTAAAGTAAGGATATATATATATATATATATATATAAGCGGGGGAAATAAACGATATCTGCTTTGTCTTTGATTTAAGATCTTATAATCTCACATTCAATATATAGTCTAATTGGTGCAGTCGTAAAACCAATAAATTTGTTAGACTATAGAGCATGGGAAATAAGATATAGTAGAAATAGACTGATGGCAGCAGTCATCCATTCCTGAATAAGTAAATAAAAGAAATTAAAGACAAAGCAGGGTAATAATGCCGACTGGTTGGCTGAGTTGTTAACGTATCTGCTCTCCAGCCAAAAGGCTGTGGGTTCGAATTCCGCTTTGGGCATGGATGTTTGTAATTGTCTGTGAAAATACTAGTGGTGGTAGTCTACGGTAGATAATGTTGATGTAGATGATGAAGGTAGTTGCGGTTGGTGGAGTGGTGAAGACGGAGCATTGTAGAGCAGGTATCCTCCCTCGATGAGTCCTTGTACTCCCTGGAGGTGTTAAGTAATAATAATAATAATAATTATAATAATAGAAATATAGAACACTTAATAAATATAACACTGCCACTGACGCCATCTGTTCATGCCCCTAATTTTTCTCAAGACTCTCATATCTGTGGTCTCTGGTCAAAAGTTTTATTTCTAACCCAGCACTCAGATCCATAAGTTAAAATCGGTTTGAAATCAGTAAATTTATTCAGTTGACTTCCTACCATACCAGCTTCATTGATTCTGTTGTCTGTTTCCATATTTAATTTACCATCTTGACTAAAAATTGTGCCTAAGTAGCTGAAATATTTTACTTGTTCCACTATCACAATATCCTGTACATCCCTTCAGGGTATATGTCAGGAATTCGATGATGGTATCTAAATATGTGGAATTCTCAGTTAAGAAGAGATATAAGTGAAACTACAGAACCAGTGACTATGAGACAACTTGAAGCAGTGTCATGGCATACAAATCGACAAAGAGAGGATGCATGTCTGAAAAAAAGCAATGACTGCACAGATTACATTTCTTTAAAGTTCTAGCTATTTTTTCAGAGGTGCCCCAGATATAGGAAATAGTAACAGCATTACTATAATTTGTGTTGAGAAGAATGTGAGAGCAACAGTTATTTAGTTATTTTTGGCATTGTAGCCACTGGATAGGAAGGTAGAAGTTAGATGGATAAGTAGTAACATTATGCAGGACTGCAAATATAAAATAAAATACTGTGGGACATTAAGAGAGAAAAAAAAGTGATCAGAAAGCTCATGAGCAGTACAAGGCATAATGACCAGCATGGCAAGGGAGCCCTTCTTGGTTTAATTTCTTATTACAATAAGAAATTAGGCCAAGCAAGCTAAGTTGCAGGCTAAGCAGCGATTCATCTTCAAGTTTAATGGAATAAAAACAACATGATGTAGTTATAACACAGGTTCAATGATTCCAATATCTTGTCTCTGTCACAGAGAAATCATCTGGGATATGATATAAAAATTATAATAACCCACACACAAATAATAAGTAGATGTTAGATTAGAAGAGGGATGCCCTCTTAGGACCTCTTCTCATCCTTGGCTTGTTGGATAGGAGGTCTAATAAGTGTTTCTGAAGTCTTGGGAAGTTACACAACCATATTTACCAAGATTTGGTTGCTGTTGTTTTTTAAATTTGCTGCTGATTCCAAAAAAAAAAAAAATCTTTCAAGTGTGTATTTACTGTGGTAAGCATAGTCGTTTTTTTTGTTTGTTTGTTTTTTTCATTTGATTCTATGCAAGGTGTTCAAGGTCTAGCTAGATCTGAAGTGACCATAGTTATGGCAGCAGATATATTTCTGGTGTTACTCAAGATGGAATGTTAGTAGATGTCCCAGTTTGTCCATAATACAAGCTGCAAGAATAAGGAACTTGCATACACCTGAAACAGAGGAGGAGGAAGAGAGAGCTGATCCTTGGAGAGCAGAAAAGGGCAGCCAGGTTCACATGAGATATAAAAGTAGTGTAGAGATTGCATTTTTTTAAAGTTCTAGTTATTCTTTCAGAGGTGTCCCAGAATAGGAAATAGTAACAACATTACTGTAATCTATATGTTGAAAAGAATGTAAGAGAAACAATTATTTAGTTAATTTTTTTTTGACACTGTAGCCATTGGATAGGAAGGTATGACAAATAAATGACAGTTCAGCTATGAGGGCAGTCTTTCTGGAACAGAGGTTAGTGAATTTGTGAACAAGGATTTTTATGATAACATACTGTTAGGTGTGTGTGTGTGTGTGTGTGTGTGTGTGTGTGTGTGTGTGTGTGTGTGTGTGTGTGTGTGTGTGTGTGTGTGTGTGTGTGTGTGCGCGCGTGCGTGCACGTGTGTGTGTGTGAGAGGGGGGAGGGAGTGAATAATGGGAAGTTTGTGAACGTACCTATTGTGGATAGGCTTTCTGTAAACTACGAAAGAAAGAACTGCCATTGTAGAAGATGTGCAATTAGATAGAATGACTTGCAATTTCACATGGATGCTTATGACAGATGCACCAACTTAGAAAAATAAATAAATCTTGCAAACAGTGTTGCTATCTATGGTCGAGGCCAAGAACTTTTCAGACAACCCTCATATATGCATGCATGGAGTCAGATCATGAATGCTTGGTTCTTCACCATTTTTTCAACTGAGAGAAGGAACTCATCTAAATTTGATAAATAGACAGAGAGGAGACATGATAGAAACATACAAGTTAGTAAGGGGGAATCATACATTACAGATACAAGTGAGAATTTACAGCTTATAACAGGTAGAATCCAGAACCATACCTAGAAACTGAAGATACCTAGAAACAAGCATGTGAGGTCAAAGTTCTTCTCATGATGTATGGTAAGTGTGGAATTGCCTACTATTAGATGTTATGAGTGAATCTTTGCATAATGTATTCAAAGAAAGTTATGAAAGGTATTTAGGCATGAGTGACTAAAAAGAGCCATGATGATAATGATAGTTGTGTGAATCTGCACATGTGAATTTTTCTTATGTTGACTAGCAAACTCACTTCAAATTTTTTTTTGGAATATAAATCTGGGTCTTGAATTCTTGAAAAAAAAAATTTTTTTTTTTTCTCCCATAAAGACTTTTGTGAAACTCTGGTACAAAGTGAACATTTACAGCATTAATTTTTTTAACATCATGGAAATATTAAGTAAATGATTATTGTTTAACTAACAAATTAAGTAAATGATTGGGAAAAAAACACATGGAGAGCCTGTTGATGTGCAAAATAATAAAACAAAGCATTGGATGGAAACAAGCATTATTAAAAAACAGAATTTAACAGTAAAAAATCATTTAAATTAGCTCAGTCATTTCTCATAAATAATTCCAGTGCTCAAGGCTTAATCTCTTAAGAAAAAATAAACTAATAACCTAATAAATTTTCAACAAACAACAAAGATTAAATAAAATAAAAATCACCTAAAGAAAAAAGTTTAAATGCTAATATTTATGTGTTCTGCCAACAAAAATAAAAAAAAAATTTAATTAAAAAATATTTATTTATTTATTTAATGCAAAGTAACTATACAATTTGTCTTGGTTGGATGTTATAGAGATCTGAAAAGTCATTATTTTGACATAATATTATTTAAAATTGTTTGGTCATACAAAATCTAATTTGTTTAGCAAATGAAAAGAACACAAAATAAAAAATGGTTCATATTTATTTTGATGTCATGCTAAAACAGAAAGGTAAAAAAAAAAAATCTTTATAACCATCTGCCCAGGTACACTTCTGAAGTTCTAAATATTAATTTCATATATAATATGATAAAATATATAAGAATATCACTGAGAATGGGAAGATTAGCATATATTACAATGGATCCTCCACTATATTATATATGGTTAGAAGAAAGATTTATTTTAAATTATAATTGTGTTATAACATTCTCATCATTTTGAAGAAAATTATTAGATAAAAAATGGATTAAAATCAATATTTACCATACACATAAAATACAGAAGGCCATCCTCCAGCAAAACCATGTTCACACAATAATGCAGCAAGTGGTAAGGTAACAACAGTTCCAATAGTAGCCCCATTACTTGCAATAGACATCAGAGTACTGCGTTCTTGTACAGGAACCCAGTGTGAAAAGAGAGCAAAAAATGCAGGAAATGTTACACCCTAAAAAAATAAAATAAAATAAAATAATAATACACCTATTTAATACAAAAACAGCATTTAAACTAGGCAGAATGCAGAGTTAACTAAAATTTCAAAATAAATTACAATAGACAAGAAACCAAGTATAAGCAAACAAAGTTTGTGCATGACATCTTCACCTGTCTACTTCTATACAGAGGCTGTTGACTTCGCATCAATTGCTTCATTATTCCCATAATGCCAAACTCACTTCCTTTCATAAGCGTATATCGCTGTGCATTATGAGAAGAGTCACTAGTGAGCAGTGACCCTTATATACAATATATATGGGTCACTTGGATGAAGTGCATTTAACTTGGTGAGAAACTGTTGAAGTTTCTCTCTGAAATTTATTTTTAAAAGAAAAATAGCCAGAATGTATTACAAAATCAAATATTTTTACAATGTCTGAAGGAAATTCCTGTTGCAGTAATTCAATACTTTCAGATAACGGAACGTTTATAAATAAAGAAACAGCATCTAAACTGATTATCATATCCGAAATGTCCAAATGAAGATTTGAAATTTTTTTAAAATCCAAAGTATTTTTTATATAAGTGTCAGTTCTTCTAGTCGAGGAAGTGAGTAAATTTGATAAAAATTTTGAAATTTTGTAAGTGGGACAACCTATACAATCTACAACTGGCCTCAACGGAATGTCTGGTTTGTGAACTTTCGGAAGACTGTACAATCTAGGTGGACGACCAAAGAAGGTTCTCAGTTTTTTCTTTTGATCTTCATCCCAAGTAGATACATTGTCTATAAGAGAATTAAGTCTATTCAATTGACTCCCAGTAGGATCCGATGCAAGAGGCCAATAAGCTGAATAGTCGTGGAGTAATAGAGACATTTTTCTCTCATATTCTTTCCAATCTTGAATAACTACAGCCTTCCCTTTGTCAGCTTTCGTAATAATTATATTATTATTATTCTTCAGAGATTTCAATGCTTTAAATTCAGAATAAGAAAGATTAGGACAAGGAGGCTTGGCATTAAAAAGAATTTTCGCACATTCAAAACGTTTCCTTTTTGTTTCCTTTCGTCCGGTCAGAAAAATCTCCACCTTTCTCACTTCTCCTAAGGACAAGCTTCCACATCTTAATTATTCAGGTGTCTATCAGATTCCTTGCTCTTGTGGATTATCTTATTTTGGACAAACAGGAAGATCTGCCTCTGTTTGACTAGAAAAACATCAGTCTTACATTCAGTACCTTAAACCTGAATAGTCTGGACTTGCAGAACACCACATTAACCAGACACAGAGTTCACTGGAAAAAGACGAGAGTCCTTCACAAAAGTCGGTTCCTCATAGAACGGCTTTATAAAGAAACATGCGAAACTTTACTCCCCTCTCCTAACTTAAACCGATCCGATGGTTTACATCTATCCCCTTTATAAGAGATAATACTTTACAAATTGGCTAATCTTTCCTAACTTTTTAAAAAAAAAATAATAAAAAAAAAAATCAGCTAACGCCTTTTTATTCCCGTATACGGGAGTAGGCGAGGCCATTTAGCCCTATCTAACTTTTGGAGACTGAGTGGGCAGTTCAATCTCCACTGGTACCAATCGGAGATAGATGGCCCAAGGCTATCACTAATTAAGCGGTACACAATGAAGAGAGACGGCTCAAATGTGCCGCCATCTCGTGGTCCCTAACCTTAACACAATATATTTAATGTCTGAAAATAATGTGGGTTCTACGGTCGATTTTCTTGAGTTTACGGGACGAAAAACCCGCTTTCCCTTGCCAGAGATCGACTAACTTGGGAACCGGTCGAAAAAAGGCTTAGAAAAATTTCCTCTAGTCGGCGACTAGATTTGAACCACCAAACCCTTTCTTCGTGCGGTCAAGCGCTGTAGAGTGCAAACGCCACTTCTACTGAGCTACACAGGCCTAACTTTTTATTATACGTATAATTTTTTTTTTTTTAGGAAATTTTATTGACCTTTTTAGTTATCTTACTCTGACTGCTTAGGTGGTGCTTTTTGGAATTATCTGTTATTATTTAATTTGAACTTAAAAATGTACCGAAGATGCCTGTGACACACAGGCGAAAATTATACTAATAAAAAATCTTTTTACATGAGTTTTTCCGTCATTAATTTTGTAACAATATATATATCTAAAGGAAGTATGCTTTGCATTATGAAATACTGATGCAGTTGACAAAGTCAACAGCCTCCATATAGTGTAGACCAGTCATAAAGATACATCACATGTAAACTTTTCTCACACGTGGGTAAAAGATTAAAACAAAAATATAACTTTTTGTCTATTATAATTTACTTTGTATCAAGGTAGAAAAACTTTCTACAAAAAGTGTCCAATCATAATCTTACCTTAGTTCTGAAACTTCACTATAATCATTCATTTAGATACTAAATGAATGAGGATTGGTTGGCAATTTGAATTAATGATTAAACTAAATCTGTAATGGCTAAAATCTAAATAAGCATTATGATGGAAAAGAAAGTGTTTGCATAGAAACTACAAAAATGTTGTGTTGCCAGAACTGGTATGGCAACCTCACCAACCCTACATCCATCCCCATGTGCTGCAGTTTATTGATTCAAATTCCATGTGGTATCTTGTCAAGGACTTTTGCAAAGTCCAGTAGTATCACTGTAAACCCATTAACTTTATCCAACTCAGCTGTCACTGTGTTATATAAAATGTGAGCAAGTTACTGAGGCATGACCTACCCTTCACAAAATCATGTTTTCCCCCATAATCCTGATGCCTTTTCCTTTCCCTTGCTTCTGCACATTATGTAATGATGTACATGGGCAATGGCAATAAATATGCAGTGTCTGTCCCTTCCTAAAAAATATTAGCAAGGCTAAGTCTGACTTTTAAAGGGTTAAATGTAGAAATGTTTTGCCTGTGCCAATGATGGTTATATCATCTCTGTTACTGTAAAAAGCTGTTGGGCACAATGTTTACCCAATATGTGCTCTGCCCCCCCCCCCCAGATGGTGCCATTTCAACATCATATAAAGCTAACTCTTGGCATCATTCATCTCTACACCATATCATACTCAGTTGGCATTATTCCCATAGCATGGAAGCAAGCCCATATATAACCAATTCCAAAACTGACATGCCTACCAACAAACTATAAATCTATTGCTCTCACTTCAGACTGTTTAAATTAATGAAAAAAGTCGACAACAATCAACTTCAGACAGCACTCAGGTGAGAGAAGTAGGCTTATAGTCTGATGGTAGGCACTTATCACTTGAAGAGCTGTAAACTAATCAATATCTAGCCATATTGATTCAACTAGTAAACATCTACAGCAATCGTTTTTGCCTCCATCACCCTCCACCCATGACACACAACATCGAAAGTCTTGAAGAAACCTGTGCTGTTGCACTCAACATCTCAAGGCATTTGATAGGGTTTGGCATTGACGGTTTCTCAGCAAATTATCATCTTATGGTCTGCCTTCCATCCTTTGTAAATGAATGGTCAATTTTTTCTTAGGCCATTCACTGAATGTAATGGTGACAAATGTTCTCTCTACAGATTTTTCAATTAATGCAGGTGTTTCAGGGTTCTGTTATTTCACCACTTTCTTCCTCATATACACAAATGACCTCTCATCGAGCTCAAATCCTATCCACAGTTTTATTAAAGTCAGCAATCTCCATTCATGGGGTGCTTAAGGGCCAAAGCTGTATAACTGAAAGGAGACCTCCACATAGCCTTTAAAGGAATGCGGAGAACCGACCAGGGCTTCTGACCTAATGTCCAATCCTCACCTTCTCGTGGTGCACCCTGTTGGGTATCTACTTGGATACTGAACGGACGAGGATGGGCTGGCAATTTGGGATTTAGATGACCAAATTGTATTCTTATTGGTTAAACCAAAATATAGAATGATGGTACAACATGACAAAATTTCATGCCGGCTGGGACGTCGCCTGGTTAAACAAAGCCCCCGTTGTTTTCGCCAGGGAACCAGGGTGAACAGTGAAAAGTCAGCTACTGGAACAAATCTGAAAATAAACCCCAACTCAACATCACCAGAGTTAAAGATAGGTACTATCAACGTAAGAAGCCTGAATGGCAAAGAAATGGAGCTAGCTGAGGAATTAGATATGTACCAGATAGACATAATAGGGGTGACTGAAACAAAAAAGACCAAAACTGGTGAGATCTTTCTGAGCAACAAATACAAAATGTTATATTCAGGCAATGACAATCAAGGAAAAGAAGGACTAGCCATAGTATTCAACACAAAATACGAGGCTAATCTTCTTGAATGGCAGTCAGTCTCAAGTAGAGTAATGTGGGCAAATATCAAAATGGGGAACTGGACAATAAGACTTATTTGTGCCTATGATACCACAGAAGGTTCTACTAAGGTAGAAGTGGAGGAATTTTTTGAGGCTTTAGAAAAAGCGACTGACACAATGAAAAATGAAAAGTGGGTCCTTGTTGGGGATCTAAATAGTAGAGTAGGAAATGATTGTGAGACATACAAAAATATTTTGGGAAAATTTGGAGAAAAGAGCAAAGCTAATAATAATGCCAAATATCTCTTGGATTTCTGCTCAGGACATGGACTGGTTATTACTAACACCATGTTCCAACATAAAAATGTGCACAAATTCACATGGAGAGAAGAGGCTAGGAATAAGAAAAGTCTCATTGACTATGTTATTGTTGATAGTGATGTTTTCTCCCTGGTGCAGGACACCAGAGTGTACAGAGGATTTGAAATTGGAAGAGATCACTATTTAGTCTTGAGCAGGATAAAATTGAATTTCATATTGAAAAGAATGACATGTAAGAAAGTTTTAAATCGAATAAAAGTTGAGCAGCTCTCAGATGTGAACTGTAGGCTAAAATACACAAAGATTATTGAAGAAAAAATGAAAAGAGTTTGAGAACAGGAATCAAACCTTGGAGATTCAGTGGCAAACTCTGAAGAAAACATTGACTGATTCTGCCAGAGAGGCATGTGGTGAGGTTATCTGTAAGGATAAAAAAATCAGAACTCCCTGGTGGACACAGGAAGTTAAAGAGGCAGTGAAGGAAAAGAAGAAAGCATACCAAAAGTTCCTGGCAAATAAGTCAGCTTATGCTCTTAGAGAATATAGAGACAAATGCAAGAATGCTAAACACTGTGTAAAACTAGCTAAACAAAAGTCATGGGAGGACTTTGGTAAGAATATAGAAAATAAATATCAAGAAGGTGGCAAAATATTCTGGAGGGTGTTGAAGAAGCTTAAGAATGAAGGAAAGAGTGATGTAAAAGGAATTAGAGATGATAAAGGTGACATGAAAACTGGAGAAAAAGATATCCTTGAAGTATGGAGTAATTACTTTGAAAAACTGCTAAATGAAACAAGCAGTGATGACAGCACAGTGGTAAAAAACACTCACCAGGCATGCAGTCAGGAATACATATCCATACTAGAAGTAGAAAAAGCCATCAAAGGCTTGAAATGTGGAAAGGCAGCAGGAGTAGATGATATTCGACCAGTATACTTCTGATATACCACTCTTATACCATCATGCTGAAGTATGGTGGTATAAGAGTCTTACAGTGGCTGTACTGCATAGTTCAGAAAGCCTGAACAGAGGGACGAATTCCCGATGATTGGAGCAGAGCTCTCATAGTACCCATATATAAAAAGGGAAATAAAATGAATGTGAGAATTACAGAGGTATTTCCCTACTGAGTGTTCCTGGCAAGATCTATGCAAGTATACTTGAGAAATGGTTGAGAAGAATTGTAGAAGAAAAGCTTGGTGAAGAACAAGCTGGATTCAGGCCAAATAGAGGCTGTCAGGATCAGATCTTCACTTTACGACAAATAGTCGAGAAAGCATGGGAATATAACAAAGATCTGTATTTAAGTTTTGTCGATCTGGAAAAGGCATATGACAAGGTGCCAAGAGAGAAGCTATTCAATACGCTGCAGTTATATGGTGTCAATGGGGCATTATATCAAGCAATACTTAGTCTTTATTTGAGTTGTAAGTCAGCAGTTAGAATTGAAGGAAGTACAGGCAGATGGTTTAATGTAAAATCTGGTGTGAGATAAGGATGTACATTATCCCCTCTGTTATTCATTATTTATATGGATCACATTATGAAAGAAAGTGATATTAAACATGATATCAAAATTGGAGATGTTAACTTATGGATCTGAGAGCTGGGTCAGAAATAAAACACTTGACCAAAGACTAGAGACCACAGATATGAGAGTCCTGAGAAAGATTATAGGCATGAACAGATGGCATCAATGGCAATATCATATTAAAAACAAGGATATTAGGAAAGAACTTGACATTGTCAGCATCCAGGAATGCGTTAGCAGAGCTAATTTTAGGTGGTATGGTCACTTAAACAGAATGGGCGAGGAAAGATTAGCAAAACAAGTGTTCTCTGCCAGGTTGGCAGCAAAACGACCCAGAGGAAGACCAAGATATAGGTGGATTGATACGGTACAAAATGCTTTAGACGATAGAAATATAAGATCTGATAATGTTGGAGTCTTGACAAGTAACAGACTGATTTGGAGGAAAATTGTAGATAGGAAATTAATAATGATGTAATTTTTTTCATGTAGTACTATCATATCCTGTACACCCCTTGAGGGTACATGGCAGGCATTTGATGATGATGATGATCTCCGTTCATCATACTCATAAGATAAACCCTGTAACTCAAGTTTCAAGATTATTTATCCAAGTGTAAGGAAACAAAGTTTGTGCCTGAAGTATTTTCAGGACTGGGCCAAAATTAAATCAAGTATATAATTTCTTGGTTTCTTTAATTTAGAGTATAACCAAGTGGGAAAACTTCCAACAACTATCTCTATTTGAGACACTAATACGTCGAGATCCCAATTAACATCCAAGGCTACCAAATTGTGCCCAAAGTGAGCATCCCACCTGGTTAGGACTCTAGTCTTTCATCCCTGTGTTTCACTTTGTTTTGTGTTGCCTTTATGTGCATATGTGTTACGTCTCATATTGTACTCCTTGACGATGTCTCAGTGACTGCAATGAAATATTGGAAGAATTAACTAATATTTTAATCTTTTCTCATGCTATTTCACTCCATTAAGCTTTCTAACATGAGTTTCTCCCAGCACCACTTGAAGCCTTAACGCACAGATAACTAAAGGGTCATTATTTTGAAGGTCGTATAAACAGTAGATTACTGTAGTTTCACTCACTCAAAAAAAAACAATTCATCCTAAGCAAGAATGCAAAATCACATGGCATGCATTAGCGGTCATCAGGTAAAGAAGACTAGAGATGATTATTGGCAAAACTGAAACCTGAAATATTAAAAGATTTAATGAGCGATTTCCCATTGTCATTTAATATAAGTCCTTGGTTTCTGTTGAGAATCTGTGTGAATGGATAACTGGATTCTTTTAGGAGCCAGGAATAAAAGTTTTCTTCTAAATATGGCATGGTGGGCCAAACCAGATCTTTCTTTTAAGCTCAACATTGCCAACATGTTCCTTCTTTCTCACTTCAAATCCACACCTTGTCTGCCCTTTGTAGGTCAGACTGCATAAGCATGGTATTTTATAGATTCTAAGATAAAGTAAAAAGGGGGTTGGGGATACTGTCCTTGAGAGAGAAAGAGACCTAAGAAGGCTTAGGTCTCTCTCTCTCTCCCAAGGCCTATCTCTCCCTTATCCACATATGGCACTATTGTGCCATATGTGGGTAAGTGGTTAAGTAGTTAAGGTTTTGTGATCTATAACATATGGTGTAGGTTATATATATATTTAAAAAACAGTGCATTATGTTGCATTTCTTTAATTTACAGTTTTAAGAGACCAGCATCAAGTCATCAAGGATTTTTACTTTAACTCTTTCAATGTTCAGAGGTCTTTTGTGAGATGCATTGTTAGCTTCCAAGAGCAATGTGCGGCTTGAGAATTGTGCTTTGGCCTACATTGACATCTATAATAACAAGGATCACTAATTTCTGATCTGATTTGGTACTAAATGTAATATGAGGCAAGACAGATGTTTGCAATCTCTACTGTTATTTATAATCTATGTGGGAATAGTTTGAATAGTGAATTTTTTTTAGAATTCTATTCCTTCAGCCACACGGCTGGTGGTGGTGGGGAGGATACCTATATGCTACCATACTAGGGAAAATGATTATGAGCAAGATGGTTCCCCATTGCCTTCCTTGCAATATTATATCCTATGACGATAGCCTGTGTGTTCATGGGGCTGGCTTGTTTGCTTGTGGGATGAAAAACCCCAATAAACTGGTGGGGAAAAACCCTGCTTTCCCCAAGACCAGCTAACTTGGCTATGGCTGAGGAAGATCCTTAAGCTCCTCACACCATCGACAGGAATCGAACCTAGGACACTCCTTCCTCAGGCATATGGTTGCGAATCACATAGCCACTAGCTAACCACGTGAACTCTTTTAGAATAGCTGCCTAGAATGTGACATTTCAGTAGTTTGTTATAGTGAATGAGTTTTATAATGGCATTTGCTATAGTAATAATCCAAGGGATAGTTAACATTATTAACACTATCCCTTAGGAACAGTGATTAAACCTGTTGTATAAATTGGAGATTATTCTGATAACAGGATTAAGCTCAGTTTTTCACAGACGATGTTATATTCTTAAATAAATATATTACATAAAATCTTTAAGCCAAATTAAATAACTGCCTTGTTAAATTTAATAAGAAAATTAGTAATAAAAAGATGGAAGTTATAGCAAAATATGCAAAAAAAAAATATTTACTACATTATCAACATTTAACCTTCAGAACACATAATATAATTTAGTTATGTAGGTGCAATTTTAATGAAAATTTTAGATATGGAAATAGATAGTAGCATTTTCAAGAATGGCAAAGTGCAGGGCCAAACGAATAAGTTTATAGAGAATAAGAGAGAAATTAGCCGAACTACAAGATTAGCAACACACCATCGCATTTAAATTAATTGTACACATCTGAGAGGTGGATCAAAAATAAAACAGATATGAGTTGGGCAAAATTAAGGACGTGAACAGATGGCATCTATGGCAGAACAACTGAAGGTGTTAGAAAAGAACTTGATATTTTTAGCATTCAAGAACATGAGTTAATTTAGGATATATGATGATTAAATGGAATGGAGAGATGGTAAGTTAACAAAACAGATGTTTGAAGTAAACACAGTCAAAAAAAAAAAAGCAAAAACAGCCAAAGAAATATATCTATAGAAAGACCAAGATCTTGAATGAATGATGCTGTCTGGAGTGCCTCCATGCTGGCAATATTGGAGATTTAACAAATAACAGACCAACAAGAAAGAAAATTTTTTAAAGTAATAATGAAGTCTTCGTTGTGTTTCCTGTGCATACCATCATTCCCTGCATAAAGCTTGAGAATAATACATATAATTAACACTCACTAAAGTAAACTCATAGCCCCTTGAGAATAATCTGAATAGTTTGCTATAGTGAATTTCTTTTAGAATAGCTACATAGAATGTGACATTTCAGTAGTTAGTTACAGTTAATGAGTTTTATAATGGCATTTGCTATAGTGAGTAGTAGTGTTTTCTATGCAAGAGATGAATGTACTAGGAAATTATCATATCTGGAAGAAAGAGAAAGAATTTTATTTTCTAAACTTACCTCTCCTAAGCCAGCAGCGATCCGTACAATTACTAAAGCATAAACTCCTAACCAAGCTGCATAGGGAGTAAGCAGCGTGAAAAAAGCAGTGCAAAAAATTCCTCCACCCAGTAACCACTTCCCACCAAATTTCTCTGCCAACCATCCTCCAGGCACTTGGGTGATTATATAACCATAAAAAAATGCAGCTAATATTAAACCTTGAGTTTCTTCATCCCAAAAAAATTCTCCTTCCTTAAAAAGAAAGTACATTCTTATAAGATAGGCACTTAATAAAGTATGCATAAAATAGTTTAAAATTATAAAAATGTTCAAATATACAAATTCCACTTCACAGAACATTTCTTTGTTATTAATGATTTTCATTTAAAAATCATTTATAAAACAAGTCATCTGTTTAAGGGGGGAAAAACATACTACTATCTCGCTGTCTTAAAACAATATTCACAACATCCCAAATCTAAATATGCAATTAAATTCTGAAAACATCCAAGAAGTAATTATTATTAGACATGTACCTTCATTCAGTCAGAAGACTCATCAAGACCTACACTAACCATTATTCACACAATACCTATCATAACTCTTCTTAAACTCATTCATTATCAGAGCACTCACAACTACCTCTGGCAATCCATTTTTCAGTCATTCACCACTCTCCAAACAAAAAATCTGGTCTACAACCCCCCCCCCTTCTCTTAATAATCACACTCTTACACAACTTTAGTGGGTGACCCCTAGTTCTCTCTACCGAAAAATTTCTTTTATGTCAATTTGCAACCAATATACCTTCAATCTGTGCTCATAAGGTGCATTCCATGCTCTCACCAGCATGTTAACTTCTCTCTGAAAATTCTTCACCAACTCATCTCCAAAAAGCTCTGGTAACCAAACCTATACACAGTAGTCAAGATGTGACCTTATCATATAGAGGGATAATAATCTCTCTATCTCTGCATATTAACATGTCCAATATCAAAGTAATTATTTGAACTATTTTGCCAATTTCTGAAATATGTCCTGTCAACTTCGAATAACTAAATATTCCCACTAAATAATTCCCTCAGATGTGCCAGTCATATGCAAATAGTCCATGTCTGATTAATGCATATTGAAATATGATTACTGATAACTGGAACATAACTTCCAACACCTTTAGAAATTTAAAAATACAAACACATAAAGATTTTTTTTTTTTTTTTTTTTAATTATGGTCACTTATATAACCTGAAAGCAAAAAGTATTTTCCCTTCTACATAGCCTTGGTTTTCTGGAAATCACATGTAACAATTTGTTCTGTGCCCACCAAATATGCAAGCTGGAAGGACAAGACAATTTGGCATATCCCGCTCCATGGTCAAGCACACAATATAATTTGTCCAGTGTCCATCATACATTCATTATATTATTTGACTTTGCTTCGCATTCTGGATACTCTTCTTTGCAAGGTAATCTATGCAAGCAGGTGAAAAGTTACACATGGGTTTCCCCCCCCCCTCTTGTCACCACTGTTATCTAAATTATTTCAGAGAACACTGGCAACAACTCTTCACTACTATCATTCTTTCTTTCTCCAACTGCTTACATTATTTTGATGATTTCACTATTTGATCATATTCTAATGAAGTATTAGACAGATTTTACATTAAAATTAATGACCTTTTCCATAGAATAAAATTTGCATTAGAAAAAGAAAATAATGGAGTCCTTCCTTTTCAGGATTCACTTGTAAAGCGAGAGAAAAGTTGATGACAGCTTTTCAGTTTATAAGATGATGACATTCACCAGAAGATACCAGAAAAAAATTATGAAATAAAAATGGCAGGTCACTTAAGCTAGATAACTAATAGATCTCCATAGGACTTATAACGAATGCAGAGAACCTACTAGAGCATCTGATTTAAAAGTCCTTAATTTCCCATGGTGCACTGTTATTAGATACTCACTTGGACACCAAATGAATGGATGAAGCGAGGCTTACAACTTGGCAATTTGTCAAACAAATTGCATTCTGTATTGCAAGAAACCAAAATAATAATGATGGTACACCGTAATCAGAAATTGTGCTGACTTCACCCACTGCAGAAGGTTAGGGTACACTACTCCCATGGTGATCCAGTCCATATTAGGAAAGTATCTATACTTGGGTGAATCAATGCATGAAGGTGGAAGACAATCACAAACATCCATGCCTACACGGAATTTGAACCCGCAGCTTCTTGGCTGGAGAACAGATACGCTAACCACTCAGCCAACCAGGCTGGCAAAATAATATATATATGTGTGTGTGTGTGTGTGTGTAAATTGTTCAAGAAGATAAGAAAATAAATCCTAGGCTTATCAGAAATATTCTGAAAAAGGCAAAGAAAAAAAAAAAGACATAATAACAATAATGATAAATACCATTATTAATACTATTTCACCACAAACATGAGCATAAGTTTACTGATATAGCACACAAAAGAAACAAAAAAAATCATATTGATTATGTTATTATTGATAGTGATATCTACAGGATACAAGCATTTACAGGGAATTTGAAATAGGAAGTGAACACCATTTAATACTGAGCAAGACAAACACAAGAATCATATTGAAAAGAAAAATGTATAAGAAAGTTTTAAAAATAACCAAAGAACAAAGCTTTGGCAATGACAAAATGAAGAAAACATCATTAGATATAGCTCACAGAGTATGTGATAAAGGTTTCAGTAAAGAACAGAAAGTTAAAAAAAAAACAGGCTAGGAAAAAAAAAATCCATGCTAGTAATCAGCATATAACTTTATAATATCATAAAAAATATATTTATTTAACCACTTTCATACATATTTTAATGTGTAAAAGTAGTTAAACAAAAGTCATAGCAAGAATATGGAAGATAAATATCATGAAGATAACTAAAATGTTCTGGAAATTTCTGAGAAAATCCCCCAAAAGAAAATCAAAAATGATAAAAGTGATATAAACACTGAAGAATATTCTAATGTTTAGCATAATTATTTTGAACAATCAGGTAACTGGTAATAGAACAGCAGAAAAAAATACCCAGGAGCAATGTAACAAAGGTAGAAAAATATTTCAGAACACTTCAATAATAAAGATATAAAAATTCATTAAAAACCAGAAATGCAGAGAATTATAGGCACAGACATAAAATGTTCAAATGCACAGGAATGAAGGCTTTATGATGATTACAATGCATGATTCAGAGAGCTTGGCAGATGGTTGAATCCCATATGACTAAGATAGAGCTCATTGTACCAGGAGAAATAAAACTGATATGGAAAATTATAGAATTTCATTATTGAGTATCCTGACAAGATTTGTGTGTGTGTGTGCATTCTTGAAAAGACCCTAAAAAAACTTCCTGTATAATAATATAATAAAAAACAGTTTTATTATATTATTATACAGGACCTCATCATGAGAGGCTCATCTTAAACAACACAAAGTCTATCATACCATTCCCTAAACTCATTCACTGTTTGTGCTGTCACACCCTATCAGGTAATGCATTCCATGGTTCAACCACCCTCCATGACAAAAAAAAAAGCTATTCCTCACCCTCTTACTCACCACTTCCATTAATAACTTCAAAGGATGGTCCCTTGTCGTAGCTCTTTCCTCTTGATCTACCACATGAAAGAGCTCCCCAGTGTCAATCCTGAAACTAACTCAACAGTTTAAATGTTAACACCATATCACCTCTCCTTCTATCAACCAAACTCTACTGTCCACATGTCCTCAGTCTATCATTTTACAGTCCTGATATCATTTTGGTTATCTGCCTTTACATCCTCTGCAAAGTTAATTTATTCTCTTCAAATATCACGACGACGAATATGAGCACAATAATCCCAGTGTGGTCATGGCTTTAAACAACTCTTCTATCTCTGCTGAACAGCATCCTTCTCAGTATTCAATGATCCTCTGGGTAACCTTCACTACCTTTGCAATATTGATATAAAGGTTAAACAATACAGATCCCAATATTGAGCTCTGAGGGATTTCACTTGTAATCTTCTACCTTAATACTGCTCCCTTTTATACAACTCTCTAATATCAGAAAGCCAATTCAATTCACTAACCTGATATCCAAACCTATATACTGTAACTCAGGTGTTAAACATATGGCCCGGGCCAAATCCTGCTTGCAGCTCAATTTTATGAAAAAATTATTTTATTACTATTTTGTAATTTTAAATTATTCTGTTAATATATACCTATAGAGGTCATAAAACGGTTAAAGATAAATTGATTAAGGCTTAACCTTTCGCTGCAGAACTGCGTTTACACCACGGAACGAATGTGCTAACAAAGCTGCATTAGACAAAGTATATAAGTGTGCGTGTGTGTGTGTATATATATATATATATATATATACACACACAAACACACACATATATACTGCTTTCACTAAAGCTAATTTTAGATTTACATAATTTTAGTCATAAAAATTTTATATCTACCTAACCCCATTAGCCAAAGCAAAGAAAAGTTGATGGTGAATGTAGAATAATGCAAAAAAAATGGACAGATTTATATTTTTTTTGCTGAATTGGATGGTAAACCGATCTGCTTGATTTGCAATAAACAAATGGCAATTATTTTCAGATATATCATTGTCAAGGAATACTATTGCAGAACATATTATGGATAGCTCTGAAAACTTAAACGTGCAACTTAAGAATAAAGCTCATTTTTTTTTGCATTTTCCATTGCCATTGATGAAAGCACTGACATTACTAATGTAGCATAACTTCGTATTTTTATTTGAGTTATTGATGAAGATATGTACATCATAGAAGAATTTGTGGAAAGGTCAAAGAACAGGGGAAGATATATTTCGATCTTTAGTTATTTCTTTAGATAAATTAAACATAAACTGGAAACAGATGGTGAGTTTGACCACAAATGGAGCTCTGCAAATGGTAGGCAGTGATTTGGGTGTAGTGTCCATATTAAAATCAAAATTGCAGGCTATTAAATAAAGATCACCATCTCTATGGTGTGCTTTGCATTATACATCATGAAGTACTATGCTGCAAAGCTCTCAAACTGGACCATGTCATTGATATTGTGGTAAAAAGAGTTGATTTTATAGGTGCACAGGACTTAAATCACCAACAATTTGATAATTTCTAAAGTGAGATTTATATTCCTGGACTGCCCTATTACAGTATTGTTCGTTGGCTAAGTAAGGGAATTGTATTGAAATGCTTCTATGAATTGTTTGGCGAAATTAAAGTTTTCATGGAAATGAAAGAAAAAAATGTGCCTGAATTTGAAGATACTGAATGAATTCAAGATTTAGCTTTTATGGTTGACATTACTGGTCATTTGGATGATCTGAACCTAAAAATGCAAGGAAGCACTAAATTAGTGACTGAACTTTCTTCATGCATTGAAGCATTTGAGATCAAGTTTGAGTTTGGGCCGATCAAATGTTGAAAGGGAATTTATTCATTTGAAAAGTACAGCTATGTAATTTCTGATCTAAGAAGACATTTTCAAAAAAGGGTTCTTAGATTTACATGAAATAAAGTAAAAATTCTCCATTTTCCTGGATCCATTTTCTGTTGACATAGACATTGTGCCTGAAGAACTCCAACTTAAAGTGATAAATATAAAGTGTAATTTAGCTCTTATGGATAAATTTTCAAAGGTAGACATGAAAACATTTTATCTGTTTTTGGGAGATAAATATCCTGAATTCAAACTATTTTCTGCAAGAATAATGTCTATCTTCAGAAGTTCATATGTTTGTGAGCAGTTATTCTCTCAAATGCACATAAACAAATCAAAATATCGTTCAAAGATAACCGATGACCATTTAAAGGCGATAATGAAAGTTTCAACTACCAAGTCCTTCTATCTAAACTTTGCTATTCTGGTAGAAAAAAAGAGAAGTCAAGTTCCAGGAGGCTGCAGAAAATTAAGGTAAAAAAAACTTTTATTTTATTTCTTTTTGTCTATATAAAAAATATCTAAAAACTTTTTTTTTAAAGTTTTTTAGATATTTTTTATGTAGACAAAAAGAAATGAAATTTTGTCATGTTGTACCATCATTTGTATATTGGTGTAAGTCAATAAGAATACAATTTGGTCGGCTAAATTCCAAATTGCCAGTCCATCCTCATTCGTTCAGTATCCAGGTAGATACCCAACAGGTTGCACCATGAGAAGGTGAGGATTGGACATTAGGTCAGAAGTTCTGGTCAGTTCTCCGCATTCCTTTAAAGTCTATGTGGAGGTCTCCTCTCAGTTATACAGCTTTAACCCTTAAGCACCCCCTCCAGTTTCTATTCTTTTTTTAACCTGCAATTCTTATGGTCCATAATTTGCTTCTGTACAGTAGAGAAGGTCTTGCCAAAGCTTTATAAACTCTTATTTTTGTATGCTTTTGAATTTGGTTAGGTTTGAATATATTATTGATCATCCCTGTTATCTTTAGGATTTTCAAATTTTGACATCAATGTCAGCTTCCTTTGTATATGATACAGCATATCCGAGATACATGAAGCACTTAATTTGTTCTAACATTTTTTTAAATTTTCAAATAATGGTTTTACTTCTCATTGGAGATGGTCTTTTAAAAACATTGATTTTGGTTTTCTGTTTACATTTGCATTCCAAATTCTTTAGCAATTATGTTTAAGGAGTATACTGATCTCTGGATTTCATTTCCACTTTCAGCTATGATTATCTGGTCATCTGCAAACAAAAAAGGTATTAAGTATGGGTCCACAATCCAGTTTAAATGTAGGTTTTATATTTTTTCCCCCCATTTCTTTATTATTTCATCTATATAGGTATTAAATAATAGTGACATTGGGCATCCTTGAGAGCATCTCTGTTTATTGATTTCTATTCAATACTTTTTCATTGATTCTTACAGCTATTTGGCTGTTTAGATACATGATAGCTATTGCTATCCAAATATTCCAAAACTGCAAGTAGCTGGTTTGGAATATTTAGCTTCTTGAGTATGGGCTGCAGTTTGTTCCTGAAGACTGCCAAAAGCTTTCTGGTAATCTATGTATGTTCTGGTAACCCATGCTATACATGTTTCTATATTGAATTCACAATGCTTCTCCATTAAGATTTTTAATGTAATATAAAAGTCCAGTAAACGATTATCCTTTTCAGAAGCCATTTTGGTTCTTCACAAAGTTTATCTTCTAATATAATTTAAGTTTTGAAGTTAGTATTCGCACATACAACTTATAACCAATATTTAGGAGACTTATTCCTCTGTAGTTTTCACAGTTGCACTTATTGCCTTTTTTATATATTAATAAGATAATTGCTTTATTCCAACTTTCTAGAATTTTTCCTTGCTGTCAGTTATTTTTAAATAATTTAATGTCTTTTGACAAATAGGATACCTGCATATTTAATAAGTTCTATATTTATTCCATCTTCTACATTTATAATTCATAAAATTCAACTTTTGGTGGGCAAAATAAAAGCTCCAGCAAGTGAAGAATTTATTATACAATTACAGAATTGTATAATAAATTAGTCAACAACAATAAAACATACATTTAAATATTATTACATACCTTCTCAAAGCTGTATGTTGTATTTGTTTGATCGATTAGATTTGGACATTCCCGGTTGTTTGACTCCAATGGAATAACCGCTGTACTGTTCACCATAGCAACAATTGCCACACTTAGATTCACACGAAGAGCATAAACAAGAAAAAATCCCCAGAATGACCAAAAGGTTAAAAGGTATCGTGCTGGAATGCAAGCTAAAATAAAAAATATATAATAAACTCTAAAATAAAATAAAGAAATAATATACAATTCATATCTTATGAAAAATAAAGTATAAAGAGATACATAATGGAAAACAACTATGTTAAACTAGTGACATCATTCATTATCATTATCAGAGTCGACTTTTCAGCATATTTTGACAATATACTCAGTCCAATTTATAGCAAATAAATAAAATTATAATTAGCACACCTAAGTGAAGCAGTGAACTTATAATTTAAAAAAAAAAAAAAAATCTTGCATCAAGTGGTCTCAAGAATAGAACTTATTCACTAACAAAGTAAACTGCTTCCCCACAGCATACTTGTGCTAAACATACTGCACCCTATATTTCTAATAACTTTATACAACACTGCTTGAAAACGATGCGAAATGAATTTTTGATATTTATATTTCTATTGTTTTTGCAAGAATTGCAAGAATTCCAACTTTCTGGAATTTTTCCTTGCTGTCAGTTATTTTTAAATAATTTAATAAGTCTTTTGACAAATATTTTGAGAATAATATCTGTGATGACAATTTGCATTATTCATTGACCTTTTAATAGAGTTCTATGAATAATAACCTAAACATAGTGGGGTTTTTTTTGTAAAAATTCTATGCCAAAAGTTATTGTGAGATTATGACATATCAACCTAACTTTTGGCTTAGGTGCCTTAGACATATTTGTTTTTTGTATAATTTGGTCACAACAAATCATTTCATAAAAACAAAAACTGAAAACAATTTAAAATCTTTATTAATTTTAATAGAGATCTTAAATCCTATTTAATGAAATAACAATTTTCAGTTGACAAATGGGCTGACAAATTTTTCTAAGGATTCCAAATATCAAATTTTAATAAAATTCTGACAAAGATTTTATTCAAATTTATAATAAACTTTTATAATAAATTTATTGCTGTTAGGATAATTAATGCAAGCAGAATACATTGCCTATCTTTATGTCACAACCTTTTAGTGGTGGACCAATTCTTGTCATGCAATTCCTTCCACCAGAATACAAGTACTTTCAATTAAAGTAATTCAATTAAAGGCATTATTATTATTATTATTATTATTCAGGCCTCCAAGGAGTCAAAAGACTCATCGAGGGAGGTCCTTCCTAAGACATAAATTCTGTAAAGACTCATCGAGGGGAGGTCCCCCCCTGAGAAACATAAAGTTTATCATACCACTCTTTAAACTCACTGACCGTTCTCGCTCCCACCACTCCATCAGGCAATGCATTCCACGGCTCAACCACCCTCCACACAAAGAAACCACTCCTCACCCTCTTGCTCACAGTTTCCTTTCGTAACTTCCAGGGATGGCCTCTTGTCATCACTCCTTCCCGCTGATCAACCAAGTGAAAGAACTCCCCAGTGTCAACCCTGTAACCACCTCTCAACAGTTTAAAAGTCTCAATCATATCACCTCTCCTTCTTCTATCCACCAAACTCTGCAGTCCACATTCTCTCAGCCGATCCTCATAACTATCCTTGTACAGTCCTGAAACCATCTTTGTCATCCGTCTTTGTATCCTTTCCACAGTTAATTTATCCCCTTCAAATCCTGGGGAACAAATCTGAGAACAATAATCCAAGTGTGGTCTGATCAGAGACTTATACAATGGAATGATAACCCTCTTATCTCTGCAGGTCAGTGTCCTTCTCATAATAGCAGCAATCCTCTGTGTTACCTTCACCACCTTTGCAATATGTCCCCTAAACTTCAGGTTTCTATCAATCATCAACCCCAGATCTCTTGTCTCCCCTACTTCCTCCAGTATAACTCCTCCCATAGAGTATGCAGCATCCCATCGATGTTTCCCAAACCTCAAGACCTTACATTTTGCTGCATTAAACTGACACCCCCATTCATTTGCCCATCTATCTAGCTTATTTAAATCCTCTTGCAGGGCTACCACATCTGCACTATTACTAATAATCCTTCCCAGCTTCGCATCATCCGCAAACAACTGAATATCCCCCTGCAATCCACTGGCTATGTCATTGATATAAAGGTTAAATAATATAGGTCCTAGTACTGAGCCCTGTGGGACCCCACTTGTAACCCTCTGCCTCCTGGAAACTGCTCCACCATACACAACTCTCTGATACCTATCAGACAGCCAATCCTGAATCCAGTTGACCAATCTGACATCCAGACCCATGTGCTGCAACTTAAATATCAGCTTATCATGTGGCACCCTTGTCAAATGCCTTCGCCAAGTCTAAGAAAATTGCAGTATATGCCTTTCCCTCATCTAATGCTCTTGTAACTTTATTATAAAAGGCTAGCATATTGCTAAAACAAGAGCGTCCTTTCACAAATCCATGTTGATTCTCACAGATAACATTACCCTCATCTGCCCAATGCTGTACACGGTCCCTCACTACTTTCTCCAAGATCTTAACAACTACTGATGACACACAGACTGGCCTATAATTAGACACTTCCAGTCTGTTACCACCCTTATGCAATGGCACTATCTTACCTTCCTTCCATTCCCTGGGCACCTTTGCCAAAGCCAGACTTTCATTGAAAAGCCATGTTAAGGGTATTGTCAATTCCCTAGCACATTCTCTCAAAACTCGTGGCGAAATACCATCCAGTCCCACAGCTTTACTGACATCCAGAGTACTCAGTATCTGAAACACCTATTATAAATGAAAATAGTGTGGTCCCCTTATTGAGATTTCTTCATTACCAACAACCTCACTTCATATCCCTTTACTCAATCCCTCAGTTTCTAGCAGTCTATTAAGAGCGACCTCACTGGAACAAGGGTTTTCCTGCTACAAGAAACACCACAGCCATGAGTTAGTATCCTTTCATGCATGTAATTTTCAAATGAAGCCTTTTTCTATGGAGACTAGGCTGAAATAAAACCGTCTTCAATCAGAATATGTTTTCCCTACTAAGTCCTGTATTGAATAATAATTTTTTAAAAAATCCTATAAAATCTTTTATAGAATTTTTTTAGAATTCTTTTAGCACTTACTGCCCTTAGCAACTGAAAGGTAGCTGAGCTGCATTCTTAGCCATCACCTATAGCTGAGTACAAATGGCTACTGATGGTAAGTACCATTATTCGTTCTTTGCAAACAGGAAAAATTGAAATTAAAAGGATATGAAAAGAAAACTAAAAATTATTTACTGATATTGTTATTTCATAGCACTTAACATTTTTGTAATAAGAATAGCAAATTAAGTGTATAACACAGCTTATTAAGCATTATATATATTAACTATATAGTACACTACAATACTATAGTACAAGAATATAAAACATAAGAAAACATACAATAATTTTTAATAAAAATTTTAAATAGCAGATATCTTAACAACAGACAGTGTAAAATATAAACTTCATTAAATAAGCAAGCTTACTTGCATAATAGGTAAATGTGTACAAAATTACTGAATGTTACAAATTTCTAAATGAATTGCATCCGTAAGTTTATTAACATCACTGTTAATAAAGATTCCGCTACGAACTGTTACATACTGTCCAAAAATAAAAAAAAAAATAATAAAAAAAAGCACCGTATGCATGCATGCATGAAATGCTAATATTTTAATTATTTCTGAAGGGGGGAGAAATGCTTCTGTAATTATATAATTCTATATTTTATAATTCCACTCTGGTGTTTATAATGTAATTATTTATGCATTCAGTAACAAATAAAGTGATTTAAATTATGTACATGCAACAACAAGTGGAATGTGTGTGTATGAGAGACAAAGGTAGCTTCAACAGCGACATGCTTCTTTTGTTAGTATACAGTACATGCTATACTTGCCACTTGTTTTTGTCTATCCATCCTTCCACTTTTTTTGTAGAACAAATCAATAAAAGTTTTATCAAATATCCTGAAATGAAGATGATCTCCAGTGAAAACAAAACCTCTGCAAAGGGGAAAAAAAAAAAGAAAGCTAAAAAAAAAAATTAATAATTTGGATTTGCTAGCATCATTGTCATGCATTTTCTATAAACTATTGGCCACTTTGCAAATTAAATAAATATCAGTTGGATAAAAATTCTTATTTGAAACCAAGCAAAAGACAAAATGCTCCAAATTGGAAATTCATCTATTAAATATGCTTCATAAAGAGTTTTCCCAGCATTGCATTACGTACAAAGGCATACCTCCTATTAGAGAAGAGTGCACAGAATAAAGATTTACAATAGACTGGGACAACTGTGTTATACAGATTACATATCTCAAAAATTTTCAAAAAAAAGAACAATTTCTGGCATTAAACAAATTTTTCAAAATATAAAACTCAGAGTTGTATACCATTTTAAACATTATTTTCAATATGTATTAAAATTATAACATATCAAAAGCTAACAAGGATTTTGTGGTGCTATATATATATATCCACTATTCATCAATTTGAAGTTACGTGAGTGATTGATTTCTTATATACCCTACTTTGCTTATCATTACCACTTTTCATTATTTCAGACTTGTCTCCTTAAATTTGCCAAATGGAATCTACTACCATTATTACTAGTATTATGTGACAACTCCAAGGAGTTCCTGGACTCATTGCAGGAGGGCACACTACTCCAGTGTACACAACTCACTGTATACCCTACTTAATCCTCCAGTTTCAAGATATTACTACTATCGACATAAAATACTATCTACCAATCACTGCTAGTAGTATTTGTCTGTAAATGGAATGTATTCTTTTGGCCAATTTGTCTGTATGCAGGATGAAAAACCTTTGCTATCATATCTGTATGAGATCAGTTAATGCACATAATTGAAAAAGCCTACAAAAAAATTCCTCTCAATACAATGAGAATCAAACTCAACTGAAGTGCTGTTACAACTTCAACAGAACATAAACCTTTAATCAATCAATAAATCATTTACAGCTTTCAGCACATACAAGCCAAGTATAAAGTAAATTGAATGCTGCAATATGCACATAACTTATGCATGTATAAGTGGCACAATATGCATATTGCACCACTCAATGTTCGAAATATCCTCCTTTTGCCTTCATGCACACCCAAAGTCTGTGAGGTCACATATCCCAAACGAGCCCAGCACAATTGGAAAAATGATAGTATATTGCACCCTTCTATTAGAAATTCAATTCTCTTCATGACGAGAGGAATCTTTATATGGGTTTTTTCATTTGAAGGTGAGTTAGCCAATCACATGCAGAGATAAGCTAACGGACCTATTAATTGAAAAAGCCTATATAAAGATTCCTCTCAACACAATGAGAATCAAACTCAACTGAAGTACTGTTACAACTTGAACAGCACATAAACCTTTAATCAATCATGTTGAAAGGTTATTTTTCACTTGGTTAGACTATAATAAATTTTACTATAGACTTAGTTTACTCCTTCAGTAAGGATTAAACTAAGTTTATTATACTTTAATCAATCAGTAAATCATTTACAGGTTTCAGCACATACAAACCACATGTATAATGTGCATATTGCAGCACTCAATGTTTGAAATGTTCCCCTTTTGACTTCACGAACACCTGAAGTTTGTGATTCACATATCCCGGATGAGCACAGCATGATTACCTTTTCAGTGCCTCTGTAGCACAACTGAAACCAAATGGAGGAACTGAAACCAAAAAAAAAAAAAAACTTCTACCTTTGCTACAGAGGTAGCAGTTTTTTTGTTTTTTTTTTGGCAAGGTTTTTTTTGGTCGGAGACTCAGGTTTTTCATCCCACATACAGACAAATTGGCCTTGAGAACACACACAATTTACAGACAAAAAATACTAGTGATGGTGGGCAGTAGATGATGATGGTAGTTGCAGTTCGGTGTAGTTGGTAGATTAAGTAATGAAGATGGAGTGTCGTAGAGTAGATCCCATCTCTCGATGAGTCTTTGGACTCCTGAGGTGTCACATGATAATAATATCGATGATGGTACACACAATATCAACTCTGCCACTGCTCACTCCAAATCCACTTCATGTTGGCAATGCTGGGGTGGTGTTTCCTGCAGGCTACTCTCTCAAACTCCAACCACAATTTCAATGGATTCAGATCAGGGGGCTTCCAGATGGCTAATCAGTGAACGAATTGAATCCTGTTGGAAAGTCCGCTGCCTACCATGAAACGAGGTGTTCAGGGGCTGTATACCAGGTTCTAGCACAGTATCTTGATACACTTTGGCAGAGATTTTGACCCCCTTTCTTGCAGAAATGTGACTTGGATACCTCCGATATACTACCACCCCATCACTGATGGGGGTGATGACCGCTCTGAATCCTGGGTACTATGCAGTCCATCTGGAGCATATACCTGATCATTTTGGCAGTCAAATGACTCTTCCTCTTCTGTGAAGAGGATATCTGTGTCTGTTTTACATAATTCCAGAAAAGCACTTTGATTTTATCAGCCTCTGAAGCACAAATTTTGGTGTTAGAAAGTGTCCAGTAGAATAACAATAGGCTCTCACCTCCAAGTCATTAGTACATGTGACATCATTCTCTGAGAAACATTCATCCCTCATGACATCACTTTCTGTGTTCTCATAGGATTATGGCAGAGGCATGCCTTCATAGCCCTCACAAGCTGTTGTGTCCTAGCTCAGTGTGGTCAACCTGTTCTTTGGCAGTCAGATACATCTTCTGTATCATTATAATGGTTAATAATCTGATACACAAACATCCTACTGATCCCGAGTTCTCATAATCTCCCCACTACATATTAACCCGTACAGATAGACAACTCTCCCTACCGATAAATACACAAATGTTGGCTGTGCACAGTGCCACTAATGGAACTGGGCTCGCACATTCTGTTGGCAGCAGAGGGGATGTGCAGAAGTTGAAACAGTATTTATGGCAAGGCTGTGTGTAATGACAGTGAAAATTTTCAAGATGATTTCAATAGATTGGTAGTATGGGCAAAAAAAAAAAAAAAAAAATTCACATTTGACATCAGTAGACGCAGTATGGTCACTGCCGTACCTCACATGGTTTGGCAATGATGTCTTCTGCTAGAATAAGTGGTAGCGTTGCAGATTCCCTTTCCACACAAAGTTAAGGACAACCACAAACATCCATGCCCATGGTGGGATTCAAACCCACGGCCTCTTGGCCGGAGAGCAGACACGCTAACCACTTGGCCAACCAGACAGGCTGGGCAAAGGTGAACAAATATCAGTTTAATGTGCAAAATGTAAGTTTATACATTTTGAGGTGAAAAGATTATTATCTGCATACTACCCTGATGGAACCATACTCCATGAAACAGACAAAGCCTGAGATTTGGGGATAGGGAGTTAAAGTTCAGAGAGCATAAAGTGACCAAAAAGTGGCTTTTTTTTTCTTTCTTTGTTTTTTTAAATTGAGATAAGAGGTTATTATACCTCTTTATAAGGCTCCATGTCTCTTGGAGATGTGGAGCTGAGCCAGAGGCAAGTGGTCGAGATGGTAGAGGGCTATGGGGATGCTCCATATGAAGAGAGATTGAAGATTTCTGGGTTACAGAGGCTGAATGATAGGCAGATAAGGGAGGAAAAGAAATATCATAGAGACATAAGTTGCTCAGGGGGCTTACAGGATTGATACAAAGGAAATTTTTCAGCACATGACTAGTGTGGGAAAAACTAGGGTTCATTCCTATAAATTAAGACTGGAGTTAGCAAGGGTATGAGGAATAGATTTTTTTCTAGTCCTCATGAAAGCATTCATCACTAACTCTAGTCATTCACTCAATTTCCCATTGTCCCTTGAAAATGGGGAAAGTGGGGAGAATGACTGGAGTCAGTCATTCTCTGCACATTCTCAAAGCACTCATAACTGGAGTCAGTTATGAGTGCTTTGTCAGCAAGTGAATTCAAAGCAAGATATGACAGGTTTGTGAAAATGGTTTGTGTTGATGTTAGTGGATTATTAATGATGAGTCTAAGAACTCCATGGAGGTGCACTTATATAATAATAATATAGTGTGTGTGTGTGTGTGTGTATAAATATATATATATGACCATATTCAGTTAAAAACAGTTTTGAATCTGGAACTGAAAAGACAGCAGGGCAATATCTAATAACAAAATAATGAAAATACAGCAACTGAGTCTTACATTACTACATATTCCCTAACCAAAACTTGAAGGAACAGACTGATGGACAGAACAGGTGGAAGAAATTGAGTTTTTTCACTTAGTTATACTATAAATTAAAGATGACAAGAAATTATATTATTGGTTTAATATAGATGTTAATGACTTCACATCAACTGCCTTAGCATACATACTATAATGCAAAGCATCCACCATTTCAGGTGTGTATCATGCTGTGCATTATGGGAAGGCCACTACCCACACCAGTTATTGATGCATGTTAAAGTGCAGGGATACCTCTCCAAAAACTCACAGTGATCTACAAGATTACTTTAAATCTGACTGAGTGACACTAAAGGATCACCTATTAAACTCATCGATCCTGACTTGAACCATTCCATGACAGGAATCTCGACAGTGGCTCCACTCACTGACAGGCAACAACCAACCTCCGTCCAAAGCCTCTCTATTCCCCACTATATAAGTAAAGAGAATTCTCCAAAAACTCAGACAAACTCCCAGATCATGCTAATTTCAGCGAATGACCCAAAGGACAATTTAACTAATAACTCAGTGCACAGGCCCACCCCACTACCAAGCAGAGCCGCTCATATCCCAAAGGTAGGACATTCACCAAGGCAACCACAGGACCACTTTGGGGGGACATCTCACATCCAAGCAAAACCACATCAGTGAGAGCCAGACCCAGAAGAGACACCAAGGCTGAAGTAATGCAAAGTCATATACTTTCCATATACAAGCAGTTAAAAGATGTCACACCTTATTATTAAACTCTGGATTAGAGATAGCCGTTGAAAGATTTTTTCACTTGATTATACTATAAATTAAAGATTCCAAGAGATTATATTCTTGGTTTAATCCTTTATCAAAGTGTAAACAAACAATGTATGTTTGCAAAGTATCTTTTCAACTGAGCTACTCGTGTATAGCGTTATATATATATATATATATATATATATATCTGAACTGGTGTGTGCTTTACATTATGGGATACTAAGACAATTGATGTGAAGTCATTAGCCTCTATATAGAAGTAGACTAATGCACTTGGATAAAGGATTAATATAATTTCTTGATATCCTTAATTTATAAGAGGAAGAAATGAAAAGCAGCCAATATAAGTTTACATAATGTAGCATTATGACGTTAGCACAAGATTTAAAAGGAGAATGGGAACATTTAATCACATATCATAAAATGTGATTTTGGGATAACCTCCAAAGCCTATTTTATTAAATATCGTGACTGTTTCCATTAACTGCATTGGAAACGTTTACTTATCAATATACGCTGTATATGTTTTCAGCAAATTTCAACAAATGAAAATGAAGAACCCTGCTACAAATAGCTGGTTATGGTAGTTATGCACATCTTGAAAATGAATATGTAGAGGGGAAAAAAAAGTACAAAGCTCAATGTAAATCAGTGAGAGGTAACATGCAGTGATAACATGACAAAGAAAGAAAACAGCGTTTTCTTTCTTTGTCATGTTATCACTGCATGTTATGTTATCACTGCATGTATGACAAAGAAAGAAAACAGCGTTTTCTTTCTTTGTCATATCTCATAATATGCAAGTCGCTGTTCTTGTAAATTACATGAGTATGCCCCGATAATCTTACCTGAAGGTCTGAGCCACTGCGGTAGAAAATGATTTTTCGTTTCATAGTCTCGGTAAATTTTGGCATTACCCTTACTTCTTGAATCTACAAAGTTTTTTAGAAGTACTTTATTAAGTTCCACTTCGCTAGTTAAATGCATCCTCATTTTGAATAGTAAACCTATATAAGTAACTGAGAACAGCGTATTATTTTTCTGAAATTATGACGTATAAAGAATTTCTTAATTATAAACGACAGGACCAATCATTCATAAAAAGAATGAAAAACTTCTCAGTCAGCCTTTTGAACATCAGATGTCAAAACTATAGGAATTCAAAGTACAGAATGTAAATAAATGAAAAATAAGTTACTTTGTTCATATACATGTTTCTGAGTTAAACATGATAATCTGCTGAAGAAAGAGAAAAAACTCTTTCTGCTAATACCGAATGCTTTTCCGAAAAAAAAAGTATGTATATTTGCTAATTCTATAATGTTCGAGTCATTCGTTGAAAGCTTCCTCACCGCTACTCTATGCACGTGTCATTGGAAATCCCAACAATGTTACGTCACCGTGAATCCCGTGAACTATCCTCCTTCTCCCCCACCACCTTTTTTTTTCTATTTCGCAAAGCAGCTTTTGTAATTTTTTTAATTGAAAAGGTTAAGTTTTAAATGACATAACAACCACTAAGTTTTAAGCTGAATATTACATCGCTTTAAATTTGTTTCCTTTTTAAATTAAAAATCACCTAGTTTTAAATTGATAATTGTTATTTTTGTGGTTTGCAGAACATTATTTAATTACAGTTCGTATATAAGTCAAAAACTGCAAAGCAGTACATCACTTACATTTAGCGATGTATCACTATGCAGCACATCTCTAGATGTTAGTGATGAACTGCAGCTGTGGAGTTAGTGATGTACAGACTGTGTTGCGGAGCCTCGAGTGAGACTTCGCAGCTAAGTGAGTTTCGACGATGCACTTTGGTTGGCCAAACCTGAGGTCGAATCCCATCTAAGAGGAAAAAAACCTTTATCAGAGCTTTTCATGTGAAGGAGAGTTAGCCAGAGGAACACACACAATACATACTGTATACATAGAATACTACGGGATTAAAGATTGGTTACGCTCTTCCATCGGATTTGGTTTCGAATGCCTGCATGGTATGGTGTGTTCATATATAAGCATAAAACAGGAAGGAGGATCGAATCGATTTTTATTGGATTTGCCTTTAAAAATGCATTGGAGTTCAAGAAGAACGAGACGTCCACTATGGAACATTTACTTACAAATGCAGAAGAGGGATGTTCCACCAAATAAAGCATATCATTAGCGCACAAATTATATAGCAGTGTTAAAAGAAATGCATTTATAAATAGGAGCATATTTCTATTTTAATGAATAATAATAATATTGCGTTTGGCCGCACGAAGGAAGACTTGGTTTCAAACAGGGTGCTAGTCTTGAAATTCACGTTTGCTTTTGTTATCATTCAGGGAGTGGGAGGTGTGATTGAAATCTGATTAGCGGAATAATGAATTACTGACCGTTTAAAACTATATATTTAGAAGTTCATGTACATTTACTCATACAAATACAACATTTATTTTACAAATGATATTCTATCTTTTTCAATTTAGCTGGCCTACTTGAATACAAATTCTACCCGACGGTAGAATTCTTTATGAACTGGTCAATAACATCGTCATAAATATTTGGTTGTAACTTAATTTTCCCAAACAACATGCACACTTGTAAAGGCTGGCTAGAGCTACTTTGACTGCGTATGACCTGTGTTTAAGCAACAGAGTGAGACGACCTGAAGGGAGCGGAAATAGCTATGCGCGCGCACGAAATCACAGTGCTGCTGCTAGGACCTGAAAGCTCCCACAACCAAGCAAGCCAAGGTAGCTTTGACTAGACGAGCAAGCATCGGCTTTCGCTACACAACGCAAAGCTCAATTATTGCCGCGCAAGCTTAAGACGTCTTCTGTCTACAAAAATAAAAGCCTAAATGGAATGCTTATAAATGCATGCTAATATTTATTAACAAATAAATATCACTTCTTTCTCGAGTAATGAGCTTGCACAGCAAGCATGAAGAATTCACCCCTGGTTTCAAATCTAGACGACAACCAGAGGAAATTTTTCTAAGAGCCTTTTTTCAATCGGTTTGCGAGTTAGTAGATCTCTGGCACGGGCAACCGGGTTTTTTCTCCCGGAAACTCGGGTTTTTCGTCCTGTAAACTCAAGAAAATCGACCGTAGAACCCACATTATTTCAGACATTAAATATATTGTGTTAGGGTTAGAGACCACGAGATGGCGGCACATTTGAGCCGTCTCTCTTCACTGCGTACCGCTTAATTAGTGATAGCCTTGGGCCATCTGTCTCTGATTGGGTACCAGTGGAGATTGAACTGCCCACTCAGTCTCCAAAAGTTAGATAGGGCTAAATGGCCTCGCCTACTCCCGTATATACGGGAATAAAAAGGCGTTAGCTGATTTTTTTTATTATTATTATTATTATTATTATTATTATTATTATTATACAAACAGCTCCTGGAGGCAAGGCTCATCAAGGTAGGTAATAGTGAGATGCATTCTAACAGATATAATCTTATCATACCACGTCCTAAATTGATTCAACATGTGCACACTCACTACCGCATTTGGCAATACATTCCACTCACCAACCACTCTCTATGTAAAAAAAGTCATTCCGCACTATCTTATGCGCCACATCATTGTATAGGATGATCTCTTGTCTCCAAATCCTTTGAAAAATATCCTGGGTATCTATTGGAAAAGTACCCATTAACAGTCTATGTCTCAATCATATCGTCCCTCTTCTGCTACTTACTACAGTCTGTAATTTGTATTCACTCAACCTGTCTTCATAGTCAGCATTCCACAATCTGGATATTGCTTTTGTTATCCGCCTCTGAACTTTTTTCCAGAGCTTGTTTCTCACCTAGAAATGCAGGTGACCAAATGTAAACGGATATCCAAATGAATGCCATATCTCTTCGGCAAATTGTTGACATTGGCCATCCCATGTCAACAATCAGTGATACCATACTGAGATGGAAGGACAGAGATTCAACTGCAAGTACTGCCCGCAGTTGACGACCAAATACACTCACCGAACGTGACCGTAGAGTGCTACGAAGGATAATATATAAAAAGTCATTCGTTGGCCAACACGTCGAATGCGGAGTTAGGGGTACCGATGGAAAATGAATCTACACAAAAAAAATCAGAACTGAGGCTTACTACATGGATTTCCATGGTAAAACCGTAATATGCAAACCCCAACATGCAGCCTCATATTCAGTGGTGCAAAGAGCATGTATAGTGGGACATTGAAGCTTGAATAGTTGCATCATGGAGCCTAGAATCATGTTATACACTCTACCAAGCAGATGGACAGTTGTGGGTGTGTCGAATGTCCATGAACTTCTCTAACCAAAGTGCATAATCCCAACTATGAAATTCGGAGGTGGAAGTGTGATGGTATAGTCCTATTTTACCTGATTTGTCCCCGGACTTCTGTTTCTAGTGGCATTAAGATTGAACTCCGAGAGGTATCTGAACATTCTGGACAATGCAATGCTTCCTACTTCGTAGCGTTTCTATGTAACTGACCATTGTTTCTTTCAAGAAGAATGAGGCAATTGTCAGTTCATCACAGAAAGAATTTTCCAAAATTCCAACTGATCCCTATCGTAGCTTATGGAAAGCATGTCCATAGGATTACTGCAGTCATCGGGGAGAAAGGAGGTCTTATTAAGGTGAGCGCCATGGCCATTTGTTCTCACACGATGGTGTCCTTTGTCCTCTTTCTAGGCAGTGTATGTTGTACAGCTTTGAATTTTTGTAATTTCATGAAGTTCACACAAATGCCATTTGTGTGAACTTCATGAAATATTTGTGATAATTTATTTCATAGAGAGGTGTGGAGGAATCCCTTTAGTTAGGAAGACTGAATAGAAATTTCGAAATAGAAACATTACTTTCATTCAGAAACAGTATAGCCTAATATAGTAGTCTGTACCTCAGCGTTTTTTTTGAACAATACTCTAGTTACTTTGTGTCACAAGCCCTCAAAAGCTACTGTCCTGATTAAATCGATTCTTCAAGCTACAGCATATCACTTTTTAATCATGGTCCTTACTCGTATTATTCTAGTATCATCAATTAGAATCGAATCAAGCAATACTATAGATACTACCTTATAAAGTACAAGCATTTACCAATGAAAGTTGTGCGTTTAAATCTCATTGTACTTTCTTTGCATGAAAATGCATTTAACCAATAGATTTTAATATTATGGTTCGATATGGCCACCTTGATGGTTGGAGGATAAAAGACGGGTGTATACCCTGATTAAGAATTTTCTACAATTTAATGCAGCCGGTCTGCATTCCTTTCATGCATCACTCTAAGTGGAAATATTTTATATCTGTAGATACGTGTTCACGGAGCCAGTATGAGGGAATAACAACCATATGAGATTAGCGAACTCTCCTTCAGATGAAAAACCCCGATAAAGATTTACCACATGATTCGAAACCAGGTCTTCCCAACTAAAGGGATTCTTCTACACCGATGGAGCCATAGAGATGTCTTCATTCTTATTTATAATTTATAATATACTGCCATATAAAATGGCTGGGAAGAACTGTCAGAGAGAAACAATAATAGATTTGAATATCTCCATCCTGAATAAAGAACATTTAGGGCATCTTCAGATAATTTCTGAGTTATATTATTTTAACCCGGTAAAAATAAGGTTTTTGTTTCCTTTACTGGTTGAAATCATCCCTTTTAAAAACGCAACTCAGAAATCGACCTTGCAATTCACTGTTGTAGACTTGCAGACAGTAATGCCAATTAGGATAAGGACACGAAACGGAGGAAGTTATTCGATATCTTGTTGTTATTGCAGCCACAAGTTTTCAAATCATTAACAGCAATGAACTCACAAACCGATTATTATTGCGTATTGCGCCTAATTGCATTGCGTTATTCAAGCGTTCCACTAGTACTTTGTGGGAACAAAAAGTGTTAATGGTTGATGTATATTATATTAAATATATTAGCACCAAATTTTTCGACCGATTACCGAGTTAGTCAATCTATGTCAAGGGGAAGTTTAGATTCTCTGGGATCTCGGTTTTTAATCTCGCAACTCAATAAAATCTACTTCATAGTTCAAACTATTTTATCCCTTGTGCCAAACATCTGTGACAGCCAATGTTGGAGATTTGCTGCCTACCAGGCTTCAACAGATACCTAGAGCTAAACAAACTTGCTTATTCCTTGCTTTGTGGAAATAAAAGGCATTAGTGAATTTTATTACATAAATTGGAATCCCCGATCTAAATTGGCTAAACGCAATGAATATTTATTTATTCTTGATAATACATTATTTTTCATGTCATCTCGGCAACTTATACAACATATCTAAAATCGATGTGGTTCTTTTTAATTTAGAAGCTTATTATAGCGGTTTCTTGACAGTTTGTCAATTCATCAGATAGTATTAAAAAATCAGAAAAATCAGTTAATGCCTTTGTGTTCCCGTATAGGGAGTAGACGAGGCCGTTATAGCCCTATCTAATTTTGGAGACTGAGTGTGCAGTTCAATCTCCACTGGTAGCCAATGAGAGACTGATGGCCCAAAGTAATCATTAATTAATCGTATGCAGTGAAGAAGACAGCTAACATGTGCTGCCATCTCGTGGTCCCTAATCCTAACAGAATACATTTTTAATTAATGGAAATAGTGCAGGTTCGACGACCGATTTTTTTTTTTAGATCCGATAATATATTAAGTTCTTTTTACAAAAAAAATTATATTTCGATAAATTTTTCCGCACCTGTGTCATCTATGTTGCTAGATAGCCGGAAGATAGAGCGTCGTAGGTTCAATGCTGGTGGCTATCTTGAGGAATTTTTCAATCGAGTCCCGAGTTAGTCGATCTCTGGCACGGGCAAGCGGGATCGTCTCCTGGAAACTTGGATTTTTCGTCACGTAAACCGAAGAAAAGCGATCTAAGAACCCACACTAATTTCAGACACTAAAACATAGTGTTAAGATTAGGGATGTTGACACTTGTCAGCCACTTCTCCAGTTGCAGTGTATAATTAGTTACAGTCGTGTGACGGCTATCTCTGATTATTGCTCCGTCAGTCTCCAAAAGTTAGATAGTGCTAAAATCACATAATTACATTCAACGTTAGTTGTGTACCTCTAAAATTTGTCCTTACATACGCTAAAAATTAGATCAATTACATGATAACTACCTACTCTCAAAAATTTACAATCTGAACATAGTCTACTGAATAACCCGAAGAGGAGGAATACATTATTTGTTTACTGAAAAATTTAAATCCATCAATGCTACAGTGATTGAATAACAAAATTTGCGCTTTCCGAAGGATTTGCTACTTCTAGTCTTCCCGGGAGCAAAATTAAAGATATGACAACCATAAAAGAAAAACAGAATAGAAAGGTAACATAGGTGGTAGTTCTTGTAGGAAAATTAATTATCTGAGTGGCGGCAAATACAGTATGAGAGAGGAGATATGAGATAAGAAAGGACATAATTAATAATTATGTCCTTTCTTACCACTCAGATTATTAATTAAGAATTAATAATCTGAGTGGCGGCAAATATAGTATGAGAGAGGAGATATGAGATAAGAAAGAATTGTGCGAGATTAAAAATTGTAAGTTTTCCACCCAGATAACAGTACCGAGTTAAGATGGAAGCAATCATAGCAACTGATTCAATGTGGAGGCTGTGTAGAATAAATGGGTTCGAGTCTTTAGATCTGTGAAGTGTGTGCTTGATGGCAGAAAAACACTTATATAATAAGGAGAAAAATTACTTATTGGGATGAGACCTAACGCAGAGATTCAGGGAAACGACCGTCAAGGGCGGAATGGGAAAAATGTGTGCGAATGTTCAGTTTTAGTACGCAAACCAGTAAAAAACATATGAATGGCTCTAAACACGGTTATGCAACTGGGGGTAGAAATACGATGTGTCGATTTTAGTTTGGACCTTTCCATTTATTTTCTAGATTTTTCACATTAGTGAAATCTGGCTATCGAAATCAGATATGGTAACTGGAAACGAGTGTAAAGGATATATTATTTTTAGGGATGATGGAAAAGATAGCAGAGGAAAGGAGTACTACTAATGAAATCAGGCGATTTAAGTCCGTTTAGGGTAGGAATACAAGAAAACAATTATGGTAATGATGTCCCATGTAGTAATGAGTTTGAGACGATCTAGTGTAAAGTGCAGGTTAACAGAATGAAATATTGTGTGGCGTTTTGCTGTAGACCTAGCGACTCAATTGCAGGGGACAATGAAATATATCTCCAATTTAGCCTTATGGGTACTAAACTAGTGATTATTATTGGTGACTTTAATTATCCAAGCTTTCATTGGGTAGAAGAGAAATGCCGTTATAAGAATGAAGAGGAATTTATTGAATTGTTGCCAGACAACTCTCTCCAGCAGCATGTGAAAGAAGGAAAGCGAAGTCAAAGAGTGTTAGATTTGTACATAGCGTCAGAAGGGTCTCTGTTAAGAATATGGCTATTTTACCACTTGTTGGGAGCCCAGCATAATGAGCTTTCTTGAGAAATATCTAATTATATTGATGTTCCAATTAGAACAAGTTACATGCTGAACCACAAAGATGGAATTTATGATCAACTTAGGAGAATTATCTTTGTCTCCACAATATTAGTTATTAAATGGGAAAATATTTTTAGTAATGCATGGGAGTCTTTGAAAAAGTGCTTAAATGAGGCGGTATCTGAATGTTTCACAAGAGTTCAAAGAATAATTCGAGTGGGAATGACATGGATGTGCAGCTCTATTAAGCAAGAGATCCACAAGAAGAAGATGAGCGGAATATCGTGAGCATAATAGTGAGAGCAGTTATGAAATATGTAAAACACAGGCCAGAAAAGTAAAGAGTATTGTGATGAAAATTAACTCGGAGTATGGAAAGAAATGGTTATGCAGTCTAAAAGCAATCCAAGAGAATTTCATTTCATCATTATGCTGCAAGCAAAAGAAAGAATGAATGTGTGAAGAATGACTACACTAAATGCAGATGGTACTCTGGGGTTAGAAGCTAACTGGATTGATCAATTAATGATATATCATTAATTGAGCTGAGATATATCATGATGCACAGTACTAGTGTTGCATTGGATGAAGAGTTATAGGTGCATGTGAATGAGGTTGAAGAGCTGTTGCATAACCTGGATAAGAATTTGACATATGGAATATCTACAAGTTTGCTATTGTTCAGCAGAAATGGTTAGGCCTTTAATATGTTTGTGTAACTTCATTCTCGTCTCAGGGATGATACCACAAGAATGAAAGGAATATATGATTTTAATTTAATGGCTAATATAGCCTACTTTCGTTTAGGAGTGTCCCTTTTTTTTACAATGTCATTGGCTCTTTACTCAAATCTTAGGGCATTACTGAAGTGTTATAAAACTAATGTATGAAGAATAATATAGGAGGAAATTTCTGACATACCTTTTTTAGATGATGTTTTCTTTCTCCTTATCCTGGCGATATGCATTTACCTGCTGTTAAGCTGTTAAAGGAAGAGGGTTTGGGGAAAGTTAATCACCCTTCATAATAATAATATTATTATTATGAAGGGTGATTAACACCCTTAATTATAATAATAAACAGCGGTGGGGGGGGGTGAGAGAAGGATCTGAGGATAGAAATTATTTTTTGGGGTAGAGGAGGGATTGATGGGAAAAAGTCAGGAGTGGAAGTAACGGGGTGTGAGCCGTTTCGACAGTGTGTCATCTTCGGAACTCGTAGGGGAAGTGGAGGCTATGTCACGTCTGCTAGATGTATAATACGAATATATGATAGTTTCGTTGTATAAGGGTGATACAAAAACTAATGTGTTTTGCATCAGTTTTGGCACCGACTCATCGGTATCTCTGGAGTTGTTGTGAAGATTTTAGAGAAGCTGGCCGTTTGATAGGATACTGCAAAAAATGCTGTTGTATAAACTTGAGAATATAGTTACTTAAATATAAAGAGATTCGATTCCAATCTTTGAGTTTCTTATTCGGTTTTGAAACAATGTGGATTTTATATTCTCTTAATTTAAAATATTGAGAATATAGGATTGCAATATAAACTCTTGACTTGGATGAGTGGCTAATTAACCGACAGATATCAAGAAACGGAATACGTTGCGTGTGAATATGTCATATTAAAAACGATCTGTGGTGTACGCCAGGGTTCAGTCCTTGGCCCATTGTTCTATATTCATGACATTAAGAAGAGTCTAACAGGCGACGTGCTATTGTTTGCCGATGATGCAAAGATAGATAGGGCAATCAGGGATGCTACTGATATGCATCACTTACATAATGATTTCAGTAGGCTGGAAATTTGGGCAAATGAAAATTACTATCATTTGAATGTAAGTGTAAAGTTGTACTCTTTGGCATGATGAGATTTCCAGCTGCATATTAGGTAGGGACCTTGGAGTAATGGTGAATAGAAATTTGAAGTTGAGTTGCAAAAGCTGCGAATACAACTCAGAGGATAATTTCAATGTTGAAGCGAATCTTGACGTAAGGATAAGAAAGTTACTTTGCCTCTATATGAGGTCTTGATAAGACCGCACCCGGTGGTCGCCTGTACATAATCATTGTGACACTGCAGCACCCCAAGGACGAAAAAATTAAATTTTGTTTGTGTTTATAAATAATAACAATGCTTACAACACAATATAAATGCAATACAACATGATAAAGGTTACAGCTTATGTTTCGACATTGATTGAATAGTTAATAATTGTCCGATAAACACTTTAGATAACGAAACAAATGCACTGCGATTTAACGTAGTGTCGGAATTATCATGTTTGATCAGTTGACTCGTCGATATTCGTTTGCACTTGTCACTGCAAGTAACAAGTGAATTCGACACTGCTTGTTGAGCAGTGTCACAAGAGATAAATTGTATGTTCGCACGCATTTTTTTTCTGTGAGATACGAAACTTTTGTTATTGGTGTGTGTTCGTGGTGAGGGTGAACTATTTTTGATAAATCTTATTTTATTCTGTTAAAATTACATATAATTATTTATTTGTTATAGATAGAAGGCTGAATTATGACGATTCTTGTCACGGCAGAAATAGAAGAATGGAGTTTATTTTCAAATAATATTTTTAATAAAGCAAATTTTTAAATATGTAAATTTACTTATTAATAAATTGGTTACTGATTAGAAAAAAATTATTTTTTTTTCTCATTTTGATATGCAGAACCCTCCCTTAAAATTTTCACCGGTCGCCACTGACTACATCTAAAATATTGATACTCAAATTTGGTCTTCCAGGTTCCAAGGTGATAAAGATGCTGTGGAAAGGGTACAAAGAAGGCTTACAAAGATTATATCAAGATTATGGGATTTAGATTATGAGGAGATATTGCGAGTATGTGGATTACACACTCTGGTTAACAAGAGAAGGAGGGTTTGTATAATAGGTGTCTAAAACATAAACTTCTGAAATATGATATTGGGTGGTGAAATTTTTCACGTGGAAGGTAAGTTTGTTGACAGTCAAGAAACGGATAAGAGCTTGTTTTTCTCTCACAAACCATTCAGTGTGTGGGTAGAATATTTTGCCTTTAGCGGTAGTGTGAGCATCTAGAATGAATGAGTTTAAGGGAGGTATGATATCTGGTTTGGATGATGCGTAGGCTACCTGGAGGTCTCATATAATAATAATAATAAGTTCGAGTCTCGTCGCCGACTGAAGAAACTATTTCTAAGCCTTTCTTTGACCAGTTTCCAAGTTAGTCCTCTGACACATTCAAACGGATTTTTCATCCCGTAAATTCAAGAAAATCGACAGTAGGACCCACATTATTTCAGACAATAACATTTCCTGTTAGGGTTAGGTACCAAGAGATGGCAGAACTTGTTTGCTCGTCTCTTCATCGGTTCGCCTATAATTAATGATAGACATGGGCCAGCTATCTCTGATTGACTACTGGTGAAGATTGAACTGCCCATTTAGTTTCCGAAAGCTAAATCCTTCCAAGGGAATAATAGGCGTTAGCTTATTATTATTTATTATATAAAAATATAGTGGATATTAGATCCAGCATTATTTATTTTAGTAAATAATGATAATAATTATTATTATAACAGTATATCTGCCCTCTGCAATAGTAACTTGAGGATATCACACAAATTATGGTGCAGGGAGATCTGAGAGTTTTTAGATATAAGACAATCGTCGTCATCATCATCACAAATCATGGGCTCACTGCCCATTGCCTCCTTCACTATCTTTTGCCACTTATTTTGTATAGTGCACAGTGTCGCATTTTCTGTAATCCCATTACATTTTGCAGACAGATGTGTCCAAATAATTGTATCTTCTGTTGTATAATCTTCTGCATTAGATTCTCCTTTGGTTGTATCTTCCGAGAGAGTTCATCATTTGTGATTTTATGTACCCATCCTATTCTTAGAATCTTCCTGTAACAAATTCTTTCAAATGCCAAAATTCGTTTTCTTGATTCCTTATTTATTACCCACGTTTCGGATCTATACAGTATACTGCTGAAGAATCATGTTTCCAGTACTCTTAATTTTGTTTGTAGGCTGATCACTTCACTTTTCCAAATGTTATCCATTGGGCTTCTGATTTGTTTTCCCTTTGAAATCCTGATCTTTATTTTTATTATTATTGTTTTAATATAACAGAATGCTAACTACTTAAAACTGAATTTTAAAATTTTGGGTTGAGAAATAATCTACATGCTATCTTTATTCAAATGTTACGTCTATAGAACAATTGGTTTTGCTAGTTACAATAAGAAATGTTTATTGTAGAAAATATAGCCTCGCATTTTAACATAAAGGAAGTAAATGGCTTAGGCGAGGCCATTTAACCCTACGTTTTTGGAAAGTGTAAGAAGCCAACTCGATTCACAGTCCATTTTGATAGCCTGATCAAGTCTATTAGTGATTTCTGTCATCTGAGGAAGAAAGGATGGCAGATAGTTGAGGGCATCTTGTGGTCTTAACACTTTATTATGGTCCGAAGTAGTGTGAATTCTACACAAATGTTGTATATTGTAAAGAGATGTCGTCCTCTTTCTAAAAGCACTGATCGTGTATTAAGAAAGCTGAAAGTCTGTTGCCAGTGAAAAGGTCTACTTTACTAACATTATTTTATTTCATTATACTCAAATTTCAGATCAAACTTTACATTCTTAACAAGTAAAAATATCAACCTATACCCAATTCTAAATTGTAGTGAACGTTTCTCTTTTCCAATATTTTCCGTTTTGTTTTCACATATGGTCTTTTTTCTATTGCTATATTAACTAAGTAAACAGGTAAAATATCGAAGGAATGTTTTTTTTTGCCAAAAGGGAGTAGTTGACCGAAACTGGGTTGCACAATTATATCTGTTGGGATATATGTATGATTCTTCTAACTCATTTACATTTGGTTTCTTTCTGCTTCCTTCATTTTTTATAGTAATACTGAAAATCGTTGTTTTTCAAAATATTCTGAAATAGGTCAAAATCAGATGAGATATGACATCTGTAGAAGTGCCTGCGAAGAAAGGCTATGGCCATTGAATTCGACATTGTTTTATTGGACCTCATGTATCCCTCAATTAGAGCACCTATGCCGTTTGGCAGATGCAATCCAACACCTTGGATCACATTCAGATTCAATCCAAGATGTTGGATTGCATCTGCATTGCTTCATAGTTCTCTCATCAAACTCTCTGCCTACCATTGATATAGAATAAGGTGCACCTTGACTCGTCCATCCGACTATATGATCTTTTTCCTTCTTCCAGTATCCAGTCATGATGTTTCTGACACCACTCTAGACGAATTTTCCGGTTCTTCACGGAAATCAGTGATTTCCTTATAGGCATGCAATTGCCAATACGAATTTTGTTCAATTCCTTGGGCATAGTTCGGTGAGATATGGATCGGGAACAGCCTTAATTGAATGCTTCGGTCAATTGTTGCCCAGATGACATAATGTTTATCTGTAAACATCATGTCATCTTCTCAGACACAGCGAACTCGTACCTGGCAGATTATCTCAGGAACACAGTTATGCCTCTTAAACAAAGTGGGTTATTTTTTTCACTGATTAAACACACGATATATTGCGTTTTGAGAAATTCGTGAGTTCTGTTGTTTTAAAAATTGCGGCTACAGCAGACAGGTAGCTACAGTAATAAGCCCTTTATCGAACTCAAAAGATCATTTGTTTTCCTCATCGTGATCAACACTATTGATCATTCTTAAATAGTTGCCTAGAACATGTGGTGAAGCAAGTGACCAAGTATTTTGCAGATACGGTGCATAAGTGACGTTTACGTTCATCTGCATAAAGCTTTTTAATTCATTTATCGGTATGTGTACTTCCACAAATTCGTGTATATGCGTTACCACATGTTCTAGGCAACTATTTAAGATTACTGCTGGTCAGTAATGATCAATAGTGTTGATCACGATGGGGAAAACAAAGGATCTGTTGAGTTCGATTAAGGGCTTACTGTAGGTGCCTGTCTGCTGTAGCCACAATTTTTAAAACAGCAGAGCTGACTAATTTCTGAAAATGCAAGATATCGTGTGTTTAATCAGTGAAAAAATAACCCACTTTGTTTAAGAGGCGTAACTGTGGCCCTGAGATAGTCCGCCATGTACGAGATCGCTGTGTCTGAGAAGACTTGTACAGATAAACATTATGTCATCTGGGCAACAATTGACCGAAGCATTCAATTAAGGCCATTCCCGATCCATATCTCACCGAACTATGCCCAAGGAATTGAACAAAATTCGTATTGGCAATTGCATGCCTATAAGGAAATCACTGATTTCCGCGAAGAACCGGAAAATACGACTAGAGTGGTGTCAGAAACATCATGACTGGATACTGGAAGAAGGAAAAAGATCATATAGTCGAATGGACGAGTCAAGGTACACCTTATTCTATATCAATAGTAGGCAGAGAGTTTGACGAGAGAACCATGAAGCAATGCAGATGCAATCCAACATCTCGATTGCATCTGCCAAATGGCATAGGTGCTGTAATTGGGGAATACATGAGGTCCAATAAAACAATGTCTAATTCAATGGAAATGAAATAAAGTTATTTTCCAAATTTAACAGAAATTAGTTATATGATGCTGTCTGTTTACATTTCCAAAGAGGAGGAGTAAAACTCGGGGAATATGGCTTTTTTTTTCGCTTTTTCTTTAGGGTTCTAGTTAAATTATTATTAGATTTGAATCAATCTTCAAAATTTTCAACCTATGTTCTGTTGAATATCCCATTTTTGCAGCCCGGATCGGTCTCTGAGTTTGCCGCCCTTCTCAATACACACCAAAAATACTACAAAAAGTCAAAACGACGTATAGGGAAATAAATTAAAACACTGTGTTTATTTTGGAGTGAAACTTTAATTTCAACATTCTAAAATGTTATTTTTCTTGCTTTTCTGTTAGCAAAATCGTCGATTACATTGGCGAAGTCTATTATTTCATAGTAATGTAGGTAATTCTTAATAAATTTTATTTAGAAAAACTCCTCTCACAATTAGCAACACTACAGCAGTTGTGAGGAAAACTCGCAGTAGTATTACAATACATTGTATTTGGGAATGAGTTCTCGAGACTGTAGTTTAGAATTAACTGCAAAAGTTCAGATAGGTTCAAAGTGTTGCCCGGGGTGGACCTCCGCTCCTCCCTAGCGACGCCTCCGTGGTGGAACGACGACTTTGGGCTCTTTGATTTATGCAATGTGAGAAATAAGAAGTGACTTTCCATAGTACTTGACCTAAGGGTCATTGCCAGAACTCATGATATGAATTCTTTTCACATTAAAAGATATTTCGCATCGTTTCTTGTTAGTGGATTTAAATAATTCTTGCCTGCACGAGATGTCTTCTGTGGAATCAACTTATACAGTATATGATGTATGTACGAACTTTTCTCTGATTCCCTAGACACCTATCGGACTTCTTGTGAAAGTGATGGAATTTATCGTGTACTCTGTGTAGTTTTCCATGACCATGTCCTGGAATGCATAGTTTGTGTGGTCGTATAACGTGCATGTTAATTGTTTTTGCCGTATATTTTTCGTTTATTTGTTTTAATGTGTATATTTTGGATATATACAGAGATGCAAATGAAAAAGAGTACTATAAACCAGGCTGTCCATATACTAGATAACAAAAAATATAGAAACTTGGATAACAGACCCAAAGTTAGTTATGTATAATTTTTTGCAAACAAGTTACGACGAATTAGTTTTATCTGCTAATGATATTCAACATTTGTCGTGTTGGAAATTCTTTATAGCTTGTAAATGAGCATTTGTGGAAGTAATGGTTAGTAAGTCAAGAAGTGAACGAAAGACAGAAATCCAGGATGCAGTTTATTAGGCATTCAAAAAAAAGTACGTCTTTATATTATAGCTTGTAGAGCTGCTATTTCATAAAATGCAAAAGAAGAAATTAGTTACTCTACTTGTGCGTTTAAAGTGTAAGATATCGATACATATATTATATATTATACGCGCTTTTTATTGCAAAATTACTCATGAATCATTTGGCTTCAAGAGAGCAAGTTATTATTAGTACTAATCAGAGTACTAAACAGAGAGTTGTAGAGTAGGTGTTCTCCCTCGATGAGGCCTGAACTCCCTGGAGGTGTAAAATAATAATAATAATCAATGCATAACCTTCAACTACTTTTCCTCTTATGAATTGCGTAACTGACACCTATTAAAAAATGACATTGTTCATTAAAATAATAATGCTCGACACACTGATATCTAGCGAATAATTTTTTAAAAAATGAATGATTAAATGTGATGGTGAGGAAGTTACTGCCAAAAAAAGCTAAAATTATTTTCTTGTTATGCCGTATTTCTTGCCAGTGCCTTTCCTTTTACAAGAAATAATTGTCATCAGAATGATGGCATTGTAATCTAATTAGTAAATTGTTGATAGACATGGTAGAGCTCTATTCATGGTTAAAAATGTTACGTATCCATTAAAAAAAAAAAAAAAAAGTACGTTCTATAGCTAGCCAAACTTTCTTGCTGGGAAGTATTTTCTAAGTTTCAGATCCTCCTTGTTTTCACTAGCAAGCTGAATTACTTGTAGCATTGTTTTAAAGGCTTTGTATCCATCTTCACCTGCAGTTTATTATTTTTTTTTCCATCTGTTATTCTGTATTTTTTTCTGTATGAATTTTCCATTCATTTTTGCATCTAATCATTTATTGGTTGTATGTTGCTAATTTTGTATAATACTGCTTCATCTTTAGATGTCAACAGATCTTTCTGCTTGCCCATAGCCATTTATGAGGTACAAGACACTTCCTATGCTGGATGTGATGGAGTTTGTCATTAAGAATGGGTTAGGATTGCTAGTTTGATATGTGGTGTGGAGCTTATTTTTTTCTGTATGAATTTTCCATTCATTTTTGCATCTAATCATTTATTGGTTGTATGTTGCTAATTTTGTATAATACTGCTTCATCTTTAGATGTCAACAGATCTTTCTGCTTGCCCATAGCCATTTATGAGGTACAAGACACTTCCTATGCTGGATGTGATGGAGTTTGTCATTAAGAATGGGTTAGGATTGCTAGTTTGATATGTGGTGTGGAGCTTATATTTATTAAATACCTTGGTTATTTAATGGTATCATATCATGAACCTTAGGTTTATGCTGCTCGTTAAATTACACTAGTGGCCAAAATTGTGGAAACCTTTTGGAAAAAGTGTATTTTTGAGGTTTGATGGCTCATAACACCACTTTTTTTTTTTTTGGTGTAATATCATAAAAGTATATATCAATGGAAAGATAATTTAATCAAGAATGTAATGCAATAATTTTTATGAAGGATAGAACAGCAGCTATAAAGAAGAAAAGTGAAACACACAAAAAAAATGATATACAAAAATTCTCACAATGTGAGTTAATACTTAGTTGGGTAACCTTTAGCATTAATTACGGCCTTACAACGCCTTCCATGGAAGGCGTTGTAAGGCATAAACCAAGTTTTTTAGTTCTGCAGCTGTTATAATGTGAAACCAAGATTTAATTTTTGCTTCTATTAATTGGGTTTTATTGGTGGGTTGCTTCTGACTAACAAGTTTCTTTAGTCGGCTCCATAGATTTTCGATTGGGTTAAGGTTTGGGCTATTCCCAGGCCATTCCAGCAGTGGAATATGATTATTCTTGAAACTACTTTTTGCACACAGCAGTAACATGACTTGGAGCTGAATCCTGTCGAAATATAAATGCTTCATTATCTTGGAAAAGATCACGTGCGGAAGGCTTCAATTTTGACTCAAGTATTTCATTTATGTATTTTTGGGCATTTATATTCCCATTAATCACGCAAATTCTGCCCACACCTTTTGATGTCATACAACCCCAGATCATAACACTGAGTGTTTCACGGTAGGTGTAATGTAATGCAATCAGGATGCAAATCTTCTCCTTACGTATTTTATGCCATCACTACCAAACAGGGAGATTTTGGTCTCATCACTCCAAATAACACTGTCCCATTGTTCTGCTGTCCAGTTAACATGGGTTTTAGCCCAATTTAATCTTTTCAACTTTTGTTTGAGAGATAAAAATTTTTACCTGGACTTCTAGCATTTAGATCAAATTCCTGCAGTCTGTGCCGAACAGTTCTTGCACTCAACTTCACATTGTATTGCAGCATTTCATCTTGTATACACCCAGATGATTTTCTTCTGTCACATAGGCATAGTCTCTCAATTCTTCTATCATCACTTGCTGTTGTGCATTTTTTCCTGCCTTTACCAGTCTGGTTTTGTAGTGACTGAGTCTCCGTATACCTCTTCGAAAATTTAGAAATGCCACCTTTGGTTAAATTTCCACCAATTTTTCTAATTTCTTCATAACTGTAGCCTTGTTCACTTAATAGTACTATTTTACATCGCTTTCTGGGTGACCAGTCAACTCTTTGTGCCATTTCTTTAATTTTATTACGTTTTACAAGCTCACTAAATGAAAGAACACAAAAAACCAACCAACTTGATAGCAGTCACATAACACTGACAAATGTCCTCCTCTCAGCTCCAACACATGACATCAGTAGCTAAAATCCTACTGCGACCTTATTGGTTCATTGCCAAAACAAGATGACACCTGATTGGCTCTCGAAACACTCATGCTCATTGGCTATATTCAGATGAAGGAAAGCTACTTCATATCAACCTAAGCAAGTTGTGCTTCTTTTTTCTGGTTATTTAGCTATAACTTTTCATAGAATACAGATAATTGAACAAATTTTGTTGCATTACATTCTTGCTTAAATTATCTTTCCATTGATATATAATTTTATGATATTACACCAAAAAAAAAAGTGGTGTTATGAGCCATCAAACCTCAAAAATACACTTTTTCCAAAAGGTTTCCACAATTTTGGCCACAAGTGTAATATATAAGAATATATGTCTTGAACTTTTTTTGGGGGGGGGGGCTATGGTTTGTATATAATTATGGTATTCAAAGTATATTAATGAAATAATAGCATCAGTATTCAAACAATAGTGATAAAGGCCTACTTTTGATAACAAAAATTTCTTCTGTTCATTCCAGGGAAATAGTATAAAATCATACAGTGGAATGAGCAGAAGAAATTTTTGTGGTATTATTATAATATTAAAATTTGATACATCCTTTAACTAAAGAAAATCACTTAATATTATACAGCTGAATAAATCTAGTACATGATTTAGGACTCTGTAAATTGATTGATATGAAAATTTAGCAACAAAATAAATCAAGTCTTGAGGTTTGGGATCCATCGATGGGTGGATGCTTACTCGATTGGAGGAGCTCTACTGGATACAAGAGATCTAGGGGTGGTGATTGATAGAAAACTGAAATTCAGAGAGCATATTGCAAAGGTGGTGAGGGTAACTCAGAGGATTGCTGCAATACTGAGAAGGACGCTGACCTGCAGAGATAAAAGAGTTATCATTCCGTGTATAAGGCCCTGATCAGACCACACTTAGACTATTGTTCTCATGGTCCCCAGGATTTGAAGGGGATAAATTGACTGTGGAAAGGGTACAGAGGCAGATAACAAAGATAGTTTCAGAACTGTACAATATGAGTTATGAGGATTGACTGAGGGAATGTGGACTGCAGAGTTTGGTAGATAGAAGAAGGAGAGGTGATATGATCGAGACTTTGAAACTGCTGAGAGGCAGTTATAGGGTAGACATTGGAGAGTTCTTTCACTTGGTTGAACAGCGGGAAGGAGTGATGACAAGAGGCCATCCCTGGAAGTTACGAAAGAAAACTGTGAGCAAGAGGGTAAGGAGTGGTTTCTTTGCGTGGAGGGTGGTTGAACTGTGGAATGCATTGCCTGAGAGAGTGGTTGGAGTGGGGACAGTTAATGGGTTCAAGGAGTTGGTATGATAGACTTTGTATTTCCTAAAAACTACCTCCGACGAAGTCTTTTGACTCTTTTTTATTAATCCTATAAAATTCTTTAGGTAACTTAAAACTAGTTTTAAGTTATGGATCTAAGTTGGGTTAGAAATAAAACACTTGATCAAAGATTAGAGACCACAGATATGAGAATTCTAAGATTTTTTTTTTTTTTTTTTAAGTGGAGAGGGCAAACAGATGGCAAAATCATATTAAAAATGAAGATATTAGGAAGGAACTTGACATGGTTTAGGTGGATTGATTTGATCAGAAGTATCTTAGAAGACTGAAATTTTAAATAAGACAATATTGGAATGTTGACATGTAATACAGTAATTTGAAGGAAAATTGTTGATTAGAGATTACCAGTTATGTAAACTTTATCGTGTAGCTCTGTCACAGTAGCTTGTATCCTTCTGGTTACATATCAGGTAATTGATGATGACATCATCACAATTCATGACACTGAGTCTGTGCAAAATTAGGATTCGATTAATGACAAGTTTTCAGGAACCTGTTAGGTCATAAAAGTGAAGGTCTATCATGTAGTACTCAAATAAGATTTCTTTCCAAAAACAAACTATATGGATTGTTTTTCAAAATGGATTTAAAAGATCCTTTTCTGTCATGTATTCTTTATCTTCTGAAAACTCATTATTATTATATATAATGGAAGAGGGAAGGTTATAATTATATTATTATTACACTCATCGTGGGGATTCATTCAACTGACAACATGTTTATCATGCTGAATCTTAAAATCCTTAATACTCCTTGCATTAACAACATATTCCAGTAATGCGTTGCATTCACTCATTAATCTGATAAAATCTCCTTGTTAACTTAAACATCTCTTTCATATCACTCCTTTTCCTTCTATCCACCAAACTCTGCAATCCACATTTCTTTAACCCCTCTCTCTCTCTCTCTCTCTCTTTCTTCACAGTCAGCATTCCAAAGTCCTGGTATTGTCTTAGTCACTCTTCTCTGAACCCTCTCCAATGTTTCTACATCACAATGAAAACCAGGTGACCAAATCTATGTGCAATGGTCCAAGTGTGGTCTGACCAGGGCTTTATACAGTAGCTCAACCACCTTATTCCTGCATGTAAATGTACTTCTTATTATGTAGGCACTATGATGTGCTGTCTTGTAACACTTGCAATATACCCTCTAAATTTCAGTCTACTGTTGATCATCAGTACTCCCAAATCCTGAATCTCATCTACTTCCCACGGTACAGTACCATCTGTTGATGGCATTGTACTGCACCATCAGTAGTACACAGCCTTATATTTTTGCACTCCAAAATGCAATATTTTATACTTATTAATATTAAAACTAAAACTCCACTCTTTTGTCTGAGTCAAAAGTCTATTCAAATCTTTCTGAACAGCATTAACATCTGCAGTGCTACTTAAAATTCTCCCCAACTTTGCATCATCAGCAAACAACTGAAGATCCCTAGTTAGTCCACATAATATATCATTTACAAACAATTTAAACAACAGGGTTCCGAGAGAACAGAACAAAACCCTGGGGAATGCCAATGGTTACCCTCCTTTTTTGAGACACTACTTCATTAACGCGATTTGCTGGTATCGTTTAGAGAGGCAATTACCATCCTCTGCAGCTTGTACACCAACGTATCATGTGGTAATCTATTAAAAGCTGTTACAAAGTCCAAGATGGCAGAATTATTAGAAGAAAGTAAATCTAGCTAGCACAATATTTATCATACTGTGCCTTTTTACTCATTTAGTGTCCTTGTAATTTCCAGGTCATTTAGTTTTACTACTTACTTATTCAATCCACTTTTGCATCAAGGTGTAAAAATTTTCTTTTGTGCATTAAGAGGATCCAGAGGCAAGTGACCAAGATGATAGCAGGTCTATAGAATAAACCTTATGAGAATAGGTTGAAGATTTGTGGGTTGCAGAAATTGGTTGATGGACGGAAAAGGGGGGATATGATTGCGACATTCAAATTACTAAAGGGTTTCTATAGGATTAATTTAGAGGATATTTTTGAGAATAGGACTGGTGGTGGGAGGACTTTTAGAGTGGTGAATGAGCGGAATAAGCTGCCAGAGTCTGTTGTCGGTGCTATGACTGTGAATGAGTTCAAGGCAAAGTATGATAGATACTGTGTGAATGTTGAATAGTTGATGAACATGATGTTCAGGACCTCCCTCGATGAGTCTAGGGACTCCTTGGAGTTTCCCGTAATAATAATTACCGGTAATCTCCCTGCCTGTTTCTACTTTGTGTTCTTTTTCATTGTCATCAACTTTCTGTCCTTGTTAAGTGTCTAAGGATGTGCCCTTCCTTCTTGTTTTATATATATATTTTGTAAACTAGTTATTTTTTCTTTTTTTCTGCCATTTTCTTTTATCTTTAATATCAACTCTTTCCATGCTTGCTGTGTGGTTGCAATAACTTCTTCTTTTGTTATATTTTTTGACTTTTATGTTTTTGATGCCCATTAATGAAATCTTCCAATATCAAAAAATATTTTTGTTACAATCTTTTATTTTTCTTAACTGCTTCTTTTTTTAACTCTTTTTGGTCCACTGCACCATATTTTTTTAAATTTTCTTTAATTATGCCAATAAAGGACTTTAAAGGGGATTTTGCCAGTTCCCTTTAAAATCCTTCATTGGTGATTTAATAATGCCTCACACTTTTTCTGAAGCTTTTCCATAATATCTACTCGAAACAAAGGACCTCTGTTTCGAGTAGATATTATGTTCTGCAAGGCCACATTGTTTTGGGTTGTGATCATTGATGTAATTTTTTTTTATGCTTTTTATGACAAATGGAGGCAGATCTTCCAAAATAGTATCACCCAAGAGCAAGCCATCTAATAGAAACCTAGCAAGGCTAGATTTCTATTAGTTGGGGAAGCTTGTCTGTAGCTAATGAAAGAAAAGAGGAAGTTTTGTAGACAGGATGAAATACTACTTAAATTAAGGGACCTGAAAATTTTATAGGAATACATTCCGATACTTGGTTGATGTAAAGGATATAAATATAATTTAAGTTTTTCTTGAGGAGGAAAAAGATGGAATCCTGTAACTAATTGCATTGTTGATAAAGGACACATTGAAACCATTAACTAAGAACATACATTTAATGTGTTGTAGCTTCTGGTATAATAAGGCCTCAGTAGATCCTTCCTTATGAAAGAGGACTTCGAATTTCCATCTTTCAGGGAGAAAAACAAACGCACTACATCAGCAGATAGTCTCACCATCATCCTTGTCAAAAAATATGGTGCTGGTAAAATCCTGATTCACTGTGTACATACCTCTACTCTTCTGAAACTTTATTACATCCTTTATCTTGTTCTTTGTTCATTTTCTTTTTCTCTCAAACCTCTTAAATTTCATGTTCCGAAAATCAGTGTTTTTAATACTCACAAGTCTATAGTCCTGTCCAGTTTGATCTCTTATTCATCTTTTAATCAACTGAATAAGACATAAGCAATTGTATATCTGAACCTGAACAGTTCGGGTCAGATATGCAATGATTTGCCTGCAGCATCCTAGCATGATTTGAGGGAGTAGTTCTCTCAAACCTGTCATATGTGCACATTGACATTCTATGAGCTGCTTTTTGAGATGGTCATTGGTACTTCTAGCTATGGCATCTCCTCTCCTTTCTTAACTGCAGTTGGGATTAACGATGGTGAACCTTATCTTCTCCAGAAATGCATTCAATTCATGCACTATTTTTGCTTGGAAAGTTTTTTACTCTTGTATCCTTACTCTTTTCTACCACTTTGTTTCTTCTGATTCTTGTTACATTGATAGTGCCTAACTTGAATTCTGCTAATGTTGAGTTTAAGTTTGATCCAGTATCCAACTTTTCACTGTTCACTCTTGTACACTGATAAAAGTAACAGGGATCTTGTTTAACGAGGTGTTGCCCCAGTCAGCTTGACATTTCATCATGTTACTTCTGACATTGTGACTGGATTACTTCTGACTGGAATAATATTCACTATTGTGAATAGTGAATATTATTTCAGAAACCCTATTAGTTCTCTGCATTCCTTAAAAGGCTACACGAGGATCTCCTCCCTGTAATGTAGCTTTGACCCTTAAGCAACCCCATGAAAACATATTGCAATGTGATTCTTCATTAAAAGAAAACAAAATGATTGATTACAACATGATTTCAGTGCTGCTAAAGTAAGACACTTCTCAAATTGATTGACAGTAGTGCTCATTGTTAATTATCCCATTCCATACACATTTCATTTATAAATGCAAGTGTGAAAATAAAAACTGCAACAAAAACCGTTAACTGCCATAATATGCATTTGGTCTACAAAAAAAAAAAAAAAAGCCTCCTTACTTAAGTACTCTGTAATTTAATGCTTATAACTTTATTGATTTATTGATGGGGTGCTTAAGGGTCAAAGCTGTATAACTGAGAGGAGACCTCCACATAGCCTTTAAAGGAATGCGGAGAACCGACCAGGGCTTCTGACCTAATGTCCAATCCTCACCTTCTCGTGGTGCACCCTGTTGGGTATCTACTTTGATACTGAACGAACGAGGATGGGCTGGCAATTTGGGATTTAGCCGACCAAATTGTATTCTTATTGGTTAAACCAAAATAAAAAATGATGGTACAACATGACAAAATTTCATGCCGGCTGGGGCGTCGCCCGGTTAAACAAGGCCCCCGTTGTTTTCGCCAGGGAACCAGGGCGAACAGCGAAAAGTCAGCTACTGGAACAAATCTGAAAACAAACCCCAACTCAACATCACCAGAGTTAAAGATCGGTACTATCAACGTAAGAAGCCTGAATGGCAAAGAAATGGAGCTAGCTGAGGAATTAGAGAAGTACCAGATCGACATAATAGGGGTGACTGAAACAAAAAAGACCAAAACTGGTGAGATCTTTCTGAGCAATAAATACAAAATGTTATATTCAGGCAATAACAATCAAGGAAAAGAAGGAGTAGCCATAGTATTCAACACAAAATACGAGGCTAATCTTCTTGAATGGCAGTCAGTCTCAAGTAGAGTAATGTGGGCAAATATGAGAATGGGGAACTGGACAATGAGACTTATTTGTGCCTATGGTCCCACAGAAGGTTCTACTAAGGTAGAAGTGGAGGAATTTTTTGAGGCTTTAGAAAAAGCAACTGACACAATGAAAAAGGAAAAGTTGGTCCTTGTTGGGGATCTAAATAGTAGAGTAGGAAATGATTGTGAGACATACAAAAATATTTTGGGAAAATTTGGAGAAAAGAGCAAAGCTAATAATAATGGCAAATATCTGTTGGATTTCTGCTCAGGACATGGACTGGTTATTACTAACACCATGTTCCAACATAAAAATGTGCACAAATTCACATGGAGAGAAGAGGCTAGGAATAAGAAAAGTCTCATTGACTATGTTATTGTTGATAGTGATGTTTTCTCCCTGGTGCAGGACACCAGAGTGTACAGAGGATTTGAAATTGGAAGTGATCACTATTTAGTCTTGAGCAGGATAAAATTGAATTGCATATTGAAAAGAATAACATGTAAGAAAGTTTTAAAGCGAATAAAAGTTGAGCAGCTCTCAGATGTAAACTGTAGACTAAAATACAGAAATATTATTGAAAAGAAAATGAAAGAGTTTGAGAACAGGAATCAAACCTTGGAGATTCAGTGGCAAACTCTGAAGGAAACATTGATTGATTCTGCCAGAGAGGCATGTGGTGAGGTTGTGTGCAAAGATAAAAAAATCAGAACTCCCTGGTGGACACAGGAAGTTAAAGAGGCAGTGAAGGAAAAGAAGAAAGCATATCAAAAGTTCCTGGCAAATAAGTCAGCTTTTACTCTTACAGAATACAGAGACAAATGTAAGAAAGCTAAACAGTGTGTAAAACTAGCTAAACAAAAGTCATGGGAGGACTTTGGCAAGAATATAGAAAATAAATATCAAGAAGGTGGCAAAATATTCTGGAGGTTGTTGAAGAAGCTTAGGAATGGAGGAAAGAGTGCTGTAAAAGGAATTAGAGATGATAAAGGTGAAATGAAAACAGGAGAAAAAGATATCCTTGAAGTATGGAGTAATTACTTTGAAAAACTGCTAAATGAAACAAGCAGTGATGACAGCACAGTGATAAAAAACACTGACCAGGCATGCAGTCAGGAATACATATCCATACTTGAAGTAGAAAAAGCCATCAAAGGCTTGAAATGTGGAAAAGCAGCAGGAGTAGATGATATTCGACCAGAAATGCTGAAATATGGTGGTATAAGAGTCTTACAGTGGCTGCACTGCATAGTTCAGAAAGCCTGGACAGAGGGACGAATTCCCGATGATTGGAGTAGAGCTCTCATAGTACCCATATATAAAAAGGGAAATAAAACTGAATGTGAGAATTACAGAGGTATTTCCCTACTGAGTGTTCCTGGCAAGATCTATGCAAGTATACTTGAGAAACGGTTGAGAAGAATTGTGGAAGAAAAGCTTGGTGAAGAACAAGCTGGATTCAGGCCAAATAGAGGCTGTCAGGATCAGATCTTCACTTTACGACAAATAGTCGAGAAAGCATGGGAATATAACAAAGATCTGTATTTAAGTTTTGTCGATTTGGAAAAGGCATATGACAAGGTGCCAAGAGAGAAGCTATTCAATACGCTGCAGTTATATGGTGTCAATGGGGCATTATATCAAGCAATACTTAGTCTTTATTTGAGTTGTGAGTCAGCAGTTAGAATTGAAGGAAGTACAGGAAGATGGTTTAATGTTAAATCTGGTGTGAGACAAGGATGTACATTATCCCCTCTGTTATTCATTATCTATATGGATCACATTATGAAGGAATGTGGTATTAAACCTGATATCAAAATTGGAGATGTTAATGTCAGCTCTTTTCTTTATGCGGATGATGTTATACTTCTAAATAAATCCGCTACAAGTCTGCAAGATTCTCTGACTAAATTGAATAGCTGTTGTAATAGATATGGTATGAAGGTCAGCAATAAAAAGACAAAGACAATGAAAATAGGCAGAATCATTGAAAATGTCAACTGTGTTGTGAATGGAGAACCTGTGGAACAAGTAAAACATTTCAGCTACTTAGGCACAATTTTTACTGAAGATGGTAAACTAAATATAGAAATAGACAACAGAATCAGCAAAGCTGGTATCGTGGGAAGTCAATTGAATAAATTCATATTGAATAAGAAAGAAATTAGTCGGAACACTAAATTAGCTGTATACAAGACTGTGTTCAAACCAATTTTAACTTATGGATCTGAGAGCTGGGTCAGAAGTAAAACACTTGACCAAAGACTAGAAACCGCAGATATGAGAGTCCTGAGAAAGATTAGAGGCGTGAACAGATGGCATCAATGGCAATATCATATTAAAAATGAGGATATTAGGAAAGAACTTGACATTGTCAGCATCCATGAATGCGTTAGCAGAGCTAATCTCAGATGGTATGGTCACTTAAATAGAATGGGAGAGGAAAGATTAGCAAAACAAGTGTTCTCTGCCAGGTTGGCAGGAAAACGACCCAGAGGAAGACCAAGATATAGGTGGATTGATACGGTACAAAGTGCCTTAGACGATAGAAATATAAGATCTGATAATGTTGGAGTCTTGACAAGTGACAGACTGAATTGGAGGAAAATTGTAGATAGGAAGTTAGTAATGATGTAATTTTTTCATGTAGTACTGTCATATCCTGTACACCCCTTGAGGGTACATGGCAGGAATTTGATGATGATGATGATGAACTTTATTGATTACCATGTAGTATCTAGTTTCCATACTGACAAATGTAATGGGAAATGTTTAAAATGTATTAATTTTAACGAAAGAGTATTACCTAATTGCTTAAGGATAATATGTAGCCAATAGTTTGATTAAAAACAATCCAGCTTCAAAAATTTCAGTTTCAGAAAAATTGAAAAGAGGGGGATATCAATGCTTTTATTTCAATGATTTTCCTTTTGTTACAAAAAATACACACACACACACACACAGTCTATCATTAATTGTCTGGACACTTTTGCAATTTACAATTGATACCAGTAGATGAACCCAGATATCAAGTATGGCTACCTTTGGCTTTGATGCACTCTTTGAGGGAGGCTTTCCACCAATAGACATCAGGTGAAATTTGTCTCAATTCCTCCATCAAAGCAGCACTGAGTTCAGCAACACATCAAGGACATGCTGCTCTGGACCTCAATCACTGCTCCAATTCATTTCACAGGTGTTCAGTGGGATTGAGGTCAGGACTCTGCACAGGCTAGGGCAGTAATTTAAGACCCATCTCTTCATACCATTCCATAATAGCTGCAGCTTTGTGGCATGGGGACATTGTTGCCTTGATACTAACATGGACCTGTCCATAAAAACTCAATGTAGGCAGCACCTGATTATCCAGAATATCAAGGTACTGAGCTGCCTTCGTGGAACCACAGACTACAAGTGATCTCACTCCAAACCAGCTGAATGCACCCCACACCATTACTCCTCCACCACCAAACTTTACTGTGATACAGCAACACGGTAACAAGCATTCACTAGACTGCCTCCACACCCTACCATCAGACTAGAAACAGTTGAACATTGATTCATTGCTCCAGAGTACCATTTTCCACTTGTCAGTTATCCATTTTACACGCTCTTTGCACCAGGCGAGACAAACCCCCTGTTTGATGTTGTGATGTTCGACTTTTATGGCACTGCTTTCCGTGGAAATCCAGTAAATGGAGTTCTTTAAGTACAGTATTAGTGCTCATCATGTGTTACTTTACTGGCACTCTGGAACTTATCACAAATGGTCTATGCCTATTGTAGCTGATTTTTGCATGCCATCCATTTTAACACTTTTTGGTCCTTGTCAGTCATTTTTGGCAGCTACCCTGGGTGTTTTCCTGCACTAGTGATGCCAGAACATCTCCATTTGTTGATCTCCTCACCAACCGTTGATTTTGGATGCTCCAGTCGAGGGACAATGGCACGTATAGATGGACATGTGACCAATGTGATAGCCCACGATGACACCTCTCTCGAAGTCACTGAGTTCACTTCATGTTGCCACTCCACCTGTATTCAACTACTACAATGAAATACTATTTCTTACTATCTGTACACCAGTTTTTATTTTATTAACAAACCTGGAATGTTCAATAACTTCATTTAACAGGGGTGTACAGACAATTATTGGCAGATCTGCTTTATCATAAAAAATCTTGTAATTAGCAGTGAATTAAGATAGCACTGACACTTTCATGTGCCAAAAATTCTAATCTGCATACCATTTTACATACTTCTACAGACACAAAATAATCTTTCATTTGTACGCGATAACACAAGAAATACTTCATCATACACCACTGTATAATAAAATGTTGACAAAACAAGATCACACATTTCAAAGCAACTCACACCCTATGTGTTGTCATACCTCCTGTATTCAATTGCTACGATGAATACTGCTTCCTACTATGTGTATACTGGTTTTTATCTTATTAACAAACCTGGAATATTCCATAACTTCAAATAACATCGGCGTCCAGACAATTATTGGTAGATAGTGTATATATAGATAGATATTACTAATTATTCAGTTATTGAAAACTTTCAATTATACTTACTATTACTGTGAAGCATATATGGTCATATGTTTTAGTTTTACAACAAGTACTTCTTTATGATACTAATACTTAATTGATGAAAAGCATTTACATTTTTTCTAATTATCTTCTCTTTATCTCATGTTTTGTTTTGCAGATTGATAATGCTTTTAATGAATATACTGGTATATGAGAATATGACACCCTTTAAATAAAAGAACGAGTGCTTCTATCTAAGAAAATGTCGTCATCAATAAGTGACAACCTTCCTACCCACTTGATTGGTAGTACATTAAGCACTGGCACCATAAATGTGTCCAAAGTAGATGCCTCTCAGATTTTAGAAATAAAATTTAAAAAACTTATCCAAGTAGTGGATGGCAAGGTAAGCCAATATATAAATATCTTGTAACTGAATGAATTTGTTAAAACTTAAATTCTGATAGTTTTTCATACTATTAAGAAAAAAAATATATATGCACTTCATTTTGCCATAATGCACATTGTCTCTAAAATATGACTAAAATAGTATTTCCACAATAAAGCACTGAGTGATGTCTGAATGAAATGGTCTCATAACAGTCTTTTTAATTGAATTGATCTAGATCAGGGTTGAATTAGCTTTTATTCAAGTCTGCTACTACATCTCCAAGATTTGATTATCATTTTCATTTATTCCTTCATTTTTTTTCTTTCAATAATATTTGTGTAATTAAGTCCACAGTTTACTTCTGAAAGCTGCTCAATTTTGGATTCTTTTTAAAACTTTCTTGCATATTTTTATTTTCAATATTATGTGCAATTTTATTTTGCTGAAAGCTAAATGGTGAGCGCTTCCAAATTCCCTTTGTATTCTTGTGTCCTCAATCAGCATGAAAATATAGCTGTCCATGAGTACATAGTCAACAAGACTTTTCTTATTCTTTCCAATTCCCTATTTATATGTTTGCCTACATCGCTCTGCTTAAAATTGTTTGCAATTCAAGAAGATTATCTTTGTGTTTGATGCCAAAGACTATAGCCACTCCTTCCTTTCTCTAATCATCATTGCTTGGAATGATGATCAGGGAAGTTGTAGTTGTTATTTAGAAAAAATCTCACCTGTTTTTGTTTTTCTTTGTTTCAGTAATGCCAATTATATTAACGTACTTCTCTAATTTTTCTGCCAGTTCCACTTATTTTCCAATGATACTTTTTATGTTTAGGGTGGCTATCTTGAATTGAGTTTGAGTTTGTTCCCATACCTGGCTTTTTGCTATTTGCCCTAGTTTCCTGATTAAAGCAATGTGTGTGTGTGGGGGGGGGCTTGTTTATCTGTGCGATGCCCCAGCTGGCATGACTTTTCATGTTGTTGTACACCATTCTTTTGTTTTGAATGCAGTTTGGTGTCAGATAAATCCCAAATTGCCAGCCTGTCCTCATCAGATCGATTACCTACAGAATAAAGTGCATCATGAGACATTGAGTCAGAAGTCTTGGTCAGTTCTCTGCATTCCTTAAAAGGCTATGTACAATTTTCCTCCCAGTTATCTTGCACATTATCTTACTTGCCAATAAGATAATGTGCAAGATAGCTTTGCTAATTATGTTGTCTATTTCCATATTTAATTTACCATCTTCACTAAAACTTGTGCTTAAATAGCTGAAATATTTCATAGGTCTCTATATTCAAGATGCTGTTGATGTTTTCATTGTCTCTGTTACTATGTCATTGTCTTTGCTTTTTATCACTGATTTTCACACCAGATTTGTTGGAGCAATTTTTCAATTTAGCCAGGGGAATCCTGTAGACTTCTACTGGATTTATTTAGGAGTATAACATCATGTGCATAAGTACAACTGAGATTACATCTCCAAATAATAGTTAATCAAGGCAATGGAGAGCTTGCAGGATGATTTAAATGGGCTGTCAGTATGGGTGTCAGTTTAATGTTGAGAAATATAAAGTTATTCATTTTGGGATAAATAGATTACAAGCCATGTATCACATTGAAAGCACTGTACTGCAGGAAATAGATGAAGCTAGAGATTTAGGGATGGTAGACAGAGAGTTAAAATTTAGAGGACATATTGCTAAGATTGCCTCTGTAGCATCTTCACACAATTGGAAGAACATTTGATTGGAAAAGACCTGATTTTGATTCTCATCGTGATGAGGGGAATCCTTATATGGGCTTTTTCGATTGACGGTGAGTTACCCAATCATGTATGGTGGTAGTAGGGTTTTTCTATTGGAAACTCGGATTTTTCGTCCTGCATACAGACTAATCGGCCTTCAGAACACACAATTTACAGACAAAAAATACTGTTGTTGGTGATGGTTGGCAGTAGATGCCATTGATGATAGTAATGTCATAATAGAAAAATTAAGTAGTAGTAGTGGAGAGATGATATGTATTTAGAGAAGTAGAGTAGTTTCCCCTCCTGTGATGAGTCCTTGGAGGTTTCAAGTAATAGATTACGAAGGTAGCCCATAAGATTACTTGGATATTGAAGAACACATTAACAAGTAGATATAAGGAAGTTATTATTCCTCTTTATAAGGCCTTGATACATCCACATCTGGATTACTGTGCTCAAGTCTGGTTTCTTGGGGATGAGGAATTAGTGGAGAGGTGAATGACCAAGATAATGAGTGGGCTGTGGAATGTTCCTTATGAGGATAGATTGATGGTGTGTGGATTGCAGAAGTTGGTTGATAGGAGAAAAAGAGGGGATATGATAGAAACATTTAAGTTGCTTAAAGGGTTTTATAGGATCGATGCTGGGAAAATGTTTCAACACTTGGCTAGAGGGACCAGAACAAGGGGTCATCCCTGGAAGTTGAATAAAGGTGTGGTTAGTAAGGATGTGAGGGACTAGAATTTTTTGCTTGGAGAGTTGGGAATGAGTTGAATGCGTCGCCAGAGTCAGTTGTGAGTGCTTTGTCTGTTAATGGGTTCAGAGGTATGATAGATTGGATCTCATGCAATGAGTCTTTTGACTCCATGGAAATGCCCATATAATAATACTAATAATTTTGATATCAGGTTTAATGCCACTTTCCTTCATGATATGATCAATATAGATGAACTGTTATAGTTTTGAAATGAAGCTTGATTACTCCAACTATGTTATTTCCCACCTATATATTAAAGGCAGTCATGGAGTATAGTAATATATGTAATTTTATTTTAGTTGGTTAGAATGTTTCAGATTTGTATCCATGATGATGCAGTGATTTCAAGGATCAACATGTTATTCTAATGAATGAAGCTCAATTATAAAAAAAAAATTTAAGCCATTTACTATAGCCCTTTAAATATATACAGTAGATACAATTCTCTGCATTAAATAATTAAGGACATATTAAGAATAAATGTGAAATCTCTTTATCTTCTAAAGAGATTTCACATTTATACAATTAAAAGTTGTAAATTATCATATTTGCCAGCTTATAAGGAGCACTTTTTTTTTTCCTAAAAATTTGTCTCAAAACTAGCATGCATTTTATACGTCTAAGGTTGAAATTTCAGTTAGAATTTTGATTAGTCAAAATTTGTTATTTTATGCTTCTACTCTCACCATTTGTCATACATGATTTCAAATTAAATGTGTAAGAAATTTAAAATATAGATTGCTATGACTAATTAAAGAAGATAACAGATGCATTCTGTATAGTGAAATGGAACTTAATGCATCCGGTTTCATTTAAAACACAGCACATGGTGCTCGACAGCTTGCACTTGCACAGTTTCACAACAACAATTGACAAGTCATATGTCCAACTGTCTTTCGGTTGCTATAGAATTAGTGATATTCTAATGTTGAATATAATTTTTATTATTAGCCCATAGCTCAGAGGCGATATAGACATCGAATGCTATAATATTGCTTTTGAACTTGGCATCACTGCATATATGAAGGAAAATTGCAGTAGAACAGCAGCACAGTATTTTGGGCTGCTGCCAACTGAAAAAATTACACAAACTTGTAAAAGAGACTAAATGCAATAAACATAATCTGCATAAAGGAATTGTAAAATGTCCAGAACTTGAGAAAGAATTAAAAATGTGGGTATTAGACAACAGAAAATTTGGTATTTCAGTATCCACAAAAATAATTATTCACCAGTCAAAATAAATGGCAACAGACAGAGGCATCTTTGAATTTACAGGTTCAACATCATGGTTGAACTTCCTTTCAGGAGATTTATGAAAAGAAATAACCTATGTATGAAAACAAAAATATCACAAAAGATGCTGGATGAATATGAAAATAAAGTTATGGATGTTCATAAGTATGTCATTAATGCTGGGAAACAAGAGAATTTTGAACTACCACAAATAGGAAATATGAAGTACCTATGACATTTGACGTGCCTTCAAAACAGTTGATGTCAAAGCTGCAAAAATCATTATTGTTAAATCTTGTTGCCACAAAAAACTCATAACACTGTGGTTTTGACATGCTTTGCTGATGGGACAAAATTGCTGCCTTTTTTCATTTTTAAAAGGAAACATTACCTAAACAGAAAAAGTATGGTATAGGCATCCTGATGAAATGTTAAAGAAACCATCTTTGATAGTATGGGATCAGTTCATTGCCACAGAACTGAGGCTATTATGAATAAATGTACCCATTTGAAAACTCAGCTTTAATTTCAAGATGTTTAACCAGCTAGCCACAAACTTCAGATTTCTCCATTAATAAGACATTTAAAGGATTCATGGAGAAGTGGAATAACAATAGATGCAGTATTTGGATATTGAAGTAACACCAACTGGAAAAAGAAACAAATCTACAATTTCAGAAGTATATGGATTAAAACCTCATGGAATTCAAATGGATTAAAACCAGAGATTATGAATAAGTCATTAAAGAAGTGTGGCATTAGTTAATGTCCTTAATGGTACTGAAGATGATTTATTCTTTGAAGAAAGCAATGACTTTGTTTCAAATACAGAAGAAATTTCAGAAGATAATTTGTTTAGCTCTGAAATTGAGGATGAAGATTAAAACTATTATTGTAATCCTACATTTTGTCTTTGATACATAATTGTTTTACACCAAAATTCTCTGAATTTTTTTTCATTCAATGTATGATAAAGTGTTATAATCATCATCATCATCATCAAATTCCTGCATGTACCCTCAAGAGGTGTACAGGATATGATAGTACTACATGAAAAATTTACAGCATTACTAACTTCCTATCTACAATTTTCCTCCAGATCAGTCTGTTACTTGTCAAGACTCCAATATTATCAGATCTTATATTTCTGTCGTCTAAGGCATTTTGTACCATATCAATCCACCTATATCTTGGTCTTCCTCTGTGTCGTTTTCCTGTCAACCTGGCAGAGAACACTTGTTTTGCTAATCTTTTCTCACCCATTCTGTTTAAATGACCATACCACCTGAGATTAGCTCTGCTAACGCATTCCTGGATGCTGACAATGTCAAGTTCTTTCCTAATATCCTCGCTTTTAATATGATATTACCATTGATGCCATCTGTTCATGTCTCTAATCTTTCTCAGGACTCTCATATCTGAGGTCTCTAGTCTTTGGTCAAGTGTTTTACTTCTGACCCAGCTCTCAGACCCATAAGTTAAAACCGGTTTGAACACTGTCTTGTATACAGCTAATTTAGTGTTCAGACTAATTTCTCTCTTATTCCATATGAATTTATTCGATTGACTTCCTACCATACCATACCAGCTTTATTCATTCTGTTGTCTATTTTCATATTTAATTTACCATCTTAATTAAAAATCGTGCCTAAGTAGCTGAAATATTTTACTTGTTCCACAGGTTCCCCATTCACAATGCAGTTGACATTTTCAACAATTCTACCTATTTTGATTATCTTTGTCTTTTTAATGCTGACCTTCATACCATATCTATTACAACAGTTATTCAATTTAGTCAGGGAATCTTGTAAACTTGTAGTGGATTTATTTAGAAGTATAACATCATCCGCATAAAGCAGAGAGCTGACATTAACATCTCCTATTCTGATATCATGTTTAATACCACTTTCTTTCATAATGCGATCCATATAGATAACACTGTCCAACAAAATTTTTGCTGACTTTTATATGAGACTTGTTTTTTTAATAATTTGGGTGCGCTGATTTCAAATATTAAACCCATTTTTCTCTGTCACGTCAAGTTTTTCCTCTATGGCATTTTCTTTTTGCTAATTTGTAAGTTTTTGATATTTTTAAGGAGGCAGTACTATTTAGAGGATTAAAAAAATCGATTTTTTAATATTATTTTCTGAAAGTATGTACTTTTAAAAATCTGTTCCTAACTTTTTATCAAGAAATTCAAAAAATTCCCAAAGATATAGCCTATTATTCAAAGCGGTTCACAGATCAGAATCAGACCGCTCACCGCTCTCGCTTGTTAGTAAACGAATAAATGCGTAAGAACCTGCAACGGCACACTGGCGCTTTACAGATATACTAACCACCCAGCCAATCAGGATGGCATAACATAGTTGATATCTATATGAAGGTTAAAGTAAAAGGCTGCAGGTTCGAATTTTTGTTGGCCTAAGGTGGCATGAAAAGTTCCATGTTTGGTTTTTAGAGCAGAGTTTGTTTCTGGACTGCCTTAAAAATAAATAAAAAATGCCAAAACACACACACACACACACACACACACACACACACACACACACACACACACAAAACCAATAGAAAATCCTCCTTAACCCAACCATAGCTCTGCATTTCACGAGCGAGAAGACACCCATTTCTGATATACGTTATATAAATACTGTATAAAATGTACCTTAGATTTAAATAAGAGCTTGCCATTAATATATTCAGTAATTATTGGTTATCAACTGTTTGTTTTGAATATTGCACCGATCCAAATGCATTAAAAAAATATAGACTCCTATAGAAATATTAAATAGTATTAACCGCAATGAAAATAATAATAGAAGAATAGTTCTTTGTTAATCTTCCTCCTTAATAACAAAATCTTTTGCTAGCTGAATAACCAAGGATGAGCATTTGCTTTCCAAGTTATATTTTGAGACTCATACAAAAAGCATATATACATTACTATAAAACAGTATTCATTTATTAGGATGGATGTCAAATATGGTTATGGGACAAGGGGTGCTTAAGGGTCAAAGCTGTATAACTGAGAGGAGACCTCCACATAGCTTTTAAAGGAATGCAGAGAACCGACCAGGGCTTCTGACCTAATATCCAATCCTCACCTTCTCATGGTGCACCCTGTTGGGTATCTACTTGGATACTGAACAAACGAAGATGGGCTGGCAATTTGGGATTTAGCCGACCAAATTGTATTCTTATTGGTTAAACCAAAATAAAAAATGATGGTACAGCATGACAAAATTTCATGCCAGCTGGGGCGTCGCCCAGTTAAACAAGGCCCCCGTTGTTTTCGCCAGGGAACCAGGGCGAACAGCGAAAACAGACCGCAGATATACGAGAGTCCTGAGAAAGATTAGGAGGCATGAACAGATGGCACAGAGTGCCTTAGACGATAGAAATATAAGATCTGATAATGTTGGAGTCTTGACAAGTAACAGACTGATTTGGAGGAAAATTGTAGATAGGAAGTTAGTAATGATGTAAATTTTTCATATAGTACTATCATATCCTGTACACCCCTTGAGGGTATATTGCAGGAATTTGATGATGATGGTTATGGGACTTATCATTTAGGCATACATATAGAACGTATACTAGGTATGACACATAAACAACAGAGTGTGATGTTTCACCTATCAGACCAGTATATTATAGTGGTGGTCCTTCACTGTACCGTTATAACTAAAGAAAAGAATCTAGGAATAATTGTGGACATAACATTAATGCCCAGTGAAAAGGAGTAAAATGACTGCCGACACCAGAAGTCGGGATAGGAAAATAGTTCCATTGTATAAAGTCCTCATCACACAACATGTGAGCTACTATATACAGTTTAGTCCTGGATTTCAAGAGAATAAGAAGAAAAATTGAAGGAGGAGAGCCCAGTTTTTTAATTCAATTTTTTTTTTGTTGCTATTATTATATACAGTATGCCACCATCTTTAATAAGAAATTAGACAATGATGAAATTTCCCAAAATAACTAATATTATCTTAACATGCTGACCTTTTTGGCAAAGTGATATATACATCCATGTTGAGGAGAAGGAAAAGTTGCTGACTCTCAAATAATCTATTTATCCATGTATGTATGCTACTTATGGAAATCTACAGAATCTTAGTATTTAAGAGGTGTGTGTGTGGGGGGGTAAAGATGTTATATCCTTTGTATGTGGAGGATTTTTCCCTTGGACTTAGAAGAGGTGGTGGTGGTGGTGGTGACTGAAAGGATATGGAGTTTCAGATGATTTTTTGCATGAATCTGATTGATGAGTAGAATGTATTAATAGAGAAGTGTATGAAGCCACCAAGCTCAAAGTTATGGTTCAAATTAAAAATAAAAAAAGCAATAGCAGTTAATTTCATATTTCTTCAAAGATTAATATATATTTTCCCTTTAGTATTGGTTTTTCTTTAATTAAAATTAAAAAAAGTCAAGTGATAAATCTCATTTTTTCTTCTCAGATTTATTATTTGAAGTGGCAAAATATATGAAATTTAGCCCTTAGAAATTAAAAATAAATAAATAAATAAATATTCTTAGGCTAAGGAATGTTTACAATATATTATTTTCAAGTTCTCTATTGTATATTTTCTTTAGATTTCTGTACAGCATCATGGAGCAGCATCCTGTACTGTTGTGCTTCCTTCTCTTTGTAATGAAGATGACCGGATGATAGGCTACCCACTGTGTATTGGCTATAATGGTCGATATGCCGTTCTGAAGTACATAACTGTTAAAGAGTCTTATATGAAATTTATTCTAATAGATACTTGGGAATCTAAAGTCTTAAATGTATTGTCTGACCTCTCTCATTATTTCAACAAGGATATACTAGAACCAGTAGAATGCCACTTGGAACCTGTATGCTCCTTTACTCCATCAAAATATATTCGTTGGATATTACGCCTTCCACAAACAGTACTCACACCATACAAGTGGTCCAGGATGTATTTATATAAGCATAATATTAATTCTGGAGAGACAGAACTAACAAGTACTCTGCGTGACCGACGATGGCAGGGGGTTGCCTTTCATCCTCAGGGACATCAGTTGTGCCTTTCTTTGGTGAACACATATGGTTATAAGTGCAAGTTACTGAAGATAGATTCTGAAACACTTCAGGTGATTGGTCAAAGAGACTTCAAATCTTCTCTTCGTCTTCGTAAACCAGAGGAGGAGGGTACAGTATCTCAGAGTACCCTTCGGTATAGTCATGATGGAGATGGTATTTTAGTTGTCAGCTGTTTATCATGTGTCAGGGGAACATTTTGTCTTCTGCAGTTTGATTCCTTATCATTAGCATGTTTACGATGTCATCGAACCACTGATATTCTTAGTGACCCTGTTACAATTGACGATAGAATTTGGGTATCTCTGACATCCTGTGGTAGTTCCATAAAACTGTGGAGGTGGGATGGTCACACTGGAAATATATTTGCTTCTTTACCCCTTGCAAAACCTTCAACTTTAATTTCGATGTGCAGAACAATTATCAGAGATTCTGTCCTTCTCCAGAACATACCAAAGTTGCCTCTTCCAGCTAAGCTCCAGTTATATCTTATATTTCATACCCAAGTGCCTTTTCTTTAAATATTATTTAGCTAATTTCATATACAGAAAACATGATTGAACATCTATGCAACAAAGTACAATTTATGTAAGCTTTTTAAAAATTTATATTCTTTTAGTTAGATTAGAAGCCGTGTTACTATCAGATGTTTTGCATGTGTAAGTACATACACATGTGCGGTGGAATTTGATCTTTATGTCCAGAGGTTTAATATTTTGAAAATATTTTAACCAATATTATAAAATATTGGTTTTTATTTTGGAGATTTTTGTTTGACAAGCTGTTAATTGTTGACAGGATTGTTTTTAATTGATATTTCAACTTTAACAAATTTTGCACAATCAGAGACAGTCTAGAATGGCTCAGCAATTTAGCTAATAGATTAATCGGATCTCTATGACTAGTGGGGAAATTAGTTGTTCACAAAATAAGTAGACTGACTTGTAAGAATAAAAAAATACCAAATTTTACAGTACTAATATAGTAATTCTTTAATTTTTATTTCTGTGATTATTTTATCTTTTTAAATGTTTTATAATAATCCCCACATATGGAATACTGTTTAGAATCCATAAGTACACTGGTACTATAGATAGATGAGAAGTGAGAAGAAACAAATTTATAGTAGATATGGCAGTACTGTTTGTATTTTATGTACTATGTTGTCATATACTTAAAAGCTTCCACGTAATCCTTACTAAAATGCTCTACAAATTTTCAAAAATATATTGTACATTTTCAATTGGATTTCAGTCAGTATCCAGACTATCAGTATTTTGCAGGATATTTAAGTCATAAAAAATTTTAGCGAGTGACATTGCAGTTATGATTGGGTAACAAATTATATTGCGTAATGCCTCTCACAATGAGTCTTTCACACCATAGAGATGCTCAAGAAAATAATAATAACTTTTATATATTCTTCTGTTTTTTGCCTACCACTAAGATGGATTCCCTACTCTCCATGGGCATATCTTTGTTAATGCTGTATAAAAAAAATAGATTAATATTTGTTTTAATATATAAAAGACAATAAAGGTAATTAAAAGAAATCATTATAAACAATCTACAGATTTAAGAATTGATTTAAAAAAAAATCACTTTTTATTTATGTTAGATATATTAAATAATTACTGTGAGTGTAGTTCCACTAGTTATCACTTGCCTGGGAAAGATCACTCATTGCAGATCAATCCCATTTGTGATTTGAGAAACTTTGTTAGGCTCTTATGTTAATCAGGGATAGTAGTTTCTCTCCTTGAAAAATTGGGCAGTCTTCCCACAAGCAGAACCAGACAGCATTCGATATACATTCATTAAATATAATGTGCTGTGGTTATTATCAAGACTATTAACTACTAATATTAATAGTAGTAGTTAATGGACAAAAATATGCAGTGCTAGTTAAACACATACAAAGAAATATGACTTGCAACCTGAAGTTGACAAATGATATTGTTTTTGTTTTGTTTTTTTATTTCATCATTAAACAGAACTATAAATATTGTTTTTTGAAGAGTAATCTGATCTGACTTGCTTGATGATGGCATCTGTATCTTTGTATGGTTACCACTGTGCATTTGACATTGTTCAATGTGAAAATCTTTTTATGCAATCATATATTAGATGAGCTGATGTTTCTATATAATTCATTTACATAATAAATATTCTTAAAATGCATCTTAAATTTTGTATTTACAAGGTAATTATAAAATTTATTTCCACATGTGCTCTAGTATCAGCTTAGTACACTGACAGAGATCCAGTGTAGTGAATGAGTTAAATTTATATCCAGAACTGCAACATATAGGCAGCATTATGCAAAATAGTGATATAGTATATGCATAATATTTTTCATGATTCACATTCAGTGCAACAATCAAAATTCCAGAGTATAGGAACAAGGAGGGGCTGCTTCATTTGGCAACAAAATGCACATGAAGTTTCCTGCCTTCTGAAACTCTGTAATATAGAAGGCTGCTTCTGTATTACAGAATGTGATTTTAGAGATTTACTCATAACAAAATATTTGGAGTTTATGCTCCATAGAAGAAAATCAGTAACCTACCTGCTCAATTTGCTTCATCTAGTGGTGTTATTGTATAAAATTGCATCATATCACTAATCAGTCCTCCTTTCTTACGATGACAAAGTCATAGTGTGGTATGGCTTTGCAGTTTTTTTAAACAATCCTAAATTTAAAAAAAAAAAGTTGTAGTAATATTGCACATTGTTCATACTTATTTTTTTCAGCAGTGACAGATATCGAAAGAGACTCATGTTATGAACATGATGTACCTATACCCTATACCATACTAGTTTCCATGTTAAGGAAAAATCTACATAAAATGCCTCCTGAGTGAAGAGAATGTTTCCTGGAGAAGTTCTGAAAAGATTATTATCGCTTCAATATGTGTGTGTGTGTGTGTGTGTAGCTACTTATGTGTTTGCTTGCACGTGCACACACATAAGTAGCTAGCTACACTTCATCTAAATTCCAAAATGGCCATAAATAGAAATAACATTTTTATGTGAATTTATAAATTTATCCTTTGATTTTATTTTGCATATTGACCAGAAGTTTATTCAAAGCTTTTAGCTCTTTGCAGTTACTTGTTGCCGAGATACAGCCATAAATCACAGAATAAATTTTATAATCATCCTGTGTATTATGGATGTGTGTATACACCTACACAATATGTTTTTAGCTCTTTTTTTCATAAAACAAAACAAAAAAAAACTTAAAAAAATCCAAGAAAAAAAAAATCAAAGACTAAATATGAATAAATTTTCATCTTTAAAGCTTCTGTGGTTATTTCCTTGCTTTATGAAATATTGGCTAAACAATATTAACTTTATTATATCAACTAGTTTTACATACTCTTTAGTTAACTTCTTCAGGATTAATTTACAAAAATAATTTATATTTTTTTATTTCGCAACAAACCAAATTGTCTTAACATGCTGAAGTTCAAAGAGGTATCAGGAATCATTTGTTCATCCACTTTATCAGAACAGACCATAAGTGGTTGAGTATCAACCACGTATGGTTGATCAGATATATTAGCTTGTACCTAATATATCTGATCACTGTTAAGTAAAGCTGCTTTATCAAGGCCAGATATATCAGCATTGACACTTGCATGTGACATTTATGAAGACTACTTGTTGTTATCAGGAACTATTTGTATTAATCTTTACTTTTTGAATGATATCAGTAATCTGTAGATTGAACATCATTTTAAGTGTATTTTTGTAAACTTAACTTACTCCTGAAGAATTAATCAAATAGTCTGCAAAATTAAATTTAATAAAATTATCTACTTAGGCATATTAATTATTCATATAGTTTGTAATATAAAATTCTATGAAAAAAGTTTTTTTTTTTACCTGCATCATAACTGGGAAGGGGGGAAAAAGCTATATATCATCTTCAAAAATTTTATTGTCCTTTGCATTTTAAGTTTGAAAATGATAAATTTGTTAATCTATTAAGATACTCATTTAAATGAATATAAAGATGAAGAAAATGAGGATCAAATTAAAATAAATATGTATAATTATGCACAGGGTCGACAAATTATGCAAAATCCTACTCGCTGTGGGGGGGAGGGGATGTACTCGCCCAAGACACTCTTAATGATATTCTCCAATAAGTCAGTAGGAGCTTCATAAAGTTATTAATGGTTCTGTTTCATTGTTTGAGACATTTCCTTTGTGTGAGAGAACACTGAAAACAACATTGAATTTTTGGAAAATATAATTTGTTACATTCATTTTTGTTACTAAAACTGTCCTTTGTTATGCATATTCTCCCGTGTTTTCTTAAAGATAAAAAAATATTTTATTTAGAAAGTTATTTTTTTTTAATTAAATAAAAGAATATTGTTTTGTCCATTCTGCAACTACTTTTCACAGGTGAGTGGGTAAGCATATTCGTTGAGCCTTGATTGTGCATGTCTGTACTATCTCTTTCTTACTTGAAAGTTGAATCATGAGTGGTGGGTTTTTTTTTTAATTAAGCTGTTAAGTTTAAAAATGCTGAAATTTATTATGATGCACAAGTTTTTAATGTTGTGAAAGTGTGCCACCTGTCTGACAAATTTGAGAATTTCTGATGTTTAGTTTTATTGTTACTGAAATACAGGTTAATTAACTCAGTGTGAAGTCTGACAAAAACTGTCTTGCAAATTATTTTGCATCAGATTATCATTATTTGTATACATTGTTTGGTTGTAATTAAGCTCACAGTTATTACTATCTTTTGGATTATGCTACTAATAGTAAGTTCCTTTCATTTGTCTTTGTAAATGTACAAAGTAAGATGCCATAATACCACTTATTAAATCTTATTACACTGATAATTTATTCCCAATGGTATTTTAAGAGCTAGAATATTCATGTCTTAATTCAGTTCTTCAGTTTGAGTTTCCAAAGCTCATTTGGGCAATGGTGCCCTTAGGAGAATCCCTGATTCACATTCCATCTAGGAAACACAAAGAACCTTGATAATGGCCTTTCAACTAAAAGTGAGTTACCAAGTCTCATACGAACTGGCCAAAAGAATGTGCACTTAACATGCACACACTTCACACATACCTCATAGTCTTAGTTGCTTTGGCCATAATTCTTAATAACAACAGCTTCAGTTTATGTTAGAGATAAGTGTGGATTAGCAGTGTTTAATAGACTTTATAAAAGGTGATATTATTATTCTTATTTTTTTTTTTTTATTATTATTTGACACTTCCAAGGAGTCCCAAAGACTCATTGAGGGAGAGCACCTGCTGTACAACTCTGTTTCCACCTCTCAATCTACCAACTGACTGCAACTACACCGACGCTATCTACCACTGACCACCACCACCACTAGTATTTCCACAGACAATCACAAACATCCATGCCCACTGCAGGATTCAAGCCCGCAGCCTTTTGGCTGGAGAGCGGATACGCTAACCACTCAGTCAGCCAGGTTGGCACGAGTGGTTAGCATATATAAACCTGTATTAATAGGATAAATCTTGTGTCATAATCCATAAAAGAAACCCAAAGCATGGTTTATTCTGGAATCATTTCCTGAATTAATCAGTCTTTAGCAGGCAAGTAGTTTTTATCCCTCCTGGAAACTTGGATTTTAAACTCTGCAGTTTAAAAAATCAACTGCAAACTTTCTTAGGCATATATCTTTCAGGGCTTAAGACCATGAAATTGCAACACTTGTCTGCTATGCCATCTCCCAAAGTCTTGACTCATTGATATCCTAGTTTCAGTCTTCACTATTACTTATTCCTGAATGGTATAGACCAGCTTCCCAAACATATAGACATATTTTCTGTGTTGTTCTAGGTGGGTTAGCTCTCCTGCAAACTTTAATAATAATAATAAAAAATTACTACTTGTGACAAACGTGAAGAACAGCTAATGTCCACCTAGAAGAACACAAAAAATATGTCCATCAACTGCACTAGAGCCTTTATCACTCATTGCTGAATGGTATAGACCAGCTGCCCAAACATATAGACATATTTTCTATGTTCTTCTAGGTGGATTAGCTCTCCTGCAAGCTTAAATATTTTGGACAAAATGGAAAAATGTCCACCTAGAAGAACAAAAAATATGTCCATCATCTGCACTACAGCCATTCTAGGATGGCTGGCCATGGATAAAAATGGAAACAAGCTTTTCACTTATACAGAAACAGATACAAATCAGAGAGGCTCTTTCCTGAATTCATCATGGCATCACCTCCAAACCCAAACTAATTATGCTGACATCACATTGCCAAAAATCTCTCAAATCCATTGTGAGACTGTCAGAAAGATTCTACCACCACATCCATAGAAGGCACCAGTTAGAATTGTTGGAGTCAACCTTTTGAAAACAGCCTGTGTTTGCTTTCCTGCTGGTGTGCCTGCTTGTACGTGCTTAGTTATTTCTTTGTGTCCATGAATATGTCTTGTGACTAGGGCAGACTATTAGATTATAATCTAATTAGCTAAATTTAGTTAATTATTCATTTTAAAAGTTTTCTTCATTAAACATCGACATCTGAAAGTGGCATTTATTCTTTGCTCTTTTGATAATAAATACAGTGGCCATAGGAAAAATTCTAAATTTTTTTGAAGTCTAAGTCTTGATATGCAGCTATAATAACCTTACATAAATGCAGTTTACTTATATTTAAGAGAAAATGTTTTATAACTAAAGAACATGCTGTAATAAATAACAAGAAAATTTAATTAGTCACTAAAATTTGAGTGTATACGATTTCAGTATAGTTATTAGAGAATAATTTCATCAGTGCTAGTGGTTTACTTAAAAAATGAATTGAGGAGGAGATTTATTAATTAATACATAATGTTTGCATTACTTTAAGAACTGAACATAATAGTCATAAAAATAACATTAGGCATTAAAATTTGAAACACCTACTAGTTTTGTGCAGCTGCAAAAAACTGGCTTCATCAGGTCTTAATAAACTCAAAAAAAAATATATAAATAGATAAAGTTGTCCAAATGTTAGAAAACTGTTGCAAGAAAAATAAATTAATTCATGCTAATAAATAAACAAAGTTGTGTAACATGCATCATCTGTCTGCAGTTAACACTGACGGTGATTGTTAGCAAAGTTGAAGTCTGTAATGTTAAAAGATTTAATAAGCGATTTCCATATGTTACTTAATATAAGTCTTTGATTTTTATTCAGGAATCTGCATGAATGGATGATCGTAACTGATTTCTTTCGAAGTCTGGAGAAAAACACCATCCGTAATACCAAATATATAATATAGGTTTGCAAATAATAATAATAATAATAATAAAAAATTCTTCTAAATAAGACAGTTGAAAAATTCCAATCCATAGCATTAGTATTATCAGCATGGTTGGCCAAACCAGATCTTTCTTTTCTTTTATGCTTGACATCCACAACATGTTCCTTCTTTCTCACCTTAAATTAATGGCTTGTCTGTCCTATGTAGGCTAAACAACAAGAGCATGGAACTCTATATACCTTTGGATATCTGTAGAAGGGTGTGCTGTCCTTAGCATGTGAGCAGTTTGAACTAGTTTAAACGGCATTCTGAGATATGCAATTTTAATGAATAGACTGCCAGTATATGGAATTGTGATAAAGTCTCTATACAGTAAACCCTCGATTTAACGGAATTTACGGTCCGTGTGTCACGTAAAAATTAACACCTTGTTAATTTTAAAATGCTTTTAACTAAGATTTGCTTATAATTAAATTAACAGGTTATTTTTTGTTATCATTTCCTGTTATTTTAACAAATTTTGGCGAATAGGCCAACACTGTAGTAATTTAGCCGACATAAATGAGTCACCGCTCATAAAACATGTTCGGCGAATGTTTAGGACATGATCACACTGTAATTGGTGTTTTTGTCGCGTGCCATGACTTTCTGTGGCAGTGTTATTACACACATTTTCGTAATTTTAGGGAGTTAATTATAAAAAAACAGCAGAATTCAAAAGTTCAAAAAAAACTTGATAGTTTTTTCAAAGCAGGATTACCTAAACCAAGCACCTCAACATTGAATATTAACTTTACATTAACTTATCTAAAAGTGTGAAAATTGTGTGTAAAACAATTTTTTTGTTATTATAGTGGTGATATTGATAAAACTGCAGTATAATGTTAGAGATATTTTTATTTAAAAAAATTCATGATTTAATGGACTTTCAATGTAATGGACACCCCTTAGTCCATTAAATCGAGGGTTTACTGTACTGAACATTCTCAATTGCAATTTCAAATACCCAGAGGTATTTGAAATACAGTCCCTTGCATGCATAAAACAATCAGGTGCGACTTACCTTATATTGGTGAAACTGGATGCACAATTCCAATCCATATAAAAGAACACAAAAACGACACATTAAATTTAACAATATTGGTAAAGCAAGCCTCTTAGATCACACTCTTAACACCCAACATTAAATTGATTAGAAAGGTACCTGTTCCTTACGTCATACAAAATCTGTTATGAAGGCAAATTTAAGAAAGCCTGTGAAATTTTAATCAACCATCCTAATATAAGCAATAATGGTAGCATAAAAATCACAAGAATTTTGGATGGCACACATTCAGCCCACATAAGTTCTTTCAAGTTCTCCATCAAACCTTTACTTAGGACTCTAAGCAATAATTTCAGCCTTTATTGGCCAGCATCTATATATTGTTTTTGTTCTAATTTATCTGTTTTGAAAAAGAATGCTGATCATCATGTAACTATGAAAAAAGAGAACTATTAGGTGTAAGTTTAAATTTTTAATGACTGATTCAATTTTACTTTATTACTACTACAGTTTACTTATGTTCAGTTTTTTGAGACAGTCTGGTGTGAGATAAAGATAGGAGAAAAACTATATAGTTAGTTGTTGATGTAGGTAATTGGAGGGTGCTAGGAAGATGTGGATGGCATGCTGCTGCAAATTAGCAGGAAGTGCAAGCCAACTGAGTAATTATTGTGAGGTGGGTGGGGGGCTTCAACAGGGAAGCAATATCAAACTGTATACCCAAGATCAGGTAGATGTTAGATGGATGAGTAATATCATTAAACTGGAGCTACAAAGAAAAAAAAAAACAACTAAAATATTGTGGAGGGCATATAAGGAGAAAAGTCATAATCAAGCTCACGAGCAGTACAAAATACAGAAAAGAAGGGTGATGAGTAATGTAAAAATGACAAAATCAGATTGAGAAGAAATTAGCCAAGCAGGCTAAAGGAAGAATGACTGTGGAAGGATAACTTTTATAAGTACTGATGGTAGGGAAGCAACAAAAGTAGATAAAATAGTCGAGTTACTGAGTGACCACTTGGCACAGATCCATCATCCAGGTGAAGATAAATGCAATGACAAATGTGACAGGACATGATGTGAGAATAGAAGTTAATTTATTTTTTATTTATTATTATTAATTGTTTATTAAAGAATTATGAGGTGGGGGGGTGGCTGAAAACTTCTGATAAGCACCTAGAACAAAAATGATATTAAAGCAACTGAGATAACCACAAGAAAGAACATAGCTTAAAATTAACTCCCATATTTCATCAAATTGTAATAATTTATTCTTTTTCTTTCAGGGTATATAAGAAGATTGTCAGTTCCTTCATGGTGATTATCACAACTTTTCAGCACACATTCCTAGAGAGATTCCCATGAGACTCCATGGAGATTCCCATTCATTAATACTAATGATATTATATTTATAAGTATTCACTGTGAACTGATAGTAAAAGTTTCATTCTGTGTAGTGATGAGCAAATATAATATAAATATTGGACACCCGTCGTTTAGATAAAGGAATACCAGAGATCAGAACAGAAAAACAAATGGAGAATTACTGAATGAATTCCAAAATTATAGAATTTCTAGATATTTTCTATAATCTAAAGAGAAACAGTAACTCATAAGATTGAAAGCAGCAGGAAATAGTATTTTTTCATAACTCAGTTGGAGTGGTTATGTTCTTTAAAGAGCTGCAAAGGAACAATATTTCTTCATGAATTAAGCAACAAACCATAAAACTGGTTGTGAGCAGTTACTAGGAGGCAGTACTTCAAAATTCTGTCTTTTCTTTCTAGGAATTTTCAAAAGATCTCCCCCACCCACCCAAGAAACATTAATGCTGACAAGGTTGCTAGACAGTGTTGAAAATTAATAACAGTACTGGAGTTTAGAGAAGAAAGAAAGGAAATGATTTTGGTTAGCATGTGAAATCTAAGTGCCTTATTGAACATATGTTCAACAAAGCACTTTTATAGTGTAGTGTTGCATTTTTAAATGTTAATAAGAGCAACCTTTTAAGTGCTTGGAGCAAGTTTTTTTTGCTTGGTTTACAAAGTAAATTATAAAATTATACTTGACATGAAATTATATTGCTTTTTTTTTAATCCTTTTATCATGAGCAAACAAAAGCTTGCATGTGAAGTAACTTTACTAGTAGGCTACCTATACGGAAGCAGATGACTTTACATCTACATCAGATTGTTCTAGCGTTCCATAGTGCACTGAATGCTTACTTGGGTATCATCAGAGAAGTCGCTACTCGGACTGGTTGTGACCTTTATTTGATGTCTCATCATTGAGAGGTAGACCCATGGTGATACTGAGAACTAAATAGTAGAAGTTATTTCCTTTCAGAAATATGACCTGTATCTGTAAGGAAGTGTGCTGTGCATTATGAGAATTATACTTGGTGGTTTATTGTGTAGTCATCTCTCTCCATATACAAGTAGCCCGGAAATAAGTTACTTCATATGCAAACTTTTGTTGCTCACACTAATGAAGAATAAAAACAATAATAGAATTTCTTGTTAAGTATAATTTGCATTATAAGTGCAATTTAACTGTTATTTATGAAATAACATTTAAATTGCATATAACAAGCCAACTTAAAACTCATTAAGTGTTTTATGTTTTTGGCTTGTTATATAAAATAATGTTCTTATTTACATAATAGCAATAGAGAATTTGAAAAAGAAAATATCAGAAACAAGTTTATCATACAAACAACAGAGTAGAATTTAATAAAAATATATTAAGATTTTTACACCCTGTTTATCTGTTTGCATGATTCTGGTTAATTTCGTTATATAATTCTGAAGAGTTATACAACAATAGACTTAATAGTTATACAGAAATAGACTACAGAATCAGTAAAGCTGGTATGGTGGGAAGTCAATTGAATAAATTCATATGGAATAAGAGAGAAATTAGTCGGAACACTAAATTAGCTGTATACAAGACTGTGTTCAAACCAGTTTTAACTTATGGATCTGAGAGCTGGGTCAGAAGTAAAACACTTGACCAAAGACTAGAGACCACAGATATGAGAGTCCTGAGAAAGATTATAGGCGTGAACAGATGGCATCAATGGCAATATCATATTAAAAACGAGGATATTAGGAAAGAACTTGACATTGTCAGCATCCAGGAATGCGTTAGCAGAGCTAATCTCAGGTGGTATGGTCACTTAAATAGAATGGGAGAGGAAAGATTAGCAAAACAAGTGTTCTTTGCCAGGGTGGCAGCAAAACGACCCAGAGGAAGGCCAAGATATAGGTGGTTTGATACGGTACAAAACTCCTTAGACGATAGAAATATAAGATCTGGTAATGTTGGAGTCTTGACAAGTAACAGACTGATTTGGAGGAAAATTGTAGATAGGAAATTAATAATGATGTAATTTTTTTCATGTAGTACTATCATATCCTGTACACCCCTTGAGGGTACATGGCAGGAATTTGATGATGATGATGATGAGTTATACAACATTCTTAAGGACCCTTGTAACTCACTATAAAAAATCTCTAACTTTTTAAGATTGTAAAGAGGAACTTGGCCTTGCTAAGTGATCTGAAATTTTATGGTGTCACCCATAGTTATGAGAAAATAACCAACACTAAAAAAATTCATTGTTCCACTGGATATAGTAGGTATCAGTCTTTTAAGACAAATTTCAAACAATCCGAACACCAGTCTCTTTTTACTTTTAACATAAACATTTAATTAAAAGACATAAATATTCTAATTGCTCTGCAATCTATTGTACCATAGTTTATAGAAGCAGTTAACAGTGTTATAAGATTTACCAAGACAGTAAAAAATGATAGAGAAAATAATGATTATGGCAATCTATTATACAAAAGATAATTGTAGAAATAACTTTTGATATTTTCTTGTGCAGAAGAATTTCAGGATGATTTGCATTGTAACAATCTATTTCAGCATGCACACACACCAAAAAAAAAAAAAAAAATTATTATTCCAACCCTTCTACCTCAGCCTCAGTTTTAGTTTTGCTCTTCAAATAATATTAAAAATTGTATATTGAGCTAAGTTGATTGTGTGGCTCATCATCATATTCCTATTCTTTTTTTTTTGTTAGTGCATAAAAAATCATCAAAAGACAATAGATGGGAAAGGCAGTCTATCAAAAAAAAAAAAAAAAAAAAAAAGTTCCTCAAAAAGCAAACTAAATGGAAATTTTATCACAACAAATATGTATAATAGTTTTATATTCCTGTAATTTCTCAAAGTTTGTCTTAAAGTATAAATCTGATCCTGACAACTGTAATTTGTTCTGAACCTAGTTCTTTTCCAGATTTCTCTTCTCCAATTTTTCTTAGCCACTTCTCAGTTATGCTAGCATTAATCTTGCCTGATTAGGGAAAATTTTCAATAATTTTACATTCAGTTTTAGTTTCCATTTTATAGATGAATATATTCAGAGCTTTGCTCCAGTCATACAGAATTCAACCTTCTAACAATGTTTAAGCTTATGTGCTAGGTAGAACTCATGTTAGAGACCTAATGGAATTAAAACAACACAGGAAAGGAATTGCACAACTGTTGAATACTTCCAATAGTTCATCACATTTGCAGACACTTGAAGGAGTACAATATAAATTGTACACAAGCGGCATAAAGTAAAGTGAAACTTGGTAGCTAAAGTCTAGAGTAGGCTCTAACTAGGAATGACACCCTCTATGGGTGCTAGTCGGAAGCCTGGTTCCTAAAATTTAATGTTTCCCATATTTTTGGAAACTTTAACACATTCATATTTATTTAAATTAGGTTAGTTTTTAGGGCAGCTGCAGATCTTAAAATTATATCGGAATTATTTACAATTAAATTTTCAATAGAAGCTGTAAAATGGGCAGAAATTTTAATATAAGCTTTTTTTAGAATCTGCAGCTGTCTTTAAAAACCAACCTAATTTAAATAAATGTGGATGTATTAAACTTCCCAAAATATAGGAAATATTAATTCTTAGGCTACTAAGTTTCACTTTATGTTGTGTGCATGTGTTGTATTCCCTGATGATCTGATCCTTTGTCACTGAGATGAATATTGGGAGCATTAAACAGTTGTTAAATTATTTCCTGGTGCTGTTAACACTCCATTAAGATTAATGTGACTTCTGAATTATGCAGGGTATCTGTAAAACTTTTATACCTCCATATGTGGAGCATTTCTGATCAGATAACATCCACTCCAGATGCCTTTCCACATTTCAGGTTTTTTTTTTTTTTTTTTTTTTTTTTTTTTTTTTTTTTTTTTTTGTCTCAAATACTCCTGACTACATTCTTATGAATATTTTTTGCTCCTATTCTGTTACTACTTATCTCATTTAACAGCCTTTCAGAGCAGTTACTCGAGACATCCACAATAACCTTGTCTTCATTTTTTGTCATATTTATTATATGCAATTCCTTTTCAAATTATCTCTAAAATGTGTTTGCTGCCTTCATTGATATTTATATTCTATACCCTTATAAAAGTGCTCTAAAAGTAACTCAAGCTTTTACTATGAGGACATCATTTTTAACATATACAGGGCACAAATTTAGCAAAATTAATGAATTCATGGTAATACTATAAGATTAAATGGTCCTGTATCATCATTATAATTTTTTATAAATGAATATAAACATTCATGCATGAGAGGGTTAAGTCTCTCTTCACCCCCAAACTGCTTAACTAGAATTTTTAAAAATTTTATTTCATATACATTTTTCTTTTCAGGATGACATTTTTTTAAATGGTGATAACTTTCTGTTTAAAATTTTTTGTGTGTTATAACCTGTACTAGTGTAAAGATATCACTATTAAAACATAACGTTGTCAATAAAATTTGTCTTATTTCTTGTGTCTTCTCTCCACTGGAACATGCTATTAGTAATAACAAGTCCATGTCCTGAAAAAAAGTATATCAGGTGCTTATTGTTATTTTTAACCTCTCTTTTCTCCAAATCCCAGACATTTGTACATGGCTGGTGTTCACTTCTTATTCTGCTCTTTCATGAACCAGCTTTTATATATATCAGCTATCCTCTCTCCTAATACTTTTGGCACATTCTTATTGGCCAATTTGAAATCTGTGTTCATCACTAACTAAAATGGTTTTACAGTATTGATTTAACAGGATTTTCTGATGCTATTCAAGGAGAATGTGTTGTGGAAAATGAAATGGAGAACGGTTGATTAAACAATTCCCCCCCCCCAAGAAAAAGGATTTATTAGATATATTTTAATAATTTATATTATTAAAACATAAATAAATGATATTTACTTATATTAAAAACATAAATTATATTAAGATTCAAATTGTCATCAGTGTTGTGTTTTCTTCAATTCGTTATTTTATATATATTTTAAAATAAAAGTTTGCTCAATAGTGATGTAACATTCTATTTTTACATTCATGAAGGCTCTTGTGAAACCTTGAAACATTTAAATTTTAGTCTCGGTTAAACTGTTTTATTGTATAGGAGCCAAGAAGAAAGAAAAAACTATCAGATTGTATGTCCAGGGTGGAGGATAAGTGAGATGGAAGTTAACTGGATGAGTGCATAATGAAGCAGGGACTGAAAAAAATCAGAAAAGGTTGTGAAGGGAATACAAAGAGAAATGTGATCAGCAAAGCAAAGCTCAAGCAGGAAGAATGATCGGCATGATAAGAAAGGCAAAATCAGATTGAGAGGAAATTATCTAAGTAGGCCAAAGGAAATTCAGCGCTTTCACTCTTTGGTGAGTAAAAGGAAAATGATTCTGGAAGAATAACTTTAATGAATACAGGTGGTAGGAAAGCAACAAAAGTGGAATAGTTAGTTGAATTAATGAGTAATCACTTTTAGAGGATATATCATAAAGATCATGCAGTGACTGTAAGAGTAGAAATATATGAACTGGAGATGTTAAAATATTACAAAATCTCAATTTGAATTACAGTTATGGAAGGACTGTGTGTTAAGAAAAGGCAAGAGAAACAGCAGTACTTCTAACCAGGCTATTTAAATCTGAGCACTGGCAGGATCTCAAGGGAATGGCAAGTGAGAAAGATGTTTCTTTTACATAAGAGATTTCAAGATAGAGGTAGCAAATTATAGATCAGTAGAGTAATGGTTATTATTAGCATCTGACTTCCCTGGAAAATCTGGTTTAAGAATATAATTCAGGAATGGGTGAATAGAAATATGATACTCTATGCGGAGACAGTAGTACATCGTTAAGAGAAGGTCTTTCCTTGGTAATTTACTCACTTTGTATAATAGAACAACATTTAAGTTGGATGATGTAAATGGCTGTTGATATAGCTAGATTTTGCAAATACATTTAACTGAGGTTTTTTGGAGTAATAAATACACACACACACACACACACACACACACACACACACACACACACACACACACACTATCTTCAGTATAAATGCAAGATATCTGAAACAGTTTGATTCAACTAGCAATAAGTACACACACACACACATGTCGTTGTCTGAGCAATTCAGTTATAGGCTTTTTATGTCCTTTTTTTCTGCTCTGCAGATAAGTATTATTATTATTCCTGACACTTCCAAGGAGTCCGGAAACTCATCGCAGAAGGATACCTATTGTACAAATCTCTGTATCCACCACTACACTGAACCTCTCCTACCAATCACCTTCAGCACCATCTACTGGCCACCATCACAACTAGTATTTTTTTGGTCTGTAAATTGCATGTGCTCTGAAGTACACTCACATTACAATAAATTATCATTATTATTGAAATCAATTTTGTTTGCATTTAAATATACAGATATGCTTGTTAACTTATCTGTTATATATTGCTACTTTAATATGGAGATGGTAGGAGTTTGCTTCTAATGGAAAATCTTAAGTTAATTCATTATGCATAACATGATCAGAGAATATATACAATTTATGGGCATAATACATTTGTGCTGTAGACTTTCTCTGGAATAAACAAAACAACCAGCTACTGTTTTATTTAAATGACTCATTCAGGATTGAACCTTGAATGGCACTATTCAAAGGTTTCCCTGCTAACTACGTTAATAAGCAGGAGCTGTTTTCACTAGAGAATGGTATTTATCAATTTTATTTATTCATGCATATTATTCATTTTATTAATAAACATGCAAAAAAATTACTATCATTACGTGACACCTCCAAGGACTCACGGGAGGGCACTTTACTCTGCTACAAACAACTCATTTCTATATTCTACCTCGAACCACGCACAACAACACTACTGCCACCAGCACACATACATGCAATGGCATCTACCACCAATCACTAATGAAACAAACCATTTGATTTCATAATTGTTGTATTATATATTAAATGCTACGCAAGTATTTCTTTGACTTGGGCACTTGTTGTAGTTATCCCATTTGATTCTAAGAGAACATAATTTATATGATCTCTTTTAAGTAATTTACAAGTAAAGTCATTGCTGACCGATAAGTTTCACTGACATGACCACTCATAACTACTTAACCTAAGATTCATCAGGCCTGATTTGTTTCAAAGTACCTCTTATCTGATCACTGAAGTTAAGCAAACCCAAACCCAGTCATAGTCCACTTGGGAGCGTGACCACTTGTGAATATTGGATGTCGCTGACAAAACAGTTTTTGTTTTTCATGATGAGCTTTGGACACTATGGAGGCTTAGAGGTAATATATGTACACACAATACAGATGACAAGATGTCTGTGTTCAGCTCTTGCAGAATAACTAAAATTAGTGAGCATTGTTATAAGCATTTATTAATACAATAGAACTGACTAACCCAGCTGTACTGATAAATTACAGAGGAGAAAAGTGGGGGGGGGAATACAAGCTTAATCCAAATTTTCATGATAACAATATCATAAGGGAATACTAGTTAATCATTATTTCATATTATAACAGATAACGTCAAATTTTTATAAGACTTTAAAGCAAAAAAAGTGAGGCATCCTTAACATTTATATGGTATTTTAAAACTATGATAGTGAAATAACTTTTACATGAGTATTCCCATATTCCATTGATATGACCAGATAACACAAACAGTTATTGAAAATTTGATTTCATTTGGCTGTGCCTTTATTCATTATACTTGTCTTCTGGTTAGCTTCTTAGTGTAATGAGAAGAGTGGCATGTAGAATGTTGTGAAGAAGCACTTTTCAGTTGAACATAATTGGATGGATTAGGTTAGTTTAGCTAAGTTTATAATTTTTAAGCAACATATTTTAAAATCATCTGCTTTGTATACTCCTTATATTTCGAGCTTAAATATACTAGAAAATTATGGTAATGAGAATTCCTCACAATATTATGTCACTAATATTGTGAGTAAAAATAATTAAAGCATTGAAACAAGAATATAATTTCTTGTCATGTATAATTAATTTAATGGCCTTAGTTGTCTGTGTGCCAATAAGGGTTGTGTTCTTCCTAGAAACTGATTAAAACAAGAATATGATTTCTTGCCAAGCAGTCAGAAGATATCTGACCAAGCAGAAGAATCTGCTAAAACTAAGAACATGTTGCACTATGACCAACTTTACATCAGTTGCACAATGAGAAGAGATTGGCATTGAATATTGCGAGGAAGAATAATTCAGCTGAACATAAGTTAAGCAGTCTTGTAGGTGGGCGCTGTAAATTTGTCATAATACACTGATTTTAATTGTGGCAGATTTTTCTGCTTGATCAGAAGTCAAATTATACTCTTGTTTTAATCCTTTACATAAGTATAAGGGGATGTGTGGTGCATTATAGACAATGGACAATTTGATGTGAAGTCAACATCCTCTAATACAAGTAGCCTAATCATGAAGATACTTCACATACAAACTTTTGTTTGCTCATACTTATATAAAGGATTAAAACAAGAATATATTTCTTGTCATGTATAATTGATTTAATGGCCTTGGTTGTCTGTGTGCCAATTAACCTTAAACCTACTCATTTACTCTTACTCTCCATCTACTGTGGAAATAGATGCAAGTGGTATCTCTTCAGAATATATTTCACAAGAAAATGTTTGCTTCAGTGAATTTCTTATCACAATTCATCAAGAATTGTCAGCAAACCATCTTACTGATTTGTTTTTTCAGGTAATGGTCTTTTAAATGAATTATTGTTTTTGTGAAATTGGCTTTCTATAAATTCTTTTTGGTAAATTTTCTGAGAAACATTCTTTGTCTGGCTTTTATTTGTTCAAATTAAAAAGTTTTACTTTTAACTTCTCTTGGTTTCAACCTTTTTTTTTTTAAAATTATATTCCAGTTAGTTTATTCATGAGTTTTTCAAGAATTGGAATAGGGAAGAGTCATAAGTATGAACACAAATTATTTTCTGCTTTCTCTTGTGTTACTTTACTTCTTTTCATAAATCTTCATACTTTTAAATGGATTTGGATGGGTTTCTTAACTAAGTTTATAATTTTTAAGCAACATATATTTTAAACTGCATCATCTGCTTTGTATACTCCTCAAATTTCGAGCTTAAATAGTCCAGTATTTATATACTAGAAAATTATGGTAATGATAATTGGCAATCAGTATGTAATACATTTTCTACAAGTGTATCTTATTCACATATATAATGATTAAACTTTACTATATTTTCAGTTAGCATCTACACAGTTTCTATATAAAGTATATATTGTGGTATGTGTAAACCTTGCATTTTTTTAAAGAAAAAATGACTATTGTTTATTGGCTGTATTTTGATAAATTTTGAGCATTTTAAATGTCCTTGAAGAGCTTTGTATGATATTTTAAAATATGCTACCATAGCTTTAAATGTATGTAAAATTTGTATAAATATGTAAAATTTTTCTAATAAATAATTTTTCCTTTGTTGTAATGTTTACATAAAATGTTTGATAAGTTCATAACTGCTTAAAATATAACATGATTATACTAAGATCAATTTTTGTATAATTATCTTTATTGTATATATACTGCTGCCGTAATTTGTATGCCTTTTGGTTTTGGAGGATGTGATTCGTCATTTTGTAAATAACAAAACCATTTTTTTGTGAGTAATATCCTAAAGTAAAGCATGGAATCTAGTGGCTTTCATTACTCCAAAGATCAAGACCAATTTTTTTACATATTCTTGCCATACTAAGATATTCTATTGTTCAGACGTGACAAAAGAAAGTCCAATATTGATCTTTATTCTCCCTTTCTTTTCCTCACCCAAACCTTTCTGAGTTAGTACAAAGGGAAATATAAAAATATATTTTTTCTTTCAAAAGTAATAAGCCAACAGTAAGATTTTGTAGAGAGATTGATGTTTTATCAAGTTTCATTATTTATAGGACCAGGTGTGTAACATTCGTGTCGCTAAATTGTATGATAATTTGTTTAAATTTCTTTATAGCATATTAATTGCTTTATTTGCCCTTAATTGTAAAATAACTGTGGCTAGAGGGATTTTGATGAAGTCTGGTATCCTTACTAACATTCACCATTCTGAATAAATATGAACCTATCTATGAAATAATTTTACAAACATCATCTTGTATATATAAAAAAGTATGATAAGTGCTGACAAAGCAAGAGGTTGGCTTCAATCTAGCTATTTTGTTGACATAATTTTTATTAGTGTTGTTGCTGTTATTTGAATTTGAGAGGGGAATTTACATTCTCAACAATTAAAATAATGTCAGCCAGAGAAGTCACTTCAGTTTTTTTTTTTTTTAATCATATAAATCCTACCCAAAAGATTGTAGAGTTATATAATACATTAACAGTATCAATGAGCTGAGGATTGGATAATTGAGGACCTCTTTTATAGAAACTCTACATGGAACTTTTTCAAGTCATTTCTGGTCCCAAATAAGCAGAATAATAGATTTTCACAGCCAACTGGGAAATTCATATACTCCCTAAAAAAACAAAATGTATTCACATGCATCCATGCTCATGTTGGAATTCATATCTTCAATCTATTAATTTCAGAGCAGATGTTATTATTACACCCTCCATGGAGTTGGCAGACTCATCGTGGGAGGTTCATTCAACTGACAACGTATTTATCATATAGAATCTTAAAATCCTTAACACTCCTTGCATTAACAACACATTCTGGTAATGCATTTCATTCACTTACGATTCTCCATATAAAAAATCTACTACTCACACTCCTCTTCACCACACTTTTACATAACTTCCAGGGATGACCTCTGGTTCTTCCTCCTCTCACCTACTCTCTTTATAATCTTCTGGATTAATCTGATAAAATCCTCTCACTAACTTAAATATCTCTATCATATCACCTCTCTTCCTCCTATCCACCAAACTGCAATCCACATTTCTTCAACCTCTCTTCATAGCCAGCATTCCAAAGTCCCAATATCGTCTTAGTCACTCTCCTCTGGACCCTCTCCAGTGTCTCCTCATCACATTGAAAACCAGGTGACCACATCTGAGCACAATAGTCGAAGTGTGGCCTGACCAGTGCCTTATACAGTGGCACAGCACTTCTTTATCCCTACATGTTAAGTACTTCTTATCATAGCAGTACTACGATATGCAGCCTCTGCAAATCCACATTTCAACCTCTAAACTTCAGTCTGTCACTCCCAAATCTCTAATCTCATCCACTTCTTGCAGTATGGCATCGTCAGTATAGTACACAGACTTATATTTCTGCATACCAAAACGTTGTAATATTAATACCATTTATCAATATTAAAACTTCAACCCCACTCCTTTGTCCATGTCAAAAGTTATTAAAATCTTATTGAAGGGAATTAACATCAGCAGTGTTACATATAATTCTTCCCAACTTTGGGAAGAATTTATTTATAAAAGAATTTATAATTCTTTCCCATCATCAGCAAACAACTGAAAATCCCCAGTCAGCCCACATGATATATCATTTACAAACTAGTTAAACAGCAGGGGCCCCAAGAATAGAACCCTGGGGCATGCCACCTGGTTACCCTCCTTTTTTGAGACACTGCTCCATCATACACAACTTGCTGGTGTCATTCAGAGAGCCAGTCTCTGATCCATCTAACCAGTATATATTATCTATTCCCATCCTCTTCAGCTTATACACCAACTTATCATGTGATAATCTATCAAACGCTTTTGCAAAGTCCAAGAATATCACTATATATGATTCTCCCTTATCTGACACACTAGTTCATCATCATCATCATCAAATTCCTGCCATGTACCCTCAAGGGGTGTACAGGATATGACAGTACTACTTGAAAAAATTACATCATTACTAACTTCCTATCTACAATTTTCCTCCAAATCAGTCTGTTACTTGTCAAGACTCCAACATTATCAGATCTTATATTTCTATCGTCTAAGGCACTTTGTACCGTATCAATCCACCTATATCTTGGTCTTCCTCTGGGTCGTTTTCCTGCCAACCTGGCAGAGAACACTTGTTTTGCTAATCTTTCCTCTCCCATTCTATTTAAGTGACCATACCATCTGAGATTAGCTCTGCTAACGCATTCCTGGATGCTGACAATGTCAAGTTCTTTCCTAATATCCTCATTTTTAATATGATATTGCCATTGATGCCATCTCTTCACGCCTCTAATCTTTCTCAGGACTTTGATATCTGCAGTCTCTAGTCTTTGGTCAAGTGTTTTACTTCTGACCCAGCTCTCAGATCCATAAGTTAAAACTGGTTTGAAGATTGTCTTGTATACTGCTAATTTAGTGTTCCGACTAATTTCTTTCTTATTCCATATGAATTTATTCAATTGACTTCCCACGATACCAGCTTTGCTGATTTTGTTGTCTATTTCTATATTTAGTTTACCATCTTCAGTAAAAATTGTGCCTAAGTAGCTGAAATGTTTTACTTGTTCCACAGGTTCTCCATTCACAACACAGTTGACATTTTTAATGATTCTGCCTATTTTCATTGTCTTTGTCTTTTTATTGCTGAACTTCATGCCATATCTATTACAACAGCTATTCAATTTAGTCAGAGAATCTTGCAGACTTGTAGCGGATTTATTTAGAAGTAAACATCATCTGCATAAAGCAAAGAGCTGACATTAACATCTCCAATTTTGATATCAGGTTTAATACCACATTCCTTCATAATGTGATCCATATAGATAATGAATAACAGAGGGGATAATGTACATCCTTGTCTCACACCAGATTTAACATTAAACCATCTTCCTGTACTTCCTTCAATTCTAACTGCTCACTCATAACTCAAATAAAGACTAAGTATTGCTTGATATAATGCCCCATTGACACCATATAACTGCAGTGTATTGAATAGCTTCTCTCTTGGCACCTTGTCATATGCCTTTTCCAAATCGACAAAACTTAAATACAGATCTTTGTTATATTCCCATGCTTTCTCGACTATTTGTCGTAAAGTGAAGATCTGATCCTGACAGCCTCTATTTGGCCTGAATCCAGCTTGTTCTTCACCAAGCTTTTCTTCCACAATTCTTCTCAACCGTTTCTCAAGTATACTTGCATAGATCTTGCCAGGAACACTCAGTAGGGAAATACCTCTGTAATTCTCACATTCAGTTTTATTTCCCTTTTTATATATGGGTACTATGAGAGCTCTACTCCAATCATCGGGAATTCGTCCCTCTGTCCAGGCTTTCTGAACTATGCAGTGCAGCCACTGTAAGACTCTTATACCACCATACTTCAGCATTTCTGGTCGAATATCATCTACTCCTGCTGCCTTTCCACATTTCAAGCCTTTGATAGCTTTTTCTACTTCAAGTATGGATATGTATTCCTGACTGCATGCCTGGTCAGTGTTTTTTATCACTGTGCTGTCATCACTGCTTGTTTCATTTAGCAGTTTTTCAAAGTAATTACTCCATACTTCAAGGATATCTTTTTCTCCTGTTTTCATTTCACCTTTATCATCTCTAATTCTTTTTACAGCACTCTTTCCTCCATTCCTAAGCTTCTTCAACAACCTCCAGAATATTTTGCCACCTTCTTGATATTTATTTTCTATATTCTTGCCAAAGTCCTCCCATGACTTTTGTTTAGCTAGTTTTACACACTGTTTAGCTTTCTTACATTTGTCTCTGTATTCTGTAAGAGTAAAAGCTGACTTATTTGCCAGGAACTTTTGATATGCTCTCTTCTTTTCCTTCACTGCCTCTTTAACTTCCTGTGTCCACCAAGGAGTTCTGATTTTTTTATCCTTGCACACAACCTCACCACATGCCTCTCTGGCAGAATCAATCAATGTTTCCTTCAGAGTTTGCCACTGAATCTCCAAGGTTTGATTCCTGTTCTCAAACTCTTTCATTTTCTTTTCAATAATATTTTTGTATTTTAGTCTACAGTTCACATCTGAGAGCTGCTCAACTTTTATTCGCTTTAAAACTTTCTTACATGTTATTCTTTTCAATATGAAATTCAATTTTATCCTGCTCAAGACTAAATAGTGATCACTTCCGATTTCAAATCCTCTGTACACTCTGGTGTCCTGCACCAGGGAGAAAACATCACTATCAACAATAACATAGTCAATGAGACTTTTCTTATTCCTAGCCTCTTCTCTCCATGTGAATTTGTGCACATTTTTATGTTGGAACATGGTGTTAGTAATAACCAGTCCATGTCCTGAGCAGAAATCCAAGAGATATTTGCCATTATTATTAGCTTTGCTCTTTTCTCCAAATTTTCCCAAAATATTTTTGTATGTCTCACAATCATTTCCTACTCTACTATTTAGATCCCCAACAAGGACCAACTTTTCCTTTTTCATTGTGTCAGTTGCTTTTTCTAAAGCCTCAAAAAATTCCTCCACTTCTACCTTAGTAGAACCTTCTGTGGGACCATAGGCACAAATAAGTCTCATTGTCCAGTTTCCCATTCTCATATTTGCCCACATTACTCTACTTGAGGCTGACTGCCATTCAAGAAGATTAGCCTCATATTTTGTGTTGAATACTATGGCTAGTCCTTCTTTTCCTTGATTGTCATTGCCTGAATATAACATTTTGTATTTATTGCTCAGAAAGATCTCACCAGTTTTGGTCTTTTTTGTTTCAGTCACCCCTATTATGTCGATCTGGTACTTATCTAATTCCTCAGCTAGCTCCATTTCTTTGCCATTCAGGCTTCTTACGTTGATAGTACCGATCTTTAACTCTGGTGATGTTGAGTTGGGGTTTGTTTTCAGATTTGTTCCAGTAGCTGACTTTTCGCTGTTCGCCCTGGTTCCCTGGCGAAAACAACGGGGGCCTTGTTTAACCGGGCGACGCTCCAGCCGGCATGAAATTTTGTCATGTTGTACCATCATTTTTTATTTTGGTTTAACCAATAAGAATACAATTTGGTCGGCTAAATCCCAAATTTCCAGCCCATCCTCATTCGTTCAGTATCAAAGTAGATACCCAACAGGGTGCACCACGAGAAGGTGAGGATTGGACATTAGGTCAGAAGCCCTGGTCGGTTCTCCGCATTCCTTTAAAGGCTATGTGGAGGTCTCCTCTCAGTTATGCAGCTTTGACCCTTAAGCACCCCGACACACTAGTTACCTTATCATAATATGCAAGTAAATTACTAAAACAAGACCTACCCTTTACAAATCCATGCTGACCATCATAAAGAATGTTATGTTCATCAAACCAATCCTGTATTCTATTCTTACCAATCTCTCCAATACCTTGACCACGACTGCAGTTATACAGTCTGGTCTGTAGTTAGAGACGTCTGTCTTAAAACCCATGCTTGTGAAGTGGTACCATTTTGCCACCTTTGCACTCCTTAGGAACCCTACCCACTACAAGGCTTTCATTAAATAACCAGGTCAGGGGCATAACCAACTGTGGTGCACATTCCTTAAGAATACGTGGTGATATGTCATTCATTCCCACAGCCTTATTAACATCTAACCCAACCAACATCTGATACACCTTTGTTTCTTTCACTTCCAATTCTCCTAATACTTGCCTCTCTTCTATATATTGCACAGCATCATTTACACCAGTATGATATACTCTGATAAAGTGCTCATGCAGCTGTTAGTCTGCTGCCATGACTATCCATCAGTGTTAATCTGTCATAATTATTCTTCCTTTTGCTTGCCATGTAGCAGAAAAATTCCCTTGAGTTAACCTTGGCCTGACCCAATCTCCTCTCCTACTGCACCTTTTCTTTCTTTACAATGCTCGCCACCTTTCTAGCCTGCACTTTATACTCTTCGTGGATCCGATCACCACCTCCTGTCTTGTACCTCCTCCATAACATTTTCTTTTCCCGCATAGCTTGCTTGATTTCACTGTTCATCCATTTCACTCCTACTCTATTTACTCACATACCTTTGGTGTGCAGTCATACATTGCTTTACTCAAACACTGCCTTGTGACTTTCCATGCATTGTCGACATCTTTTTCACTCAGCTCATCTACCCAATGTACTGATGCCGAGTACAGAGCTTCCTATAATCACATGCTTTATACTTCCAGATGTATCCATTTAGCAGTCATCTTTTCTTGTTTCATCACTTCCCAAACAAGTACTTCATGATCATTCCCACCAACTGGTAGCAGTGTCAATACTTCATTAACAATCACATCTTGTAAAATTATCACCAAATCCAAAACATTAAAGCCTCTAGTTGCTTTAATCACATGCTGCTTAAGATACTTATCTCTCAGAAATTCCACAAACTCACTTGCTCTCCTTGTTCCCATGCACTATCTCTTCCTTCCATTCTCTATATTCCTGTAATTAAAGTCTCCCATCAGGATCACCTTCTTGTTACATGCCCAACTAATTTACCTAAACATTTCACAATTGGTATTCTCTGCATTCCCCGAACCCATAATAGCATCCTATCAGATATACTAACCTGTTTATTTCAACTTCACACCACAGAGATTCAGCATCTGTGCATGCACTATCAATTTCCACACTTTGTAAACGATTCCCCTGCAATCATTAACAGCACTCGCCCTCCTCTTTTCACATTTCTATCCTTCCGGAAAATTAATTATATATTCTAATTCTATTCCCGACATCATATCATATACTATTCATGTAGTTACCCTCATCCTTTCTCTGTACTTGGCATATATATAAGATGCTTTTTTATTGGTATTTTTATAGATGAAATAAAACAGTTGACAAGTAAGTGTTGACTGATATGACCTGTAGTAATATTTGATAACTGTAAGAGTAATTTTGGCATTATTCTGCCATAATTATCAGAAGTCCTTAAACAATGCATTTAAACTATATTCTAAATTTGTTCAAAATTGGTTGAACATTGTTGACCTATAGAGGTGTCTGAAAAGTTATTTCCTATCCACCCACACATACACAGCCACCCTTCCAATTATTTCATCTGAGAGCAGAAGCAGTATGAAAAAGAACTATAGTCCAGATTTCATCAAAAACAGTTGATATAACCTGTAGGGGAAACTGCTTCTTCCTCCCCCCCCCCCACACTCCTTCACTTTAGTCTGATTTATCATCCAAAATTATTGAATGATGAAACTGGACTATTTTGAATTTCTTTCATTAATTGTATTTAATGCTTCAAATTTTGCAGGCAGTTTCCTGTTGAATACTTATATTCAAAGGTGGATCTATAATATTAAATTTAGGACTGGAATTGCAGGATATGGAATTTGAGCCCTGATGATTCTTGTAATAAGAGTAGTCTGAATTTTTGCAGTAATTGGCTTAAAAGTCATCATGTGATACAAATCCTATTATTGCTGTTAACAGCAGAATTAAATATTTAATTTTTATGAATTACGTAATAGTGTGATAAGTGTGCACAAGTTTTGTAATGACTGCTTATTATAGTAAATGTGACTGTTTGGTATTCTTTAATCAAATACTCCTGTGCTTCTACAAATAAAGGAAACCCAGGATCTATTTTTCAAAAAGGAAATAAACCCACATTGCTGAGCAACATAGAAATAACTTTCTATATTGCTAAAAAAAAAGTGACTAAAAAGATGTCACTTTTCTAATACAGTGTTAATGGATAGTAGAGGAGGAGATAATGACACTATCAAACAGAAATTACTTCTGATTAACTATTCATTTGTTGAATAGTTAATCAGAAGAAAATCTTCATATGATCTGACCAGTCATTTATTTTTCAGTCCAATTCACTCATCAGCAATCTTTCATTTAGTGATTCTAGATAATTTTAGAATTGCTGAAATAAAAGATTGCTCTTGATTGCTAATTTAGATTAATTATTAAATTACATAAAGGAAGTCAGCTGAATAAATTTATATGAACAAGAAAGGATTAGTCAAAACACTAAATTAGCTGTATACAACTGTGTTCAAACCAATTTTAACATGGATCTGAGAGCCAAGTTAGAAATAAAATACTTAAAGACTGGAGATCTCTGATATGAGAGTTCTGAGAAAGATTAGGGGAGTGAACAAATGGCATCAATGACAATATCACATTAAAAATGATATTGGGAAAGAACTTGCCATTTTTAACATTCAGGAATGTTTTAGTAGAGCTAATTTCAGGTGGTGGTCTTTGCCAGGTTGGCAGGGGAAGATCAAGATGTAAATGGATTGATACAGTAAAAAGCACCTTAAAAGACAGAAATATAAGATCTCATAATGAAATCTTGAAAGATAACAGTAATTTGGAGGAAAATTGTTGATCAGAAGTTAGTAATGGTGTAACTTTTTCATGTAGTACTATCATCAATTCTGTGTACAGGATTATTATCTTGATTTATTTTTCTAAACTCTCAATATCTTGAGGTTAAATCAAAAACCAAAGTATGATTTTCCCGAACATCTTCGAAACCATTCTGAACATTTTCTTTAGAAACAATTTTTCAAAAGCTCTCTGAAATTCTCTCTTCTCTATGTTGAGTTTTTCAAAAAAAACTCAACATAGAGAAGCCACTCCCTGCCAGTTGATAATTGGATCTTTTAATGTCTGTCACTGTCTGAACTCCCACCCAAGAATTATGCTTTCTATCTTCATGGGTAATATGAAGCAGTAATCTCTCCATTCTTCTCTGGGTAGTTTTTGACTTGTCAGTCAATTTTGAGTAAAGTCCATATATTTTCTTTAAAGGCAAATTGGAATATTCATTTTGAGTGTCTGACATTGTTTTCCAAAAGCTGTTCAACCAAGTCAATTTCTTCATATATGTCATTTATTTTGCAGCTTGCCTCTGTAGTAATATTTTGTCCTAATGAAATATATGAAGTACTGTGCCATTGCCTTGATTTTTATATCCTTTCTGTTTGCTTTTTGTATGTGTGTGTATCACAACAGTAGCTTCCTCAGCACCTCTAAAAAACGACATTCTTTTCTGCCCAAGAAGCTATTTTACAACCCTCAGCTACTAGCCTTACATAAATCCCAAATCTGCTCATCCTTAGAATACTATTCACACATTTGAGGTGATGCACTTAAAACCTCCCAAAATATTCTTGGTGCTGTCTAGAGGAGAGGAATTCAGCTCATAGATAATCCTTCCCCAATGGGTTTACTTCAACCTCTATTTCACAATGTTTCAGTCCTGTGTCTCTTCCATAGGTCACTGCTCCAGTGAATTGGCAAGCATAATTCCTCCACTTACTGTTTGGGCCTGTTAAAACAGGAGAAGCTGCTGCTGCCCAATATCTCTTTTCAGTACAAGTGCAAAGATATTCAATCTGCTTCTTCTCTTCATTTATTCCTCTGTCTTCTGAAACAGCTTTCCTCATAATGTGATTCCCAACAACTTCAACCTCCAGCTCTTTAAGAAAAGTGTCGATAGATTTCTCCATCCTTATCTGCACCTCACACATGGCATTGATGTGCTATATATGTTCCCGTACCTTGTGTGTTTGTGGGATACATATTAAAATAATAAATATTGCAAGATCAAGATGTAGTTTAATAACATTTGAGTGCAAAGGCTAGCACAAAGTTTCAGTCTTGAACTAACTCTCTCTCTATATATATATATGGAGAATAGAACATTAGAAGGCCATACAGTTTTATGAACTAACTACCATTTAATGGAGAAAGACACCAAGTGTATTTATCAACATTTAGTGGTAAGCTATAATACTGGCCAACAATGGGACAGTGGTGTATTATTGTTGTAGTTTGGCAAAAATCTGAGTATGAAACAGATTTTTTCCACATAATGTAGAAAAATATTTTTGCTTAGATAGATACTTCCAAGGAGTGTAAGGACTCATTGTGAGAGGGCATTCTACTCAGCTACATGCCTCACCATTTCCCCCACTGCTTAATTCTACAAATACTACTACTACCATTAATGCCATCACCACCAACACCAGTATTTTTTGTCTGTAAATTGCATGTGTTCTCTTGGTCGATGTATGTGAGATCAACCTGAATTTCGAGGAGAAAAACCATGCTATCTCCACATGAGATATTGCTAACAAAGTCTCAATCTTGAACTCTACATATATCTCTGGAAAGATAGAACATTAAAAGGCAAGAGAGTCATATTCTCCTCAGATTTCCCTATCAATGTAAGAATGTCACATTGACATTACATTTGCATTCCACTTATTATTTACAAATCGTGACGTGCACAAACATTCTGCAACCAGTGCCCTCACTGATATCCATGTTTTTCTTTAATACAAAAATGATATCTTCCTACTCACCTTTCCTCTGATATTGCCCAATCAAACAAAATCACATCTTTTTTGAGCTGACACTTACCTCTGGACCCTCCTGCTACAAATATGTTACGTAACCTCGACTATCTTTTCGATTGTCCTACTGCTAATCTATATAAATCTCAATCTTAATATACTGTTTGGAATTTATTCATGTATATTGTTTTGTATAAATTAGCTCCTCCCTTTCATTCCATCTATTTTCCTCACCCATTGTTCCTCCAATGATCTGTTGTTCAAAAAAAAGAAAAAAACAAGTAGATTTCTTCTCTCTTAATCACTACCCACACGTTATAGGCTTTGCAACCTTTTTTTTCTATAGGTAGTGGATGTGATTAGGTTTATATTTTAATTATATACACAGGGTGATCAAAGTTAGAGTATCCCTGTTTAAACCTTGTGGGGTGCCACCCAGTGATTCGTATGCTGCAAAACGTTGTATGAATACACTGTGCATCATGCCTAAGCGATATATATTCCAAAATTTATCAGGATGATCCCTATAAACAATGTCTTTGAGTAATTCCCAGGATCAGAAGTCACAAGGGGTCATATCAGGTGAACGAGGCGGCCATGCAGTGGCAAATACATGGCTGATCACTCTGGCTTCCATGAAATGTTCTCGAAGAACCTATGCAGAGTGGCTGCCATCTTTTGTGAAAATGACAATTCATGCACTGGTGCTTCTGTAGCTGAGGCACAATGTTTATCATATCACGATAACACTTGGCAGTAACTGAGCAGGTCACAGGACCTGACTGTCGGATTTCCTCGAAGAAGAATGGTCTAATGCTTAGCCAAAGTGGCGTTTGAAACCTATGGCGGTTGACCGCAAGAAGTCGAGTCTACTCTACTGAAAAAATATTCTTCGCCGGCCTGGTTGGCTGAGAGGTTAGTGTATCTGCTGTATATGGGGTCATATCAGGTGAACGAGGCGGCCATGCAGTGGCAAATACATGGCTGATCACTCTGGCTTCCATGAAATGTTTTCGAAGAACCTATGCAGAGTGGCTGCCATCTTTTGTGAAAATGACAATTCATGCACTGGTGCTTCTGTAGCTGAGGCACAATGTTTATCATATCACGATAACACTTGGCAGTAACTGAGCAGGTCACAGGACCTGACTGTCGGATTTCCTCGAAGAAGAATGGTCTAATGCTTAGCCAAAGTGGCGTTTGAAACCTATGGCGGTTGACCGCAAGAAGTCGGGTCTACTCTACTGAAAAAATATTCTTCGCCGGCCTGGTTGGCTGAGAGGTTAGTGTATCTGCTCTCCCGCCAAAGGCCGTGAGTTCGAATCCCGTCATGGGCATGGATGTTTGTGATTTTGAAGTACTGGTGGTGGTGGTGGGCAGTAGATGGCATTGGCGTAGATGATGAAGGTAGTTGCAGTTGGTGGAGTGGTGGAAACGAGAGTTGTAGATTAGGTGTCCTCCCTACATGAATCTTTGGATTCCCTAGAGGTGTTGTGTAATAATAATAATAAAGCAAGCTGTAAACATGCACCAGATAACTTTGGGTCAATACAAACGAATTTGTTGGATTGCATGCGCATTTTGTGTGGACAATACCAGACAATTGTAGGTATTCACAATTCCATTCAGGTGAAAGTGAACCTCATCTCCGCACAAAATTATCTATAGCCATGCACAGCATCCAACTCCACTCGAGCAAGGAACATTAAAGCAAATAACAGTCGACTTTCAAAATCCTGTGGGTGCAATTCCTGAGTCAGGGTTATTCCATAGCATTTTTCAAGACAGTTTAAGGCAATCCACTTGTCTTGATACAACATGTGTGCTACAGTTATTCGTGGCATTTTTTACAATGATAGCAGCGATTTCATTCACTTCTAAACTGACTGGCTTGAGACCTCTGCCAGGTCTAACACCCAAAGATGCCATTTCTTCAACACAATTAATCATTCGTCGCACAGCACATAGAGATAGTGGACCTTGTTGCCATTTGTTCAGGAGACGAAATTCACAGAGGGCAGCAACAGCATTGAAATTATTTAGGCAATACAGCTTCATAAGTGAAGCATATTGGAGCAAGGTTAATGTCATAACTATAAATGGTATTACCGACCAGAATGAAAGGAAAAAATCCCATGTCCATATTTTTAAACACTCTTGGCACATGCTGAGTTGCATGATATACAAAAATACATGCATTTGGTAATTACAACTCTCAAGGCGGTGATTTTTGAAACTACTACTTTTCTTCAGATATCACTTCCATATTCAAATTTTGCAGCATTTGGATCATTGAATGGTGCTCCACAAGGTCTTAAACAGGGACATTTTAATTTTAATCACCCAATATATCTATATATTTATATATATGTTAAAGATACCAAGAAATTTTATAAGCTAGGTTTTTTAATCCTCTTTCCTAAGTAAGCAAACAGACAAGTAAGTCAAGTTTGTGGCTGCACGTAGTGCAACTCGTGGTAAAGGTGGAGAAAGCTCTGATCACTCTCCTTAGAATTTTTCCCTAATGCAAAGGACATTTTCTTGTGGAAATGTATGATGCTATGCATAATGGTCACTACCCATACCGGTTTCGACCTTTATTAAGGTCTCATCAGTGGGAGCCAGACCTAAAAAAATGCCAAGGGTGAAGTTGCCTAGTGTTGCACTACGTGCAGCCGCAAACTTGACTTACTTGTCTGTTTGCTTACTTGGAAAAAAGGATTAAAAAACCTAGCTTATAAAATTGCTTGGTATCTTCGACAAAATATATACCCAAGGTAAAAAACTTTCTACATATTACTCTCATCCTGAGATTTTTATTTAATGAGGTCAAGGCACCTTATGGCAACTTGTTTAGGTAAAATATCTGGACGATTTCAATCGAAGGTGAGTTAGCCGATCTCATACAGGGGTAGCAGGGTTTTTTCTCCCAGAATAATAAACTCGGGTTTTTCATCCTGCATACAGACAAATCGGCCCTTCAGAACACACGCAATTTACAGACAAAAAATACTAGTTGTGGTGGTGGAGGTGGGCGGTTGATGGAGATGATTTGTAGTAGAGGTTCGGTGTAATGTGTAGGTGTCCTCCCGCGTTGTAGGTGTCCTCCCGCGATGAGTTCGGACTCCTTGGAGGTGTCACGAATAATAATAATAATAATATATATATATACTGTATATACTCTCTGTATTACTTCACCTTTGGCATTTTTTAGGTCTGGCTCCCACTGACAAGACCTCAATAAAGGTCGAAACCGTTATGGGTAGTGACCATTACCTTAATGCATAGCATCATACATTTCTGCAAGGAAATGTGCTTTGCATTAGGGGGAAATTCTAAGGAAAGTGATCGGAGCTTAACCCCTTAACATACAAAGACGTCTGTGACACGTCTTTTGTTTATTGCACCAAAATTGATTTTGAATTTTGGTTTAACATATAAATACAACCGAATATAGACGCTAGACAATCTTGTACCTATTTCCTTTCAGCCGAGAAAAGTTGCCAACGGCGTGTATCGGCTATTTCGTTTGCGTTTGCACAAATTCATTATTTTTCAAATAATGATGAATTTGATCCAGCAAATCACCATCGCCCAAAAAATTGGCAGAAAAACGACCGCTTTCTGATTTTTAATTAGTACGTTAAAGGGTTAAACAGCTTTACCACGAGTTGCCTAGTGATGCACTACGTGCAGCCGCAAACTTGACTTACTTGTCTGTTTGCTTACTTAGGAAAAAGGATAAAAAAATCTAGCATATAAAATTGCTTGGTATCTTTAACATAATATATATATATACCCGAGGTAAAAAACTTTCTACATATATATAAAATAAAAATCAGCTAACGCCTTTTATTTCTGTATAGGGAGTAGGAGAGGCCGTTTTAGCCCTATCTAACTTTTGGAGACTGAGTAGATAGTTCAATCTCCACTGGTATCCAATCAGAAACAGCTGGCCCAAGGCTATCACTAATCAAGCGGCATGCAGTGAAGAGTGACGGCTCAACAAGTGCCGCCATCTCTTGTTCCTTAATCCTAGCACAATATACTTAATCTCTGGAATAATGTGAGTTCTGTGGTCGATTTTCTTGAGTTTACTGAACGAAAACCCGACTTTCTTGGAGAAAAAACGCTTACCTGGGTCAGAGATCGACTAACTTCGGAACCGGTCGAAAAAAGGCTTAGAATAATTTCCTCTGGCTGCTGACTAGATTCGAAAGCAAGTCTTCCTTCAAGCAGTAAAGCGCTGTGGTGTGCAAACACTAAATCACATCTACTGAGCTACACAGGCTTCCAAATATATATATATATATATATATATATATATATATATATATATATATATATCGCCGACTAGAGGAACTTATACTAAGCCTTTTTTCGACTGGTTCCCGAGTTAGTCGATCTCTAGCACGGACAAGTGTTTTTTTTCTCTCCGAAACTCAAGTTTTTCGTCCAGTAAACTCAAGAAAATCGACAGCGGGGTTAGGAACCACGAAATGGCTGCACTTGTGTCGTATCTTTATAGCTGGCTGCTTAATTAGTGATAGCCTTGGTCTAGCTATCTCTGATTGGCAACCAGTGGAGATTGAACTGCCCACTGAGTCGCCAAAAGTTAGCTATGGCTAAAACGGCCTCGCCTACTCCCTATATGGAAATAGACAGGTGTTAGCTGATCTTTTTTCTGAAATAGTTCTATGTAACTTTAGAAGACTGAGTGGCAGTTCAGTCACCACTGGAACCAATCAGAGATAGCTGGCCCAATAGTAATTATAAATGGCATCAGATGAAGAGAGGCAGCCAGGTGCCGCCATTTCGTGGTTTCCTAAATCGGCAACCGGTCGAAGAAAAGGTTAGAAAAAGTTCCTCTAATTGACTATAATCGAACTGAAAACAGCTTTCTTCAGGCAGCCTAGCAGAATGGGTGCAGACGCTACTCTTTCATAGCTTAACACAGGCTTAACCAAACTAAAATCTTAGAAGTCAAGGAAAGAGTACAACAAAAGAAATATAAGATCATAAGGATAATATAAAAATTATATCATATCACAGACTTATGCATGTCCTGACTATGCAAGGTTGGTAACTTATAGTACATTTAGTACTGAAAGTTTATTTTTCACTTGGTTAGACTATAATAAATTTAATTTAATCCTTTATCCAAGTGTGAGCAAACAAAGTTTGCACCTGAAAGTATCTTCAGGACTGGGGTAAGGTGGTACAACACTGGGAAACTCGTTGCAAAGGTGGAGCAAGCTAACATCATCCTATCTAAGTATCTCCCATAATGCAAAACACATCTCCTTGCAGTTATGTATAATGTTATGCATTAAGGGAAGGGGCCACTACCCAGACTAGTTTCGACCTTTATTGAGGTCTCTTCAGTGGGAGCCAGGCCCAAATGAAGACACCAGGCAGAAGCATTAGCAAGGTCATCTCTACCTATAGTCTGGGTAGTGGCCCTTCCCTTAATGCATAACATTATACATATCCGCAAGGAGATGTGTTTTGCATTATGGGAGATACTGAGATAGGAGTGATGTTAGCTTGCTCCACCTTTGCAACGAGTTTCCCGGTGTTGTACCACCTTACCCCAGTCCTGAAGATACTTTCAGGTGCAAACTTTGTTTGCTCACACTTGGATAAAGATTAAAAATAAAATTATTATTATTATTATTATTATTATTATTATTATTATTATTATTATTACATTTAGTACTGTGGAAAGTTTAATGGGCAAATAGTTTTAATAATTCATGAAATCCCTTTCCCACAGCACACAAACATAAAAATCAGAGTAGTCTCACATTTGTCAGCAACTGTCACAAAGCCTCAAACATTCTTGCCATAGTCTATTAAAACCTATAAATGTTTTGGTTGGAGAGTGAACAGGCTGTGTACTGAGCAAGTCATCAAGTCATCCCAGCTAAATTGAAAATATTTAAAGAATATGTAGGATAATTACTTTAAAAAGTGATTAAATGGAGTGGCTGAAACAAGTCGGCCACAAAAGTTTAGAAAAAAAATCAAAAGGAAAAAACAATGGTGATCCATCGAGCATTTACTGCAGTCAATAAATGCATCTTTAAAGCACTGAAAAAAGACGTAATTATTCAGCAGTGCCCAAAAATATTCCACCACATTTTGTGTAGTAACGCTTGATCAAATCGGTGATATGCTAGCATACTGTATGCATTATACCTTGTTTTTTCTCTCTCTCTCTCTCTCTCTCTCTCTCCCCTCTGTGTGTGTAATCCAGATGATCTTATTTGAAGGCAAACATAGGGTAATTAAAGTTTATTATTATCATCATCATTATTGTTATCAAGAGAAACCTTCAGGGAATCAGTAACTCATTGACGGAGCTCTCATACATGTTCTTGAATTCATTCACACTACTTGCACACATAACATCCAACATCCAAGAGCAATTCATTCTAATCACGCACCAATCTATGAGAGAAAAATATAACCGTCATCCTCTTCTTGACAGCATTCATTCTAAACTTCAAAGGATAGCCTCACGTTCTTTCCCCCCCCCCTAAAATTAAAAATTTTAGGGGGGGGGTTAAAAATTTTAAAATTCCATCTACTGAAATTCTGTAAAACTCTTTCATAAATTTGTAAGTCTTAATCATATCACTCCTCTTTCACGTGCTTGATAGTGTCTGCAGCCTACATATTTTCAATGCCTCCATAATCAGTACTCCACAATCCTGATATCATTCTGACACCCTCCTTTGTACTCTATCCACTGCAACGGAATCACAACAGAAACCAGGAGACCAGACCTGTGCACAATAGTCCAAGTGAGGTCTTATCAAGACCTTGATAACACCTCACTTGATAAGTCTAAGTGAGGCTTATCAAAGCCTTGTAAAGAGACAAAACGACTTCCTTATCTTTATATGTCAAGATTCATTTCAGTATTGCAATTGTTCTCTGAATTATATTTACAATTTTTTGCTATATGACCCTTGAACTTCAACTTCCTGTCTACTAAAACTCCAAGATTACTAACCTGATCAGTTTCTTCAAGCATAATCCCACCAATATATAAATACATTGGATATCTAATTAAACATCACACCAAAGAAGTGCAGGATCCTAATTTTATTGACATTGAACTGATAGCCATTTTCATATACCTACAATTCCAAACTAAAGTTATTACTCCTAACACAGTATGTACTAATCTCCATAATGGGTGATAGTTTTTTGCCAACAAATTAATACAGATTAAAGCTTTTTTTAAAAAAAAAAAAAACATGACTGCAACTAAGAAAACGTTTAGAACCCTTTATGGGTTACAGGACTTTTTTACGGATTTTGCTTTCATTTTTATTGATATTAATCTTATTGATATTTATATGCTGGCTTGGTTGGCCCATTGGTTAGCGTATTTACTTTCCAGCCAAAAGGCTGCGAGTCCGAATCCCATGTGGGCATGGATGTTTGTGATTGTCTGTGAAAATGCTAGTGATGGTAGTGGTGGGCAGTAGATAGAGTTGGTGTATATAATGGCGGTAGTTGGGGTTCACTGTAGTTGGTGGATTGAGTGGTGGAGATGGAGAGTTGTGGAGTGGGTGCACTCTCTCGATGAGCCTTTGGACTCCTTTGAGGTGTCACGTAATAATAATAATAATAATAATAATAATAATCTAGTAATTTTATTGATTAAAAATGACCAAATAATTGGCTCTCTCTCCTGGGTAATTGTTGATTTGATATACATCATAATTATTTTTGATGATCTTCTCATGAAAAATATCTGAAAAGATGGTACAATTCAGATTTTAAAAAAGCAGGAAATGAGAGTATCCAATCAGAACCCCACAAAGAATAGAGAGAGAGAAAAAAATTATTGTTAGTACACTATGCAAAATTTGTTAGCAGAATGAAAGAAAAGTGCAAGGATAATCAGCCATCAGAGCAAAATATTTTGATATCTTACGCTCGCGAAACGAAATACAAATAGAATCCAATTTTTTAATAAATTTCCAGGCTGAATTTAGAAAGAACAGTACAGTACAGTAGACCATATATTTATTATTATTATTATTATTACGTGACACATCCAGGGAATCCAAGGACTTATCGTGGGAGGGCACACTACTCTACTTCACCAAATACATCTAATCCTCTCCACCACCACCATATAATTCTCCAACTATGACCCTACTACCATCAACGCCATCTATCGCCCATCATCATCAACAACAGTATTTTTGTCTGTAAATTGCGTGTGTTCTGAAGGTCGAATTTTCTGTACGCCGGATGAAAAACCCGAGTTTCCGGGAGAAAAAACCCTGCTACCACTGTATGAGATCGACTAACTCACCATCATCTGAAAAAGCCCATATATTTATACTCCATATCATTGAAGAAAAATGCATACAACATAATTTGCCATAATTTATTGATGTACAGAAAGTCTTTGATTCTCATTGAAATTATACCCTTGGGAACATTCTCCAATATTATGGAATGGATAGCAAAATTATGTGATTGATTCCCAATTCTCATCTGAAATGAAGGCTGAAATTAAGAGGTACTATAGCACTTCATTTCTAGTGTAGGATGGAATAAGATAGGTACAAATTATTACCAATGTTATCTGACTGTTTCCTCAAATATGTTATAAATGAAACCTGGGAGAACTGTGATATTGTAATAACAGAATGAGGAAGAATATTCCATCTAAAATTTGCTGATGGAGTTGATCTTTTAACGAAAAACAAATCAGATTTAGATAATAAAATGTTAATTTTATGAGAAGCCCTCGATCACAATCTTATGTTCTGGAAATATCGGGTGACCACATACTAAGGATGTATAGTAAAATGTATATCCTTAGCATGCCATTGTAAAACACGTATCTACTTGGCTATGCAAGTAGCATCTCTGGTCCCCAACCAACAGGCTGTCTGGATTGTGAATGTTTGCATTAGTACATTACTGTCATTGCTGACGTGAGACTGTCACGCTCCTTTTTTTATGAGAGAAAATCCCTTCTTTCTCTACATGGCAAGTAAAAGTAAGAATGACTATTAAAAACGGGTTTTTTCCTCCCGAAAACTCGGGTTTTTTGTACTGTAAATTAAAAAAAAAATGACCAAGGAACCCCCAGACAACAGCATATTGTGTGAAGTTAGAGCCATGCAGATGGCGGCATTTGTTTGTCATCTCTTCACTGGATGCCGCTAAAAATTAATGATCCTCTTGAGCTAGATATCTATGACTGACATCCAGTGGAGCTTGAACTATTCACCCAGTCTCCAAAAGTTAGATAAGGGCTAAAACGGTCTTGCCTGCTCCTTATGAGGGAAAATAAAAGGTATATTTAGCGGAACCTTTCATTCTATATGTATTTAGTTTATTGCCGAAATAACTTCCTTAAAGGCCATGTTTACATGACACTGAATTATAAGAAACCTGACATAAGTATTGTCAGAGGTTGCTGATAATGTCCTCTCATGAGAAGGGGTCTCGGATAAAATAAATGAATAAAACGAAATCAAAACGTTTAACAAACTGCTCTATTCTTAGTTATGTAATACACAGCATTGTCAGTGCTAGTTAGTTTTAAATTTGTTCTTGATAACATTGCCAATAAGCATTTAAAGGCGAATTATATAGATATCAATAATTTTTATTCACTAGCTAATAAAAGCTAATTGCTAATTATTAGATGCAAACTAGTATAGCAGTCTCATTATGTACCATAGTTTACAGGACGAAAAAAAAGTTTTTTTTTTTCAATGTGATATTTGTTTCTATTTGTTCTCCTAAGGTTAGAGAGCAGCAAAACATTGAATTGATTTCAATTAGATAATTTATGCTGTGAATCAGTCCAAGGTGATTACCATAAACATACAATATGGCTTGTGTAGATCAGTGGGAGTGACGCTTTCGCCTTCTGTGCTTGGTCGCTCGAAGTTAGACTTAAGTTCAAGTCTAGTCGCCGACTGGAGGAACATTTTTATAAGCCTTGCTTCGGCCAGTTCCCGAGTTAGTCGATTTCTGGCACAGGCAACCGGTTTTTCCTCCCGAAAACTCGGGTTTTTCATCCCGTAAACTCAAGAAAATCGACCGTAGTACTACCCACGTTATTTCAAACAGTAACATATCTTGTTAGGGTTATGTACCAAGAGATGGCAGCCCTAGTTTGTCAGCCTCTTCATCGGTGGCTGCTATAATTAGTGATAGACATGGGGGAGCTATCTCTGATTGGCTACCCACTCAGTCTCCAAAAGCTAGATAGGGTTTAAAGGCCTTGCCCACTTTCTATAAGGGAATGAAAGGCGTTAGCTGATTTATTTTATTTTATTGAGAATTGCTCAACATCTTGCCTCTCACAAAACAGATAAATGACCGTTTCATAAACAAGACGGGGCAATCTCAAGGAGTGAACAGAATGCCATGATGACATAACGTGATTAAAAATGCATTTTTACTGATTTCCTTCAAATCAACAGTTTTCTTCTGTCACTTCTCTATTATCATAACTACATATTAATTATATGCAATGTGGTCTTTCTTCTAAAGCACGACTCACTTGTGCACCAGTGCATCGTGATCGTTTTTTCCCTGAAATCACATACCTAATTTGCTTCTCCTTTCTTTTCTACTCTGTTTGGATCACGCCACTTTAGATTAATTCCATAACTTTCTCTTCAAATGTTGAAAATACGAAGTTCCTATCTGATATTGTCAGTTTTAATACGATTTTGATATTGATAGGATGTCTTAACTTTGCTAATTTTCTTCAGCATACCACTATCGTCTTTAAGCCACTGTTTTATTTCTAACCCATCTTCCATCTCCATAAGTTAGAGACTTGGTTTGAACACCATCTTGCTAGTGAAGTATTTCTAGTCAACCCTTTCTCATTTCACATAAATTCATTCAACTGGCTCTCCATCATATCAGATTTATTTATGCTGTCCCATATTTAATTTGCCATCTTCACTAAAAATTATGCCTAAATAAGAGTATTCCAAAAGTAATGAATTGTAATAATTTATTCTGACAGCTTCCTAGCTAAAAGTTCTCTACCGTGTAAATCTTTTCAGGTTGTCATCGGAACCATTTTCTCATTTATGCTTTGATAAGTTCTTCATGATCATTATTATTATCATTATTGTCCAGACACCTCCATGAAGAGTGAGGACCGTACTTTTGCACCGCGTACAATGAGAAATGGGCCACAGAGCACTAACTCCTTGGGCCCAGCCCACTTCTGGAAAAATGTAAGTACGGCCATGCTGAAAACTCATCATAAGAAGACCAAACTATCAACAAAATAACTATTATACCTCTCCTTGAAGCCATTTACTGACAAATCACTCACAAGTGACTCAGGCAACCCATTCCATTCATTCACCACTCTCTAAGCGAAAAATGAAGAACAACAGGCCTCGATGACTTTTTGTTCCTCCCCCCCTCATTCCAGTATTGAAATATCGCCTTTGTATTAATCCTATAAAATTCTTTAAGTAATTTAAATGTTTCTATTATATCTTTCCTTATTTGCCTATCAACCAGCTTTTCCAATCCAGAAATCTCAATATCCTCTTAGGGAGTAATTCCACAGATCACTCACCATCTTGGTAACATGCTTCTGGATCCTCTCCAACACTTCCTCCTCCCAAACAAACCCATGTGACCAGACCTGAGCAAAGTAATCCAGATGTGATTGTATCAAGGCTTAAAGAGGAATGATAATTTCCTTATCTCTGCTTGTTAGTGTATTATCCAATAACTAAGTAATTCTGTGAGCTACTCTGGCTACTTTAGAAATATGTCTTCTAAACTTCAGCTCTCTATGCACTACTACACTCAAATCCCTAACCTTGTCAATTTCTTGGAATACAGTTCCTTCAGTGCGATACAGTTTGTAATATTTGCATCCTAAAATGCATAACTTTACATTTTTCCACATTAAATTGACATCCATTTTCTTTTGCTCAGACTGTCAGCCTATTTAGATCATCCTTCAAGCTCTCTATATTAACTATTACCATACCCAACTTTGCATCATCAGCAAACAACTGAATACAGTATCTCTCTTAAAATTATTTCTTATTCTGTATATCATTTATTTACAAATTAAGCAGTAATGGTCCAACATCAGAGTCCTGCAGCATACCACTAGTCACCTGCCTTCTCCTGGATTCTGTTACCATATACTATTTTTTTTTTTTTTTTTGGTATCTATTAGCCACCCTTTTATTCATAACCACTTTTCTGTCCATCTCCATTTGTTGTAGTTTGCGTGACAGAGTTCCGTGTGGAACTGTCACGCAAACAGCTTTGACAAAATTTTCCAGTGCATTAATGGAAACTTTTCCTTTTAAAACTTTTGCTTCTAAAAACTCAGAGACTTCTGAAAATGACTAAAAGTTAAATGACTTTTAGTCATTTTCAAATAAAAACTCGGCATCATCTTCAAGACAATTTCAAGAGTTTCCATTTTGGAATCTCTTGAAACTGGAGAACATCCTCCATACAACCCATACTTGGGTTATACGGAGGATGATCTTATTTTTTTTTTGGTCCGCGATAAGGCAGATGGCAATATTGTTGGAGTGAATTTCAATTTCGAGAATAAAAGGAAGCATGATTTTGTGAATAAAAGGCTTTTATTTCTTTGGTAACGTTGATGCAAACAGTGACAAACTTCCAGTCTCGTATTTCATTCGCTAGCGCACATTGATACGACATTCAAAGTGTGCCAGCAGCCCAATTCTGTAACAAAGGCATTGACCTATACTGGTCCAATGTTCTCTATCCGTAGTAATGATATCTGACGTGCCGATTTCTTCTGGTTAACTGATCACCTTACTATGGAAATCATCAGTTGCAGTTTTTCATCGCACATTAATATAATTTCTACCAGCACTGTTGCCCTCCATGCTCAGTGATGTACATTAACTCGCACTGTACCCTATCTACCAATAATTGTCTAGACATTTTAGCAATTTACAATTGATACCAAGGCGAACCCTGATATCGGGTATGGCTACCTTTGGCTTTGATCACTTCCGGCACCATTTGAGGAAGGCTTTCCACCAATGTGTGGCAGACATCAGTTGCAATTTGTCTCCAATCCTCCATCAAAGGAGCAGTGGCGGCTCGTCATTGAATTCAGCCCTTATGGAAGAGCAGCCACTGGTTCAGTGACAGTGGACATCAATCGCCACTCCAATTCGTCTCAGTGTTCGATGGGGTTGAGGTCAGGACTCTGTGAAGGCCAGGACAGTCGTTTAATACTAATATCTTCATACGATTCCATAACAGCTGTAGCTTTGTGACATGAGGCATTGTCATCCTGATAGTAATACTGGCCCATTCCATTAAAACTACAGTGTAGGCAGCAACAGATTATCTAGGTACCGAGCTGCCTTCATGGAACCACAGATAATGACCAGTAGTCCCACTCCAAAAGAGCTGAATGCGCACCACACCATTACTCTTCCACCGCCAAACTTTACTGTAGGTACTACACAGTTGTTATAACAAGCATTTTCACCAGGCTTCCTGCACACTCTGCCATCAGACTGGAAACAGGTGAACCTTAATTCTTCACTCCATGGTATCGTTTTTCACCGGTCAGTTGTCTAGTTCACACGTGCTTTGCATGGACAGACGAACCACTTTGTTCGTTGTGATGTTCAGCTTGTGTGCCACTGCTCTTCCGTGGAAACCCAGTAAATGAAGTTCTTTTTGTACAGTATAAGTGCTCGCCATGGTGTTACTGGAGCTCTGGAACTCATCGCAGATGATCTGTGCCGATTATATCGTATACCACCCGTTTTAACACCTTCCTGTCCCTGTCAGTCATTTTCGGTGGCAGCCCTGGACAATTTCCTGAACTAGTGATGCCAGAATATCTCCATTTGTTGATCTCCTCGCCAGCCGTTGATTTTGGATGCTCGCCTTGAGCCTCCAAAACTTGAGCCGAAATGCACGTATGGATATGCCACCAATGTGAGACATCTCTCGAAGTCACTGAGTTCACGGCGTGTTGCCATATCACCTGTATTCAACTGCTACGATGAAATACTGCTTCCTGCTATCTGTACACCAGTTTTTATTCTATTAACAAACCTGGAATGTTTCATAACTTCAAACAACCAGCTGTGTCCAGATAATTATTATTTGTAGATAGTGTATCTGCTTGTGTACCATAAATCTTGTAATCAGCAGCGAACTAAGATAGCACTGCCACTTTCATGTGCTATCTTTTCTAATCTACACTGTTTTATACTTCTATAGACTTATAAAATACTCTTTCATTTGTATGCAAAACACAGCTTCACAATAAACTGTAGCAGAGAGATGAAGTTAACAAAACAAAAAAATCAGACACTCCAAAGCAACTCAAACCACAAATGCGCGTACTTATGCATTAATTTCGGAACATATTTCACAGCTGAAATTATGTTACTGCCTATTTTCGTTACTGATTTCACACTAAATTCATTACAGCAGTTATTTAGCGTTCTAGAATTGGCTTTATCTAGGAGTATATTTAACAGATATAAACTCAAGGGCTCACTTTAGTGAGTACGGACATGGCAAACCCGAGGTACCAGATGCTGGACCATGCCTTACTTCATGTAATATACATCTGTTATATTATTCTGTAGACTGGTCCCTCCCCTTCTTTCTCCTCTCCTTGCTCATTCTCCCTGATGCTATTAGAGTATTCGAGGGTTAGGGGTGAATCTTTCCTATCTTGCTGTCATTTCGTCTAATGCAGCCACCGAAGGAGGCAAGCTAGCCTCAATAGGTGCTAGTCCCAATAGTGCTAGTCAAAGAGAAAATGATATAGGGATTAGGGCGTACCCCTTAAGCGACGTGCAGCCACATCGCCCTACAGCTGCGAGAAGTGGACGAGGGCTACCGCATCAAGGGCGGGTGCGGTTAAAGAAGCGAGCCCAGTAGGTGGAGAGGATGTTGCGAGTGGGAACACTGAATGTTGGAAGCATTACTGGAAGGGGAAGAGCGGTAGCAGACATGATGAGGAAGAGGAAATTGGACATTTTATGTGTGCAGGAGACAAGGTGGAAGGGGGAAGGCAAAGGATCTGGGAGATGGATATAAATTGTTCTACTCTGGAGCGAATAACGAGGGAAGAAATGGTGTAGGAATTGTGGTTTGTGGCAGAATGAAAGGCAAAGTACTGAGAGTGGGTAGAAGGAACGACAGGATCATGCGAATGAAATTGGGTCTTGGAGAAGAGCGGGTGGTCGTATTATGTGTATATGCTCCGCAAGTTGGCTGTACAGCAGAGAAAGATGAGTTCTGGAAAGTGTTAGATGAAGAAATGAAGGAACTGGAAGAAAGCGAGATGGTGATTGTTGGAGGAGACTTGAACAGACACATAGGGAAACAGAATAGAGACTATGAAAGGGTGCATGGTGGCCACAGAGCGGGAATGATGACCCAGGTAGGAGAGAGGGTTGTGGACTTTGCAGTAGCGTTTGATCTGGCAATTGTGAACTCGTTTTTCTACAAGAGGGAAGAACATTTGATAACATTTAGGAATGGTAACATCAGTTCAAAAATTGACTACATTTTGACTATAAGAAAACATCTTAAGGTTGTGACAAATTGTAAAGCAATTCCAACAGATCAAGTGGCACAGCAACACCGACCGCTGTGCACAGACTTTAAAATAAGAACCTCTGGAAGCCATGGGATGAAGAGAATTAAGTGGTTTCGCTTAAAAGAAAAGTGTGAGGAATCGTTTTAGAGAGAGGGTGTTTGAGAGGATTTCGGATGGACTGGAAAGTATACAAGATTGGTGGAAACATAATTCAAAAGTAATCCTGAGCTGTGCATTCGAGGTGCTTGGTGAGACATCTGTAAAGATTAGAGAGTAGGAGGGTTGGTGGTGGAATAATAATGTACAAGTGGCAGTGACAGCTAAGAGGAAGACAAAGCAGAAGTGGGATGAGTCAAGAGTGGAAGAGGATAGAGGTGTACAGGGAGAGAAAGCAAGAAGCCAAGAGTTGCAGCACAGGCAAAAGCCATGGCATATCAAGATCTGTATGATCAATTAGAAACAAAGGAAGGACAGAGAAAATTTTACCAACTAGCGAAATATAGAAATAAAGCAGCGAAGGACATCTTACATGTGAGGCAGATCAAAGACGCTGAAGGAAGAGTATTATGGAGGGATGTGGACATAAAAAAACAGATGGAGAATATACTTTGAGGGTCTTTTGAATGAGGAAAATACAAGGACTCACAGAGAAGATGGGCAGCCTTCTGAGGGGATGGTGCAGAACATCAGTAGAGTGGAAGTGATGGAGGCTATGAAGAGGATGAGGAATGGAAAATCGGTATGCCCAGACAGGATTCCAGTGGAGGCATGGAAGTCACTGGGGGAAGAAGGAATTAACCTGATGTGGAACCTGTTCGTGAAAATTTGCCAACAGGCAAATATACCCGAGGAACGAAGGGAGAGTACTCTTGTCCCCATCTACAAGGGTAAAGGGGATGCACAAGACTGTAAATATTACAGAGGAATAAAGTTGATGTCCCATGCAATGCAAATCCTAGAAAGGGTTCTTGATGGAAGATTGAGGAAGGAGGTGGAGATTGCAAAGGAACAATTTGGCTTCATGCCTGGTAGATCAACAACAGATGCTATGTTTGGGTTACAGCAGATGATGGAAAAGTTTCGAGAGAAACAACGGGAGCTACATCTGGCATTTATTGATCTGGAGAGAGCATACGATAGAGTGCCAAGGCAAGAAGTCTGGAGGTGTCTGAGGGAGAAGGTTCCGGAGAAATATGTCAGGTTGGTGCGGGGAGATGTACAGAAACGTGAAGACAAGTGTTCGGACCTGTCTGGGATAGACAGAAAGTTTTCAAGTAACAGTTGGCTTGCATCAAGAGTCAGCTTGTGCATTAAGTCCATTTCTGTTTAATAGTGGAGGCGAGAGAAGATGCGACGTGGACAAGTTTTATGCAGATGACATCTTGCTGTATACAGATTCAAGAGAAGTGGAACTAAACTAAACTAGAAAGAAGGAGAAAAGTACTGGAAGAGAGAGGTATGAGACTGAGCAGAAGTAAGACAGAGTATATGTGTTGCACAGTGGATGGCAGCCAGGAGACAGATCTGGAGCTGGAAAGAAATGCCATCAGGAATGTGAGGGATTTTAGATACAACAGTGGAAGAAGATGGAGCTGAGAAGGAAGTGGGATGCAGTATACAAGCGGGTTGGAGGAATTGGAGGGAGATGGCTGGAGTGTTATGTGATAAGAGGGTGCCGATCAATCAGAAAGGCAAAATCTATAGGACAGTAGTGAGGCCAGCTATGACGTATGCTATAGAAACTGTGGCCCTGAGGAAAAATAATATCAGTAGGATGGAAGTAGCAGAGATGAGAATGCTTAGGTGGATGTGCAGTGTAACCAGAAAGGATCATCTGAGAAATGACTATGTGGGGAACAGTGAAAGTTACGAACTTAGGAGCGAAGATACGGGAGGCAAGGCTGAGATCATGTGATGAGGAGGGAGGACGAATGTGTGGGAAGAAGGGTCATACAGATGGATATGCAAGGAAGGACGAAGCGTGGGCGGCCAAAGAGATGGAGGGAGCTGGTAGAAGACTTCAAGATGAGCTTGGATGTGGTGACAGCCCAAGACAGGACGTGGAGGAGACTCAACATCAACAGTGACCCCACTTAAGTGGGAGAAGCTGCAGAAAAAGATATTTAACAGATATATCACCTTTCGATACCTTCATCTGCAATCCACTTGTCCAAGTCAATAGCTAATATTCCAGTCCCATATCTAACTTATTCAAAAGCCTTTCACATGTTACCAAATGAATGAACAAAGTCCAACATTATCAGAGCACATCCATTCTTTTTATTCAACTCAGCCATAACATTATAAAATATTACCATATTGCTCAGGATGACTGTAGAGTTCACAATTCCAACTTGCTTTCCTTTTCATTGACTAAGCTGGAAGAGATGCAGAGCCATCCGCAATAAGCAATAATCAAGCATCGATTGTCTATTTATTCACCAGAATAATCTGGTAATCTTCTCCGCTCCACTTCTCATGTTTATATTGGAGAAGTCAGTTCATCATATGACCTTCCTCCCCCAGAGAATGTCCTTTCCTGAGCAACTTTCAAATTCTTGTCCTTCAGCATTACAACAGATCCTCTACAGATTCCTATTGCCATTCTTCTAATCCAAATATTTGTTTGGTATAATTTATTATTATACCAAAACTCTTGAACCTCGTGTTCTTTCTATTACATGTTACCTAAGACATTTGTCCCTCAAGAATTCTAGAAATTCCATTCCCTTATTACTACATGCATCTTCTCTTCCCAATTTAACTGCCATAGTTAAAATCTCCCACATTCTTCTTGCACTTGCCAAGCTCAACTGCCTAAACATGTCCTGCTCCTTGGCTTGTAGCAACACCCCACTAAATATCTTGTCTTACCCACCTCTACCTCACACCATATGCTTTCAAAACAATTAGCATCAGTGCTCTCCAAAGCCTCCACTCCAAGAGGACATAAGTCATCACTTATCATGTGCAGTATTCCACCACTGCGTTTTCCTTTCCTATCCTGTTCTGTTGAAAAATGCTGTGGTTACCCTGTCACTTCTGTTGCCTCTGATATCTTGTCTACTACGTCTCAGCGATCTCAATAATCTTCAGACAGGCTGATGCTATCAGCATCACCAATTCATCTCCTTTATTCTGGATACTCCTGGCATTTGTATAAAGCATAAACTTGCCATTATCCCTTCCAGACTCAGCATTACCTTCTACCAGACACCTATTCCCACCCCCTGCTACCATCCACCCTCGTAATTCTAGTTTCCCTTGCATTGACACACCGACTCGTTTTCAGAGAACAGTAATCTCTCCAGATGCCTACATCATTCCTCATTCAAATGCAAGTGGTCTCGCGCATAGTTCCTCCTCAAATGCCCTCCAAGCATCCATGTATTCCAAGTATCTTTGGACACATTCTGGCTATCATGCTATTCATTATTAAGCTACTCAGCTCATCATCATACATGGGAAACACACACTATCTTCCCTCACTGATTTTTCTGTAACCTCAAGAATGAATCTCAGATCTCTCGCCACCCAATTTACACTGTCACTCAAGTCATTCGTACCCACCATCACAATCTTCTCATCCACCCTTTCAAATTGCTTAATTGCCATAGCCACACTTTCCATTGTTCCCCTAGGCAAATACTCCTGTCATCCTATCTTGCATACCACTGATCAAGTCTCCATATATTACAACTGTTACCACTCTGTTCCTTGATCTCACACGCGCTCTCCTCTAAGACTTTCTCTGTGTTCCCCTACTACCTGCCATCTCTCTCTCTCTATCTATCCCTGGTTCCAGCACTCCCTCGCATTCTTCTCGTTCCCTCTCCCCTACTGTTTCTATTCTCTCCTATCATTCCCATAACTCATCCTTACTCTGATTTGCCTTGTATTCATTTCTTGCATTCGCTTAATCTCAAGCTTTTACACTTCTCAACTCATTTCCCAGACATTCCACTCTCTTTCAGCTTATCTATCTCTGCAAGCTATCCACTCTTGCTCGCCATTCACCCCCCCCCCAAATAAGACAATTTCCGAAAATTTCACAATTATTCAAAGTTTCTACTCCCCCTATTTTTTCATTTATATTTCGCTCGTTATTCTCACCCTCTATCACATTACTCATCTCTCTAGGTCGATATTCTCCAGCCTCTGACACGACGCTGTCAAGATCGGGTATGGTAATCTCTAACTCATTAAGTTCTTCCAAATTCCTACATTTTCCGCATATATATATTATAAATTATTTTAAATGACTGATACCGAGAGATAAAGAGATGACATGGTTTATTTAAAAAGATACTAGTTTCGTTGAATGGATCAACCTCTTCAGGTATCACAAAGAAATATATACAAAAAATAACAGACTTAAAAATTGCATTAACAGTACTAGTACAAAAAAACAGTAGAATATTTTGAAAACAGTAATGCGAGCTCGAGTTCGAAATAAAAGTTGACTACGTGCTGTCACGAGTGCGCCAGTATTAAACACAGGCAATGTGTGCGTCAGAAAGATTGAAACTTAGGCTGCTGTTGATATGGGAAGAATCTAAGGCAATTTCTCTGGACTTGACAATCTTTCTTTCAAGTTCAGCATAGCACACATGGATATTAGAAGTTTGTGTCCAGTCCACAATATGTTGGTGGCCTTCATCTGAGTTAATGGAGAAAAGAACGTGGCTATATATATATATATATATATATCAGTGGCGGCCGGTGAAAATTTTAAGTGGGGGTGCATATACAAGATAAAATTTTTTAAAAAATATTTTTTTTATAATCAGTAACCAATTTATTAATAAATAAATTTACATGTTAAAAAATTGCTTTATTAAAAATATTTTATCCTCGCCACTTACAAACACCAATAATAAGTTTCATATCTCACAGAAATAAGGAGAGCAAGCATATGATACATTGCCCAAAGAGCAGTGCATCATATCAGTCAAGCGTAAACGAATATCGGCAAGTCTAATTGCAATTGGTGCGAACATGCTCACTGCGTTAGATCGCAGTGCATGTTTCGTGTAATGATAATTGAAAAATATAATTCTTTTCATATTTTCAACAGTGACACTCGTCATAATTCAGCCCTGTATCTATAATAAATAAATAATTATGTTATCTTAACAGACTAAAATAAGATTTGCAAAAAATTGAAAACAGAACACACGCAATTTACAGACAAAAATTACTAGTTGTGGTGTTGGAGTTGGGCGGTAGATGGCGTTGATGGAGAGATGATTCGTAGTAGAGGTTAGGTGTAGAGACAGTTGTAGATGTCCTCCCATGATGAGTCTTCGGACTCCTTGGAGGTATCAGGAATAATAATAATAATAATAAATAGTTCACCCTCACCACGAACACGCACCAATAAAGAATAACGTGTGCAAGCATACACTGCCCAAAGAGCAGTGTCAGATTCACTAGTTACGTGCAATGAGAAGCGCAAACGAATATCGGCAGCTAATCACTGTCGAAATATAAGATGTAACCTTTAACAGGTTGTATTGCATTTATATAATGTTGTAAGCATTGTTATTATTTATAAACACAAACAAAATTTAATTTTCATTGGGGGTGCTGCAATGTCGCAGTGCTTTATGTACGGGCTGCCAATGATATATATATATATATATATATATACACGACAAAATCCTGTAGTATGTTATGCAAAATATAGTTCTTAAATGGGGGAGCTACTAGGAACTACTACAGCTATACCAAACGCTCTACTATAAACTATACTATACTAAATAACGAAAACTCATCTTCTCTTCTACCGCAGAACGCGTCCGAATCTGACCTCGCCTTCTAGGTAAGAATAAACCAAAAACTTTTAAAGCAGCACCACTGAAGGACACTTGTATCACTGAAAAATGTAGCACAACTTGCGACAAAAGCCACACTATATACTGATTAAAAACTTTTTAGCAGAGCTCAAATCTACCGCCACATTCTTTCCGCAACTCTAGCGCCCTCTCAATTTTGCTCAACCTGAAATAATTGAAAAAGATAAAAATATTGCTTTAATATCAGAAGCATAATTTTCGAAGTATCTTCTCTCCAGTTTTGTCTTTACATTATTCCAGTCAAGATTGAAAAGTTATTCATGCCATAATGTGATTCTTTCTTTACTCCTTTCAAAACGCTATATGAAATCTACTTGGCTCTCTATGTACTAAAGAAGTCTGAGAAAAAAAATGCAACATATTACAAGGGACTTAAGACAAAAAAACACCAGCTTCATAAAAGAACTGCAGTATATTATGTTATGGAACCACAGTATACTAGTATATTCCAGAAGATTTCAGATTTTATCATCATAATGTAGAGAAAAGCCTAGGTGCTAGCAATTCTTCCATTGATTTTTCAGTTTAATTTACAACACAGAAAAAATAATTATACTAGCAGTAATTAATTTAGTTGCTAATATATTCATTTAAATAATTCAATACCTTGTTTTCTTTGTGATGTAAATAAACTGAAAAATAAATAAAAAAAATCAGTAACTGCCATAATCTCAACTAACCTGCTCTTATTTGTCTTTTCCATGTATTGCATAAAGCACTTCCTCAGTACGGTTTGGAAAATAATGGGACAATGCACCCTCTGATTGGAAAAGACCTGAGTTTGATTCTTGTCATGACAAGAGGAATTTTTACATGGGCTTTTTTAATTGAAGGTGAATGTTATACGTTTTGTAACCTCTTGGGAGTGTGTGTAAGGGGAGGATGATATAATACACACACAAACAAACAAAATATATATATATATGTATGTATGTATACAGGCTGTGGATTCAAATCCCAGTGTTTTATGAATGTGTTTAGGTAGCAGATGAATTTGACAGGCAGAGACAGATCAAGAAGATGTTGGACATGATGGCCACGAGAAGCCCTGAGCTCGGAGGAAAAAAAAAAAGATGGAAGAAGACTGGATTTAATGCCGTACTCGCATTAAAATTTGTTAGAGCCATATAAAAGAGACCTTATCTGACAATCTGCACTTAAAATTCTAAAAAAAACTGTAGTGGAAGCTACAATTTTTTAGGGACCCCCCCCGAGCCAGCTTAATATATCACTTTTAACAGGTGTAAGACCACTATCCTGTTTATTGAAGGCATGAAGTGACTTGTAAGTTCCATGTTTAGTCTCAAAAATAGGGTTTTTATATTACTAATCCTTAGCTGGACATATTATTAATACTAATATACTCTGTTTCATGGGTGGGATACACACACGAGCCTCTTCAGTTAGTAGAATATCGTTATACTGAAATTACTAAATCATTTACGTATTCCATGCAATCTTACAGTGACTAATAACTAAAAATTAATGTAAACTAGAATATTGACATATGATTGGGTATCTAAAAAGAACATAGCAGCCAATTCATGCTGCAACTCAAAAACAGCATGCAGAAGAAAGTCTAGATACAATGAATCTTGGATAACTACTTGCATTTTATGGCAGAGACTAACAAACTCACAGAATGATGGGACAAATATTCAAGCATGGAAGTTAAAGTAACAAATAATTTTATGGATTCCTCTTTTCTACATCTTTTGTGTTTAAAAGATGTACAAGGAATTAATTTAAACAGAAATTTAACCAGAAATTAATTTAAAAGCTAAGCAGGCTTTGACAAACATCCACATTTTTTAAAATCATATTCATCAAACCACAAATCAGCAACTTTAATATGCTAATTTAGAATATTTTATTCTTCTAAAAGTAAATTTCTGAGTTCATTTAATCAGCCTCTCAAGGCACCACTCCCCCACACGTACACATGAGAAGTACAAGAGCCTATAGTACATCAGTGCTGTGTGTGAGGTGTTAGTCATGTGGTGAGATGTTGAGTCGTGTTTATGTTTTTCATTCATGCACCTAACTGCAACAGCAAATTTTTTTTAATTACCATTTCTCGAAAAGAAGTTATAAATAAATATTAAACTTAAAAAAACAAAATAAATACAGAAACACAAACTTCTCAGAGATAATACAAAATAACAAATGACAACATTTTTAAATGCTGTTACCTTGATGAATAAATAATTTAAACATTCTGTTTGCATTTCAAGATGAAACAAATGCAACTGGTACAAAAAGATTAAATCTTTTTAAGTATCAATTTTTTTTTCATGTCATCTATCAACTGTTATTTTTTTTTTTATACACCTCTATCAGATGTTAGATAACACTTCGTTATAATTTTTTTTTTTTTTTTACCATTATCTATCAATTATATGTACATTCATATTTATTGATGAAGCAGTATTTTTTTTTCCATGAAAAAGTGAAGTACACCTATAAACATTAATTAGTTCATTTAATTAGCCTCTCAACACTCTTTTGAATAAAGTAATCAAGTCATTACTTGCACCAATATGTGGCAGATACATAATTGTGGTTCATATCCATAGACATTTCACTATTTTTAGTGTTTGCACTACTTGCAGGCGCAAACTTGACTTACTTGTCTGTTTGCTTACTTGGGAAATGGATTAAAACCAGGTTTAAAATAGCTTGGTATCTTTAACGTATGTAAAAAACTTTCTACACACACACACACACATATATATATATAAAGCAATTTTTTATTATAAAAATACAATGCTTCATGTTATAAAATAATGATTTCAATAAAACTCTTCAATGATTTTTATTTGGGGGATCAACTAGCATTGTTCACATCCACCACATACCCTTTAGAGATGTTTTTTATATATATAATAAAATACTTCATATTATTACAAAATAACTAATCCTTAAATCTCTAAATTTTCTTGGATACTTGGCAAATTATATTCTTATTTTCATCTTTTGCCCATGGATCAGTAAACAGAAGTTTGTATCTTTATATTCTATACTATTTTTATAGTTCACTAAGTTATAGCTTGCTTTTGTTAGCATACAGAGGATAACATAAGTGATAAATTAAAAATCAACATCAAGAAATACCTTCTATTACACTCTTTTACAATTCCATTTATAGAACTGCTGGAAACTACTAGAAGTGCACAAGTGTTTAGAATATAACACTCATGGACAATGGCAGTACATAATAAACAGTGGTATTATTTCATGCTAATGGGTATCACAGTGAAAATGTGAAATAAGATATAGTTACTCAGTGTTTTTCTGTTTTAATAATCAATGATAATTGGGAATGAAATTATAAGAAATAAATACTGGTAGTAACTTTTTTTTGATTATATGATCAAGCAATTTTGATAACATGATGATGATAGATCATATAATCAAGCTTGCATACAGGCACTGGTATTCTTGTTAGATACAATTAGAGTTGCAATACAGTATGATACATTAAATTTGTAATGCATTTTTAGATATTCTTTTCTATATATCTGCTACAGTCAATTTTGCTGAAATAGTAAAAAAAAAAAAAAAAAAAAAGTCTTGTAGCTAGGGGATCTCTGCCTGTCATGCACAGAAAAGTGTCTGTGCTTTCTTTCTAAAACCTTTTGAATACTGATATAGAATACTCTCGTCAAAAACACATTAACAAGGGATTCATTTTTGGTTCGTACTGGACAATCTGATCTACAATCATACATAGCCTGAAGTTCAAGCGTAAGAGTCTATAAAGCAGATTATATTTGTGTAAAGGCTAGCTTCAATGCTGCTGAGGAGATGCCAGAAGAATATGATAGTGTTAAATTGTGATAGATTGAGAATTTAGGAATTCCAATCTCATCAAGGTTTAACAAACAAGGTCCAATGAAAAGGAAATAAATACATATGTTTGTCTCTAAGTGTGTTATAATACAACCTGTAAAAATATATCACGTGTTCCAAAACTTAGAGAAAGGAGTAGTTTATCAAATAATTTAAGTGTAGATCACTCACTTGTTTGTGTATTTAACAGTGCGATGTATAAATATTCAATACTCGTTAGAGCTATAAATATTTAGAGTTGTTACATGACTTGCATAAAATTCTGAGTGGATTGTAAGTCGAAAGTTCACAGAGCAGTAATGCGAGGGGAGTGGTTTGCCCTGGCAATCGCATACCTTTGGCACATGAGAGGGGGAACAGAGAAGGTGGTCGCTGTGACGTTGACCCATGTGACAAAATGTTCCAAGTGCTAGGTGGACATTGTAGAGTGCAGGAATTGCCAAGATGAAAGGTGAAATAAAAGGGTCAAGAACCCCCCCCCCCCAACCAGGCTTTTTCGTTTCCGGATCTCCTCGTGTTGGTCGCTCAGGTGTCGTGAGCTGGACAGTGGTGACATCACCTCCATTCCGGAGCACTTGTGTAAAATTCGATGCAGTGTCGTAATTCTTACAATGTTTAATTGCATCAATTTTACAGGAGTCACATCCAAAATTCAAAGAATTGTAAACTTGTATATAATAGATGTACATAATAATAATATCAGTCCATAGAAAAATTAGCCCAGAAAAATTTACATGACACTGTAGATAGAAGATATATGAGTGTGTATTTCAAAAGAAAATCCCTTAGAGAGCAGAAGTATGTTAGAATTACCTACATAAGTAATACAAAATGCCCATCTGTAGAAACCCCAAGGAATTAAACATGCTAAAATAAAGTAAACAAGTATCTAAAAATATAAGTTTAGGGGCAATTACCTTAGAGTTCGGAAATATATTTGATGTATCACTTGGTACAGGGTAGAATGGAAACCCATTGTAACCAAAGCAGTCCAACATCGCCGTCAAGGTAGATAGCAGAGGGGGACGATATACATCAGAAGCTGTTAAGCGATGCTGAAAAAAGAGATTAAACGGGAGATAGAAGTTGGAACTTTCTAGAAGGAAAGGAGTTAGCACGTGATGGGTACGGGGGGAGATCTCAGACCTTAATTCAAAGTTTGCGCGGAAATACCTGGGGTTGGAAAACTTTGCGCAGGGTCCCGTGAGAGGCGAAATAAAAAGGTCAGCAATGGACTGACATTATGGAGGGAGGTCACTACCCAGACCGGTTTCAGCCTTTTTTGAGGCTTCATCAGTGAGTGGCTAGACCATAATACCAAAGTGTGTAGTGAAAAGAAGTTACTTACTTAGTTAGTTACTTAATTAAGTTACTTAAATATAAAGAGCTAATAAGCTTCATTTCAGCGATATAAACAATATTTTAAATTTATATTAAATAAGCTCTTTATATTTAAGTAACTTAATGGTTGCACCTCTTTGGAAACTCATATAGCAGAGTATATAAGTTCTTTTCGCTACACACTTTGGTATTATGGTCTAGCTACTCACTGATGAAGCCTCAAAAAAGGCTGAAACCGGTCTGGGTAGTGACCTCCCTCCATAATGTAAAAACACATTTCCTAGGAAATGTATGCTGAAATGTATATACTCTGCTATATGAGTTTCCAAAGAGGTGCAACCATTAAGTTACTTAAATATAAAGAGCTTATTTAATATAAATTTAAAATATTGTTTATATCGCTGAAATGAAGCTTATTAGCTCTTTATATTTAAGTAACTTAATGGTTGCACCTCTTTGGAAACTCGTATAGCAGAGTATATAAGTTCTTTTCGCTACACACTTTGGTATTATGGTCTAGCTACTCACTGATGAAGCCTCAAAAAAACCTGAAACCGGTCTGGATAGTGACCTCCCTCCATTACACAGGATCATTTATGTAGTGTGATTAGCCAGTGTTATTAGCCAGGGTTAGTCAGTGTTCATATGGCAATTTATTGATCATCTTCAGTTGAAGTGGTTATCCGTTAGCCTTTATTTGATGTAGTGGTCTAATAATCGCTTTAACTTCGCGATTTCAGAAGTAAATTCCGACTGCTAGCTCAACTTTAGTGGAAATAATCTCCCTTATATAGTATCTGTTTGTGATCAAGTTTAGCAGCCTCCAGTTCCAGCGGCCCCCAAATAGAGTTCCAGTCTTGCTGCAAAGAAGTGTCCCTGGTCAAGGTCAGCTCGTACTGTCCAGTGTGGATCCAGTCGATGTGCCCGTAGATGAAAGCTGCTGTTTCCACATCGTGGTTGGTAAAATCTTTGTCCTTTTTTTCTTTTTTTTTTTTGCTTCGTGCCTTTAGTAATCATCCGCCTCTAGCTTGCCTAGTCGGAGATTTCTGCTAAAAGGGAACACGTGGCGACTCTATGTCCTTTTGCTAGTAGACTTTTAGTCTATTTTTTTGCTGGTAGGACCTCTTCCTACGGGATTTTCTCCATCTACTCTACCACCACTATCACAGTCTCCTACGTTTTTTCATCCTTCTAGGGTTAGAACGCTTGGGTTCGATACCAAACCCACTCTGCATAAGAGGAATATCTGTCAAGCACTATGCGAGGCAGTAGGCTCCTCAAACATCTATGGATTCACCCTCATACGGGCCTGGAAAGTACCAGGTAATCGTCAAAAACAACAAAACAAACTCCTGGAAGGTTTCAAATGTGGGGAGATTGAAATCAACCCCTTCTTAGTGGGAAGCCTGTCAAGAACAGTGAGGGTTAGCAAATTCCCCCTTGAATACATCGAAAAAAGTGATGATGTCAATTACAAGGTGTTCTCTAAATGGGGAACGGTCAAGAACATAAAACTGGGAACCGATCCAGACAAACCGGAATGGAAATCTGGAGAAGTCACCTTCACAATAGAGATGAAGATGCCCGTTCTGAGCTTTGTCACTATTGGCTCAGCTAGAGTTATGGTTAACTACCCAGGTGTTAAGAGGCAATGTTTTAGGTATGGTTCCTATGAGCATCTGGGAGCAGAATGCGGTAAGGTGCTCATAGGAACCACATTATTTTGCAATAACCCTTGCAAAAAATGCCACCAGGCAGACCATAGGTTCAACACCTGTACACAGAGATCATTAGCAGAACGTGTGGGGGATGCGATACAACCGCTCCTCACTCCTCCCCCCATCCCAGACAATACGGAAACACCCACAGAATGCACCTCCGCTTTTCCTCCTCTACCCACAACAGGGTCCAAATCTAAAGGAGGGGTGGAACAGGAGAATTTCAAACAGACCATACTGGTGCCAAGAAACAAGCCCAAAAGCCAAAGAAAAGCAGAAAACAAGACCCCCCCCCCACAAACAGAGACGCAGCCGAAGACACAGAGAGGAAATGGAAACCTCTACTGTCAAATGCCAGAGGGAGCATGCGGAAGAGGAGCAGGCTACATACAAAAGACTGCCCATTGGGGGAAATCCAACCACCTCCTCCACAACTGACACAGGAACAAACCCCCGTCCATTTCCCAGAATAATAAAAGGGGGAGCTGCCATTCTCCAACTCGTTCAAACAGACCAAGAAGGTCATGAAAGGTTTGTCACCGCTATAGAAAGGAGCGGCAAGCCACGTTTCTTTACCCACTATCAGGAGGGTGCATCCAAACCCTGTGTTAACCTGGAATGGGGAAACTTCGTCGTGCCTGACATTCTTAGCGAACAACAGGACTCCTTTAGGAACACCATCGTAGCCAGTAATCTGGGCTTACACGAAAGTGACATAACATCACTACACCAAGCAGTAATTGAAATAGCTAACGGGGAGGTACTAAACCTCAACCATACCTTCTAAAACTCAACTATTAACATGAACAACAAATTTCGCGTTGCCACTCTCAACATTAACGGTCTGCGCTCTGTCTCCGCACAACGCGCTGTTTGGAGCCTACTCTTACTGCATGAAGTTCATGTACTCTTTCTTCAGGAGATGCACTTTTATCAGTACTGGGACATAGAAAACTTCTCCAGAAGCTTCCCAGTTCAGAGCTTCTGGTGTTTCGGAGAGTGCTGTGCGAGGGGGGTGGGAATCCTTGTTCGTCAGCCTATTCTAAGTGGGTTTTTCAATGTACAGAAAGATGCTGTAGGACGTCTAGTCTCTATAGACTGGACGTTTGGAGGTAGAGTCATCCGCTTTCTTAATGTATATGCCCCTAACAACGCCCACCAGCGAAGCGGGTTATTCACGTCCCTAGAACCCTATTTACATGGGGCTCAGTATATCATCGCCGGGGGGGGGGGGACTGGAACTGCATCGCTGACGTAAGATTTGACAAAGTTGGTGGCAACATCAACATCGGTACCGGTGGCTCTACGGAACTGCAACTGTGCTGTGATAATGTCGACCTCATTGACATCTGGAGGGAACATAATCCAAACACAGTGGGTACCACATGGGCGAGAGGAGGAGTCGCAATGCGACTCGACCGCCTTTATATCTCCAGGAACCTAGGGCCACGAGTTATTTTGGTCAGGCATATAGCGGTTGGTAGCTCGATAACAGACCATAAAATGGTTCTGATGAACATCTAACTACCCGAGGTCGTAGAAACATCGAGAGGACCCTGGAAAATGCCTCCAAGCTTCCCCAAAATTTATAGCAAGGATTTGCAGCTGCTATGCGAAGGAAGGAAAAGGGCCAACTGGGACTGGGACACGTGGGCCCAGTTCAAAACCGAGGCAAAAGAGCTCTTCCAAAACATCTCTAGAGAAAGAGCTCACGCGCAATGGAAAAAAATGAGAGAGCTGTATCAAGAGCTAGGGTGGTACCGGGCTAACCAGAGAAACAGTATTCCTAGCGATTTGCTTATTAAAGCCATGGAAATCGAACTCGAGGCACTTCGACAAAAAAAAGTCGTCGAGCTCAATTTTCGCACCAGACTGTTTCTCCAGCAGGCGGAAACACCGTCGGCTGCCTTTTACAACCGGCAGCGCATAGCAGCACAAGACGAAAAAACGGTTCGGCAAATTCACGCTAACGGGCAAACACTACTCACAACCACGGGAGACATCCTGCAGCAATTTTCCCAGCATTACACAAGAACCTATTCCGACGAAGCTGAGGAGACAGGCGACTTCGGACTGTGGAACATTGACAACATGCCTGAACACCTCAGAACTCTTCAAAAGAGACCAATCACTTCGGAAGAGGTTGCTCGACCCTACAAACAGCTTAAGCTACAGAAAACTCCTGGCCTGGATGGGCTAGGCATTGAGCTCTATCGCTCAAGCCTGGAACTTCATCTTGCCTATCCTGGTCTCATTATTCAACGGATTCCTATTCACTGGTGATGTACCTGCTGACTTCGTTAGTGGGTACACAATTTTCATCCCCAAGAAACGGAGAGACCTGAATAGCATGGGTAGCTGGAGGCCCATTTCCTTGACAAACACAGACTACAAATTATTCGCAAGAGTGATTTATAACCGTCTGAAGTTGGGCATTGGGAGTGTGCTAACCAGCACTCAAGTATACGGAGTTCCGGGCAGATTGATGGAGCTCAACCTCTTCCTGATAAGAGACCTTCTTCGCCTTGTGACGAACAAGGAACTCCCACTTGCACTCATATCAGTAGACTTAGATAAAGCGTTCGATAGTGCAAAGCACAACTTCCTGCACTATATCCTAGAGAAAGTCGAAGTGGCGGCCTGCGTAAGGGAAGCAATCAAAAACATGTACGGTAAAACAACAACGCACATTGCGATTAATGGGTTTCTTTCAGAACCCATTCTCATACGCAGAGGGGTTCGGCAAGGCTGCCCCCTAAGCCCCCTTCTTTTCTCTTTAGTACTAGAGCCTCTTCTAAAAAAAATTGATGAGACGTGCGCAGTAAGAGGAATACCACTGCCCTTAGGCTCCAAACAGAGCTATGCCGATGACATTGTCAGAACCCTTCGGGATTCCGACTCGATTTACATCTTCTTCGGCATACTGCGAGAGTTCAGCGTGCTCAGTGGTCTTCACACCAATCCAGAAAAAACAAGAATCAAAATTTATGGGAAATTCGGCCCTGCCAGTCTTCCGTATGGTCTGAAACCCATAACCGGCCCATTAACAATACTAGGAATTCCCTTCCTAGCAACCCCAGTGTTGCAAACACAAAACTTAATAGAAATATGTGGCGAAAAACTCAAACCCTTTAATCCCAACTACCTATCATCCGAAGGTAGAGCAACAGTTATCAAAACAGTCCTAAAACCGATGTTACTGCACACCATTAACCTCACAAACATCACAGACACACAAGACGCCATTCACAAACATATCACTAATTTTTTCTGGAACAGGAAACACGAGGTGCACAGGGCCTTTCTCGATCTTAGTATTGTACTACGTACTAGGGTCACTTGCAGTGTTCGCCGATACTTTATAGTTTACTATATTCGACATGAAACTCTCTGATTCCAATCTTTGAGTTTCTTATTCGGTTTGAAACAATGTGGATTTTATATCCCCTTAATTTAAAATATTGTTTATATCGCCGAAATGAAGCTTATTAGCTCTTTATATTTAAGTAACTTAATGGTTGTACCTCTTTGGAAACTCGTATAGCAGAGTATATAAGTTCTTTTCGCTACACACTTTGGTATTATGGTCTAGCTACTCACTGATGAAGCCTCAAAAAAGGCTGAAACCGGTCTGGGTAGTGACCTCCCTCCATAATGTAATAACAGCATACATTTCCTAGGAAATGTGTTTTTACATTATGGAAAATACCTAAGAATAGCAATCTGAACTTTCCCCACCTTTGCAACGAGTTGTCCGGTATTGTACTACGTACTAGGGTCACTTGCATTAGCTCACGCTAGTGTTCGCCGATACTTTATAGTTTACTATATTCGGCATGAAACTCTCTGATTCCAATCTTTGAGTTTCTTATTCGGTTTGAAACAATGTGGATTTTATATCCCCTTAATTTAAAATAATGTTTGCTTTATTTATAAGAAGTGCTGTCTGATCTTTTTAGCAACTGCACTATTCTCAAATAAAATCCGATCCTGTAAGCAGGAAAGAAATTAAACCTTGGTATGAATTTTAAGTTAGGAGTTAGCCACGATTGTAATTAACTGTATAGAGGTGCTTTACTGGAAGTATAAATAATTTCTTATGCAAATTAGAGATTTTTAGTGGCGCAGTCTGGAATAATCAAATAAATTTTTAGAAATCTCAAGTATAAGTATAATATACTGAAAGTAGAGAAAAGGAATTAAGATTAACTGACTATATAGAAAGGTAACAGATAAGGATAAAGTATAATAAAGTTAACAAATGAAAATATAGAAATCAAGATAAAAAGAAACATAGATATTTTACAGAGGAGTAGAAAACAGTTAAGAAATATTACAATGGAGCAGAAACATTAGTAAATATTAAATAAAGTATAGAAACATCAATTTATTACACTTGGACGATGCATCGACGGAAATTCTAGATCCGTAGTCCCAAGGAGCTAGAATAGGCTTAGTCGTCCCTAGAAGGAAGGGTTACACGCTCGTCATGCGTTGATTGTTAAGACTCATCGATAGCTCGGAGAGCCATGTGCCTTAAAGCCTGCAGAGGAAATCAAAGGACCATTCAAATGAGGAGAGGAAATTTCCAACAGATCAGCAAGTGTGATGAACTTCGAGTATAGATAAGTAGAATTAACTATTTTTGCTAGCTATGGTTGAAAGGAATTTGTGTTGTGTAGTGATTCAGAAGAAAGAACTAGAGTAGTATCATAAACTGAATTGAAGTGATCTAAAGTTGTATATCATAAAATTACAGCTTCGCGGTACTGAGTTATTGTATGTGCTTAAAGAATGCTAAGATAATTCAGAGAGAAGATTGACATTAGTAATGAATTATAATCGACATTATTGCTACTTAGAGTGGTCTGCTTGTGACTAATTTAGAGTAATTATTGCTATTAGCATCGTACCTAGCTAGAGTACTTATTGAATTGATAGTGATAACAGAATAATTAATTTGAGTAATTGTGTCCAGTTAGAGTATTTTATGCATAACCTAATTGTCATTAACCTTCTTAGAATGAAAATTGTAATATCATATTCTGTACATTTATATAGTGTTCAATGAACCTTTGTTTTTTTTTGAATCCAAACAAGATTGTCTGTAATTTGGAATCCGATGCACCTCTTGCAAAAATTTAACATGAACCTCAGCGGGAAATTAGGGAGTAAGAATTTTGGCCACGTCTGAAAAGATAAGGTATCACTTGAGTACATTCTGGGGATCTTGATTAATATAGTTTATTTAATCTAAGGGCCCTAAGTGGTGAAGCAATATTAATATAAATTTCTTAGAGCTTCACGAGAGGTTGATCTCAGAAACTCTGATACACTGGCATTGGCTCGACCCTGAGAAAATTTCTTTGTTATCCAGAAGTACCACGTGATATCTGAAAAGGGTTCTTACTTGTATTGATGTGTTACACAAAAAAAAAATACATAATATAAAGAAAAATCGATACAACAATAGCTTGTGCAGTCAATGTTTTTACCAGAGGGTAAGCAATGAACAACAGTTGACCAAGTAGTTATTCTCATACTGTAGTATGCACGAATATAGCTTGTGATCCAGTGTATATATTATATATGTATGTATGTATGTATGTATTCCTGAAGACGTCCTTGATATAAAGGTTGAAGAGTCAAATTTCATTTTAATTTAAAGTAGTTCTTAAAAATGGTAATGTGTCTCCATAATTATTCATAATGGACTAAAGTCTAAGCTAGAAATAGTGCTCTCTATGGGCATCAGTAGGAATATCTACATTGTAGCTTGAGAGGATGCCTAAGAATTACTGTTTCCCATAATTTGAAAAGTTTTACACAAACATATTTACGGGAAGCTGCAGATTAAAAATAAATTAATCAAGTATTTTGCTATTTCTGTTGGTACTGTAGCCTTCTTATCTATTGGTTAATGTTTCCCAAATAGTAACATTTCTTTTATAGTACACAAAAAAAAAAAAAACATACTCTCAGCTTTGCTGAGATATATTCACAAATACCCCCCACTCTCATGAGAAATATGGTATAATCAAAACTAACTAATAGAGCCATCAATCTCTACTCCAATGAGGAACCATATATAGTACATCTTATCTAATGGCTATGATTCCAAGTGAATTAGCATGATACTTTAAACCCCTTCCCCATCCCTATTTCAAAAATATACAATCTTTGAGCTGCCTTCAAGTCCCACTTGAAACTGACTACCTTTATCTGCTTCTGTACAGATCAACTTCTTAATCTCTCAGTTCCTGGTGTATATAAATAGAGTTCAGTGTTTTTGCAAGTTAATCTATCATGGGTAGACTGAAAAATCAGCCAACATCTACCTGGCTGGAAGAACAAAAAATATAAACTGCAATTATGACTGGACAGTCATCTTGTAGACCATGCTTTGGGCGCAACCTGCAGAATCAAGTAGGGAAAGAAGAGAAAAAAAAAAAAATTATCTACAGCAAGTTCAAATATCAGAGGCTTTATTTTAATTTTTTTATTTAAGAATCTGTAGATGTGCTTAAAAGATCAACCTAATTTAATAAATGTGGTTATGTTAAACTCCCCAAAATATGGAAACGTTTTTCTACAAAGTGTTGCATATTTTTGATATAGGTGTCTGTGTGTCTAATGCTCCTTTAGAAGATGAGCAAGATGTTTTGATAACAAATAAGTTGGCAAGCTAATACCATCTACGATCGGTCGAATAGGAATATTGGTCGTGTACTTTTGGTGATCCATATAAACGTGGAGTTAACAGATGCATAGATTTCAATTTTTTAATAGACATCCCAAGTTACAACCTAGGCTTTCTAATTCTTAAAGAGGACACTCTTCCTAACTAGGACTGCAGACTTTAGTCTACTAAGTAACTTTACTTTGTATTGCCTGTGTGTTTGTCACAATTTATACTATACCCCTGAAGGCATCTCTGCAACAGATGAAATACTACAATTTCATTCCATTAAATGAAACACATGATTCCTCCTCTTCTTCATTCAAGAAACCTTGGACAACATGTGATTCAAGCTTCAATTTTCTTTAACCAAGCATTAAACAGTGATATTCTCACCATTCTCTGGTAAAGCAAATTAGTGAATTTCAATGCTATCAAAACAGAACCCTGTCATATTTCATGGAAGAAAGATATTACTTCACTTTCCTTTATTTCTGATAATATTCTTATCTCCAGTCAAGATCAAAGTCTTCCTGCAGAGATTTCTGTGGTTAAGAAGTTCATTATAATTATTCCGGTTTTGTGACCACATTTTTTATTAAAAGAAAACTGCTTTTAAAACTAAACACGTACTAAAAACAATGCCCGCAAGTTTCATTAGTCGTCAGACTAACATCTTCGGAGGTAAAGAGAACTAAAAGTTTAAAGACATACTAGAAATTACGAAAATTAGTTCATTTGTTGTATTATGAACATCAAAACAGTTAATTAAAAAAACCGAATAACAGATCTATAAAACCGTTAATGCGTGTTAGTTGGAGACAGTGTTGTTTGTTGTCGGGGTCTGTGGTTCACACTCACTCTGCCCGAGGTCTGAAATTGCTAAATTTTTAATAAACGATGACCAAACGTGATTTAAAATCAAACCTTGATTTTTGTTGCATTGTGTAGGAATTTTAATCATATTTGCTGCCTCTTTGAATTTTCTTCTGAAACAATTCTTATCTATATAGGGCATGTTTGTTCTATCCCAGACTACATCATGACCGGTAGAGGTTGTGTGAAATGCCAATCCCGATTTATGTTCTCTCTTATTTTGTACTTCCTTTTGATGTTCACTGATGCGGATTTCTCCTGATCTCCCCATCTGGCCCACATAGCAGATGCCACAAGAACAGTGAATATTATAAACCCTTGTTTTTTTTCATTGGGTGATGTGGAGGTTTCGGAGGATAAAGAGATCTTGATATTTTTTCAATTGACAGGAAAGTCACTTTTATGTTGTATTTGTAGAGAAGTTTAGCTAATTTATCTGTTACATTCTTGATATAAGGAAGGGTGACTGCGTTCTTGAAATCTTGTGTGTTTAAGTTTCTTGTAGGTGCTGTATTGAGAATTTTCTTAATTAACTTAATATTGAAACCATTCAGTTGTAGGATCTGCGTAAAGTATTGTATTTCTTCTTTCCGTTTTTCTTCTGTATACTGGGGTTGTTTCATCACCAAATGGAAAAAACCAAGGGTTTATAATATATACTGTTCCTGTGGCATCTGCTATGTGGGCCAGATGGGGAGATCAGGAGAAATCCGCATCAGTGAACATCAAAAGGAAGTACAAAATAAGAGAGAACATAAATCGGGATTGGCATTTCACACAACCTCTACCAGTCATGATGTAGTCTGGGATAGAACAAACATGTCCTATATAGATAAGAATTGTTTCAGAAGAAAATTCAAAGAGGCAGCAAATATGATTAAAATTCCAACAAAAACCAAGGTTTGATTTTAAATCACGTTTGGTCATCGTTTATTAAAAATTTAGCAATTTCAGACCTCGGGCAGAGTGAGTGTGAACCACAGAACGCGACAACAAACCACATTGACTCCAACTAACACGCATTAATGGTTGTATAGATCTGTTGTTCGGTTTTTTTTTTAACGAACTGTTTTGATGTTCACAATACCAACAAATGAACTAATTTTCGTAATTTCTAGTATTTTGTGCTTTCAACTTTTAGTTCTCTTTACCCCTGAAGATGTTAGTCTGACAACTAATGAAATTTGTCGAGAGTTGTTTTTAGTACTTGTTTAGTTTTAAAAACAGTTTTCTTTAATAAAAATGTGGTCAAAAAACCGGAATAATTATAATGAGGATCACAGTATGCTTGGGTTAACTTTTACATCTGGTATTTCCTGGCATCAGCACATCACACCCATAGTCTCTCAGCCTCCAGAAAACTTGGTATCCTTTCATTATAAGTATGTTATTTTCAACCACAAAACTAATGTAATAAAAATAACTAACACTGGGTTTATTGGTCGTAAAGATTTGATACTACTAGTTTCACTATGTAAACTGGTGGCTTCATCTGGGTTAGGATGAATACACAAATATAAATAAACAACAAGCTTTGATTATGAATCAGTAAATTACTAAAAAAAATACCGAAAGCTTAGGAACCGTTACACAAGTACAACAGAAACATGTGGAGAGTGGATGATGGCACATAGTCAGTCATTGTTCAGCAGGTGTGTCCAATAGTTAGCCAAGAAATTAAACTCTGATGTGTTTAGAGAATGAGTGACTTCCAAATGTCACACAGAATCATCCCTTGGTTTCTGTTTAGGGTACCTTGTGAGTGGATTACCACTATAGCCTCTTTCATGTTGCAGGAGCTGTAGTCTTCTTCTATGTATGGCATTGAGCCTCTTATCCCGTTCAATGTTGTGTGGAGTTTTGGAGAAATGGAATGCTAACCCTGAGCTGTCCTCTCTGTTGTTGTCGACGTCTCCAATATGTTCCTTTTGTCTTATTTCTAAACTTCTTGAAATTTGTCCTATATAATTAAGGCCATAAGAACATGGGATGTTGTAAACTCCAGGATGTTTGTTGAAAGAGTTGTGGTTCTTGGATAAGCATAACAGATTTTGTACTGTCATAATTGGTTTGAAGGCTACTCTAATGTCATGAGATTTCAGGAGATTAGCACTTTTTTTTTCTTTGTGAAATTTTGTGAAAGTTCGCAAAGAAAAGGGATGAAAATTGAAGTTCCGTAATGAATGTCATGGATTTGTTGTAGAGAGAGAAGAGAATAGTATTCTTTCTGCTATTTTTTTAAGATATCCACTGCTGATCAGTAGGAGAATAGAATGTAATTCTTCTGTCAATGTTCCTTCATCTCTTATAATAGATATGGCCCTCTTTTTCAGCATATCTACAATGCCCAATTTTTGTGAAATATGGTGTAATGAAGGAAAATGTAGATAACGACCTGTGTGGTTCAGCTTACAGTACACACTACGAGAAATGCCTTCATCTGCTTGTTTCATAATTAAAATATCTAGAAAAGGCAATTTTCCTTGAATTTGATTTTATGGTGGAAGGAGTTAATAGATGCCAAAAAATCATATAACTTAGTTACACTGTGTTTCCATATTATGAATATGTCATCTACATCATCATCATCAAATTCCTGCCATGTACCCTCAAAGGGTGTACAGGATATGATAGTACTACATGACAAAAATTACATCATTACTAACTTCCTATCTACAATTTTCCTCCAAATCAGTCTGTTACTTGTCAAGACTCCAACATTATCAGATCATATATTTCTATCATCTAAGGCATTTTGTACCGCATCAATCCACCTATATTTTGGTCTTCCCCTGAGTCGTTTTGCTGCCAACCTGGCAGAGAACACTTGTTTTGCTATGTCATCCACCAAATTGATGGTTTAGGATTTATAGATAATAAGACATCATTTTCGAACTTTTCCATGAATAAGTTCACACAAGGAGGAGATACAGAGCTTCTGTTAAATCTTGAATGAAAGGTTTAATTTATTGTAAAAATATTTCATTCAGATTTAACAGGTAGCAAAATTTCCGGAAAAATACTTGTATGTGGGTATAGGTAAAATTTAATGACAAAACAAAATAGTCTTTTAATTGTAAATTCTCCTATGTATTATACTGTTATGTGTCCTTGTAAAACCGACAAGGGTTGAAATTTAGTGAAAAATATGTTAGTTTGAGAAAGTTAGATCGACATATACAACTATATAATCGGCTTATAAATATGACCCGAGGCAGTCACGTACTCGAAGACTACGTTGCGCGCCAGAAGTCCCCCTGGAGAGAAAGGTACTGAGTGCAAGAATTTTAGGTGCGGGCAGAAAAGGTGATGTAGTAGGGAGAATAGCTCAGGAAGGATATATAGAGCTTGGCGACGCCAACTCGAGGCTTTTTTCCTCCCTTGGATTTCTGTTCCAGTTTCCCAGAGGAGGAGTACGTGAGCACGGTCGAGAAGAACGATGTCCAGTGGCAGCTATGCAGCCAGATAGCGATCCAGTGCAAGCATAATCATCGGTACGGCAGAAAAGTCAGCGCAAACCGAAACAACATGTGGAACCACGTGGACCAATCCTGGCAGAGCAGCTTAGCCCACATCGGAGAAGGCGATTCGTGATCGTATTCGCCAGTTTGTTCTGAAGACAGCAACCTGTAGGTGAAGGTAACAAGCCGCGTGATTTTTAATGGAAGATTGAGAGAGAAGACCAGAGAGATCCAGTTACTCGGTAATGTAAGAACTTCTTAACTCCTTTGTATGCTAGAAAGAGTTAGAAAGCAATAATGTGCAGATATGCTCAGTGATTGGACTTATATGAATTGAAACAGGACTTTAGAATCTAATCAACCTGTAAATTGTGTCATGTCTGAGAATGAGATATTGCATAGTGTAGAATTAATGTACTAATGCATGTCATAGCCTAGTATATCTTGAAATTAAATAAGGTAAATGCTTGTATAGGATTGTCAGATGTTATAGGAAGGAGTCAGTGATTTATACTAGTTGCAGATATTGTCTAATGTTGAGAAAGATTAGGAATGTTAAGATTATGTCTGTTTAACCTACTTAACTTGTAGGAGAGATTTAGCTTAATTAAGTAACCTTTAGTAATTGTGCATTGTATTAGTGTGATGAATAAATCTTTTTTTTTACCTAACAAAATTGCCTGATCTGAAATCACAATGCACCACTCATTGAAATAGAACCTGAGTGAATCAATAGTCGGGGATTGCTATGACTGCAGTAAGGGAAAATATTTAGACATATAAGGTTTTGGAATTGGAAGTATTAATTGCTTGATTGTTGATAAGTGTGTCATTCAGAGAATTAACTCCCTGGCAAAGAAGCTTCTCTTGTCTAAGAATTTGGATGGTGCAGCTTCAACAAATAAAATTTTCCAAATTCTGATATGGAGTTAATTCCAGAATTGTAACAAAGAAATTTGGCTCTAGCCTGAAGCAAATTTCTTTGTCTACCGGGTTTTGCACATGCAAACAATTATAGTAGTGGCCACAAAGTATTTAGAAGTTAATTGAAATTGATAGAGATAGCAAGGTAGAAACAAGCTCGAGAATACATATTAAGTATAACCACTTAACAAGTGCAATAAGGTTAGGCTATCTAACAATTTACAATAGCATACTAAATACATAAAAAGTAAATATTAAAAAAAACTAACATTTCCCATTGCAAGGCCCAAAAGTTGTTTGTAGATTTTTCTGTTCCATCGGAAAAAATTTGAGTTGAGAGATGTCTTGAGGAACAGATTATCTATAAGTACCATAACTTCGTTCACAGGAACATTTGTAAATAATGATACAAAATCCAGACTAACTAGAATGTCTGTTCTTGAGATAGAAATTTCTCCTAGTTTTTCTACAAAGTGTTGCATATTTTTGATATAAGCATCTGTGTGTCTAATGCTCCTTTAATAATGGATCTAGCTCATCTTAAAAGATGAGCAAGATGTTTTGATAACAAATAAGTTGGCGAGCTACTATCTACAATTGGTCAAAAAGGAATATTGGTCATGTACTTTTGGTGATCCATATAAACGTGGAGTTAACAGATGCATGGATTTCAATTTTTTTCTTAAGATCCATGGGTTGTGTAGTCATGTTGCATAAAAGGTGGGTTTCTACATGCTTCATCCAAGTAGGATCAGAATCTAATTGACAGTAAGTAGAGGCAACAGAAAGTAAAATTGAAATTTTGGACATATAATCTGTCGTATTCAAGATAACAGTTGAATTGCCTTTGTCAGCCTTAAGTACTACAATAGCTTTATTCTTCTTTAAATTAAACAGTGCTCTTTTTTCTAAGAAGCTGATATTCTTTTTAGGAGGACGAGAGAAGAATTGCAGTCTTTAATCTAATGTCATTTGCAACAGGTTCAGCTAGAAAGTAAAGGGCTTTTTTATGTGACACATAATATCTATTTTAGAATTGTGCTCTGGTGCAACTGTAAAATTGAACCTTTTTTTTTTTTTTTTTTAAGATGCTAGCTTTTGCAGGTGTCAATTTGTGATCTGAAAAGTTGAAAAGTACCTAATTATCGTTTAGGATAGCTCACGATTTTAAAATCTTTTCATATAAAACATTAAATTTCTTGTTTTTGGTGCTTAGATAAGTTTTATTGTACGTATTGTTGATCATATTATCTAGACAGGATCATAGGTGAGCAGCTATGCTGTTAGATAGTGTGTGTGTGGTGTAAATCAAGACATAAAGAATCAACTTGGTTCAGAGCATACCTTGTGAACTGTATTCTTTCCCAAACATAGCTAATGACGTTTTCCAATAGATCTGTTTAGCTTTTCTACAATGAAAATGTTCTTTGAAAAGTAAAAACTTCAAAATATTATTGTTCCTACATTTTTTTTTTAGAAGCGTAACTTGATTCAGAAGTTTGGCTTTCTTGCATTCAAGTTGTTCTAATTTATGTACCTTTCATTTGACATCAACATCAAGTCCATTCAGTATTTTTTTAGTAATGTATTGATTCATAATCAAAGCTTGTCAATTATTTATATTTGTATGTTCATCCAAACCCAGATGAAGCTACCAGTTTACGTGGCAAAACTAGTAGTATCAAATCTTTACAACCAATAAACCCAGTGTTAGTTATTTTTATTACATTGGTATCCTTTCATTCAAAATGGTACTTCACCTACACAATTCTTAATACTTTACAAATCCCAATCTTTGATCTCACATTTGGGGTGATGTACCAAAATCTTCTCTAAAGAATGCTTGATGCTATCCCAGTGGAGGACAATCTGCTTAAATGATCTCCCCCACCTCAAAAACTCCATCCAAGTGCTTTCTCTTAAATACCATTTCCGGATACCGATCCACTGACCAGTCTTCCACCTTCCTTAAAACATGTAAGAACTCAAACAGTTACTGATCAGCTTAAAAATAACTGAACTTATTTATCATCCTCCTCTTTCATTCTATCTATCTCTTTTCTTTGGAATGGTCTTCTCCATACCGTTTTCCCCAGTGACTACAACCTCCTTCAAGAAATACATTAAGCAGAAAGAAGTAATAATCTGTTAATCTTTTATCCATGTAGGTTTGGTATAAAAAGGTGGACATTAGCAAACAACAGTGTTAACAGTAGCCTGTACTCACAATGCTCTAATTTAGATGCCATAAGTAAATTTTAATGAATTTATTAAAATCATTATGGCTGTAATGGCTTTAAGAATTCATGCAGGAGAGAAATTGAGTTATTGCAACACTGCTAATATTTAGATATAATAAGTCTAGATATGGTAGAAGTTGTTCTTCCAATAATTCTCTCCTTTATGTTAATTGTAAAATTAAATATTTTATTAATTTAATACTCCTGATATTAACCATGTCAAAACAGAGCTGAGGAACTGTTGGGGAGATAATGACTGATTCCCTAATTTAATAATTAACATGAATTTTATAGCACTTTAATTATGAGCAACTATGCTCTAAGTGGAATGTGGAGGTGAATAGTCTATTACAAAACCTCAATGTCAATACATCTGTGGTATTGGATGGTATACCAGCTCGTGTCGTACATGAAGCGGCTAAAGAATTGTATTTTAATTTAAGATGGGTCTGGGTTAATCCCAAGAGAGTGGAAAGAGGGGGGGAAAATAGTTCCACTGCATAAAGAAGGCTCCAAGACTGCTGTTGTAAATTACCGACAGATCAGCATATCAGGAATCATTGTCAAGGTCTTGGAGAAAATAGTCAAGAGGAAAATACAGAATTGGATAGATGAAAATGAGATACTGTATGGGGGACAACATGGTTTTGTGAAGGGTAGATCATGCGTCAGTAACTTGCTCACGTTTTATAACACAGTGACAGCTGAACTGGATAAGGGTAATGGGTTTACAGTGATTCTACTGGACCTTGCTAAGGCCGTTGACAGGATACCACATGGAATTCTAATCAGTAAGCTGTAGCATATGGGAATGGATATAGGGTTTGTGAGATGGATAGGAGGGTGGTTGATGGAGAGATATCAGAGAGTGGTTTATTCAGGAGTAGAGAAGTCCAAAAGACGGCCTGTGACTAGTGGTGTGCCACAGGGTTCTGTTCTTGGACCACTGCTGTTCAATTTGTTCATTATCGATATAGGAAAGGATATGAGAGGAACTGTTCATTTGTTTGCTGATGATGCAAAGTTGGGTAGAGCAATAGCGAGTGCACAGGATGTCAAAATTTTGCAGGATGATTTGGATAGTTTGGAGGACTGGGCTAAGGAGAAAGGATGTCAATTTAATGTAGCAAAATGTAAGGTTATGCATTTTGGGGTGAAAAGATTAGCAGCAGTATATCATATTGGTGAAACTGTACTCCAGGAGATAGACGAGGCCAGGGATTGGGAGTGTTGGTGGATAGGGAGTTGGAGTTTAGGGAGGCACATTGCAAAAGTGGCTAAATCAGCTCATCAAATCACTTGGTTGCTGAAAAATACTTTAACAAGCAGAGACAAACAGGTTATTGTTCCTCTGTATCAAGCCTTGATAAGACCTTATCTAGACCACTGTGCTCAGATATGGGCGCCAGGGTTTCTTCTTGATGGGGAGTTGGAGAGGATCCAGAGACGAGTGAAAAGATGATAGCAGGTCTATGGAATGAACCTTATGAGAACAGGTTGAAAATTTGTGGGTTGCAGAAATTGGTTGATAGGTGGAAAAGGGGTGATATGATTGAGACATTCAAATTGCTGAAGGGTTTCTATAGGATTAATTCAGAGGATATTTTTGAGAACAGGACTGGTGGTGGGAGGACTAGGGAACATCCATGGAAGCTGGGAAAGAGTGTGGTTAGTAAGGGTGTTAGAGCTGGGTTTTTTACTTGGAGAGTAGTGAATAAGCTGCCAGAATCTGTTGTGAGTGCCATGACTGTAAATGAGTTCAAGGCAAAGTATGATAGATACTGTGTGAATAGCAAATAGTTGTTCTTGACATGATGTTAGGGCCTCCCTTGATGAGTCTATGGACTCCTTGGAGTTGCCCGTAATAATAATAATAATAATAATAATAATAATAATAATAAAAAAACTATTTAACAAGAGTGCAATTTAAGAAGTCATGCCTGAATCATCAAGTTGGTGTTTTATGAATTAAAAAATTCTAAAATTAGCAGCTAATGGTTCAGTATATCATTCCTTCTTCTCTCAAATAAGTTATTAGTAGTAAGCAAGGATTATTTACTACTTAGTGACCCACATAGAGGAGCTTCTATAAAACATGTAGAATTAGTGAAAAAAATTTCAATTAGAAAGCATGATTTTTTTTTACAAGGAAATACACCCTCTGTCCAAAAAGAAACCAAACTTTTTGAAAATAGAAGAAACCATTGCATCTTTTTGTTGTCGAAAGCAGCAACCTTCATAAGTGATGTGTCAACTGTTTATGACATTTTTTTCATTAGAAGCTGAGTTATAGTGCCAAAAGTGACAGTGTGTTTTGACGAACGGTTGGAACATGAGTTTCAAACAGAGAGCTGCGATTGACTTTTGTGTTGAACTTGGTAAAAGTTTTACCGAAACTCATGAAATGCTTCAAAAAGCATACAATGATGAATGCTTATCCCATACTCAAGTTTACGAGTGGTTTAAGCGATTTCAAAGTGGTCGTGATATGCTTGAGGATGACAAAAAACCAGCCGTCCAAAAACCGGACTGAGAGAAGTTAAAATCCAAAGAGTGTGTGATTTCATCAAAGAAAACCCAAAATCGCCCATTACATTGATTGAAGATGAATTGGGGATTTTAAAATCAGCTGTGCACAACATTTTGATCGAGAGTTTGGGCCTTCGTAAATTGAATTCACGATTTGTTCCCCACAGTTTGATCGGTGACCAAAAAATGTAACGAATTGAACACTGCAAGGACCTCATTAAAACTGCTCGTAAGGATTCAAACTTCCTTGTTTGATCATTACTTGTGATGTTTTGAGTATGAGCCCAAAACAAAGCACCAGAGTGCTGAGTGCAGACCACCAGAAGAGGGTCATCTGAAAAAGAGTCGCTTGGAGAAGTCAAAAGTAAAGACAATGCTGATTTGTTTCTATGATTCCAAGGGTATTATCCACAAAGAATTCGTTTAGCCTGATCAAACAGTCAATGGTGAGTTTTATCTCGAAGTTTTGAAGCGACTGATAGTGAGAATTCGTCACATAGGGCAAGAATATCGTGACGACCGACTGTTCATCAAAATACACCGTCACTCTTGGCACTTTATTCGGCTTCTAAAGAAACAAATGTCATAAACAGTTGACACAATACTAAGGAAGGTTGCCGCTTTTGACAACAAAAACATACAACAGGTGGCGACACTGGTTTCTTCCATTTTCAAAAAGTTCGGTTTCTTTTTGCAAAATCCAACCAGAAAAAATATGGAAACTGATTTGTTTTCTATTTTGCATTTTTTCTAAATGCCTATCCATATCTCTTTAAAAAAAAAATAATTTTATGCCTTTTATTAATTCCATAAAGGTCAAAGCTGTATAACTGAGATGAGACCTCCACATAGCCTTTCAAGGAATGCGGAGAACCGACCAGGGCTTCTGACCTAATGTCCAATCCTCACCTTCTCGTGGTGCACCCTGTTAGGTATCTACTTTGATACTGAACGAACGAGGATGGGCTGGCAATTTGGGATTTAGCCGACCAAATTGTATTCTTTTTGGTTAAACCAAAATAAAAAATGATGGTACAACCTGACAAAATTTCATGCCGGCTGGGGCATCGCCCGGTTAAACAAGGCCTCCGTTGTTTTCGCAAGGGAACCAGGGCGAACAGCGAAAAGTCAGCTACTGGAACAAATCTGAAAACAAACCCAAACTCAACATCACCAGAGTTAAAGATCGGTACTATCAACGTAAGAAGCCTGAATGGCAAAGAAATGGAGCTGGCTGAAGAATTAGATAAGTACCAGATCGACATAATAGGGGTGACTGAAACAAAAAAGACCAAAACTGGTGAGATCTTTCTGAGCAATAAATACAAAATGTTATATTCAGACAATGACAATCAAGGAAAAGAAGGAGTAGCCATAGTATTCAACACAAAATACGAGGCTAATCTTGAATGGCAGTCAGTCTCAAGTAGAGTAATGTGGGCAAATATGAGAATGGGGAACTGAACAATGAGACTTATTTGTGCCTATGGTCCCACAGAAGGTTCTACTAAGGTAGAAGTGGAGGAATTTTTTGACGCTTTAGAAAAAGCAACTGACACAATAAAAAATGAAAAGTTGGTCCTTGTTGGGGATCTAAATAGCAGAGTAGGAAATGATTGTGAGACATACAAAAATATTTTGGGAAAATTTGGAGAAAAGAGCAAAGCTAATAATAATGGCAAATATCAGGACATGGACTGGTTATTACTAACACCATGTTCCATATAAAAATGTGCACAAATTCACACGAAGAGAAGAGGCTAGGAATAAGAAAAGTCTCATTGACTATGTTATTGTTGATAGTGATGTTTTCTCCCTGGTGCAGGTCACCAGAGTGTACAGAGGATTTGAAATTGGAAGTGAACAGTATTTAGTCTTGAGCAGGATAAAAATGAATTTCAAATCCTCTGTACTTACTAATTAGTAAGTAGAGAGATAAGTAATTACTCCATACAGAGTATGGAGTAATTACTTTGAAAAACTGCTAAATGAAACAAGCAGTGATGACAGCACAATGATAAAAAACACTGACCAGGCATGCAGTCAGGAATACATATCCATACTTGAAGTAGAAAAATCCACCAAAGGCTTGAAATGTGGAAAGGCAGCAGGAGTAGATGATATTCGACCAGAAATGCTGAAGTATGGTGGTATAAAAGTCTTACAGTGGCTGCACTGCATAGTTCAGAAAGCCTGGACAGAGGGACGAATTCCCGATGATTGGAGTAGAGCTCTCATAGTACCCATATATAAAAAGGGAAATAAAACTGCATGTGAGAATTACAGAGGTATTTCCCTATTGAGTGTTCCTGGCAAGATCTATGCAAGTATACTTGAGAAACGGTTGAAAAGAATGTGGAAAAAAAGCTTGGTGAAGAACAAGCTGGATTCAGGCCAAATAGAGGCTGTCAGGATCAGATCTTCACTTTACAACAAATAGTCGAGAAAGCATGGGAATATAACAAAGATCTGTATTTAAGTTTTGTCGATTTGGAAAAGGCATATGACAAGGTGCCAAGAGAGAAGCTATTCAATACGCTGCAGTTATTTGGTGTCAATGGGGCATTATATCAAGCAATACTCAATCTTTATTTGAGTTGTAAGTCAGCAGTTAGAATTGAAGGAAGTACAGGAAGATGGTTTAATGTTGAATCTGGTGTGAGACAAGGATGTACATTATCCCCTCTGTTATTCATTATCTATATGGATCACATTATGAAGGAAAGTGGTATTGAACCTGATATCAAAATTGGAGATGTTAATGTCAGCTCTTTGCTTTATGCAGATGATGTTATACTTCTAAATAAATCTGCTACAAGTCTGCAAGATTCTCTGACTAAATTCAATTGCTGTTGTAATAGATATGGTATGAAGGTCAGCAATAAAAAGACAAAGACAATGAAAATAGGCAGAATCATTGAAAATGTCAACTGTGTTGTGAATGGAGAACCTGTGAAACAAGTAAAACATTTCAGCTACTTAGGCACGATTTTTAGTGAAGATGGTAAATTCAATATAGAAATAGACAACAGAATCAGCAAAGCTGGTATGGTGGGAAGTCAATTGAATAAACTCATATGGAATAAGAGAGAAATTAGTCGGAACACTAAATTAGCTGTATACAAGACAGTGTTCAAACCAGTTTTAACTTATGGATCTGAGAGCTGGGTCAGAAGTAAAACACTTGACCAAAGACTAGAGACTGCAGATATGAGAGTCCTGAGAAAGATTAGAGGCATGAACAGATGGCATCAATGGCAATATCATATTAAAAATGAGGATATTAGGAAAGAACTTGACATTGTCAGCATCCAGGAATGCGTTAGTAGAGCTAATCTCAGGTGGTATGGTCACTTAAATAGAATGGGAGAGGAAAGATTAGCAAAACAAGTGTTCTCTGCAAAGTTGGCAGGAAAACGACCCAGAGGAAGACCAAGATATACGTGGATTGATACGGTACAAAGTGCCTTAAACGATAGAAATATAAGATCTGATAATGTTGGAGTCTTGACAAGTAACAGACTGATTTGGAGGAAAATTGTAGACAGGAAACTTAGTAATGATGTAAATTTTTCATGTAGTACTGTCATATACTGTACACCCCTTGAGGGTACATGGCAGGAATTTGATGATGTTTTATCAAGGGGTGCTTAAGGGTCAAAGCTGTATAACTGAGAGGACACCTCTATATAGCCTTTAAAGGAATGCAAAGAATTGACTACGGCTTCTGCCCTAATGTCTAATCCTAACCTTCTCGTGGCACACCCTGTTGGATATCTATCTGGATACTGAATGAACGAGGATGGGCTGGCAATTGGGAATTTTGCCAACCAAATTGGCTTAAACCAATATACAAAATGATGGTACAAAATGACAAAAATTTCATGCTGGCTGGGGGTGTCGACCGGTTAAACAAGCCTCCCCCCCCTGTTGTTTTAACCAGGAAACCAGGGCGAACAGCGAAAAGTCAGCTACTGAAACAAATTTGAAAGCAAACCCCAACTCAACATCACTAGAGTTAAAGATTGGTACTATCAACATAAGAAGCCTGAATGGCAAAGAAATGGAGCTAGCTGAGGAATTAGATAAGTACCAGATCGAAATAATAAGGGTGACTGAAACAAAAAAAAGACAAAAATTGGTGAGATCTTTCTGAATAATAAATACAAAATGTTATATTCAGGAAATGACAATCAAGGAAAAGAAGGAGTAGCCATAGTATTCAACACAAAATACGAGGCTAATCTCCTTGAATGGCAGGCAGTTTCAAGTAGAGTGGTGTGGGCTAATATCAGAATGTGGAATTGGACAATAAGACTTGTTTGTGCCTATGGTCCCATAGAAGGTTCTACTAACGTAGAAGTGGAGGAATTTTTTGATGCTTTAGAGAAAGCAACTGACACAATGAAAAAGGAAAAGTTGGTCCTTGTTAAAGATCTAAATAGTAGAGTAGGAAGTGATTGTCATACAACATGCAAAAATATTTTGGGAAAATTTGAAGAAAAGAGCAAAGCTAATAATAATGGCAAATACCTGTTGGATTTCTGCTCAGGACATGGACTGGTTATTACTAACACCATGTTCCAACATAAAAATGTGCACAAATTCAGATGAAGAGAAGAAGCAAGGAATAAGAAAAGTCTCATTGACTATGTTATTGTTGATAATGATGTTTCCTCCCTGGTGCAGGACACCAGAGTGTACAGAGGATTTGAAATTGGAAGTGATCACTATTCAGTCTTGAGCAGGATAAAATTGAATTTCATATTGAAAAGAATAACATGTAAGAAAGTTTTAAAGCGAATAAAAGTTGAGCAGCTCTCACATGTGAACTGTAGACTGAAATACACAAACATTATTGAAGAAAAAAATGAAAGAGTTTGAGAACAGGAACCAAACCTTGGAGATTCAGTGGCAAGCCTTGAAGTAAACCCTGATTGATTCGGCTAGAGAGGCATGTGGTGAAGTTGTCTGCAAGGATAGAAAAATTAGAACTTCATGGTGGACACAAGAAGTTAAATACCTGGACAAAGGGACGAATTCCCGATGATTGGAATAGAGCTCTAATAGTACCCATATATAAAAAGGTAAAAAAACTGAATGTGAGAATTACAGAGGTATTTCCCTACTGAGTTTTCCTGGCAAGATCTATGCAAGTATACTTGAGAAACAGTTGAGAGGAATTGTGAAAGAAAATCTTGGTGAAGAACAAGCTGGATTCAGGCCAAATAGAGGCTGTCAGGATCAGATCTTCACTTTACGATAAATAGTTGAGAAATCATAGGAATATAACAAAGATCTGCATTTAAGTTTTGTAGATCTGGAAAAGGCATATGACAAGGTGCCAAGAGAGAAGCTATTCAATACGCTACAGTTATATGGTGTCAATGGGGCATCAATATCAAGCAATATTTAGTCTTTATTTGAGTTGTAAGTCAGCAGTTAGAATTGAAGGAAATACAGGAAGATGGTTTAATGTCAAATCTGGTGTGAGACAAGGATGTACATTATCTATATGGATCACATTATGAAGGAAAGTGGTATTAAACATGATATCAGAATTGGAGATGTTAATGTCAGCTCTTTGCTTTATGCAGACGATGTTATACTTCTAAATAAATCCACTACAAGTTTGCAAGGTTTGCTGAATGAATTGAATAACTGTTGTAATAGATATGGCATGAAGGTCAGCAAAAAAAAGAAAAGACAATGGAAGTAGGTATAATTGTTGAAAATGTCAACTGTGTTGTGAATGGGTAACCTGTGGAACAAGTAAAACATTTCAGCTACTTAGGCACGATTTTTATTGAAGATGGTAAATTAAATATGGAAATAGACAACAGAATCAACAAAACTGGTATGGTAGGAAGTCAGTTGAATAAATTCATATGAAATACGAGAGAAATTAGTCGGAACACTTAATTAGCTGTATACAAGACAGTGTTCAAACCAGTTTTAACTTAATGGATCTGAGAGCTGGCTCAGAAGTAAAACACTTGACCAAAGACTAGAGACTGCAGATATCAAAGTCCTGAGAAAGATTAGAGGCATGAACAGATGGCATCAATGGCAATATCATATTAAAAACGAGGATATTAGGAAAGAACTTGACATTGTCAGCATCTAGGAATGTGTTAGCAGACCTAATCTCAGGTGGTATGGTCTCTTAAACGGAATGGGCGAGGAAAGATTAGCAAAACAAGTGTTCTCTGCCAGGTTGGCAGGAAAATGACCTAGAGGAAGACCAAGATATAGGTGGATTGATATGGTACAAAGTGCCTTAGATGATAGAAATATAAGATGTGACAATGTTGGAGTCTTGACAAGTAACAGACTGGTATGGAGGAAAATTGTAGATAGGAAGTTAGTAATGATGTAAATTTTTCATGTAGTACTATCATATCCTGTACACCCCTTGGTACATGTCAGGAATTTGATGATGTTTTATCAAAGGTACTTTCCCTAGGGAAATGGAATAGTAAGTAATGCTCATAAATGACTTAATGAGGTTGTCACAATTTTAATATGTTAACACAATTCTAAAGGTAAAATTAATGAATTTATATTTTTTGTGTAATTCTTAGTTTCTTTTATCATTACTTTCTTCTCATGTCAATTCCAATTCTGAAATATCTGGTTACTTAAGTGCTATTTAAATGGGCAAGTATAAATTATACAATATGGTCCGTGCTTCCATCATAACATTGAGTTCATTACTATCAATGACAGTTTTTGGAATGTCTTTTTGTTTGTTTTTCTACATTAATAAATAATTATACCTGTTCTGTATATCAAATTAAAGAGCTTGTTCTTTCTTGCAAGCAATATAATACGAGTCATTTACATTTATACCTTAAAGTGATAATTTTGATACTTTTACAGGTCTGAACTTAGAATATGATGCTATGAAAAAGAGTATTTGAGTGGTTGAAAAAAAGACAGGCAACATCATTCTGGAAAACCAACTTCCCTCTAATGGCCTCGTTCAAACAATCAAGCTCTCACTCACTCTTCCCCTCCCACAAACTTTTAAGAAAACCTCACTTAAATGTTCATAAACCAATTTATTAGTAATGTGAATAGGCTAAGGATTAGATAACACAGCAACTCTGATCTAAAAGTCCAGAGAACTTTTGCCATTATAGTATCATTGAATAAGCTTAGTGGTGGTTTCATAAAAATTATAAAAAATTCATCTACCACCTAAATAAGTATATCAAGCTGTTGAAATCAATCTGGATGTAACCACTTGTAAAATGTCATTCAACTCAGTATTCCAAGGGGTACTATGTGACTTCACAAGTCTGGCAATCAACTGAGGTTAGCATGTTTCACAAGAACCGACATCGGAACAAGTCCAGCATTCCAGTGATGGCTGTTGCCAATCCTTGAGATGAATGTTTCATTACATGAATTGTGGCCGATAATGGAAAGAGCCCATTTTAACAAATAACAAATACAAAATCAATGGATGAATCCAGGCAAAGCAAGAATTTTGTCCAGTATGAAAATAAGTGTATTGTGCATTTCATCAAATTTTGAGAGCATAATCCACTTTATGCTGGTTCCAGAAGGACTATCACTTATGGCAATCAACACAACCTGCCAGCCTCTATTCTCAAAAAGGGAGTGAGTGCCTACTATTCAGCAAGCACTGGCATTTAATCAAAAGCAAATACTTGACTACTGAGACAACACCTTTCTTGCATCTGAACTGCACACAGCAATTGTTCAGATGGAAGAAAAGAGTTAACATCAAATCTTGTGCTATCTGCTTCACATTTTCCAACTAATGGCTCATTTCGCAGAAAATTTGAGGAAGATAAGTTTTCTTAAAGACTTGTGAGTGAACTGCTTGCAGACAGAGAGAAGGATGGATGAACACCATAGAACATAATGACTTATTTTTTGTTGAATGATGTTTGGCAATTTCATGACATATACAAAATGTCAAAATTATTAAAACTTCTGGGTCAGCAGTGTAATATTTAATCAAAATAAAATGCTTTATGCAATAACTTTAGTTCATTCATTCTAATCAGAACTAGTTCTATGTTGTTTATACTGTGTTTGCATAATAATAGGAAAAAGTACAGATAGTTCAAATATTTATTAAAAAAAAAAGTAATCGACTCTTGCAGTTGATGAAATGCATATTCAGAATAAAGCTAAACAAATAGGACTGGTGAAATTTTCAAGCAATTTCAGATTTTTTTTTTTTTTTTTTTTTTAAATCTGAAAATCAGAAACCCATCAATAGTAAATTTTCAAGCACTGGAGTCGAAAATTGTTAGGAGAGGTTAATGTAGAGAGGATAAACAATACCAAAAACAAATTTTGAATGAAATGGCCACATCAGAAAATAATCTAAAAGAGCCTGTGTAGCTCAGTGGATGTGGCGTTTGCACACCACCGCGCTAGGCCGCACGAAGGAAGTCTTGGTTTCGAGTCTAGTCGGCGACTAGAGGAAATTTTTCTAAGCCTTTTTTCGACCGGTTCCCGAGTTAGTCGATCTCTGGCACGGGCAAGCAGGTTTTTCCTCCCGGAAACTCGGGTTTTTCGTCCTGTAAATTCAAGAAAATCGACCGTAGAACCCACATTATTTCAGACATTAAATATATTGTGTTAGGGTTAGAGACCACGAGATGGCGGCACATTTGAGCCGTCTCTCTTCACTGCGTACCGCTTAATTAGTGATAGCCTTGGGCCATCTGTCTCTGATTGGGTACCAGTGGAGATTGAACTGCCCACTCAGTCTCCAAAAGTTAGATAGGGCTAAATGGCCTCGCCTACTCCCGTATATACGGGAATAAAAAGGCGTTAGCTGATTTTTTTTTTTTTTTTTTTTTAAATCGTCTCCTAATCAAAAATTCAGCTTCCACCTACCAAAAAATTTTTCTAGAGAGTTCCATGATCACAATTTATCATAGATGATTAAATTTTTGTGAATTTCTTCTGGCTCACTATGATAAAAAAAATAAAATAAATAATACTCTGACTGAGACTACCATATCACTCAACCTATAATGGTGATTTAGTAAAAAAAATACATTTACCATTTTGGTAAAATATTCTTTCTTTAAGTTGAGCTTTGCCTAAAATTAGACAAATATGGCTGGGATATAAGTGAAGTAGAAAAAAAAACTTTTCAAAGTGACAAGAGTCAAGTTGACTTGTACATTAAAATAAAAATTAAAAAAAATTAATAAATAACTTTGTAATTAATAAATAGCAATTAATAACTTTTGTATGCTAAATTCACTCTTGTGGAATTAGGTCAACATTATCTTTTAATTAGATAATGTTAAATTCTACAGTACAATGTAGGAATGAAATTAAAACCTGATATTAGGATAACAATATAAATGCAACAATATACAAAAATTTCTGGCACAGGTATTATCCATACGAAATAAAATCACAAAGATACATTTATTATGCCATTTTAAGATATTTCATGTGTCGTATGCATGGTGATCGTATTTACATATAATTTAATTTGCATTATGTACAGTGCATGCTTTCACAAGAAAAATAAACACTTAAAATTTCTGACTTTTTTCACCTGTATACAATACCCCGCTTTCATTTTGTATATTTTTAGTCTGACATTCATTTATACATATTTTCTATTCTACTCACAGGTATTAAAGTTTACTAACAGCTCGAGCAACTTTAGAAGATGTTGGCCTCTGTAATGCAGCACATATGTATTCACCAACATCTAGAAGTTTGTTCAAGTCCACTCCCTAGAAAGAAAATAAATAAAAATTGTTTCAATTACATGAAGTCACTTAAGCAATTCCAAATTGAAATGTACAATTGAATTTCCAAATTGCAATCTATAATTCTATCAACAGATAACATTTGTTATTTTACTTACATGAAAACTAGCAGTGTCCAGCTTATGGCTTGCAGAATGGATTCAGACCAAGAGCAAAATGAAATAATCTCAATGAAAAGTTTCGTGTATTCTTCGACACCTTTAAACCCCCTAATGAGATTACAAATCCTATAACACAAAAGTGCCACATAAGGACAAGTGATTAGAGTAAGAAGTAATATGCTGATGTGTGTTGAGAGATTATGCTCCTTGAGGAAAACTGTGATGACATATGTTCCAAAGAACAAAGGTACATAAAATCAAAGAAGTTAAGAACACTAAGTTTTTTGGGAGTTTGAGAAAACCATGGAATTCAATGTGTTTGTGCCAGGAAAGGCTAGAGATAAAAGTCAGCTCAAAAAGAGAAATACAATCTTGACTGAAAAGCTGAGTATTATCAAAAGGTAATGGCAAGTGAAATTAGATCTTTCTTAAAAGAATTAAGACAGGACTATGTTCATGAAGTACATATTCACTAGGTTGTTGCCTCAATGGAGAATGATAAATGGATCAGTGTTTAAGACTGTGGTTATGGATGAAGAAGAGTAATGGAATGAACTGTCATCTGCACACAACTGTAAATAGGGATATCAGGTTAGTGAGAGAAGATCATTAATGCATAAGAAAATAGAGATAAGATGCCAAATCATGATGTTACAGCAACAGGATATGAAACGGCCAACAATTTCAGAAGTACGTACCTGGGTGAAAAATTCATGGGAAGCTGTGAGAGAAGAGATGATTATAAAGTCATTTAAGAAATGCAGGATAAGTAATGCGATGGATAGTACCAAAGATGACGCAATTTTTGAAGGGAGTGACAACAATAGTTCAGATGAAAGTAATACGAACGGTGACATTAACGAGACGAGGTGATAGTACCGAGAGTGAAGATGAACTGAATATTGCTAATACAAATGATTGTAACAATAAATAAAAATTAAGTAAGAATTTGTAAATATCTTTATATAATAAAATTTTTTTCTAAAAATCGTCTCATAAATTTGGGGTGTGTCTTATCATCCGAAAAATACGGTACTTGGTGAACCTTCATGCAGCAAGGAAGTTAGCTGTTGATGACCCTCAACACTACTGATTCTGAGAAGACTAAGGTGGGAGCAATGGGATGGCAATTTGATAGTTACTTTCTTGGTGGTAAGTTGAATATAGTTGTGCTTCAATGCTGTCAGGGTAGTTACCAAATGAGCACCTAACATGTACAGATGATACATGATATAAGGTATTTTACTAAATTTGGTAAGCAAACCTCTCTTTCAGTTTAACTAAAATTCTGGTGGATACAAAAAGTTATGAAGGGAAAGAGTAAGCTGCATATCAAGCTTAGTTATTGCAGCTGTTTTTGTTTAGATAAAATTTGTATGAGCTTTGTTTGAAATCCCCAGGTGCAGGAGAAGGAAGAAGCAATGTAAAATTTGCTGTGCTTTAAGCTATAATTAATATGTATTTAAACTGCACTCCCATCATCCAGCATTCAACCTTGTGAATGCTTTCTGTTATGCAGTGTATAATAAATTTAGTTTAATCCTTTATCCAAGTGTGTGCAAACAAAGTTTGCGCCTGAAAGTATCTTCAGGACTGGGGTAAAGTGGTATAACACCGGGCGACTCCTTGCAAAGGTGGAGCAAGCTACCAACACTCCTATCTCAGTATCTCTCGCATAATGCAAATAGGAGTCGCCCGGTATTGTACCACTTTACCCCAGTCCTGAAGATAATTTCAGGTGCAAACTTTGGATAAAGTTTGGATAAAGGATTAAACTAAATTTATTATAGTCTGACCAAGTGAAAAATAAACTTTCAACATGTTATGCAGTGTATTCACTTTAAAATGGTCATACTTCCATATTTGAGAATTCCTGGTTGAATATTCACTCCAATTGCCTTTTTACACCTCAGGATGGTAATAATTTCTACTTCCAGTAACCAAAGTGTCTCAGTAGTAAAGTTGGAAGAATGACAGGACAATATCGAATAGAAAATATCCAAGCTTGATTCTTGTCATGTGAGAAAAATCTTCACGTGGACTTTTTCCACTTCAGATCTCACAAGAGATGTTTTTTTTTTTTTTTTTTTTTTTTTAATCCAGCACAGAAACAAACCAGCCAAAGAACACTCTCATGAAATTAATAAATAAACTATTGGCAGGCAGAAATAGTGTGGATGGTATAAGTAGTGAATTAGTAGATGGAAATGGATAGTAGATTAAGCAGTGTACTAGTGGTCAGATATTATTAAAGGCAAACAAGGAAATAAAATAATAATAAAAAGAAAATCAAATACCAGAAAGAAAAGAAAAATATTAAAAATAGACATCCAAAAAATAAAAAAAAAAAAAGAACTGAAATACAAAAAGCACTTAAAAGAAAGTATAAGTGGAAAATCAGCTGGTATAGATGGCATTCAAATGAACTATTAAAAGCTGATATAGATGAAACAGTGAATATACTCTGTCCATTTCTTAACTAAATATGGTTGCAGGAAGAATCAAAATACCAAAAAAGGGATATTTCATTGATTGCAGTAATTGGAGAGGAGTAAGTAAAATACTAACAAGAATAATATTAGAAAAAAAAAAAAAAAAGATATAGCTAAGATAAACAACACAAGCAGGATTTAGAGCCAACAGGTCATGTACAGATCAAATAGCAACACTCAGGATGATAATAGAATGGTAGTCAAATCTTTATACCAAATTTGTTGATTTCCAAAAAAAGATTTTGACCGCACTGACAGAGAAACAATATGAAAATTAATGTCATATTATGGAATACCATCTAAAATTATAAACATAGTTAAAAAAATTTATGAAAAATATAAGACCAAAATCACACACAATGGAGAACCTTCAGAAAAGTTTGAACTTAAAACAGAAGTTAGACAGGACTGCATTCTCTCCCCAACAATATTTCTTATTGGTGGGGACTGGATTATAAGCCATGCCATGAAAAGCACAAAAGGAATAGAGTGGAATTTAATTGAACAGTTACATGACCTGGATTTTGCAGATGATATATGTTTACTGGCACATACAAAACATATGAAGTAAAATACAATAAAACTAAATGAAAACTTAACTATTGGATTAAGAAAAAATAAAATGAAAATGACAATAATGAAAATAAACAAACAAAAAGAAGACACAATACTGGAGAGTCAAATGTCAGAAATAGTGGAGAACTTTAATTACCTATAATAAATAAAGGATCAATAATAAACAGGAAGGAGCAGAGGAAGATATAAAATCTAAGATACAGAGAATTTTTAACATGTTAGAGAAAATAAAATATGGAGATCATTTAAAAAATGAAATAGGTTTAAAAAACAAAATCAGATTATTTAATACAAGTATAAAATCAGTTTTACTTTATGCATCAGAAACATGGACAGCAAATTAGGGGAAAAACCAGAGACCATTGTAAAATGGTCTCTGGTAAAATGGAAAAGATATCCAATAAACAAAAACCCACTAATGTACAACACCAATCAGAGAAAATGAAGATGGACATGGTATGTCCTAAGAAAACCTGAATACACAAGCAAAGAAGAAGAGAGATAGACCAAAGATGAAGAAAGGCATAAAACAGTCAGATGGAGATCTGCAGCTCAGGCCCTATGTCTCCAATAGAGTGAACAGAAATAAGCAAGTATTGATGGGCAGTAGATGCTATGTGAATATAACAGTTTTCTTATAATTTATACTAAATTTTTGTGTTTACATGGTTATATAATCTACAAAGTATGTAGATTTAGATGATGGCAATTCATATTTAGTAATCATTATTTTCTATGCAATAAATTAGAATTGCAAATCATTCAACACATTTGCTTTGTTTATTCTAATTTTTTTATTCAGAGGTGTATATAATGAATAACAGTGGAGATAATGTACACCCTTGTTGCACAACTGAATTAACATCAAACCATCTTCCTGTATACTTCCTTCAATTCCAACTGCTAATTTATAACTGAAATAGAGACTGTGTGTATGGCTTTATATAATGTCCCATTTACATTATATAACTGGAGTGTTTTATACAGCTTTCTTCTTGGCACCTTGTCTTATGCCTTTTCCAAATCAACGAAACTTAAATAGAAATCCTTGTTATATTCCCATGATTTCTCAACTATTTGCCTTAAAGTGAAAATCTGATCCTGACTGACCTCTGGCCTGAACACCCAGCTCGTTTTTCTCAGAGCTTCTCCTCCATGATTTACTAGGAAAACTCAGTAGAGAAATTCCTCTTTAATTCTCATATTCAGTTTTATTCCATTTTTTTTTTTTTTTTTTTTTTTTTAAATATAGATGGGTACTATATGAACTCTACTCTAATTGTCTGGAACTCAGCCATCTGATCAAGCTTTCTGAATTATGCAGTATAGCCACTGTGAAACTTTATTACCTCATTATTTGAGCATTTCAGGTCAAATATCATCTACTCCTGCTGCCTTTCCACATTTTAGGTTTGTGGTAACTTTTTCTACTTCAAATACAGATATGTATATTCCAGGTGACATTCCTGTTGAGTGCTTTGTACCACCATGCTATCAGTGCTTGTTTAATTTAGCAATATTTCAAAGTAATTACTTCATATCAAGAATATCGTTATCTTCAGTTTTCATGTCTCCTTTATCATCTCTAATTCCATTTACACTACTCTTTCTTCCATTTCTAAGCTTTTGCAATAGTCTCGAGAATATTTTACCACCTTCTTTCCTGATATTTTCTATGTTCTTACCAAAGTAAGAACCAAGCTTCCCATGACTTTGTTTAGCTAGTTTTACACAGTGTTTAGCTTTCTTACATTTGTCTCTCTATTCCCTAAGAATACAAGCTAACTTACTTGCCTGCAACTTTCAATATGCTGCCTTCGTTTCATTGAATGCCTCTTTAACTTCTTGAGTCCACCATGGGGTTCTAATTTTTCTATCCTTGCAGATTACCTAGCTACATGCCTTTCTGGGTGAATCCAAGTTTTCTTTAGGATTTGCCACTGAATCTCCAAGGTTTGGTTCCTGTTTGCAAACTTTTTTTTTTAAATAATGTGTGTGTATTTGAGTCTACAGTTCACATCTGACAGCTGTTCAACTTTTGATTCCTTTCAAAACTTTCTTACATACCCTTCTTTTCCGCATGAAGTTCAATTTTATCCTGACAACACTAAATGGTGATCACTTCCTATTTCAAATCCTTTGGATACTCTTGTATCCTGAATCAGTGGGAAAACATCACTGTCAACAATAACATAGTCAATGAGACTTTCTTATTCCTTGCATCTTCTCTCCATGTGAATTTGTGCACATTTTTATGTTGCATGAAAGTGAAAATATAAATAAAAAGTATATAGTAACAAAAGTTTAGTGTTTAGCTAATCAAAGTTTAAAATATTTGAAATGCCAGTGGCCAATACTCAAAACTGCAATGGATGGGAGGGGGATCATAATAAATTTAGTTTGTGCCTGAAGTATCTTCAGGACTGAGGCAACTCATGGTAAAGGTAGACCAAGCTCTCATCACTCCTTGCAGACATGTATAATGCTATGCATTAAGGGAAGGGCCACTACCCAGACCAGTTTTGACCTTTGAGGTCTCGTCAGTGGGAGCCAGACCCAGAAGTAGTGATACTAAGGCAGAAGCAATGGAGAAGTCATATTTACCTATACGAGTTGCCAAAAGGTGTACCACCTTATTATTAAATTACTCTGGATTTAGAGAAAGATGTTGGAAGTTTTTTCCCACTTGGTTAGACTATAATAAATTTAGTTTAATCCTTTATCCAAGTGTAAGGAAACAAAAGTTTGCACCTGAAGTATCTTCAGGACTGAGACAATTCGTGGTAAAGGTGGACCAAGCTCTCATCGCTCCTTGTCTCAGTATCTCCCACAATGCAAAGTGCATCTCCTTGCTTATTATTATAAGGTGTACCACCTTATAATAATAAGGTGGTATACCTTTTGGCAATTCATATAGGTAAACATGACTTCTCCATTGCTTCTGCCTTAGTATCACCATTTCTGAGTCTGGCTCCCATTGACGAGACCTCAATAAAGGTCGAAACTGGTCTGGGTAGCGGTCCTTCCCTTAATGCATAACATTATACATGTCTGCAAGGAGATGTGCTTTGCATTATGGGAGATACTGAGATAAGGAGTGATGAGAGCTTGGTCCACCTTTACCACGAGTTATCTCAGTCCTGAAGATACTTCAGGCGTAAACTTTGTTTGCTTACACTTGGATAAGGAATTAAACTAAATTTATTATCTAACCAAGCGGGAAAAACTTCCAATAAATAAGGATCAATGAATGTGCTGAGAAGTCAAAAAGGCAGTTATTCCACTGAATGGCAATCTGTTCTTGGATACTTTTTTTGCAAAATGGAGAAAAGAGGATAGAGAGAGAGAGGACTCTCTTTTTCTCTAAATTCACTACAGTGAACACTGTGCTATAATGAACTGTTTCTCTATACTGAAGGATTTGTAATAGTAGTTACCATCTATTGTACTTGAATAGCAGAAAAACAAAAAATATTAATACTAAAATAATTTAAGCTATTAACAGGTACATTATGTTAAGATGTTCATGTATGCATTCATGCTTATTCATAATCAAGTGCAAATGAAAGAAAGGGACGGAGAAGAGAAAGAGAGAGACTAATCAACTATTTAAAAAAAAAAGAAGCTAACTATTAAAAAAAATTAAAGGAAAGAAAGGGGGGGGGGATTTAGATAATACCCAAGCAACTCAAGTTATGAAGCAAGTGTATTATGCCTATAAATCACCTGTGCTCTCTAGTTGGTTTGCTTGTTGTGTGGAATGAAAAGCCTGAGATTCAGGAAGGAAAAAATCCTACTATTTTCATATGATAGTAGCTAATAAAGGAGTTGTGAAAAAAAACAAAAACAGATGAATAAACTGCAAATTACCAAATTTTAAGCAAGACAAATGATAATAATATGCAATAATATTAAAAAAAATAATGTTTCATTGGATTCAAAACAATATTCCTCAAAGCATTTAGAAATGTGAAAGTGCTGCATGATATAATTCAAATTATATCACTACATATCTGCAGCAGGAACTGTCCTAGGAAGAACTCATTTAATAGCCTGGTTTGCATATGCTGAAGATACTGTTAGGTTAAGAGTCTTCACAATCTTCCAGTTTGATGTACATGCAGTACTTTTAGAGGAATTGTTTTCGTACTGCTATTAACTTCAAGTCTTATCCAGAAAAACAAGGAACCTTCTTAAAATCCCAACCACATACCAGTTTATAGATCAGGATCCTACAAATCTCAAAAGGAAAAAGTTTATAAAGTATTTTAAAAAAAATTATACCTTGGCATAAAGAAATTACAAAAAAAAATATAAATAAAAAAAAATAAAACCTTACCATGTTGTAATAGATATGGTATGAAAGTCAGCAATAAAAAGACAAAGACAATGAAACAGGCAGAATCATTGAAAATATCAACTGCGTTGTGAACGGAGAACCTGTGGAGCAAGTAAAACATTTCAGCTACTTAGGCACGATTTTTAAAATTAAATATGGAAATAGACAACGGAATCAACAGAGCTGGTATGGTAGGAAGTCAATTGAATAAATTCATATGGAATAAGAGAGAAATTAGTTGGAACACTAAATTAGCTGTATACAAGACAGTGTTCAAACCAGTTTTAACTTATGGATCTGAGAGCTGGGTCAGAAGTAAAACACTTGACCAAAGACTAGAGACCGCAGATATGAGAGTCCTGATTAGAAGCGTGAACAGATGGCATCAATGGCAATATCATATTAAAAATGAGGATATTAGGAAAGAACTTGATGTTGTCAGCATCCAGGAATGTGTTAGCAGACCTAATCTCAGGTGGTATGGTCACTTAAACAGAATGGGTGAGGAAAGATTAGCAAAACAAGTGTTCTCTGCCAGGTTGGCAAGAAAATGACCCAGAGGAAGACCAAGATATAGGTGGATTGATACGGTACAAAGTGCCTTAAACGATAGAAATATAAGATCTGATAATGTTGGAGTCTTGACAAGTAACAGACTGATTTGGAGGAAAATTGCAGATAGGAAACTTAGTAATGATGTAAATTTTTCATGTATTACTATTATATCCTGTACTCCCCCCACCTTGAGGGTACATGGCAGGAATTTGATGATGATGATGAACCTTACCATGTTAAATCCTTGGATATATGGAATCCTAAAAATTCACAAACCCAATATCTCTTATGCCCAATGGTTGACAGCATAGAGTTACATCTGCAAATTTTCCAAAGAATAAACAAAATCATCCCTCCCCATAGTAACTCTCCTTCCTTTATTAAAAATCCATTCAATTTAAATGCATTAAATAAAAAACCTTAACCTGAAAGATTCAGACAATCATAATCAGATTTGGTATTACATCACTGTTTACTAATGTACCACTGACAGAGATCCTTGACTTATTAAGCCACATATTCAAATTATTCAAACTCACTATTTATTCAAGGTTATTCTTCATGGAAAGGAAAATTATACAAACAGCTAGATGAGATTGCAATGAATTCGAGTGTTGTGGTGGAACATAACAGTCTTAGGAGAGAAGGTGTAAAATTTCAGAAAATAGTTTATGTAAAATACTAATTTTTGAAATTAGAGAAAAGTTTTTTTCAGAAGTTTACTTAATTTCTTAGGTTTACAAAACCCAAGCTTTATCAGATAAGCTAAAGTAAAATGATAAGATGAGCAAGTTCCATTGTTGTTTCTGTAGGAAGGATAGTTGCTTTTTTTCTTTGAGTCACAAGAAGCCTGTTATTTTAATAGTGCTAAGACCAGAGATAATTATGCTTGGGGTAGTGATGGCATTTGTTGTTAGAATGACTGAAAGAGTAACGGAGGGTTATTATGCTTTTTTTTTATCCCTGACTTGGGATAAAAAGTTTTGTTACTTTTTTTGGGGGTGGGGGGGGGGAGGATTATGTTCACAACAATACTGTTTAGATGATTGGGTTAGTCATGTTGATGTTGACTCTTATTTTCCACTTTAGACTGGTTGAGCTTGGATGTCTTTTGAGAGTTGTAAATTTTCACTTGGTGCTCCTTTTTATAATCAGAGGGTTTTAATTTGAGGGTGATTTAATAAGTGTGTTAATTTAGGTAGATTATAAATGTGGTTATTATTCTTAATAATTTAAGACAACTAAATTTGCAAATAATAGATTTCATGAGTATGTTAAGGTACTTAAGGATTTGTTAAGGTTTTTCAGTTATTATGGTTTGTTTTTTTTTAAACTTTTTTTGTGGGTTGATATCCTAGATATCTCTGTCAACAAAAACAATGCTGGAGGAGTCACATTAGAATTTTACAGGAAACAAGCCCATACAGGTAGATATTTACATGCAAGCTCATTCAATCATCCTCAACAAAAACCAGGTATTCTCAGAATCATAAAAAACAGAGCTTTAAAAGAAAAGAACTTTAAATCCTATTTGGTCAGTTCCTCCAAAATGGCTACTCAAAGAAATTATTAAAGAAACTTATGAGGGGAAGTGCCCAAAAATAACCAGAATCAGAGCTTGGCATATGTGAATTTTCTAGTTACAAATGACGTCACTAGGCATCATGAATGTGCAGTTTTCCATGCCAGTCTGGAAGTGGCATCCTTCTGTGTGAACTGGTTCATTGTTCTGGCTTTTTGTTTTGTTAGTGCTCACAAGCAGGTTTGGCGATATTGTGATGGCTGACTACAAGGAACAGACAGTGTGCATGAAATTTTATTTTCTTTTGGGTAAAACTGCAGCTGAAACTATTGTTATGTTTCAGCAAGCCTTTAAGGAAAACACTTTAGATAAAATGCAGGTCTAAGGATGGTTTTCCCATTTAAAAAATGAGGATATGTTAACTGAAGACCAACCACAATCTAGCCAACCTTTAACAAGCAGAAATTATGAAAACATCGAAAAGGTTTGCCAGGCAATCAATGAAGATCATCGAAAGACCAATGAGCAAGTTTCTGAAGGAACGAATTTGTCGTGGAGTTCATGCCAGCAAATTTTAACAGAAGATTTGCAAATGAAATGTGTCAGCTAAATTTGTGCCTCGTTTGCTCACAGAAGATTAAAAAAAAAAAAAATCATTGAATGTTTGGCATGATTTAAGGGAGCAAGTTCTTAATGACCAGAACTTTCTTTCAAAGGTTGTGACTGGGGATGAGTCTTGGTGCTATGGTTATGATCCAGAAACAAAGTAAGCATCAAGCCAATGGAAACATGCAAATTCACCAAGACAATGTTGATGTTTTTTTTTTTTTTTTTGATAAACATACACACGTAACCATAATGATAAGATTTTAATAAGTAAATATTTTGTCTTAAGTATCATAGGACATCTTCAGTACAGTTAATTCAAACAATACAAGAATCACATACAGTTAGGGCACATGCTTACAATGGAATCCCTCTATGCGTGCAGTAGCATTAAAGAATTAAATTAAAATATATCTGAAAAAAAAAATATTACATTAAAATAAGACAACATATATAAAAATTATTTTACACAATTTGAACAAGAACTACACTTGTTCCTAGATAAAATCACCCTTCTTCATCCTCGCATCAAATTCACGCTTGACAAAACTCCAAACGTCTTTCAAAAGTTATGAAGAAATACAAACTGGTTGCTACCTACAAACCAATCAACCAGATCTACAATTTGTTATCTCCTAAAGACAAACTTTCACCTCTGAAGCTACCTGCCGTGTACGAGGTCCCATGTTCCTGTAAATTGTCCTCCTATGGACAGATAGGCAGATCCACTAGCAAACGCATTTCGGAACATCAAGACCATATCTGTCTCATCAAACCGCAGAAATCTGGCCTTCCACAATACATAGCTGAAAAACCCAAATCACAGAATCCATTGGAAAATGACCAAACTTCAACATAGATCTTTATATAAACACAAACGTTTATATAAAGAAAGTGCTGAATCCCTATGTCACAGACCCAATTTGAACCGTAATGACGTTCTTACTATCCCTAAAGTCTGGGAAATTGTCATCCTAAATTGTGTAAAATAATTGTTATATATGTTATCTTATTTTAGTGTAATTCTTTAACACTACTGCACGCATAGCGGGATTCCATTGTAAGCATGCGCTCTAACTGTATGTGATTCCTAGTATTGTTTGAATTAACTATACTGAAGATGTCCTATGACACTTAGGACAAAATATTTACTTATTAAAATCTTATTACTGTGGTTACATTGTATGTTTAGTCATGAATGCTCCACAGGTTTCATTATACAATAAAGGATTTTTTTATTTATTTATTTTTTTTTTTTTTTTATGTGAATAGAATTGTACACAAAAAATTTGTTACTCCTGGACAGACAGTGAACCAACATTTTTATCTCAAAGAAGCCTTTGGCTCTTCACGTATCTAATAATTTATCTCAATGTTTTCAGAGGACTGCATGATAATAGCATACGATGAAAACAGCCAGAAATGTGGAGTAACGGAGATTAGTTGCTGCACCACGACAATGCCCCAGTCCATACAGCCTTGTATGTCAAACAGTTCTTCATGAAAAACAACATGGCGGTTGTTCCCCACCCGATCTCTCTCTCCGCATGACTTTTTTTTTTTTTTTTTTATTTATTCCCACGGATAAAGAAAACCATGAAATGGAAGCAATTCGTTGATGTGGATGAAGTTAAAGAAAAGTCGCTGGAGACCACAAACAGTATTGCAGATAAACATTTCCAGAACTGTTTCCAGCAGTGGAAAAAACATTGGAAGGAGACTAGAATATGGTATCATGAACTTTAATAAAATTTTTAAAAAATAATAATTCTGGTTATTTTTGGGTATCCCCTCATATTTTCCAATGAACTGTCCAATGTTAATCCAGAAATTAATTACAAAGGCATATTCTTCTCATACACTGGCAACACATCAAGAAAAATAGCAAGAGAGAAGAAAGAAGCAGACTTGGAGCACACATCCTCGCAGAACATTATACAGAAACCAAGGACTTATACTGAATGGCATCTGGAAGTTATTAATTAAATGTATGCAACATTCACAATCTCTCTCTCTGATGTCAGCATTCAGACATCAATATATAGCACTGCACATGTTATTTTTATATAATGATTGTTAGTTTAATCACATGTAATAATACATGTGATTAAACTAACAATCCAGTATTTTTCAATTTACAGAAATAACGACAATTGGAAATATTTGTTTGTTTAATCTTCTTGAAGATGCTAACAGCCATTTCAACAGAAAAACATGTCAGAGAAACAGTTTTGATGAATAAATTGTCTACAAGTCAAACGTAGTTAATCATTCAAAAACACTAATACTTTAAGATTGCAGGTTACATCCTAGGCTGCCAAGATGCATCAATAGAAGGCATTCCACCTAGTTAGGACTAATCTTCCATCCACATGTTTCATTTCGTTTTGTGCTGCCTTTGTGTGTTACAAGTCCAATATTGTACTCCCTGAAGATGTCTCTGTGACAGATGAAATATTGGAAGAATTAATTATTTTTAATCCTTTCTCAGTGCAGGTTCCACTTCATTAAGTTTCTTACATGAGAATCAGATTTATCCTTTCGCACATCCTGGAGAGTGTAAGTTCCTTATGCCTTGGACAGACTGGTAGATCTGTTAATATCCAACTTGAAAAATATAAAAATCCATGATAACTATATGGCAAGTCAGAAATCGCATGCTCTGGATATTCCTTCATGCAAGACTAAATGAAGGAAGACAACTACAGGTGTCCCCTAACCTCAACCAGTATGACTGCAATAATTTGCCAAGGATCTGGGAGACAGTCATTCTAAGATCGCATTTAGCCTGATCTATTTTGATTTCATTTTTATCTGCTTCCAAGACAGCACACTGTCAGGACATTAGTTCTTTTTCAGTGCAATTTGAATTGGATCTAGAACAATCTAACTGAGTGCTGTGTGTTTATTACAGTTGTAATTTGTGTCCTGAAAATGGTGATTAGAAATCCAGCAAAACATTAGCAAGTTTTGTAAATTCATAAGTGTTTCTATATCAAGAAACACTTATGAATAACCACCAACACCTAAGTCTATCTGTGTGTGCATGCGTGTGTTGAGCTTTTACTGTTGTAATAGTGAGCTTAAAATTGGTTCCATGGGACTTTCTGTAGTTTCATAACATCATTTCGTTATAGTGGTGTCTGCTATAACGTGCATTTGCTATATTAAATTTAATAAGCGAGACAGCCAAGTTACTGTCTTGAACCTAATTTTTCACAAGATGAGATGATTAGCATTATCCTAGTAGTGTGATATGTCTGAGAATGTATACATTGAAGATTGACCTGCTTCTTGGAGAGAAAAGAATGCTATCCAACTATCCATAAGCATGTTATCCATACTACTATAATAAGTGTATTATTTTACTGATCAATAAAAACTAAAGGAAACAAAACAAAAAAAAAAAACTGAAAAAATGCTAATAAATTCAAAACCAAATATGTTATAAATATAATACTTACTGTTCTGATATTCATTCCATGTAACATATATACAACATCTTCTGTTGCTATATTTCCAGTGGCTCCAGGGGCATAGGGACAACCTCCTAGTCCAGCTACTGCCGAATCTACTACTGCAACTCCCATCTAGTAATAATAATAATAATAACAAAAAGATAATTAAATAATGAAGCATATGCAGTTATGTTTAGTCTTGCTTTTATGTATTAAAGTGACTTTATAATAATTTGTTATATGCAAAAAAACTTCACACTTTAAATGTCTTGAAATTATATGAAAAACAACCATTAAGAAGGCTTATTTACAGAAAGTAACATGATATTCATACATGATGGTAAGTTTTATTTTTATTTGTTAATTTGAAGAAAATAGCATACCAACATATAAAACTGCACTATTAAGATAAACATCTTTTTGCATGGAATCCTTTGTGAGGGACTAGAGAGTTCAACCACAGTTGTGCAGGAGGCAAGCTTATTGCATTTTGTCCTTACAAAGTCTGCTTTGGATTTGTTGACAATTATTTAACACTTGTTTCAGGCAATTGTAATAAGCTGAATGAGAAACTGGAGTTTTTGACTCGAGCTATTGAACATATGCTGTATTTTTATCATGGACAACAGAAGCACATTTTTTTAGAGAACAGAGATTGGAAGTTTGAGGTGGAGTGGGGAATGAGGGCCTTCTTTCCAAGTGATTCGTTCAGAGCATTTGGATCAGGAGAGGGGAATGAAAAAGGGGCATAACAATTATGGAGGTCATCCCAATCGGCACTGTTGTAATGCCATAGGATACTAAGCATTTCATGCACACATAAGCCAGAAAAATTTAGAGGGAGCATTGATAAGCAACCTCATAACACTCACTGTTTATTAAAAATAAGTTCTTCACTGGGAGATGAATACTTCAGACAACAGAAAGACACATACCTAAAGCACATTGCAATTGTGTGGTGGTTCTTTGATAGTTAACTTTTCTTTTTTCTGCTTGTAAAAGAGAATATTCAATAATCTTTTATATGTATCATAGTATCTTACAGTAATTTAGCTATACTCACTTCTAATGCTGTTAATATGTTAGCCAGAGCTTGTCCATATGTATCATGGCAATGAATTGCAACAGCACTAACAGGAAGATGCCTCAACACTTCTTCTAGCATTGCTCGAATACATCCTGGGGTTCCAATCCCTATGGTGTCTCCTAAGGAAATCTCATAACAACCCATTTTGTACATTTTTGATGCTACCTAATTTCAATTAAAAGTGGAGAGAAAAGAAAATATAAAAATGAATAATTCGGATTGCTTGAAGTGATTTATGAACAGAACTAAGCTTTTGAAAGAATGTAGAAAAATGAAGAGTGCTATTTAAAACACTATAAATATTTGAAACTTAATTTTATTAAATGCATTATTTTTCTAATTATTTGGCTAAAAATCTCAGGCTAAGGTGACTAAGGAAATAAATATTTTATTTAGATCCTAGTCTTATGAATGTATCTAGCTTTTACTGTAAAATAGCTGTGGCCCTTGTGGTTAACCAAAAATTATGAAATTTTATGCACTGTTATAATATCAAGCTACATAAAACATATCAATTCCCAAGACAATGCTTTCATTCCAATGGTTTTTGCCATAATATAAATATAATATACTTTGTTATTGATACCCTTTCTTTTATAAGACAATGATCATTTATTAAGTTTCAAAATATAATGCCTGATCCCTCCTGCTACTAGAAAAAAACTTGTAATCAGGCAGAGAGCAGAGATGCAATCCACTTTCCCAAGCAAACCAACAATACAAAGTTTTCAAAGTCCTTGAAAGTTTATTTTTCACTTGGTTAGAATATGGACAAGGTAGTTAGCCCTACGCCACGGTGTATCCTATGTCCTGCAGTGTTGAGTTCTCAAGGCTTTGTGGGATGAAAAACCCCAGGATAAACTGGGGAAAAAACTACTGTCCATGCCCAAGACCGGCTAACTTGGCTATGGCTGATGAAGATCCTTGAGCTCCTCACGTCTCCGATTTCCAAAGTCCATGTCGTCTATCTTACATTATTATGAAATCATCCAGTGAATTTTGTAATGTTTCATTAATCATAAGATCATAGAGCAGTATCATTTATTTTACTTTATGCTTTTGTGTTGTTTTGTAACATAATAGAATCACAAATGAAATATAAATCTCCTAAGAGCTTTTTATTCCCAAAGAAAGAAGGCAGACTCCTTATTAATTTTTGGAGATTGGTCTCCAATCTTCAGTCATCACTGATAGTGAGATTGGGACTATCAATGAATCAGGGCTTTCAGGAAAGGGACTGTGAAAGCGGCAGTCAAGTGTGGTCCTAAATCCTTATAGATGGTCTAAATTATGTCTGAAATAGTGCAATTCTATGGTTGATTAATCTTTCAGAAACTCTTTTAATGAGTATTTACTAAAATTAAAGTTTTTGCTCTCTTAAGGTTTCTGAGGAGAACCAACCAGTTCGAAACAGCCATCAGGTCAAAACTGTTTTAATGAGTATTTACTAAAATGAAAGTTTTTGCTCTCTTAAGGTTTCTGCCTGGTCTCTGAGGAGAAACAACCATCAGGCCAGTGAAACCTTCGCAAAATGGACTAATAAAAAGCAAATATATAGACACTTGGGCAGTGTTCATGTTTTCTAAGTAATCTCCTAAGAGCAACTCGTGAATGCCGGTGAGTGTATTCCTATAAGCTCTCAGGTCAACTTATTTTTACGAAACTTTCATAGTTTCTACATTTGGCTTTGAAATAATGCTCTATCTAACATCCACTTTACTTATATACGCTAACCACTTGGACAGCCAGCCTGGCTGGCCAAGTGGTTAGAGTGTTCGCTCTCCAGTCAAGAGGCTGCAGGTTTGAATCCTGCCGTAGGCATGGATATTTGCGATTGTCTGTGGAAATACTAGTGGTGGTCGGCGGTAGATGCCGTTGGTGTAGTTGCAGTCAGTTGGTGGATTGTGAGTGGTGGAAGCTGAGTTGTAGAGTAGATGCCCTCCCTCGATGAGTCTTTGGACTTCCTGGAGGTGACAAATAATAATAATAATAATAATATATGTTTTAATGAGTTTCCAGGAAGGATGGGAGGACTGCTTGCCTGTGCCAAAAACTGAATAACTCAAGAACTAGCCAAAGAAAGGCCTTCAAAAAAGGTCCTTTTTCACCTACATAAGGTGACTAGAAACAAAAACCTATAATGGCCTTTTTTTCAGGTGGTCTAGAGCTATTGAAGCAAACATCATTTCCATGAGGCTACAAAGGTACCCAGTAAAAGGAATAAAATCCATTGCACACAGGACTTGGAACCAATTCTCTTTTCCACTTAGGATCAATTTATGACATTTCACAAAACTGATGTGCAAGTATCTACTTCTAAAAATCTCATAATCATGATTTACTTATGTTCATTATTTATAGTATTATATATACTGAGTGTAAATTTCATAAATAGAAATTTTTTTTATATAACAAAGTAAAAAATATATATATCTCATGTTTACTAATGCAGTAGTATGCTTAGTATTACCACAACTGCCATGTGATTATGCAGTGTCGATAGAATAACAGACTTAAATGTATTTAGAGTCAACTTGCTTATGACAATCTTTAAGGAATGACAGAAATAGTGTTTTCTGTGAGTGTGTGTGTATTAGTTTATGTTGTTTGTAGTAGTATTCCTATGCTATACACTATTCTATATACATTCACTGTAGTAATGGCAGCCATGTTGTCACTGTTTTGCTTTGAATCTCAAATAACAGACATGCATGTTACTTGTGAGTCTTCAGAACAGCTGTTGTTAAGGAACAAGAATGCAGGCAAGCAAGGAAAAGGAGAGCTGGAACAGAATCAAAAACTACAGAGATCTGTGATCTCAGAAAAGTTCGTACATGTATACTCTCCAATGAGGACCTGTGAAGTTAATACTGAAGGACAATATTATTATTACAAGCTATTCCATGGAGTCCTTAGACTCATCAAGGGATGCCCTAAACGTCATGATCTCAAAAGTTCCTACATGCATCTTTATATGCTCTCCAACAAGGACATTAAATTCATGCTAAAGGACAGTATTACTATTACAGGATACTCCATGGAGTCCTTAAGCTCATCAAGGGATGCCTTAAATAGTATGCTAAGCACGATTCAATATTTGCGCAGTATGATAGATACTGCGCAAATGATTTGAACTTATTCACAGTCATGGCACCCACAACAGACTCCAGCAATCAATTCAACTCAGTCACCACTCTTCAACCAAAAAATCTAGTAATTACACCCTTGCTAACTACATTCTTGCTCAGTTTCCAAGAATGGCCCCTAGTTCTCCCACCAGCAGACCTGTTTTGGTAAAATTTCCTCTGCATTAATCTTTTAAAAACTCCTCAGTAATTTGTATGTTTCAATCACATTATCCCTTTTCTGCCTATCAACCAATTTCTGTAACCCACAAATCTTCAACCTGTTCTCATAAGGTTCATTCCAAAGACCTGCTACCATCTTGGTCACTTGCCTCTGGATCCTTTCCACCGCTTCCTCATTGCCAAGAAACCCAGGTGACCAAATCTGCACACGGTAGTCAAGATGGGGTCTTATCAAGGCTTGATAAAGAGGAATAATAACCTAATTGTTTCTGCTCATCCACTTTCGCAATGTGCCCTCTAAACTTTAACTTACCATCCACTAACACTCCAAAATCTCTGGCTTCGTCAATTTCCTGGAGTACAGCTCCATCAATGTGGTATATAGCTGGTAATCTTTTCACCCCAATGCCAGTCTATCCAAATCATCCTGCAACATTTTAACAACTGTATTAACTATTGTTCTACCCAATTTTGCATCATGAGCAAACAACTGAACAGTTCCCCTTCAGATCGTTTACTATATCATCAATGTACAAATTACATAGTAGGGGCCCAATAACAAATCCCTATAGCATGCCACAAGCCTTCTTCTGGACTCTACTCTTGAATAAACTACTCTCTAATATCCCTCCCTCAGCTACCCTCTAATAAACCTCACCAACCCTATATCCATCCCCATGTGCTGCAGTTTATTGATTAGAATTCCATGTGGTATCCTGTCAAGGATTTTTGCAGAGTCCAGCAGTATCACTGTAAACCCATTACCTTTATCCAACTCAGCTATCACTGTATTATAAAACATAAGCAAGCCACTGATGCACGACCTACCTTTCACAAAACCATGTTGCCTCCCCCCCCCCATACAATATCCCATTTCTGTCTATCCATCCCTATATTTTGCTCTTGATCAACTTCTCCAGCACCTTGACAACAACAACTCCTTATATGCTGATTGGGCAGCAATCGGCAACATCAGTCTTGGAGCCTACTTCATGCAATGAAACTATTTTCCCTTCCTTATGGGACTAACCCAGAACTAAGACTTAGATTAAACAATGTGGCCAAGGCTCCGACAACTCCCTAGCACTTTCATGTAAAACTCGAGCTGGTATACCATCTAATCCCATGGCTGTATTCACATTAACGTTATGTAATATGCTATGCACCTCCATTTCATTTACCTTGGTTCCATTAAAAGCCTTTGCCTCTCTCGTTACTCCACCTGGATGATATAATAAGTTTACAAAGTGTTCACTTAGTAATTCTACTATTACGACTGATTAAGTTACCACCCTACCATTGGCATTCATTAAAATCATTCTAAGCCTCCATAGCTCAGTTGGTATAGACGAAGCCCTTTGGTTAAAAAGACCTGGGTTCGATTCCCATCCATGATGTGAAGCAGTGGCGCACTCAGGATTTAATCTTGGTGGGGTAAGTATACGATTTGAGAATACACACTATGACTGATCATCTGCAGTGATCGCCAATACATGATATCAGTGATCTCCTCTAGCCCAGCTCGGGCAAACGAAGCAATACTTCTTTCGCCTCGCGTTCAACAGTGGCCGTGATTCCCGAGAGCTATAGAGTATTCCCATCTTATGTGACTGCTAATTCATAAGTAGTATAGAAATAGAAGACACAACACAATATAAATTTAAAAAAATAATTTTAATGAGGAAAAGATTTTTTAAAAATTTTCTAGTTTTTTTCCCTTTTTTTTGGGGGGGGGGGGCTCGTTGGCCCCCTCCAGAGTGCGCCACTGATATGAAGAACCTTTATCTGGTCTCTTTTGACGAAAGGTAAGTTAACTGGTCTCTGGAGGCAGGAGTTTTCTTCACCTGGAAACTCAGGTTTTTTGTCCCCCAGAATAAGCAAACCGGCTCCCCATAAACACACATGGATTACCATCAGGAATACTTAACGGTCCCTGCCAGCCATAGGCCCGATTCATCAGCTATGCTGGTCCCGAGACTGGATAAAATAAGTCATCATACGAAATAAATAAATAAAAACTATTCTGCCATAAACATTCTTCCTTTTACTTGCAGCATATCAAAAGAACTGTTTGGGATTATCTTTGGCTTGCACTGCTAATTTCCCTTCATACTTTGCTTTTGCCTTTTTTTACCACACTGGTTACCCTTCTGGCATTTGCCTTGTACTGCCCAAGTGCCTGCTGGCCACCTTTCTCCTTGAATTCCCTCCATATTTTTTTCATTTTTTGTAGCTCCAGTTTAATGATGATATTCATCCATTTAATTCCCACCTGATTTACTCTCCTGACTCTAGGTATGCAATCTGCCATTACTTCCCTCAAATATTCCTTTATCACTTCCTTTGCACTATCCAGCCCTTGCAGTTTCACATGCCATGGCACTGATCCAAGCAATTTCCTAAGCTTGTCATACTACTAGTCCTGTAATTCCACATATACCTCTCCTTACCTCTTACTGAAAATTCCACACATGTAGCCAACTCCAAGGTCAAGACCATATGATCACTCTCACCAATTGATGGCAATGGGATCAATATTGGTTATAGACAAATTCTCAGATGTAATTACTAGATCTGGCACTCTCAAATCCCTAGTATATTTCATCAGATGCTATGCTATCTCAGGTAATTATTCCTTAGTAATCAGATAAATTCCATTTCCTTCTTCCCACGTGTCCTTTCCTCCTTTCCAATATAATGAGGCTTTTGATTCTGTAGATCATAGATGGCCAACAGCAGGCCCGAGGGCCACATGCAGCACGTAACGTGATTTTGTGCAGCCCGGCAGAATAAAAACTATATTAAATTATATGTATTATCAATTTAGCTATTAGATTTTCTGATTGATATACTAGTTATATTCATTATTTCTGATGACGGAAACAATTTTATATTCTCAACACAGAATCACAATTGCTTTAAAAAGATTACTCAATGTATAAAATCTACTGTTTCTCTGTGCGAGGTGTAGTAGTGGGAGTGGTAGATTTCTATGTGCTCCAGAGTAACTCATCATTGAAAGTCACTTGCTCTGCTCACAGTTTCAGAGACTTAGTTTCACAGTTAACAGTGTTATTGTTGCAGTTTGTGTCCCCTGGTCAGTTACTTCAGCCTTTGTGTACTATGAGTAAGAAACGTAAGATCTGTGAAGAAAACAGGTCATTTCAGGAGAAATGGAGAAATTAATTTCTGTTTATAAACAATAACGACAACAAACCACAGTGCCTTGTGTGTTTGCAAGTATTGTCTGTGCACAAGGAATATAACATCAAACACCACTACATACAGCACCATGCCGCTAAATACCAAGAATATGTTGGACAAGTACATACTAAAATTGTACATAATTTGAAGAGAAAGGTTAGTGCTCAGAAATATATTTTTACTAAACCAACATCGATACAAGAAATCTCACTCTTGGCATCGTCTGTTGTAAGTGCAGAGATAGCAAAAGCAAAAAAAAAAAAAAAAATCATTATCTGATGGTGAATTTGTAAAACACTGTTCTGTGAAAATGGCAAATGCATTTGGGGAAGATAAAATTGCCAATGAGTTTGAAAGCATCCCACTATCAAAACAAACTGTAACAAAAAGAGTCGAGGAAATAGGTTCTCACATATTAAAAAAATTAAAGTGTTATTACAGATTCAGTTTATTTCTCATTTATGAGAAGTAAGCTTACATTAATGATGCAGTTATGAAGGTTGTAAATGGCACTGTGACATCACAATTGGCTCTGGATGAATCAAGTGATATAACAGATACAGCTCAACTTCTAATTTTCATTCGAACTGTTTCTGAAGACTTTGTTATTAATGAAGAGCTACAAGCATTAGAGTCATTGCATAACACCCAAAAGTCAAGACATTTATGATGCAGTTATGAAGGTTGTACATGATACTGTGACATCACAATCACACCTACTGTGACAGATGGTGCCAAATCAATGTGTGGTACTCAAACAGGCTTAGTTTGCTTACTAAGGAAGGCTGGAATCTGTATTGCACTGCATTTATACATCAGGAGGCTCTGTGTGGTAAAATTCTGGAGATAGAGGATGTTATGAAAACTGTAATGAAGTGTGTGAATCTAATTAAGGGCCGAAATCGGGCCTTGACACACCACACGTTTCTTTCTTTTCTAATAGCAATGGAGGCAGAATATGACGATTTGGTGTTGTAGACAGAAGTACATTGGCTAAGCAGAGGGAACTTCTTGAAATGGTTTTTTTGCTCTGAGAAAGGAAATAAAACAGTTTTTAGAGGAACACGAGAAGACAAAGAACTAAGTGATCCTCATTTTAACAGCTTACTCACCTTTCTAACAGACATCACACACCACATGAATGAACTCAAAGTGAAGTTATAGGAATGTAACCAAACGACCTCAGATTTAGTTGGACACCAAGATGGGTTCATAAGTCAACTGAAGGTTTATAAATTCACCCTAGTCAGAGGAAACTTGGTACATTTCCCTTCCTGCAAAGAGTTGATGGAGGAGAACCATGACAATGACTTCAAGTTTTCTGTGCAAATGTTAGACAAACTTTTGGAGCAATTCAATAAGCAATTTTCTGACTTCAGTGACATGCAGCCAAAATTGACATTATTTAACAACACAATAAAATGCGACATTTCAGAGCAGCATGATACTATTCAATTGGAGTTGTGTGACCTTCAAAGTGAACCCTTATTTCCAATCAAGGGTGGAGATAGGCAATGACTTTTGGAAACTGGTACCAAGGGAAAAATATCCTGCATTGAGTGATTTCAGTTTGAGAATTGCATCACTGTTTGGAAGCACATACATATGTGAATGCACTTTCTCAACTATGAAGGGTGGTTAAATTGTCACAAAGAAGTCGACTGACTGATGACCATCTTCAGGATTTGTTACGAATATCGTCATTGTTGAAAATCGACTTTGATGAACTTGTTGTGACACATGAACACCCACAGTGTTCTCATTAAGTTGTGTTACATGTAAAAAAACCCAGAAATATATAATTAAATTTAATTTAACAACTTATATTTAAATCAATCAAGTATTTTATATTGTTCTCCCAGTAGTAAAATGATTTAACAAATATAGTAATTCAAAAATGCAGAGTTTATTTTTAAGTTCTGTCTAAAAGTGTGCTGCCCATGATGCCACCACCGATCATATATTGGCCCTCATATAGAATGAAGTTAGCCACGCCTGCTGTAGATCATGTGAAACTGTGGAATGTGTTAAGAACACATTCCACGATTTCACATAGTACCAAAGTATTTCATTATCCTTCTGAGGAATCTTTATTATAAACAAGAAGCTACTGTCTGAACAGATCTTGGAGAAACTGAGTATTTCACAATAGGTAAAGGGGTGCGACAAGGATGTATTTTATTTCCGTACCTGTTTAACTTGTACAGCGAATATATTTTAAGAATGGCAGGGCTAGAGGAGTCTTCAGTTGGAATTAAAATTGGCAGAAGAAATATTAATAATTTGAGATATGCAGATCATACCACCTTGCTAGCAGAATGTAAAGAAGATTTGGAGGAACTTATAAAGTTAAAGAAGAAAGTGCTAAATATGACTTTAAACTTAACCTCAAAAATGAAAAAGTTATGACAACATGTGAACTTAATGATTTTGAAGTAGATGGGGAGAAAATGGAAGCAGTTAACAATTTTGCTCCTAGGATTCCAAATTGATAAAGATTGGTATTCTACTGAAGAAGTTAGAAGATTATTATTCAGAAAGAAAACAATGACAAATTTAAGCAAGATCTTTAAAGATATTAGCCTCGCAACAAAAATCAGAATCGTAAAAGCAATGGTATTCCCTGTGGTACTTTATGGATGTGAAAGTTGGACCCTGAGAAAGAGTAAAAGAAGGAAGATAGCTGCATTTGAATTATGGGTTTGGAGACATTTACTAAGAATACCATGGACTGCAAAGCAAACCAATAAATCAGTGATAGACAGAATAAAGCCAGATTGCTCCCTCAAATCTATGATCGTCAAGCAAAAATTATCATGCTTCGGACATATTATGCAAGCAAATGACAGTCTGGAGAAGATGATGCTTGCTAAAATTGATGGAAGCAGGAGAAGAGGAAGAATTAAATGGGTGGATGGAGTTAAAGAAGCAATTGGAAAGTGCCTGGAAATTCTGAAAGATATGACTAGGGACAGATCTGAATGGAGAGTGTATGTTCAGAGAATCACCAGGAGTCAAATGACTCGATGGAACATAACACACACACACACACACACACACACACACACACACACACACACACACACTATGACATGCTTAGGAAAAAGCTTAAATCTGTACCATGGCATAAACCACTACAGAATAAGGATGTTGTAGTGCACGGGATATATTTAAGGGTCATCTAGAGGAAGCAGTATTAAATTGCGTGCCTAAGATAAGGAGGGTTAATCGGGTAGGAGTTAGATGGTTGAGTAATATCATTAAACATGAACTGCAGAAGAAGAAAATGATGTTGAGGCTATATAAAGAGAAAGGTGACCAGCATGGCAAGGAGGACAAAATTAGATTGTGATAATCTAGCCAAGCAGCCCAAAGGAAATCCCAAAGAGTTCTTTCATTATGTGGCAAGTAAGAGGAAGAATGACTATGGAAGATTAACCTTAATGAGTGATGATGGTCACTAGAAGACAGAAGCAGATAAAATAGTTGAGTTGCTGAGTGACCACTTTGCAAGGTTATATCATCCTAGTGTTACTGTTTTAACCTAAGTGACAGACACTAATGTGGGAACAGAGGTGGATGAAATCCAGTGAAACATAAACCAGTTAATAAACATCTTATTTTTTGATAATTTAGTTAGTTTGGTGTTGTAATACCATTAAAATAAGTTATGGAAAACTGAGAATATTTGGCAAAAAAATTATGGCATTTATAAATAATTACAAATGAACATTAAAAAAAAAAATAGCTTATTCTTCAGTAATTTACTCCTATTTCTTTTTTGTTTTATTTTGATTTCTGTTTGATATTTTAACGTATCACATAATAATGACATATGTTACTACATATAAAACAAGAATTTTTTTTCTACTAGGAGGGGAGTAAGAGGAGGATAGTGTTCTCAAATTTAGTGAAAGCAACAAAAGAAAAACTAAATTAGATATTCTGTATTTTAAAGGGGGAGGATAGATTATTATTATATGGATATCTCTCCATGGAGAGAGCCCCATCATGGGAGAACTATTATTCAATACCTATCATACTTCTCCTTAAACTCATTCACTGACAAAACACTCATATCCACGTCTAGCAACCTATTCTAGCCATTCACCATCCACCAAGAAAAAAAATCTAGTCTTAGCACTCCTGCTAACTACACTTTTATAAAATTTTCAGGGGTGGTCTCTTGTTCCTCTCCCTTCCTGCCATGTATTGAAATATGTTCTGTGTTAATCCTATAAAACCCTTTTAATAACATATGTTTCTATTATGTCCCTTCTTTTTTTGCCTATCCAACTAATTTTTGAAGCCTACAGAGCTTCAAATCTATCTTCGAACTGCTATAATTTGTGGTTAGGTGCTGGAAGACATTATGTTGGAGGTTTAGTGGAGTATAAATAGCACTAGGAAAGGATTAAAAATTATTTAAATTCTTCCAGCATTTTGTCTCAGTCAAAGACATATCTTCAGAGAACACAAACCAACACAAGCAATGCACACACCAAGGCAACACAAAACTAAATGAAACACGTGGACGCAAGAATAAAGTCCCAACTTGGTGGGGTGCCTCAGTGGCATTAGGAAGACTAGGTTGTAAACCTGGATCTCGAAAGATTAACGTTGCCCATATTTTGCAAACTTTCTTGCATTCATATTTATTTAATATAGGAAAAATTCTGAAGGCAGATGCTGAAAACAGTCTGTCATTTCTTTTTTTTTAATTTTTATTCTTTTTATTTATTTATTTTTATTATTATTATGTGACACCTCTAGGGAGTCTACTCATCGAGGGAGGGCACCTACTCTACAGTCTCTATTTCCATCACTCAATCCACAAACTACAACGAACTGAAACTACTATCATCCTATACACCAACACCATCTACAGCCCATCACCACTAGTATTTTCACAGACAATCACAAACATCCACATCCATGGCAGGATTCGAACCTGCAGCCTTCTGGCTGGAGAGCAGATATGCTAACCACCCGGCCAACCAGGTTGGCTGTAATGGAGCATGGAGAATTTACTGTAATGGAGCACAGTGGATTATCTACCTGTCTGTTCACAGTATGCCAACTTGCAGGAACAGGGAATCCTGTATATACACCATGAACTGAGAGAAAAAGAAACTGGTCCTTGGAATCTGCAGCTCAGAAATCAACCTAATTTAAATAAAAACAGTTGCAAGAAATGTGCCTAAATATGGTAAACATTAATCCTTCGAGATCCCAATTTACAACCTAGGTCCCCCTGCAGACGGCTACAAAGGGCACCCCATCAAGCACACACACACACACAAGGGCAACAGCTTTGTGTTGCCCTTGTGTGTGTGTTACAAATGTTAGCCTGCACTCCTTGAAGATGTCTCTGTGACTGGAAAATTTTAAGTGATTAATCCTTTACTAGTGCTGTTTATACTCCACTAAACCTCTAACATGACCTGAAACGATCTTCATCACTCACTTCTGGATCTATGCCTCCTCATGGAATCAAGCGATCGGATCTGCATACAGCAGTCCAGATGTGGCATTATTAAAGCTTCATAAAGGAAAATAATGACCTCCCTAACCCAGCTTATCAGTGTGTTCAACAACTGCATAATTTGATGTTCTGTTCTGGCCAACTTTGCAATATGCCCTCTAAACTGCAATTGCTTCCAAACAATGTTACTTCTAATTTTTGCCAGCCCAGGTGTGAACAAGTTTCCAATCTGAGATTCAATGTGTGTCTAGCCTCTCCTCATAATAGCAAGTCTAAAGTCCTAAAACTCTTAATTTGACATTCCTAAAATTTGTGACATCATCTTTCTTAAAATATGGTGTCACATTTAAACTTAATTCATTTAAAGTTGACTAGCTTCTGTCAAGTTGAGATGAATTTGCAGCTCATCTCCGCTTTAACTTCAACAGTGACATTTTGAAGTAATCACTAATGTAATAATACGATGCAGTGGCACTGGTTACTGCTATTGAGGAAGCTGCGGAAGACGTTGGCTTGAAGATAAACACTGAGAAGACGAAGTACCTTTTCATGAGTTGCTATGCTGCTTAAAATCTAGAGGAAGCTGCTCGGTTTGAGAGGGTGAGGGTGACGGAATTTAGGTACCTGGGGTCTATTGTGACTGAAAACAAAGTCGAAGCTGATGTCCAGAGTCGGGTGAATGCAGTGAATATGGCCTACTACCAAGTGCGTCCCCTTTTCGTCTCATGTTTACCGTCTTGGACTACAAAGGTGGGACTATACAAGACTTTGATCAGACCTGTTCTGATCAAAGTCTTGTTCCGAAGCATGGACTCTCACGGTGAGGCAAGCCGATCACCTGAGAGTATTCGAGAATAAGATGCTACGACGTATCTCTGGAGGGGTCATGGCAGATGGAGTTTGGAGGAGGCGGTCTAACGCTGCCATACATGCTTTGTACAACTCGGCAGATGTCTTGGCGGAGCTGTGAGCCCGGCGTCTTCAGTGGTAAAGTCAAAGTCAAGTAATAATACTCATATCAATGTTGTATCTTTTTTTTTTTTCATCTAGCTACAACTTGTAAAATTGCGAGCACTAAATTAATTTGCTTAAATCCACATAGTTACAAAATTCATCACCAACTTAACTAGTTCATTTGAAAGTACTGTCTAGACAGTAACCATTCTAAACAAATATGCCTCTGATACTTGATGTCAGTGTCAGTTGTCCACATGGTGGAGGATAAAAATAACTAATTCCAGTGTATAAAGTTGGAATGGGTTAGAGTAATATTGGAATGGAGACACTGGAGAAATATTTCTTAAAAAATGTTCATTGAGAGTTTGGAAACTTATATGGATTTATATAAAGCAAATGAAAACATCTGCCTTGCATAAGTCCTTCTTTCCTTGCATAATGAAAGCCTTTTGTTTTTATTTATTTTTTTCCCCTTTCGGTGTAATTTTCTTGAAGATGGTAAAATATAAAACCATAGCAAGCCAACTTCGACAAGTGTGGGAAGCCAACAATTGGTTATGTCTGAAAGGGGGCACTGGCAGTCCTGATTCATTCCAACTAATAAGTAATTCTTAAAATCCTTTGGGCTACAATAGATGCTGATTCATTAACATTAAAAAAACATAATAAATAAATAAATGCCCATCAGGCAGGGAAGGAAATGTTTTCACTTATGTTAAAAAATTCCCCTTCCCAGGCTATAAACAACCCATCTATAATATGCAAAAGAAACTTCTGCAATTATTATTATTACATAACACCTCCAGGGAGTTCAAGGACTCATCGAGGGAGGGCACCTGCTCTACAACTCTCCATCTCCACCACTTCACTAACCACAGCTACCTTCATCATCTACACCAGTGCCATCTACTACCGACTACCACCACTATTTTTCACAGACAATCACAAACATCCATGCCCACGGTGAGATTTGAACATTATTATTATTATTATTATTATTGTTCCGGGCAACTCCAAGGAGTCGACAGACTCATCGAGGGGGGGGCCCTAACATCATGTCAAGAACAACTATTCGACATTCCCACAGTATCTATCATACCTTGCCTTGAACTCATTCATGGTCGTAGCACCCACAACAGACTCTGGAGGCTTATTCCACTCATTCACTACTCTCCAAGTAAAAAACCTAGCTCTAACACGCTTGTCAACCATGCTCTTGCCCAGCTTCCATTCATGGCTCCCTAGTCCTCCCACCACCAGTCATATTTTCAAAAATATCTTCTGGATCAATCTTATAGAAACCCTTCAGTAATTTGAATGTCTCAATCATATCACCCCTCCTTCGCCTATCGACCAATTTCTGCAACCCACAAATCTTCAACCTATTCTCATAAGGTTCATTCCACAGACCTGCTATCATCTTGGTCACTCGTCTCTGGATCCTCTCCACTTCCTCCCTATCACGAAGAAACCCTGGTGCCCATAACTGGGCACAATAGTCCAGATGGGGTCTTATCAAGGCTTGATACAGAGGAACAACAACTTGTTTGTCTCTGCATGTTAAAGTATTTTTCAGAAGCCAAGTGATTTGGTGAGCTGTTTTAGTCATTTTTGCAATGTGCCCCATAAACTTCAATTCCCTATCCACCAACACTCCCAAATCCCTGGCCTCATCAATCTCCTGGAGTACAGTTCCACCAATGCAATATACTGCTGCTATTCTTTTCACCCCAAAGTGCATAACTTTACACTTTGGCACATTAAATTGACATCCATTTTTCCTAGCCCAGTCCTCCAAACTATCCAAATCATCCTGTAAAATTTTGACATCATGTGCACTCATAATTGCTCTACCCAACTTTGCATCATCAGCAAACAAGTGAACACTTCCTCTCAAATCCTTTCCTATATCATTGATGAACAAATTGAAAAGCAGTGGTCCAAGAACAGAACCCTGTGGCACACCACTAGTCACAGGCCGTCTTTTGGACTTCTCTACTCCTGAATAAACCACTCTCTGATATCTCTCCATCAACCACCCTCCTATCCATCTCACAAACCCTATATCTATCCCCATCTGCTCCAGTTTACTGATTAGGGTTCTATGTGGTATCCTATCAAAAGCCTTGGCAAGGTCCAGTAGTATTACTGTAAACCCATTACCCCTATCCAGTGCTGCCATCACTGTGTTATAAAACGTGAGCAAGTTACTGAGGCATGATCTACCCTTTATAAAACCATGTTGTCCCCCATACAATATCCCATTTTCATCTATCCAATCCTGTATTCTTTTCTTGACTAATTTCTCTAAGACCTTGACAATGATTCCTGATATGCTAATCGGTTGGTAATTTACAACAGCAGTCTTGGAACCACCTTTATGCAGTGGAACTATTTTCTCCTCTTTCCACTCCCGAGGGAGTGGAAAGAGGAGAAAATAGTAACCCAGACCCTAGACTCAAATTAAACAAAATGGTCAAGGGTACTGACAATTCTTTAGCTACTTCTCGTACAACACGAGCTGGTATACCATCCAATCCCACCACAATTCCCATATAATCTACTGGTACATTCGTTTCTGCAATGTCACCACCTGGATGATATATTCTTGCAAAGTGCTCACTCAGTAATTCAACTATATCAACTGATTCAGTTACCTCCCTACCATCAGCATTCTTTAAAATCATTCTGCCATGTACATTTTTCCTTTTACTTGCTACATATCTAAAAAACTGTTTAGGATTCTCTTTAGCCTGCATAGCCAATGTTCTTTCGTAATCCTTTTTTGCTTTTCTTACCACACTTGTCACCCTTCTGGCCTGCGCTTTATACCGTTCGTGTGACTGCGGGTCACCTTTCTCCTTAAATTTCCTCCATAGTTGTTTCTTTTTTTGCAGCTCAAGCTTAATGGTGTTATTCATCCATTTAACCCCTAGTTGATTTATTATTCGGACTCTAGGTATACAGTCAGCCATTGCTTCATGCAAACACTTCTTAACTACCTCCCATGCACTATCGACTTCTAGTCCTTGCAGTTGTACATGCCATGGCACTGAACCAATCAAACTCCTAAGCTTGTCATACTTTCCAGCCCGATAATTCCACATGTACCCTGTCTTAATGGAAAATTCTACACCTTTAACCACCTCCCAAGTCAAGACCCTATGATCACTCTCACCGATTCTTGGCAATGTGGTCATATTTGTTACAGCCAAATCCTCAGATGTAATTACAACGTCAAGCACTCTCTGACCCCTAGTATTTTCCATTACATGCTGTCGCAGATAGTTATCCCTCAATAACCGCATAAAATCCAATTCCTTCCTCCCGCGAGTCCTCTCCTCACTCCAATCAATGCGACCATAGTTGAAATCTCCCATAATAATCACCCTCCTTCCACTCATTTCTTCTATTTGCTTGTGCATACTGTCACCACCATCTTTTCCATCACCTGGTCTATAGCAGCACCCAATTGTATATTTTGTTCTGCTAGCCACAATCTCACACCAAATGGCCTCAAATGTGCTCTTTTCTCTATCCTGCAATTCAACTTCTATTCTCCTTGGCTGCAGCTCATCAACAATACTCCTCCTCCCATTTTATTCTCCCTGTCATTCCTGAACACACACTATACCCATCACATTCAATCACACTAGCTATATCATCCACAGTCAGCCATGTTTCACTAATAATAACCTGTGGTCTGGAAGTGCCAACCATGGCCAAAAACTCTTCCTTCTTGTTCCTAATACTCCTAGCATTAGTGTACATGAATTTAAGACCCCCATTAGCCCCAACCCTACCTTGATGCCTTATATTAACTATCCCACTCTGATTTGTTGTCCTTATTTGCTCGGGCATATTATATTCATTCTTACATTCAACTGCCTCTCTAAGGACTGTATATCTGCTTCTCCCTTAATAAATCTAGTTTCCCTGAATTTGCACATCCACCACATTCAGCAACACTTTCTCAAGTCTTCTTACACCGTAACCATTCAAATGCAAGCCATCCATCCTATATAGATCCTTTCGCCCATCAAACTCACTCCACACGTCCACAAATTCCACACCACTCGAACATAGTTGTTTTCGTTAACGTTTAATATTTCAATCACAGCAAAGGAAGAAATACACAAAACTTAAACAATCATGTTAAAAAGCTATGAAATACACCTGCTAAAAACTTACCAATTTTTTGGCCAACAACAGTACTGAAAGGATTACTTCCTAATTGTGCAAGTATACCAGCCATTCTTCTTCTTTTAAAATTGGGAAATTAACAGAAATGCTTTTATGAAGAACAATTGTCTTTTCTCTTTTATTCCATATAAATTTATTCAGTAGACTTCCTACCATACCAGCAATGTTGATTCTGTTGTCTATTTCCATTTTTAATTTACCATCTTCACTAAAAATTGTGCCTAAGTAGCCGAAATGTTTTACTTGTTCTATAGGTTCTCTATTCACGATGCAGTTGATATTTTCAATGTTTCTGGCTATTTTCATTGTCTTTGTCTTGTTATTGTTGATTTTCATACCAAATTTATTACAACAGTTATTCAATTTAGTCAGGGAATCTTGAAGACTTATACTGGGTTTATTTAAAAGTATAACATCTTCTGCATAAAGTAAAGAGCTGAGATTAATATCTCCAATTTTAATATCAGGTTTCATACTGCTTTGCTTCATAATGTGATCCACATAGATAATGAATAACAGAAGGGATAATGTGCACCCCTGTTGCACACTTGATTTTACCTCAAACCATCTTCCTGTACTTCCTTCAATTCTAATTGCTGAATTATAACTCAAATAAAGACTAAGTATTGCTTCATATAATGCCCCATTGACACCATATAACTGTAGTAGCACTTTGAATAGCTTTTCTCTTGGCACCTTGTCATAATGCCTTTTGCAGGTCTACAAAACTTGAATACAGATCTTTGTTATAGTCCCATGATTTCTCAACTATTTGTCATGAGGTGAAAATCTGATCCTGATGGCCTGAATCCAGCTTGTTCTTCACCAAACTTTCCTTCCACAATCCTTCTCAACTGTTTCTCAAGTATACTTGCATAAATCTTGCCAGGAACATTCAGTAGGTAAATACCGCTATAATTCTCACATTCAGTTTTATTTCTCTTTTTATACATGCGTACTATAAGAGCTCTACTGTAAGAGCTACTCTCAGTAGTTTCTTGGAATTTTGCTGTTTCCACAAGGATATCACAGAATGCAATTTCTTGACAGTTTTGGAAGGGCCTGCCAGTTCTTCAAAATCCTTTTGGATAAAGAAGGGTGACATTTTATCCCTATTGGCTTTTTGCTTGTTGCATGGATGATCAGAAATCCTGGTACCTTTATCCTACTATCATATATCTTTTGTTTCTTACTTCTGTTACCAAATGCTGTATCTATAGTATCAGTACTTGGTTGGGACTTTGTTAGGCTCCTGAAATGTTTCAGGATGAAGAATATTGTTATCTTACTCTCCATAACTAAAAGGTTGGATACACAGAGAAGGTGGAGTTTAACATTCTGTTAGCTGCCACAAAGAAAACAAGACTATAAGGTAGAGATGCACTTTGAAAAATTTATGGCAACCCTAATCGTTGAAATGCCAAAAAAGTTTTTTTTTTCATGAAATCTAATTGTGGGTCATGACTGCTTGTGACAGAATCCATATGTACAATCAAAACTGGGGAGAGGGGGGGGGATAATACATGACAGACAGCAAAGCATGAGTATATTATGCAATCCTAGAGGACCCATATGCTGTTATAGTACGCTGAAAAATGTCCAGCTCATATGAGTAGAAAAGAATATAAACTACATATCAGTAATATTGATTGTAAGTCAAAATTTAAAGAAAAAATGAAAATGCAAAAGATTTTTGATGTGTAATTTAAACATCATATATGTGAAAAAAAAAAAGAAGAAAAAAAAAAAAAAATATATATATATATATATTATCTATCATAACCTACCTCTGCAACTACTGTTGGCTTAACATGACCTTCGTAAGGACACCCAGCAACACATGAAACATACCTGGTTCAAAAAGGGACAAAGATAACTCACCGTATATGAGAAAACTGAAATATGTGATTCTTCATCAAATAAGATAAAAATATGAAACATAACCACACAATTCAGAAAAATTACTTCAATCACAATTCTGCCTGAGATTTTATCCAAGGCATTTTGAGAACTTCAAAACATCTGTTACAAAAACAAAACAGAGACAACTAACTTGCTTCTCAGAAGGAAGTGATTATTTAAAAAAAAAAAAAAAAAGGCATTTGAACAATTAGGGTTGCCATAAAATTACTGCTTCAGTATATAATTTAATTGAGTTTTTTTCACTTAGTTTTAAACAAAATTAAACTTGCCAAGAAATTATAGTAAGCAAACAATGTTTGTGCGTGAAGTATCTTTAAGACTAGGGTACTTGTATATACCAGCTGATAACTTCATGTTATTTGCCTTAGTATCCTCCTTTCAGATATGCATAATACTATGCATTAAGGTTGGCTGGCTGGAATTGCAGCTGACACAGCTATGGCCATGAAGTGCGTGTACATCTGCCTGTCTGTGAACGATGTGTATGTTCTTTGTTTGCAGAATGAAAGGTTTTCCAGGAAGAAAACCTTCAACCTGAACAACTCACCATCTACATCAAAAAGAACTTTAGAACAAATCAGACTAGTATAAAAATCATCCTTTAGACCTGCCAGATATTTAAAACAGGTCTCAGAACTGGTTGGAATTATGCCTGTAGTTTTAACATTCAAGCTACATACAGCACATCTGGCAGCATTATTACCATTAACAAAAATTATAAATATTTCATAAATACCATAAACAGACAGAATGAAGAACCTTTGCTCAAAATTGCCGAACCTTATTAGCTTCAATAAGCTACCACAAAAGTGCTTCCAGAGGACCTGATATACATTTAGGATGGCACACAATCTTTCACCAATGCTTTCTATTACATTTGGTGTGTCAGAACTGCAAGCAGCAATTATTTGAAAACAGAATTCATCCACATCCTTCAACTGTGTAAATCTGGCCAGATGTAAACCACAGTTTTTATTCACACCACTATAATGCAAGCTACGAAATATACAATGTGAATAAATCTGTTTATTGAACTAGTAGCAGTTCATATTAATCTGCATTTATTGCCTGGTTACTGCTTCCATATTCTTCAAACAAAACTAGTTTCTTATGCTATGACAGTTCATATCCACATGCCTGCCTGAATTTCTTTTGTACAGTAACTGAAAACTTTAATTTGCCAAATAAAACATGGTATAATGTGAACATATATCATTCATTACATACATACACATTTGTGCATATACAGTATGTAGGCTCATTTCCTCTATAACGCAAAAACATTATAGAAAGGGCCACTATCCACACTGTTTTCAACCTTTATTCAGGTCTCATAGTGGGAGCCAGACTCAGGAAGATACCGAGGTTAAATCAATGCAGAAGTCATATTTTCTATATACAAGGAGCAATGGTGTATCACCATATTAAATATTTTTGACTCAAAAGTAAAACTTTCAATTATCTCTGATCCAGAATATTTAACAATATGGTGATACACCAACCAACTCTACTACTTGTATATAGAAAACATATCTCTGCATTGATTTAACCTTGGTATCTTCCTATGTTAGGTTCTCACTGATGAGACCTTGATACATCAAATACTACTCTAGTAGTGGCTCTTCCTATATTTATGCATTATGTTATATACTGAGACAACTGATGTGGAGTCGGTCTCTGTGTACAAGCAAACTAGTTATCAATATTTCATGTACAAACTTTGTTTGCATATGTTTGGGTAAAACAAGAATGTACTTTCTTGTCAAGTATTATATAATATACTTTGTAATCCAATGGTAAAGATAACATTTTCTGTATCTGAAAGTTACCCATTGTATGGCAAGATATCTAGACATGATTAAAATCTGCACCCCCCCCCCATTCCAGTAGAGGTAGCCTGAACTAGTATTTGCATTTCATTCACATCCAGCGAATACACTGCTTGGAAAGAAACCTACACATGCACACCACATTGTGAGAAACAAACAGCTATGGTGTCCATCTATTAAGGTGGATGCAATGGCTGTTTGTAGGATCTTCTTTTGCAGCATTGACTACAGCAATCCTACAGGGTATATGATAGCAAATGGGAATTTTGGACCATTCTTCTTGTAGGCATGTAATGAGGTCCTGAACTGTTGTGGGGCAGATGACCATCGACTTCATCCAATGCTCCAGTTCATACCACAGATGTTCAATAGAGTTGAACTATAAACACAGTTACAGCAGCAGCCTTATGACATGATGCATTGTCATGCTGAAAGAGACACTGGTCAGTTCTGTAGATATGCCACAAATTAGAAGCATTGCACTGTCCAGAATGTTCAGATACCTCTCAGAGTTCAATGTTCGTGGCACCACAAACAGAAGTCTGAGGAAAAACAAGACCATACCATCACACTGCCACCTACAAATTTTATGGTTGGGGTTATGCACTCTGGTAAGCGACGTTCATTGGGCATCTGCCACACCCATCCATCTGCTCGGAAGAGGGCGTAGAGTGACACAAACGTCACTCCATAGCACAGCTTTCCAAACTTCCAATTTCCACTGTAGATGCTCTTTGCACTAAAGACGATGTTGTGTTGCTTTGGATAATGTCGGGGCTTGCATATTGTGGTCCTACGTAGCATCCTATGGTCATGTTTATTAAGTGTGATAAGTCATCCACTGTTGGAAGCACTTGCTGTCGACCCCCCTGCACTTATATCTCAGTATGGTATCGCTGATTATTGACCTGGGATGGCCCAATTTGTCAAAGATTCACTGACAGATAAGCCTACAACATGGCATCCAATCACAATGTATCTTTCAAACTCCATCAGTTACCTTCTTGCAGCCATTTCACCCAGACAAAGTTGCACTAACTTCGGATCATCATATTCCTCCAATTTATACTGGCTTCAAACACGACTCATTACATGGCACAATGCACCCTGTCTATGGGGGGGGGGGGTGTCCATTGACTTCTTTCCAAGCAGTATATAATCTTACACATATTGCATCTAGTATTATTTAGTCATTTTGTCTGTGACACAACAGTTCTGGAAAGCAGCATATTACGTACATTCGAAATGTATTTCTTAGGATGTTTTGCTAAATAGCTTCTAGCTAGTGGGAATTTAATTCATTTTTAAGCTAAATAAATCATGTTGTTCAGGAAACATTTTTTGCTCATTTTGATCACTAATTCATTTAATAATAAATGTTTAAGATAGGTTTTACATAAAAAAATTAATGGAAAATTTAAATTATTAATGGACAAATTTATACTAAAATTTGACATTACCTGAATCATTTTATCATTTAGGATTTTTCTTTGTTTTTATCAATTTGATTATTATATTGTAATTTAACATAGAATTTAGGTTAATGAAAATAATTTACAAAAATAATGTTTACAACAGATTACAAAAAGTAGTGGGTAAAATTAAAATATAACAAACTGAAAAAACCTTCTGCAGAAATTGCTAGATCTGAAAAATATTTCATTTCAAAAAAGAAGAGAGCATGATTGTAAAATGTCTAAGAGATTTGTCAGAATATTATGTATTCAGTAAAATATGAAAGTGGAAAAAAAATGCAAATCTTTTATCAGCAATTATCTACCCTATATATATATAAAACGATAAGCCTTTTTATGTCATGTTTTGAAACTCAGGAGCTACTACCTTGAGTGTCAAGCCTTCAAAATTTGAGTCATCACAATTCAAGGAAAACCGGCCTACCAGTCCGGAACTCAGTGAGTTGGCCGCCGTTGGACCCCCTAGTTAGTTATATAAGTTCTTAATAGTAATGTTACACACATAGCAAAAATGTTTTTTCTACCCTTCATTACCAATCATGTCATGATAGATTAACATAATAGTATCTTCATGTATTTTAAGAATAGAAATAGTGTTCTGAATGGTAGGAAATAACCAGACAAGTGAGAATTAATCATAGATATACTATTAATATATATAAATAGTATTTGATAGTAATCACAGATGAACTGCATTAATCATCATCATCATCAAATTCCTGCCATGTACCCTCAAGAGGTGTACAGGATATGATAGTGCCACATGAAAAATTTACATCATTACTAACTCCCTATTTACAATTTTCCTCCAAATCAGTCTGTTACTTGTCAAGACTCCAATATTACCAGATCTTATATTTCTATCATCTAAGGCACTTTGTACCATATCAATCCACCTATATCTTGGTCTTCCTCTGGGTCGTTTTCCTGCCAACCTGGCAGAAAACACTTGTTTTGCTAATCTTTCCTTGCCCATTCTGTTTAAGTGACCATACCGCCTGCTTTAGCTCTGCTAACGCATTCCTGGATGCTGACAATGTCAAGTTCTTTCCTAACATACTCGTTATTAATATGATATTGCCATCTGTTCACACCTCTAATCTTTCTCAGGATTCTCATATCTGCGGTCTCTAGTCTTTGGTCAAGTGTTTTACTTCTGACCCAGCTCTGAGATCCATAAGGATCCATAAGTTAAAGCTGGTTTGAAGACTGTCTTGTATACAGCTAATTTAGCGTTCCAACTAATTTCTTTGGGGGTGCTTAAGGGTCAAAGCTGTATAACTAAGAGGAGGCCTCCACATAGCCTTTCAAGGAATGCGGAGAACCGACCAGGGCTTCTGACCTAATGTCCAATCCTAACCTTCTCGTGGTGCACCCTGTTGGGTATCTACTTTGATACTGAACGATGGGCTGGCAATTTGGGATTTAGCCGACCAAATTGTATACTTATTGGTTAAACCAAAATAAACAATGATGGTACAACATGACAAAATTTCATGCCAGCTGGGGCGTCGCCCGGTTAAACAAGGACCTCGTTGTTTTCTCCAGGGAACCAGGGCGAACAGCGAAAAGTCAGCTACTGAAACAAATCTGAAAACAAACCCCAACTCAACATCACCAGAGTTAAAGATCAGTACTATCAACGTAAGAAGCCTGAATGTCAAAGAAATGGAGCTAGCTGAGGAATTAGATAAGTACCAGATCGACATAAAAGGGGTGACTGAAACAAAAAAGACAAAAACTGGTGAGATCTTTCTGAGCAATAAATACAAAATGTTATATTCAGGCAATGACAATCAAGGAAAAGAAGGAGTAGCCATAGTATTCAACACAAAATACGAGGCTAATCTTCTTGAATGGCAGTCAGTCTCAAGTAGAGTAATGTGGGCAAATATGAGAATGGGGAACTGTACAATGAGACTTATTTGTGCCTATGGTCCCACAGAAGGTTCTACTAAGGTAGAAGTGGAGGAATTTTTTGAGGCTTTAGAAAAAGCAACTGACACAATGAAAAAGGAAAAGTTGGTCCTTGTTGGGGATCTAAATAGCAGAGTAGGAAATGATTGTGAGACATACAAAAATATTTTGGGAAAATTTGGAGAAAAGAGCAAAGCTAATAATAATGGCAAATATCTGTTGGATTTCTGCTCAGAACATGGACTGGTTATTACTAACACCATGTTCCAACATAAAAATGTGCACAAATTCACATGGAGAGAAGTGGCTAGGAATAAGAAAAGTCTCATTGACTATGTTATTGTTGATAGTGATGTTTTCTCCCTGGTGCAGGACACCAGAGTGTACAGAGGATTTGAAATCGGAAGTGATCACTATTTAGTCTTGAGCAGGATAAAACTGAATTTCATATTGAAAAGAATAACATGTAAGAAGGTTTTAAAGCGAATAAAAGTTGAGCAGCTCTCAGATGTGAACTGTACAGTAAAATACAGAAAGATTATTGAAAAGAAAATGAAAGAATTTGAGAACAGGAATCAAACCTTGGAGATTCAGTGGCAAACTCTGAAGAAAACATTGACTGATTCTGCCAGAGAGGCATGTGGTGAGGTTGTGTGCAAGGATATAAAAATCAGAACTCGATGGTGGACACAGGAAGTTAAAGAGGCAGTGAAGGAAAAGAAGAAAGCATATCAAAAGTTCCTAGTAAATAAGTCAGCTTTTACTCTTACAGAATACGGAGACAAATGTAAGAAAGCGAAACACTGTGTAAAACTAGCTAAACAAAAGTCATAGGAGGACTTTGGCAAGAATATAGAAAATAAATATCAAGAAGGTTGCAAAATATTCTGGAGGTTGTTGAAGAAGCTTAGGAATGGAGGAAAGAGTACTGTAAAAGGAGTTAGAGATGATAAAGGTGACATGAAAACGGTAGAAAAAGATATCCTTGAAGTATGGAGTAATTACTTTGAAAAACTACTAAATAAAACAAGCAGTGATGACAGCACAGTGATAAAAAACAGTGACCAGGCATGCAGTAAGGAATACATATCCATACTTGAAGAAGAAAAAGCCATCAAAGGCTAGAAATGTGGAAAGGCAGCAGGAGTAGACGATATTCGACCAGAAATGCTGAAGTATGGTGGTATAAAAGTCTTACAGTGGCTGCACAGCATAGTTCAGAAAGCCTGACAGAGGGACGAATTCCCGATGATTGGAGTAGAGCTCTCATAGTACCCATATATAAAAAGGGAAATAAAACTGAATGTGAGAATTACAGAGGTATTTCCCTACTGAGTGTTCCTGGCAAGATCTATGCAAGTATACTTGAGAAATGGTTGAGAAGAATTGTGGAAGAAAAGCTTGGTGAAGAACAAGCTGGATTCAGGCCAAATAGAGGCTGTCAGGATCAGATCTTCACTTTACGAGAAATAGTCGAGAAAGCATGGGAATATAACAAAGATTTGTATTTAAGTTTTGTCGATTTGGAAAAGGCTTATGACAAGGTGCCAAGAAAGAAGCTATTCAATACGCTCCAGTTATATGGTGTCAATGGGGCATTATATCAAGCAATACTTAGTCTTTATTTGAGTTGTAAGTCAGCAGTTAGAATTGAACGAAGTACAAGAAGATGGTTTAATGTTAAATCTGGTGTGAGACAAGGATGTACATTATCCCCTCTGTTATTCATTATCTATATGGATCATATTATGAAGGAAAGTGGTATTAAACCTGATATCAGAATTGGAGATGTTAACGTCAGCTCTTTGCTTTATGCGGATGATGTTATACTTCTAAATAAATCCGCTACAAGTCTGCAAGATTCTCTGACTAAATTGAATAGCTGTTGTAATAGATATGGTATGAAGGTCAGCAATAAAAAGACAAAGACAATGAAAATAGGCAGAATCATTGAAAATGTCAACTGTGTTGTGAATGGAAAACTTGTGGAACAAGTAAAACATTTCAGCTACTTAGGAACGATATTTACTGAAGATGGTAAATTAAATATAGAAATAGACAACAGAATCAGCAAAGCTGTTATGGTGGGAACTCAAATGAATAAATTCATATGGAATAAGAGAGAAATTAGTCGGAACACTAAATTAGCTGTATACAAGACAGTGCTCAATCCAGTTTTAACTTATGGATCTGAGAGCTGGGTCAGAAGTAAAACACTTGACCAAAGACTAGAGACCGTATATATGAGAGTCCTGAGAAAGATTAGAGGCGTGAACAGATGGCATCAATGGCAATATCATATTAAAAATAAGGATATAAGGAAAGAACTTGACACTGTCAACTTTCAGGAATGCGTTAGCAGAGCTAATCTCAGGTGGTATGGTCACTTAAATAGAATGGGAGAGGAAAGATTAGCAAACAAGTGTTCAGTGGCAGGTTGGCAGGAAAATGACCCAGAGGAAGACCAAGATATAGGTGGATTGATACGGTACAAAGTGCCTTAGACGATAGAAATATAAGATCTGATAATGTTGGAGTCTTGACAAGTAACAGACTGATTTGGAGGAAAACTGTAGATAGGAAGTTAGTAATGATGTAATTTTTTCATGTAGTACTGTCATATCCTGTACACCTCTTGAGGGTACATGGCAGGAATTTGATGATGATGATGACTAATTTCTCTCTTATTCCATATGAATTCATTCAATTGACTGCCTACCATACCAGCTTTTTTGATTCTGTTGTCTATTTCCATATTTATTTTACTATCTTCAGTAAAAATCGTGTCTAAGTATCTGAAATGTTTTACTTGTTCCACAGGTTCCCCATTGACAACACAGTTGACATTTTCAACAATTCTACCTATTTTGATTATCTTTGTCTTTTTAATGCTGATCTTCATACCATATCTATTACAACAGTTATTCAATTTAGTCAGGGAATCATGCAAACTTGTAGTGGATTTATTTAGAGGTATAACATTGTCCGCATAAAGCAAAGAGCTGACATTAACATTTCCAATTTTGATATCATGTTTAATACCACTTTCCTTCATTATGTGATCCATATAGATAATGAATAACAGAGGCGTTAATATATATCCTTGTCTCACACCAGATTTAACATTAAAGAATCTTCCTGTACTTCCTTCAATTCTAACTGCTGAAATAAAAACTCAAATAAAGACTAAGTATTGCTTGATATAATGCCCCATTGACATCATATAACTGTAGCACATTGAATAGCTTCTCTCTTGGCACCTTGTAACCTGCCTTTTCCAGGTCTACAAAACTTCAAGAGAGATCTTTGTTACATTCCCATGCTTTCTGAACTATTTGTTGTAAAGTGAAGATCTGATCCTGACAGCCTCTCTTTGGCATGAATCCAGCTTGTTCTTCAACCAGCTTTTCTTCCACAATTCTTCTCAACTGTTTCTCAAGTATACTTGCATATATCTTACCAGGAACACTCAGTAGGGAAATACCTATGTAATTCTCACATTCAGTTTTATTTCCCTTTTTATATATGGGTACTATTAGAGCTCTACTCCATCGGAAATTCGTCACTCTGTCCAGGCTTTCTGAACTATGCTGTGCAGCCACTATTAGAGCTCTACTTTTAAGACTTTTATACCACCATACTTCTGCATTTCTGGTTGAATATCATCTATTCCTGCTGCCTTTCCACATTTCAAGCCTTTAATGACTTTTCTACTTCAAGTATGGATATGTATTCCTGACTGCCTGCCTGGTCAGTGTTTTTTACCACTGTGCTGTCATCACTGCTTGTTTCGTTTAGCAGTTTTTTAAAGTAATTACTCCATGCTTCAAAGATATCTTTTTCTCCCATTTTCATGTCACCTTTATCATCTCTAACTCCTTTTACAGCACTGTTTCCTCCATTTCTAAGCTTCTTCAACAACCTCCAGAACATTTTGCCACCTTCTTGATATTTATTTTCTATATTCTTGCCAAAGTCCTCCCATGACTTTTGTTTAGCAAGTTTTACACAGTGTTTCGCTTAATTACATTTGTCTCTGTATTCTGTAAGAGTAAAAGCTGACTTATTTGCCAGAAACTTTTGATATGCTTTCTTCTTTTCCTTCGCTGCCTCTTTAACTTCCTGTGTCCACCATGGAGTTTGATTTTTCTATCCTTGCAGACAATCTCACCACATGCCTCTCTGGCTGAATCCATTAGGGTTTTCTTCAAGGCTTGCCATTGAATCTCCAAGGTTTGGTTCCTGTTCTCAAACTCTTTCATTTTTTCTTCAATAACGTTTGTGTATTTTAGTCTACAGTTCACATCTGAGAGCTGCTCAACTTTTATTTGCTTTAAAACTTTCTTACATGTTATTCTTTTCAATATGAAATTCAGTTTTATCCTGCTCAAGACTAAATAGTGATCACTTCCAATTTCAAATCCTCTGTACACTCTGGTGTCCTGCACCAGGGAGAAAACATCATTATCAACAATAACATATTCAATGAGACTTTGCTTATTCCTTTCCTCTTCTCTCCATTTGAATTTGTCTGCATTTTTATGTTATAATATGGTGTTATTAATAACCAGTCCATGTCCTGAGCAGAAATCCAACAGGTATTTGCCATTATTATTATTAGCTTTGCTCTCTTCTCCAAATTTTCCCAAAATATTTTAATATGGCTGACAATCATTTCCTACTCTGCTATTCAGATCCACAACAAGGACCAACTTTTCCTTTTTTACTGTGTCAGTTGCTTTTTCTAAAGCATCAAAAAATTCCTCTACTTTTACCTTAATAGAACCTTCTGTGGGACCATAGACACAAATAAGTCTCATTGTCCATTCCCCATTCTAATATTTGCCCACATCACTCTACTTGAGAGTGCCTACCATTCAGGAAGATTAGCGTCATATTTTGTGTTGAATACTATGACTACTCCTTCTTTTCCTTGATTGTCATTTCCTGAATATAACATTTAGTATTTATTGCTCAGAAAGATCTCACCAGTTTTTGTGTTTTTTGTTTCAGTCACCCCTATTATGTCGAGCTGGTACTTATCATCTAATTCTTCAGATAGCTCAATTTCTTTGCCATTCAGGCTTCTTATGTTGATAGTACCAATCTTTAACTCTGGTGATGTTGAGTTGGGGTGTGCTTTCAGATTTGTTCCAGTAGCTGACTTTTCGCTGTTCACCTGATTCCCTGGCGAAAACAACGGAGGCCTTGTTTAACCGGGCAACACCTCAGCCGGCATGAAATTTTGTCATGTTGTACCATCATTTTCTTTATTGGTTTGAACCAATAAGAATACGATTTGGTCGGCTAAATCCCAAATTGACAGCCTCTCCTCGTTCGTTCAGTATCCAGGTAGATACTCAACAGGGTGCACCACGAGAAGGTGAGGATTGGACATTAGGTCAGAAACCCTGGTCAGTTCTCCACATTCCATTAAAGGCTATGTGGAGGTCTCCTCTCAGTTATACAGCTTTGACCATTATAGATACAAAATTTCCTCAATTAGGGAAAGAACATTACTAACATTACAGTTAGTAGTGGTTTAGTAATTAGATCCCTGTGAAGATATTGTCAACATGCTTGGACCAAAATGTAAGTTTGGGAGAAATATCACTCGGAAGACATTCATATTGTTCCATAAAATGGTTTGCAAGAGTGGATGAGAGGGGACTTTCCCATTGTGGTACCTGCAATTTGTTGGTATATTTTATTCTGAATCATAAAATACCCAGAGAAAATTATATGTTCAAGTTTAATATTGACTGGAAAATCCATTTTGAGAAATTCAATGGTATCCTTTAATGCTATGTTGGTAAAAAGTGAGACTATATCTGAAATGATCATAATATCAGACACGTCCAGATGAAGTTGATAGATTTAGTTCAAGTCCAAATCTTTCTTAACATGATAGGTGGACTTCTCTGTGAAAAAGGAGAGAAGATATGACAAACGTTTAGAAAGTTTATACACTGGACAACCAATATAATGAACAATGGGTGTTTAAGGGGATATCTGGCATATGGGATCTCAAAGAAACCAAACAGCCTGAGGGGGAGGGTGCATAAAAGGTCAAGTTTTTTCTTTATAGAAAAAAGTTAGAGTAAAAAAACTATTAAATTTATTACTCTAACTGAAGACCACAAGAGAAGTGTTAGTAAGTAGAGCAGTTAACAAGCATAAGTGAAATCTTTCTGTAATATTCTCTCTCTTATCTTGTACAACCACAGCCTTGCCTTTGTTTGCCTCCTCCATTCCCCCCCCCCCCCCAACATACCGATCCCATACGAGAGATCTCAAGATCTAAAACACAACGTCATGGGTTGGCAAGTAGTAATGGAGGAAAAGGGAATCATCAAAAAGTTTCTTGAAAAGCTGTGGGGAAGGGTGTTCCAAAGAAAGGAGGTACATGGAATGAAAGAGAAATACAAAAGGTTGGGTCAACATGTTGGGATTGGACTGTGCATGGATATTAATTAGCAGCTGCTTGTTCTTATAGAGGAAAGTGAAAGAATGGCAGCAGCCAGTTCAGTATAGCAATGTCCATGAACTGGCCAAAAAAAGGCATAATGCAGAAACAGGACACTTATGTGAAAGTGACTGCAGAGTCAGAAGGTGGGATCACCTATTCAGCAGATTACTCTCTTCTGTATACAATCAGCTTTTGGGTGCACCACTCCAAATGCGCTAAGGATGGTTGGATTAAGGATTTATAAAGTGTTAGGATTGAGCAGGAAATAGAATACCAATTTTTGCAAGGCTGAGGGAACTAGTGATGCAATATGTTGTTTGGTGATAAGATTGTTGTTGTTGCACTAACAACTTAAGGGATTTCACAACTGCAGAAATTGAAGGCTGGAGAAAGGTACTCTCACTATAAAAAGACCAGGGCAGCATTTAAACAAATTCTGTTTGATGTCTCAGAAGAAACACTATTGAAAGATAAAAGTCCATAATGTATATGTCTTTGAGAAACAGCACATTCATAACATCTTCTGAGTGATATTTCTCCCAAACCTAGATTATGCAGACTCATAAAGATGATATCTTTGAGTCTATCCCTTATTTTGAAAATTTTGTATCCATATCCACAATTGTGCAATTCATCCTAGAACATAGTTTACATTTAAAAAAATCCATTTGCTTTTTTAGATCGGTTAATTCATCTGTATTGTGGGGAAAAAAAAAAAAAAAAAAAAAAAACTCATACAGGACATTACATCCATGCACAGTTCCATCACCACTCTTGTCAGAAATGTAAGACTGTAAGACCTTAAAAAAATTGCACCCATATGTCAGGTTCTACAAATGACTTGCTCTGTCAGGAGTAACAATATACTAAGTCAGCTTTTCAGACTAATGGCTTCAGTGAGACTGTTGTCAACAAAGCATTCAACAGTTAGAGAATTCCTGCTTCTGCTTAAGAAGAATACAAAACAGTTCAAATTTTTTTTTTTTTTTCAATCCCATACACAAGAGGCAGAAGAACCTATACTATATCAGCATGTGTGTAGTGCAAGTGAGGATTGAGAAAGAAGAAACATTTTCCTTTAAGAGTTGGAAATCGAAGTTCCTGGGAAACACTTTATGACGCAAATTGCTACAGAAGACAGAGGGAAATGGAATGAATGAGGAAAGAGAAGCAAGTTTGATGTGTTTGCAGTTATGATATAAATGAGATGCCAGGCAGCTTTTACTGCTATGAATTTTAATAGGCCCAATAGATGTGGAGGAATGTATCAATGCCAGTTCAGTGGGGAAGTGATCACAGAACCATGGAAATACCTGTAAAAAGACACAAAACTTAAAGTGCATTTGTGAAATAGAGGTAAGGGAATAGTGAGCTAACTTACTCTTTACCAGACAACACTGAGAATTTTTAAGGAGGTTTTAGGTACACCATCCCAAACACATGAACAGCACTCTTAAGGATGGACAGATTTTAGATTTGTATAAATTAATAGCCGTATGGATGAAAAAAAATTATTAGTTTTTTTAGAAGTTGAGGAAGCTATTGATGTGATATATTTATGATAGGAGTGTCTGGAGGTAAATATTTAGTCCAGAGAGAGAGAGATCTGATCTTATCTGGTGATTCTGTACTGCTGAGCAGGATGAGTGGAATGTACTATCAGTTGGAAGGAATTTAGTTCACTTCAGATTATAATACACAATTATTCAATACCAAATTAATATAAAGTTTTATTGTAATGTGTTGTATTCTAATTTGGTTAATATATTTGATTTAATATTATGAATGTTTGGTCATCACTATTTAACTCTATGTATGTTGAGATAGGGTTCAATAACAATGAATGAACATTAATAATATTAAATCAAAAAATATACATCATCATCATCATCAAATTCCTGCTATGTACCCTCAAGGGGTGTACAGGATATGACAGTACTACATGAAAAATTACATCATTACTAACTTCCTATCTACAATTTTCCTCCAAATCAGTCTGTTACTTGTCAAGACTCCAACGTTATCAGATCTTATATTTCTATCATCTAAGGCACTTTGTACCGTATCAATCCACCTATATCTTGGTCTTCCTCTGGGTCATTTTCCTGCCAACTTGGCAGAGAACACTTGTTTTGCTAATCTTTCCTCTCCCATTCTATTTAAGTGACCATACCAACTGAGATTAGCTCTGCTAATGCATTCCTGGATGCTGACAATGTCAAGTTCTTTCCTAATATCCTCATTTTTAATATGATATTGCCATTGATGCCATCTGTTCACGCCTCCAATCTTTCTCAGGACTCTAATATCTGCGGTCTCTAGTCTTTGGTCAAGTGTTTTACTTCTGACCCAGCTCTCAGATCCATAAGTTAAAACTAGTTTGAACGCTGTCTTGTATACAGCTAATTTAGTGTTCCGACTAATTTCTCTCTTATTCCATATGAATTTATTCAATTGACTTCCCACCATACCAGCTTTGCTGATTCTGTTGTCTATTTCTATATTTAATTTACCATCTGCAGTAAAAATTGTGCCTAAGTAGCTGAAATGTTTTACTTGTTCCACAGGTTCTTCATTCACAACACAGTTGACATTTTCAATGATTATGCCTATTTTCATTGTCTTTGTCTTTTTATTGCTGACCTTCATACCATATCTATTACAACAGCTATTCAATTTAGTCAGAGAATCTTGCAGACTTGTAGCGGATTTATTTAGAAGTATAACATCATCTGCATAAAGCAAAGAGTTGACGTTAACATCTCCAATTTTGATATCAGGTTAAATACCACTTTCCTTCACAATGTGATCCATATAGATAATGAATAACAGAGGGGATAATGTACATCCTTGTCTCACACCAGATTTAACATTAAACCATCTTCCTGTACTTCCTTCAATTCTAACTGCTGACTTACAACTCAAATAAAGACTAAGTATTGCTTGATATAATGCCCCATTGACACCATATAACTGCAGCGTATTGAATAGCTTCTCTCTTGGCACCTTGTCACATGCCTTTTCCAAATCGACAAAACTTAAATACAGATCTTTGTTATATTCCCATGCTTTCTCAACTATTTGTCGTAAAGTGAAGATCTGAACCTGACAGCCTCTATTTGGCCTGAATCCAGCTTGTTCTTCACCAAGCTTTTCTTCCACAATTCTTCTCAACCGTTTCTCAAGTATACTGGCATAGGTCTTGCCAGGAACACTCAGTAGGGAAATACCTCTGTAATTCTCACATTCAATTTTATTTCCCTTTTTATATATGGGTACTATGAGAGCTCTACTCCAATCATCAGGAATTCATCCCTCTGTCCAGGCTTTCTGAACTCTGCAGTGCAACTGTAAGACTTTTATACCACCATACTTCAGCATTTCTGGTCAAATATCATCTACTCCTGCTGCCTTTCCACATTTCAAGCCTTTGATGGCTTTTTCTACTTCAAGTATGAATATGTATTCCTGACTGCATTCCTGGTCAGTGTTTTTTACCAATGTGCTGTCATCACTGCTTGTTTCGTTTAGCAGTTTTTCAAAGTAATTACTCCATACTTCAAGGATATCTTTTTCTCCTGTTTTCATGTCACCTTTATCATCTCTAACTCCTTTTACAGCACTCTTTCCTCCATTCCTAAGATTCTTCAACAACTCCAGAAAATTTTGCCACCTTCTTGATATTTATTTTCTATATTCTTGCCAAAGTCCTCCCATGACTTTTGTTTAGCTAGTTTTACACACTGTTTAGCTTTCTTACATTTGTCTCTGTATTCTGTAAGAGTAAAAGCTGACTTATTTGCCAGGAACTTTTGATATGCTTTCTTCTTTTCCTTCACTGCCTCTTTAACTTCCTGTGTCCACCAGGGAGTTCTGATTTTTTTATCCTTGCACACAACTTCACCACATGCCTCTCTGGCAGAATCAATCAATGTTTTCTTCAGAGTTTGCCAATGAATCTGCAAGGTTTGATTCCTGTTCTCAAACTCTTTCATTTTCTTTTCAATGATCTTTGTGTATTTTTGTTTACAGTTCACATCTGAGAGCTGTTCAACTTTTATTCGCTTTAAAACTTTCTTACATGTTATTCTTTTCAATAAGAAATTCAATTTTATCCTGCTCAAGACTAAATAGTGATCACTTCCAATTTCAAATCCTCTGTACACTCTGGTGTCCTGCACCAGGAAAAAGACATCACTATCAACAATAACATAGTCAATGAGACTTTTCTTATTCCTAGCCTCTTCTCTCCTTGTGAATTTTTGCACATTTTTATGTTGGAACATGGTGTTAGTAATAACCAGTCCATGTCCTGAGCAGAAATCCAACAGATATTTGCCATTATTATTAGCTTTGCTCTTTTCTCCAAATTTTCCCAAAATATTTTTGTATGTCTCGCAATCATTTCCTACTCTGCTATTTAGATCCCCAACAAGGACCAACTTTTCCTTTTTCATTGTGTCAGTTACTTTTTCTAGAGCGTCAAAAATTTCCTCCACTTCTACCTTAGTAGAACCTTCTGTGGGACCATAGGCTCAAATAAGTCTCATTGTCCAGTTCCCCATTCTCATATTTGACCCCATTACTCTACTTGAGACTGACTACCATTCAAGAAGATTAGCCTCGTATTTTGTGTTGAATACTATGGCTACTCCTTCTTTTCCTTGATTGTCATTGCCTGAATATAACATTTTGTATTTATTGCTTAGAAAGATCTCACCAGTTTTGGTCTTTTTTGTTTCAGTCACACCTATTATGTCGATCTGGTACTTATCTAATTCCTCAGCTAGCTCCATTTCTTTGCCATTCAGGCTTCTTACGTTGATAGTACCGATCTTTAACTCTGGTGATGTTGAGTTGGGGTTTGTTTTCAGATTTGTTCCAGTAGCTGACTTTTCGCTGTTCGTCCTGGTTCCCTGGCAAAAACAACGGGGGCCTTCTTTAACTGGGCGACGCCCCAGCCAGCATGAAATTTTGTCATGTTGTACCATTATTTTTTATTTTGGTTTAACCAATAAGAATACAATTTGGTCGGCTAAATCCCAAATTGCCAGCCCATCCTCGTTCGTTCAGTATCAAAGTAGATACCCAACAGGGTTCACCACGAGAAGGTGAGGATTGGACATTAGGTCAGAAGCCCTGATCGGTTATCCGCATTCCTTTAAAGGCTATATGGAGGTCTCCTCTCAGTTATACAGTTTTGACCCTTAAGCACCCTAAAAATATACATAGATATCTTAAACAGAACAGTTAGACTGAAATTCGTGTTGAGAATTTGAGAATGAGAAGTTTGAGTTTTCATATTTCAAATGTGTATGTTCTTTTTGTTGGGTTAAGTTTGTTTTTAATGAAAAAAAAAAAATGCTGACTTACCCTCTGACTTTTAAACCAGCTGTTTTAGCTACACGGACGACATCTTCAAACCTTTGTAAACTCTCAGAAATTGAACAATTAATATTCTTTCTGAAAGAAAGTTACATAATCCAAGTTTATAATAAAAATAATTATTTTTGATTAATATACTAAATCAAAGACATTTATATGTACACATTTTGCATCTTAATTATCACATGCAGATAGTCTTCTATTTTAATTATTTCAAAATACCAGACCATTTTAACATTCAATTCTAATATTGAAAGATTTCAATAATTCCTTTCATAATCCCCCCACCTCTGCTATGTGGAAAGTATTCCTCATTTTAATTCTGCCTGTACTTTATACTCAGATATTTCACATTAAGCTATTATCTGCATAGTACATTAATGCAATCATAAATGTTTTGCCTTTTGAGTTAATGGATCTGTTTTGTCTCTGTCGACAACAAGATAAGTCATCACCATAAAAACAGACATAATATATTAGAATACAAAAATGCATTCTAGCATATCAAACCTCAATCGCACTCTTTCTTAGAAAATATCAGTGGCTTGATTGCTGGGTAGCACAGCAGTAATTTGTCACTGTATGCTCCCATTAAATTTTTAAACATTCCAAATCAAGAAAACAAGAGTGATGCAGCAAATGAGGAATGATTATAATCATTATTAAGCCAAGAAAAACAGAGTTTGAGATGAGCATACCACGAAGGGATTGTTATACCATCCACAAGGATCACTCACCTTAAAAATACTGATCAGAAAAAAAACCAAACAAGCTGAAATAAGTGCATGCAAAGCTCTACTACACAATGTTCAGCAAAATGAATGCATTTCAGTTTGGAAAATACTCACTGTTCACTGCAGTACTTCATCCTAACCAAGTTTGAAAAAGATATGAGGCTGCTTCTTGTGATTCAGATGTGGACCATGATGATAGTGCTCAAAAGCTCAATTGGGTATTTTTTTTATTTATTTATGTGGCTCTCACCCATGAAAGGTTATATATAAACCAATAGTACATTTGTACCATGGATGGGCTAAGGATTTTTATACTACTATAATGGCAGCTGGACTTATGTGTTTAGTATTTTAATTATACAATTTATAATTTGCTCTTTTATTATTTTAAATTATCTGTATATGCAATTTAAGTATGTAAATAATTTACTTATGAGTCAACAATCAAAATTGTTTAATTGTTTCTGTACTTCATTTATATTTTTTAAATTTTATAGCTAAAACTTTCAAAAATTTTACTAAAAATAATTTGGATAAAAGAAAGCATTTTACTAATGTATCCAGGCTTTTTTATAGCAATTTAAGAAGTAAAATAATAAATGATAAGTTGCATATTCATCTGCTAAGGAAGTAGAACATAACTAACTTTAGGTTTCAGAAGTAAGAACCCTTAAATTAAAAGTGCGAAGAAATTATATTTATGTTTAATTCTTTATCTAAGTGTAAGAAAAAGTTTGCACATGAAGTATCTTTGTGACTAGGCTACTTGTATAAAGAAGCTAATAACTTCACATTAATTGTCTTCGTATCCCATAATGCAAAGCACACATTCCTTTTGGGTTTGTATAACGCTACGCATTATAAGAAGGGTCACTACCCAGATGGGTTTACACCTTTATTGAGGTCTAATCAGTAAAAGCCAGACCCAGAAGAGATACCAGGGTTGAAGTAATGCAGAAGTCATACATTTTCCATATACAAGTAGTGACCTTTTCACTATGCACCTGAGCCTCATGTTTTCTGGTGCCGTGCTTGTCAACAGTCATCCAGAATGCTCATCAGCATTATCAACAGACATTCGGCCATGCTTAAAGAGTTTGTACCACAAAAAAAGGTTTGCTTTGGCTCATAGCATTATCACCAAATACTTCCTTAAACATTCGGTAGGTTTCTATAGCAGTCTGAGGTTGAAGCAAAATTTGATGCAGATTCTTTGCTTCTTAAAACCTACCATTTCACTTGGAGAATAACCACTAAAACACAGCATTACAAAAACACTCAGTTTCTGGCTATTTGACATACTGATTCACAAAGGTTACTGGTCACCTCGTAGTGACTAAAGGTCATACTACAACCGGTTAGTGTGTGCTATTCAAATCCCCTGAACTTTTGGGTAGTACCTTGTACTATTGTGAATAAGGTAAATTCTAATTCAAATTTGTATAACTAACAAATAATTAGTGAATAAAGAAAAGGTAAGTGAAAAAATAAGGGAAAAACCTGGAATTTGGAACAATTTAAAATTTGGAATTAAACTAATACATTTTTTAGAGATGACAATGTGTCAGTCCATTTAGTTTTTTGCCTCACATATCCAAGGAAAGGAAGTTGGAAAAATTATTTCAACAAGTGAGCTGCAATGCCTTATTTATATGGATGATATACATTATCCACAGTACAATTGAAAAAAAGATGGAACCATGTTCCTTTCGACTGAAAAAAGAAAGAACAAGAGTTCAATTCACGTCCAAATAAGTGGTATTTTATATGGACTTTTCAGTTGATAGCAAGTTAGTCAATCTCATATGAATTAGCTAGTTAGTCTATCCCATCTCATGGAAACTAACATATCCAAAACAATCCAAAAAAGGGAGACAAAAAATTACTGTCCATCTACTGACCAATTGCAATCACCTCAATCTTTTCCAAAATAATGGAGAAAGTTATCAAATGGTTAACTTCTTCACTACCTAGACATTCACTAGTTAATTAGTGATGACTACTGGCAGTCGCTGATTAACTGGTGAGCTAATCCAGATCCATGGCTGATATCTTAGCTTACATCATTCACCACTGAACACATGCCATGGAAAAGTTTGGAGATCTCTGGCACAAGGAAGCACATTCTTTTCTCCTGGGAACTCTGGTTTTTCATCCTGTAAACTCTACAAAATCGACTGTAGAACCCACACTATTGCAGACAGTTAACATAATGTTAGGATTAGGGATCACAAAGTGGCAGCACTTGTCAGTTGCCTCTCTTCATCAGTGCTATGTATAATTGGTGATAGTCTTGGCCCAGCTATCTCTGATTGGCTTCTGGTGGAGATTGAACTGTCCCCTTAGTCTCCAAAAGATAGAGCTAAAACCGCCTCACCTACTCCCTACAGGAGAATAAAAGGTGTTAGCATTTAGTGGATTTTATATATTTCGTTTAATATGTCATGAGCTTCTTTCAGGGAGAAGGCAGAGGAACAGTAACAACATACTGAACGAAATATACAGGAGTAATAAATTATATTTAGTTTTTTCTTACATGTGTGAAGCTGTTATTTAAAAAATACTTTCAGGTTTATCATGAAGGAATGCTGTTTTCTTCCACCTGGCCTTTATGAAGAGAAGGTCAAAGCATAACTCATTAGGCATGCGAAGAGCAGGGCCTCCATTATGTTAATTGTTTCCAGTGTGTTCAAAGCAAACTAAACAGGTACACACACACACACACACACACACACACACACACACACACACACACACACACACACACACACACACACACAGTTGTCTCTTTAGGATGTACCAATAAATGAAGTCTAGACATAGGTAAATAGATAAGGACTGCTTGTTTGGTGAGTGGTCTAAAATTGGTATGAAGATTATATTTTATGTAACACTGCAAAAATTCATGTTATATAATGCATGCATTTTTTGATAGGATTTTTGAATACTGAAGTTAACATGGTAAAATTAATGAAGATAAAAGACAGAAATGCACATAATAAAAGTAATGTCCCAGTAAGTTTGGGATGATAAGTCAGTTGCTGTGGACAATAAAATGGAAAGGCAGATTACCCTGATTTGTACTAAGCATGTAATCAATATGGGTGACTTAAATTATCAGAACAATGATTTCGGCACCAGAGGAAACTCATGATAAGAATGAAAGAGTATTTATTGAGTTCTTGTGAGACAACTTTCAAGCAGCACGAGATAAAATGTGATTAATTTTTCATCAGTTGGTGACTAATCATGCTGTACTGACCCAGGAAGTAGCAAACTATATGGATGTTCAGGTTACATGCTGAACTAAAGCTGAATATTATGAAAAACAGAACAGAAAACTATCTTTGGTCCCAGGGTATAGATTACTGAATGGAAAAGATATTGGAACAATATATGGGAAGCTTTGAAAAGGTGCTTAAATGAAGCAGTATCTCAATGTGCTCCTAGAGTTTGAAGAACAAACTGAGTGGAATTGAAATGGATGTCCAACCTTACTAAGCAAGAGATACATAAGAACACAATATGGAAGCAATATTGTGAGAATAAGAGAGAGAGAGAGAGAGAGAGAGGAGTTACGAAATACATAAAGTACAAGCCAGAAAGTTACAAGTCCTGTACAGAAAGTTAAATTAGAATACCAAAATAAATTGCCTGTGCAGACTAAAGATAATCCTGAAGAATTTTATCATTATGTCACAAGTAAATGAAAGAATGAATGTGGAAGAATAACTTGACTCAATGCACAATCTTCCTACATGTTAGAAGCTGATGAAACTGTTCAAATATTGAATGCTCATTTCGCTAAGGTCTATCAACCTAGTTTATGTAACATGGCACACAGTGCTACTACAGCATTGGATGAAGAGATAAAGATACATGAGAATGAAGTTCAAGAACTGTTACCAAGATAATAATTCAGAGACAGATGGGGATATCAACATGTATGCTACAGGAATGTTCAGCCAAATTGGCTTGGATGGAAAGAATGTGTACAAGGGTGGTGCAAAAAATCAATGCATCTAACTACTAACCTATCATATCTCTGGAGTGGTGGTGAAGATTTCAGAAAAGTTGGTAAGAACTTGTATACAGAAATGGGTTGACAGATCACATTTTAGCAATTTGCTCATATTTTATAATAATGTTATGGCCAAGTTGGACAAAGGGAATATGATACCATTGGACTTTGCTAAGGCATCTGATAGAATACCACATGAAAGGCTGCTACCTAAACTAGGATATGGGATTGGAATATAAAGTATTGACTTGGATAAGTGGGTAGCTGATGAAGGTATCAGAAGGTGATATAGAGATGCAAATTTTCCATATTATTCTGGGATATCCCAGAATCAGTCCTTGAATCAATTAGATCACTGTTACTAAATCTATACATTAATGATATTGAGAAGAATGTGAAGGGGGGGGAGATGTTCAACCATCTGACAGTGATGCAAAGATAGGCAGAGCAATCAGGGACTCTACTGATATCCGGAACTTACAGAATAATTCGAATAGGCTGGAAATGTGGGCAAATGATGACTATCAATTCAATGTTGTTAAGTGTAAAGTTATGCGCTCTGGTGTGATAGATTTCCAATGGTACATTATAATGATGGGATTATACTAAGAGAAACTGATGAGGTTAGGATGTTGGAGTTATGGTGGACAGGAATTTGAAGTTTAAAAGTCACATTGCATATACAACTGAGAAGATAATTATGATGATGAAAAACATTGCCATGTAAGGATAAGGAAGTCATTTTGTCTCTTTACAAGACCTTGATATGACAGCACCCTGACTACTGTGTGCAGATTTGGTTTCCTGAGTTTTGGAGAGGATCAGGATTATGGAGTGTAGATTATGAAGACAGACTGAGAGCATGTGGACCACAGACACTGATAAACAGGAGAAAGAGATGATATGATAGAGGTTTATAAACTTCTGAATAGATGTTATAGGATATCACCTGATGAAATTTTTCATTATATGGAAGGTGCTGAGAGAACATGGAAGGAATCTATGGAAATTAAGTTTGTATAGTTACAAAAGGGGATAACAGCTAGATTTTTCTCTGACAGCAGTTAGTGTGTGTGGAACAATTTGCCTGTTGAGTGGTGAGTGTATCTAGCATGAATGAGTTTAAGAGAAGGTATGATAGCTGGTATTGGTGATGTATATCCTCCCTGAGACTGTCTTGAGGACTCAGATAATAATAAATGTTATTAATGAATTCATCTATGCAGCTGTTAGTAGAGAAAAATATATCCACCTTTCTTAACCATTGTAAACTTTAAATAAAATTCCTAAGTTCTAAAAAATGTATTACATATAGTGCCCATTCCTAAAAATGTGTGCTGTATGTAATACATTTGCCTTTTGATTTTTTCATAATAACTAATAATTTTATGGCTATTAGAATAATATATAAATTCATATAAAAAAGCTAAGGACACTGAAACCAACAGCTGATCAGAAATTGACAATTTCTCTTTCACTATATTTTACATAACATTAAAAATTCATGTTATAAAATATCACAATTCAAGAAAATTATCCATGACAAATTTGGATTCCATATGAAAACGTGAGGAAAAAACTACCTAAAAGGATTACTTGGATGTCAAGAAGCACATTGAGAAGTAGGTATAAGGAAGCTCTTAAGCTATTATCCCTCTTTATAAGATTTTGATACTACTGACTGCATCTGAACTATTGTGTAAATCTGGTTGCCTGTGTTTCTTGGGGATGTTAAATTAACGGAGAGGTTGGTCAGTATGGATTACTACGTGGTTAGCATGCTTGCCCTCCAACCAACAGGCTGCAAATTTAAATATCATTATGGTATGGATGTTTGTAAATAAGGTGAGATGAAGTTTACTGCCCACTGTAATACCACTACACTACTTATTGAAGTCCTGAAGTGGATTGAAAAAAAATTTTCATGTTTGGTTTCCAGATTATGTAAAAAAAATTAATTAAAATAAGTTATAAAAAAATTTCTGAACCCACTCACAGTACTAATGTATTATAAGTTGACAAACTTTCATGGGTGGGAGTCACATGAAAAATTAGGATTCAGAAGTGAGTAATCAAAATGGCAACTGGATTGTAGATTACAAAGTTTAGTGGATAGAACAGAAAAGAGAGAATCACAAGTTAAAGAGATTTTACAAAATAGATTCTAAAGAAATTTTGAAATACATGGAAAATTTCTATAGCATCTACTTCAGAATCATTGTTCTCTCCTGTCTAATATCTGGATTAGAGGAAACAAGATGTCACCCTGGAAATGTGTAAGAATATTGCTAGCAGCGTCAGGGTGAAAGGGTGTTTTTTTTTCCCCTTGAAGAGTAGTATATAAGTGAATGAGTTGCCAGAAGCAGTCACGAGTGCATTGTTGATGAATGACTAAGGAGAGAAAAATATGACAGATACTGTGTGAATAATGGTCAGCATAACCTCCTACAATGAGTCTTCAAACTCCATGAAAAGGTCATTGTATAACAATAACATTGTGTTTTTATCCTTTGTCTAACACTTTGGAAATGTCACTTGCTTCTACAGCAATGGGCATCTCTACGAAAAACCCCATTATAGGTTCAATTCTGATCACCAACTAAAAGGAATCTGAAAACAAACAACAAATCAACACCACTGGAGTTAAAGATCGGTACTATCAACATAAGAAGCCTGAATGGCAAAGAAATATTGTGTTTTTATCCTTTGTCTAACACTTTGGAAATGGCACTTGCTTCTACAGCAATGGGCATCTCTAAGAAAAACCCCATTATAGGTTCAATTCTGATCACCAACTAAAAGGAATCTGAAAACAAACAACAAATCAACACCACTGGAGTTAAAGATCGGTACTATCAACATAAGAAGCCTGAATAGCAAAGGAATGGAGCTAACTGAGGAATTAGATAAGTACCAGATCGACATAATAGGGGTGACTGAAACAAAAAAGACAAAAACTGGTGAGATCTTTCTGAGCAATAAATACAAAATGTTATATTCAGGAAATGACAATCAAGGAAAAGAAGGAGTAGCCATAGTATTCAACACAAAATACGAGGCTATTCTTCTTGAATGGCAGTCAGTCTCAAGTAGAGTAATGTGGGCAAATATCAGAATGGGAAACTGGACAATGAGACTTATTTGTGCCTATGGTCCCACAGAAGGCTCTACTAAGGTAGAAGTAGGGGAATTTTTTGATGCTTTAGAAAAAGCAACTGATACGATGAAAAAGGAAAAGTTGGTCCTTGTTGGGGATTTAAATAGCAGAGTAGGAAATAATTGTCAGACATGCAAAAATATATTGGGAAAATTTGGGGAAAAGAGCAAAGCTAATAATAATGGCAAATATTTGTTGGATTTCTGCTCAGGACATGGACTGGTTATTACTAACACCATATTCCAACATAAAAATGTGCACAAATTCACAAGGAGAGAAGAGGCAAGAAATATATAAAGTCTCATTGACTGTTATTGTTGATACTGATGTTTTCTCCCGGGTGCAAGACACCAGAGTGTACAGAGGATTTGAAATTGGAAGTGATCACTATTTAGTCTTGAGCAGGATAAAACTGAATTTCATATTGAAAAGAAGAACATGTAAGAATGTTTTAAAGCGAATAAAAGTTGAGCAGCTCTCAGATGTGAATTGTAGACTAAAATACACAAACATTATTGAAGAAAAAATGAAAGAGTTTGAGAACAGGAACCAAACCTCGGAGATTCAATGGCAAGCCTTGAAGAAAACCCTAATGGATTCAGCCAGAGAGAGACATGTGGTGAGATTGTCTGCAAGGATAGAAAAATCAGAACTCGATGGTGGACACAGGAAGTTAAAGAGGCAGCGAAGGAAAAGAAGAAAGCTTATAAAAAGCATATAAAAAGTTCCTGGCAAATAAGTCAGCTTTTACTCTTAGAGAATACAGAGACAAATGTAAGAAAGCGAAACACTGTGTAAAACTAGCTAAACAAAAGTCATGGGAGGAATTTGGCAAGAACATAGAAAATAAATATCAAGAAGGTGGCAAAATGTTCTGGAGGTTGTTGAAGAAGCTTAGAAATGGAGGAAACAGTGCTGTAAAAGGAGTTAGAGATGATAAAGGTGACATGAAAATGAGAGAAAACGATATCCTTGAAGTATGGAGTAATTACTTTAAAAAACTGCTAAACGAAACAAGCAGTGATGACAGCACAGTGGTAAAAAACACTGACCAGGCAGCCAGTCAGGAGTACATATCCGTACTTGAAGTAGAAAAAGTCATTAAAGGCTTGAAATGTGGAAAGGCAGCAGGAACAGATGATATTTGACCAGAAATGCAGAAGTATGGTGGTATAAAAGTCTTGCAGTGGCTGCACTGCATAGTTCAGAAAGCTTGGACACAGGGACGAATTCCCGATAATTGGAGTAGAGTTCTAATTGTAACCATATATAAAAATGGAAATAAAACTGAATGTCAGAATTACAGAGGTATATCCCTATTGAGTGTTCCTGGTAAGATATATGCAAGTATACTTGAGAAACCGTTGAGATGAATTGTAAAAGAAAAGCTTGGTGAAGAACAAGCTGGATTCAGGTCAAATAGAGGCTGTCAGGATCAGATCTTCACTTTACGACAAATAGTGGAGAAATCATGGGAATATAACAAAGATAAGTTTTGTAGATTTGGAAAAGGAATGTGACAAAGTGCTAAGAGAGAAGCTATTCAATATGCTACAGTTATTTGGTATCAATGGGGCATTACATCAAGCAATACTTAGTCTTTATTTGAGTTGTAAGTCAGCAGTTTGAATTGAAGTACAGGAAGATGGTATAATGTTAAATCTGGTGTGAGACATGGATGTACATTATCCCCTCTGTTATTCATTATCTATATGGATCACATTATGAAGGAAAGTGATATTAAACATATCAAAATTGGAGACGTTAATGTCAGCTCTTTGCTTTATGCAGACGATGTTATACTTCTAAATAAATCCGGTACAAGTCTGCAAGATTCTCTGAATTGAATAACTGTTGTAATAGATATGGTATGAAGGTCAGCAATAAAAAGACAAAGACAATGAAAATAGGCAGAATCATTGAAAATGTCAACTGTGTTGTGAATGGAGAACCTGTGGAACAAGTAAAACATTTCAGCTACTTAGGCACCATTTTTAGTGAAGATGGTAAATTAAATATAGAAATAGACAACAGAATCAAAAATGCTGGTATGATAGGAAGTCAATTGAATAAATTCATATGGAATAAGAGAGAAATTAGTCGGAACACTAAATTGGCTTTATACAAGACAGTGTTCAAACCAGTTTTAACTTTTGGATCTGAGAGCTGGGTCAGAAGTAAAACACTTGACCAAAGACTAGAGACTGCAGATATGAGAGTCCTGAGAAAGATCAGAGGCGTGAACAGATGGCATCAATGGCAATATCATATTAAAAATGAGGATATTAGGAAAGAACTTGACATTGTCAGCATCCAGGAGTGCATTAGCAGAGCTAATCTAAGGTGGTATGGTCACTTAAACAAAATGGACGAGGAAAGATTAGCAAAACAGTGTTCTCTGTCCAGGTTGGCAGGAAAACGACCCAGAGGAAGACCAAGATATAGGTGGATCGATATGGTACAAAGTGCCTTAGATGATAGAAATATAAGATCTGATAATGTCGGAGTCTTGACAAGTAACAGACTGATTTGGAGGAAAATTATAGATAGGAAGTTAGAAATTGTGTAAATTTTTTCATGTAGTTCTATCATATCCTGTACACCCCTTGAGGGTACATGGTAGGAATTTGATGATGATGATGAAGATGAACTAAAAGGAATTTTTTCTAGACTTTTCTTCAGCCAGTTCCTGAGTTGGTCCATCACTGGCATGGGCAAGTAAGACTTTTTTCCAGGAAACTTGGATTTAGCACACATCTCAGAAAAATTGTAGAACTTATACAACTACAGACAATAATACGAGTGTTAGAACTTATACAACTACAGAGAATAATACGAGTGTTAGAACTTATACAACTGCAGACAATAATACGAGTGTTAGGGTTTAGGGCAATGAGATAGCAACAGTCGTTAATATACTCTCTCTCTTTTTTCCTCCCCTCCCCTGAAGACTTTCATTCATTGATAGTATGAGCTCACTATTGGTGAGCCTGAAGGAAAGAGACTAGCTACCTACTGTCTGCAAAAGTTAGTAATGGCTGAAGCAGCTCTGCCCACTTCCTTAGAGAAATAAGTGCTAGAGCAGCGCTTCCCAAACTGTGGGCCGTGAAAAATGAAAACAAATTTAAAATGTTTTAAAGACTAAGGAGTTTTTTAATCTTAAAAGAAACGTATTTAATTTTTATTATTTATTATTTTTTTTTTATATTTTAATTGAAAAATCACACATTGGTGTTGGTTCACAAATATTTCTTCTTGCATATTTCGACGTTAAAGAATATTAGTAAATATATGCTTATTCATATGAGTTTCATTTCAAAGGTATTCATAAGACGCACAAAAAAAAAAAGCTCACAAACACAAAATCTTGAATATAAATTGTATTGAATATAAATACAATAAATATTATAATAATATATCTATATTACGATTTTTTTTTTCGATGGGGGTCATGAAATATTTTAATTTTCCAAAAGGGGCCTTGGCATGCATAAGTTTGGGAAGCACTGTGCTAGAAGATTTATTTATTTTTGTCCTTTACCCAAGCATGAACAAAGAGGGAGTCTGCATGTGAAGTACCATGATTAAGTGAATGTACAAGGAACAGTTGACCTCAAGTTACAAAGAAATAGATTGAAGATGAAAACAAAATTTTATACTTTGCCCAGGAGTCTGAATTTCATATTGAAAAGAATAACATGTAAGAAAGTTTTAAAGCGAATAAAAGTTGAACAGCTCTCAGATGTGAACTGTAGACTAAAATACAGAAAGATTATTGAAAAGAAAATGAAAGAGTTTGAGAACAGGAATCAAACCTTGGAGATTCAGTGGCAAACTCTGAAGAACATTGATTGATTCTGCCAGAGAGGCATGTGGTGAGGTTATATGCAAGGATAAAAAAAATCAGAACTCCCTGGTGGACACAGGAAGTTAAAGAGGCAGTGAAGGAAAAGAGGAAAGCATATCAAAAGTTCCTGGCAAATAAGTCAGCTTTTACTCTTACAGAATACAGAGACAAATGTAAGAAAGCTAAACAGTATGTAAAACTAGCTAAACAAAAGTCATGGGAGGACTTTGGCAAGAATATAGAAAATAAATATCAAGAAGGTGGCAAAATATTCTGGAGGTTGTTGAAGAAGCTTAGGAATGGAGGAAAGAGTGCAGGAGTTAGAGATGATAAAGGTGACATGAAAACAGGAGAAAAAGATATCCTTTAAGTATGGAGTAATTACTTTGAAAAACTGCTAAATGAAACAAGCAGTGATGACAGCACAGTGATAAAAAACACTGACCAGGCATGCAGTCAGGAATACATATCCATACTTGAAGTAGAAAAAGCCATCAAAGGCTTGAAATGTGGAAAGGCAGCAGGAGTAGATGATATTCGACCAGAAATGCTGAAGTATGGTGGTATAAAAGTCTTACAGTGGCTGCACTGCATAGTTCAGAAAGCCTGGACAGAGGAACGAATTCCCGATGATTGGAGTAGAGCTCTCATAGTACCCATATATAAAAAGGGAAATAAAACTGAATGTGAGAATTACAGAGGTATTTCCCTACTGAGTGTTCCTGGCAAGATCTATGCAAGTATACTTAAGAAATGGTTGAGAAGAATTGTGGAAGAAAAGCTTGGTGAAGAACAAGCTGGATTCAGGCCAAATAGAGGCTGTCAGGATCAGATCTTCACTTTACGACAAATAGTCGAGAAAGCATGGGAATATAACAAAGATCTGTATTTAAGTTTTGTCGATTTGGAAAAGGCATATGACAAGGTGCCAAGAGAGAAGCTATTCAATACGCTCCAGTTATATGGTGTCAATGGGGCATTATATCAAGCAATACTTAGTCTTTATTTGAGTTGTAAGTCAGCAGTTAGAATTGAGGGAAGTACAGGAAGATGGTTTAATGTTAAATCTGGTGTGAGACAAGGATGTACATTATCCCCTCTGTTATTCATTATCTATATGGATCACATTATGAAGGAAAGTGGTATTAAACATGATATCAAAATTGGAGATGTTAATGTCAGCTCTTTGCTTTATGCGGATGATGTTATACTTCTAAATAAATCCGCTACAAGTCTGCAAGATTATCTGACTAAATTGAATAGCTGTTGTAATAGATATGGTATGAAGGTCAGCAATAAAAAGACAAAGACAATGAAAATAGGCAGAATCATTGAAAATATCAACTGTGTTGTGAATGGAGAACCTGTGGAACAAGTAAAACATTTCAGCTACTTAGGCACGATTTTTACTGAAGATGGTAAATTAAATATAGAAATAGACAACAGAATCAGCAAAGATGGTATGGTTGGAAGTCAATTGAATAAATTCATATGGAATAAGAGAGAAATTAGTCGGAACACTAAATTAGCTGTATACAAGACAGTGTTCAAACCAGTTTTAACTTATGGATCTGAGAGCTGGGTCAGAAGTAAAACACTTGACCAAAGACTAGAGACCACAGATATGAGAGTCCTGAGAAAGATTAGAGGCGTGAACAGATGGCATCAATGGCAATATCATATTAAAAATGAGGATATTAGGAAAGAACTTGACATTGTCAGCATCCAGGAATGCATTAGCAGAGCTAATCTCAGGTGGTATTGTCACTTAAATAGAATGGGAGAGGAAAGATTATCAAAACAAGTGTTCTCTGCCAGGTTGGCAGCAAAACGACCCAGAGGAAGACCAAGATATAGGTGGATTGATACGGTACGAAGTGCCTTAGACGATAGAAATATAAGATCTGATAATGTTGGAGTCTTGACAACAGACTGATTTGGAGGAAAATTGTAGATAGGAAGTTAGTAATGATGTAATTTTTTCATGTAGTACTGTCATATCCTGTACACCCCTTGAGGGTACATGGCAGGAATTTGATGATGATGATGCCCAGGAGTCAAAAAAGAGAAGTTTGCTTGTGAAATATCATGACTAGGCTAGGTTATTTGTACAATGAACAGTTGACTTCATGTAAAAAAGAAGTTGATTCAATAAGAGAAAATTGCTATAATGTTATTTTTATAAAATTCAAATAAATTTTATATGAAGGATTTTTTTTTTAACATTGGTCACAGGGACTGCAAAAACTTCATTAGAAAAATTATTAACACTATACTTTTTAAAATCAAATTTCAGTATTATTAAAGTTCTTCCATTTTCAAACTCTCAATAATCAGTGCATTATCTCTGTGTACTATATTATTGTTTCAGTAACTTCCATATTTCGACTGCTACATTGTCATGCCGTGCAACTAGTTCTCATAGTGTTCCAAATTGTCTATAATAGTTATTACTTCATTAATTAACACGTTCATGTCATAATAATCATAGCTCTTTTGCCATCACCCTTACTATCTGATGGAGCGAGAGAAAACAGTGTCTTGCAAAAATTTCATGCTTGTGTTTTGGTGGACACACACACTACATATCCAAATGTTTTTTTTTTTTTAATTGTAACCAAATCTGCATTGGGGGGGGGGGGGGGAGAACAATGTGTTTGTTTTAAAATATATTAGAAAACTATTTTTATTTATTTATTTTTTTTTTTTTATCCCATGGTATTATTACACCAGATCAAGTTCACGTATTTTATACAGCACCTTTTCTGGGTTGTTATAGAGTTCACATTTGGAAATATTCATACAGTTTAGCAAATGCATTGGTGATGCTTCCTTGATGTTACAGATTTTGCAGGTGGGGAAGACTTTTATGCCATTGCTAAACTTGATTGGTCTTGTGTGGGCGGCCTTGAGGCGAGAGATCATGGTAGTGGCACTGCGATTAAACTTGGAGTTGATGGTAGCTCCTGGATTTTCTGCTGAGTACCAGTGCCGAGTCATGTCCTGAAGAATCATTCTTTTTATGTTTTCTTTTTGGGTGGTTTTAAAAAGATCGAAATCTGTGGTATCACTTGATGTTGCGGCCATTTTTGCTACTTCATCTGCAGTTTCGTTTCCCTTTAACGGGATGGGATCCATTGGAAGATTATTTCAGAATCCCTATATAGTTTGTTTATGTTTTTTGCTACGTCTCTAAGTATTTCTTGATGGCTAGTGTAGCAGTTCTTAATAGCTTGAAGGAATCTGTGAAAAATATAAACTCCTTTGGGTTTTGTTTGTCCAAATATTGCAGCGCTGTGTTAATGACTATTAATTCTGCATGGTATGAGTTGCAGCCAATACTGTTAGTTGTTTTTAGTTCTATATTATGAGAGCCATAGATGAGTACGCCACTCCCAGAATTTCCATTTGGATTTTTGGAGCCATCTGTGTAGATCTTTATTGAGTCAGGTCCATATTCCATTATTTTTGAAAGGGCTAATGATCTCAAGATTTCAGGGTTTTCTAGGCTTTTTTCCTCATTTCTCTATTTCAGAGTTGATAACTGTATTTTTCCTGTCTTGATTTGGAGGAAATGCTGGGTAGTCGGCTATTTTATTTAGACAATCCAAGGGAATTTTATTTTCTATGATTTCATGCATTGTTGATTTTTTCTTTATTCTGTTTGTTGGTTTCCAGTTTTTAAAAAGGTCACTTGTTCTATGATGTGCAAGGTTGGTTCTTTTTTCTACAAATTTGGTAAGATTTTCTTGCCACCTAATTTTTAAAGGAACAAGGTTGGATTCGAATTCTGCTATTTTTCCAGGAGTTGTATTCCTTAGTCCACATATGATTTTAGCTGCATTTTTCTGAATTTTTATAAGCTTGTCTAAAAGGGTTTGTGATGTTTGCATCCAGATAGGCAAAGCATATTCCATTATGGGATGGATAATAAAGATATATGTGACTTTTAAGGTTTTAGCATCGACTCCCCACTCTTTACCTGAGATACTTTTCATGATATTTAGTCTTCTTTTTGCTCTGACTGCAACATTGTTGATATGTTTATTGAAGTTTAGCGATGGATCCAGAATAACTCCAAGGTATTTGGGATTTTCATTAAATGTAATTAGTTGACTGTTTAGTTTAATCTTTGGTTTCCACTTTCTGAGGTGGTTATTAATAGTAAAAACACAGATTTCTGATTTAGTAGGGTTAGAATATAATAATGAAGGAGAATGCTATATTTGAATTACTCAAAGGTGTAAATATGTGAACCATCATTAATAAGTCACGTGAGAATGAGAAATGTAAAGGAAAGAACAAGTGTGAGTAGAAATACTCTCATTACTAGCACACAAATGATTAACAATTTTAACATTTATGATATCATGTGTGAATGTATGATGTGTAGATATTGCACATGATGACATAATTTAAAAAATTTCTAGGAGAGGGAAAGAGATTTGTTTGCAAAGTATAAATAACTCACCAATAATAAACAGCTGTTGTATACATTTGGTAGTCCATTAAATAACTATATGCAGGGGCTAATGCAATGAACTAATAATGCTGATCAGGTGATTCATTTCGGCATGATAGGAATACATGTGGATTGCTGGAGCAGAAAATCAGCAAATTTGTTGTGCTTTTGTGTATTTATTTTTCTGTTTTATTTATATTTTGCTTCATTCTTAGATAATTCTTTTATTCTAAGAGGACTCCATTCTCATCTTCTTTTTATTGAGGATCAGTATACATGTTACACAGTAATAGGATACATAATATCCGATGATTAATGGAATTATCCACACTTTCACAAATCCTACATTCATTACTTTTTCGTCGGCAGCTCTTCTGGCTTATCAATAATAGATAATAGTTACTGAAATATGAAGTTTTGGAGTGCATGTGACTTTCACACCAAAGTTAAAAAAAAAAAAAAATTCTTCCCACATAAAATTTATACTCACTTGTGTTGGTATTCTGTTGTAGATCAACTACTTCTTTAATACATAGTAATGTTCATTTTTATTTGGGAATAGATACATTTTTATTAAGTCTGTTGTTTCCAAGACTGGGATAAAAATGTTCCTATATTGTGAAAACATTCCAACATCAACAGACACCATACTGCAGAAACAAGAAAAACAAGTGGCTTTGTTTATCACTAAATACAATACAGAGACATTTACAGTCTGTATTATATTTAGCAACAATTAGAGACAACTGGAATGACACTCATAATGGAAAAAGGCTATAATACATGCATGCAAGCAACACAAATTTATTGTAGCACTAAACATAACAGCTTACTAAACACATTTGTCCTAACATTCTCTTTCAAATTTCAGTTCCAGTAAAGCATACAATTTATGTAAAGCAAAGAGATCAATATGAGAATATACAGTCATACCCCGACTTACGCGAATCTGGAGTTACGCAGTTTCTTATATGTACGTATTCCCGTCCTGCTTCACGCCTCACCACTAGTCTTATCTTTCAGGCGCCAGCCACATTCGCCAGCGTTGCACATGCTGTGAACAAGCACTGACGTGTTTCGCGTGGTCTCCATTCATACACGATTTTTATAGTCTACAAACCTTGCGATTGTTTAATGTTATGTTCTTGATAAAAAATTTATCACATAAAAAATAATGTCATCCAAAAGAAGCAAGTCCGATTCTTCTACTGCTAGCAAGAAAAGAAAAACATTGACTTTGGAAACAAAACTCAACATTATTAAGGATTTTGAAGTCAGAATGAAAATTTGTGAGCTAGCAAAGAAGTTCAATCTACAGGAATCCATAGTAAGAACAATCATAAAAGAAAGGTTTACAGATTTTGGAGGACATAGATTCTAACGAGGAACGAATTGCAGCCATAAGGCAAGGAATAAAAAAATCATTAGCTTGCTATGAAGAAATTTTGCGTGACAAGAAAAAGACATTATGCCGTCAGACGAATCTATTAGATTTTATGAAACCATCGACATCGAAATAACTTTCTTTTTTTTTTTATGTATGAAAAACTACAATCATGATATTTCTTAAAATATATAGGTGTTTTTCTTTCTTTGTAAACCTTTGGTCCCAATTGTATGTTTGTATATATAAATTACATGCAAAATTATACCCCCAGTTATGCGAATTCAACTCATGCGCTTTATGTTGGTCCCACCTACCACGTAACTTCGAGGTTTTACTGTATATGTAACTTGAAATCAGTTTGAATTGCATTTGAGATATTTGGAACATGAAGATACTTCACAAATGTTAATTTTACAAATAAAATTCTGCTGAAAAAGTTGAAGCTGGCATGTCCTTTGTGAAAACATGACCACTCGATGCCAAAAACATGTATGCTAAAGTTAGTTCCTGTCAGCGGTTTACACATGTGCAGACATTACCCAGTGCAAATGTGTTAAGTGCCATCTCTAAATTGGAAAAAAAAAAGAAAAAAAATAGAATGATGCTATATCTGTTCATAAGACAAGTTTCAGCAGAGACTTCTTCCATGTTATTGAAAATTCTCAATTTAAAAAGATTTCTGCACATATAAGAGAAGCTATTACTATCATGAAAGAAATGAGATATGAGCTGACTCATCTTTGCAGCATGATACAGCTTTCCTTTTAATTAATATTAACTGCATAATACAGGGTATAATTAATGTGATTTCTTCTCACCCTTCAGAATTACATATATTCTTTTATTCTACTTTCCTACAAAATCCCTTCAAAGTTTGGCCACACTGATTTCAAGTCATAGCAGGGCTAATATGATGCAGAGCATACAGATTCAGATTTAATCTAAATGAAAGGCAAAAACCTATGAGAGAATGTTGGCAACAGATCCAATATATGATATCACAAAAACCCAAAAGCAGCATAATCTAAACAGTTAAAGAGAGTCAACTAAGGAAAATTTAGTCCAAAATTTCATCTAGCAATGCTCATCTGTTTTACTATTTAAGCATAAAAGGCTTTGACTTAAAAATATCATAACAGGAGTAAATCTTATGAATTGCACTTACTTGCTAAAAGTTTCCGATGCAGCTCCAAAAATGGCAACCTCCTTAACACCAACAGATAACTGCAATGTAAAAAAAATCACACAATTATAAAAAGTGTCAATCCACAATCATAAGCATCCAGATATGCATAAAAATAACATAAAAATATATCCTTTTGGCTCAAGTTTCCAAATGATATAATTAATATAGCTGACTATGTAATCAGATAAGGCCAGATTTTGTACATTAATACTTTCCCTCAAACTGCTTAAAGGATAACATTTTAGATATCCAAATCTAATGTTAGTTTTAGCTAAGTTTGTGAAAAGTTTGTGGCAGACATAAGAAAAATCATGAGACTCAAATTATAAATGAATTCATATGAATTCTATAAAATTTGCTTCCAGTAATCTTAAATTGATTTTCTACGCTACTAATAATTAAAATACACTTTCTTTCTTTATGAACTTATTCACTGTTATCTTTAGGTAATATTAATATATGAACAAAATACAAAGGGTTTGCTTAAGGATCAAAACTAAATAACTGGGAGGAGACATCTTCATAGCCTTAAGGAATGCAGACAACAAAACAAGGCTTCTGACCTAATATCTAATCCTCAACTTCTCATGGTAAACACCATTAGTAGGTATCTATCTGGACACTGAAAAATTGAGGAAGGGCTTGCAATTTGGGATTTAGCCAACAAATTTGTATTTATTATTGGCTTTAAACCAAAAAAAACCATGATGATACAACAAGATGAAATCATGCTGGCTGGGACATTACCTGGTTAAAGCCCTCACCCACTGTTTTTGTAAGGGAACCATAGTGAAGCGAAACTCAGTTATTGGAACAAACTCCAACCCAACATCAGCAGCATAATTCAAGACGGGCACCATTAATGTAAGTAGTGTTAACAGTAAAGAAGCGAAACTGGTAAAAAAATTAGAAAAAGAGGACCATGGCATAATTGGTGTTAGCAAAACAAAGAAAGCAAAAACAGATGAAATTCTATTAAATATCAAATACAAAATCATATATTCAGAGAATGGTGATCTGAAAAAGGAAAGAGTAGCTGTGGTGTTCAACACTGAACACAAAGATAATTTTCTTAAATGTCATAGTAGATTCAAGTAGTGATGTGGACAAACATAAGAATGGGGTAAATGGGCAAATCCACCTAGCTATCGAATACTGTTCTCACATTTGGAGTAGGGCTCCTAAAAGCTCCATCAAAATGCTTGACTCAATACAGAGGAGAACAATTAGACTGATAAATGAGCCATCTCTTACCAACTCACTCCACTCACTTTCACATAGACACTTAGTCTCTGCAATTTGTCATCATCAAATTCCTACCATGTACCCTCAAGGGGTGTACAGGATATGATAGTACTACATGAAAAAAATTACATCATTACTAACTTCCTATCTACAATTTAACTCCAAATCAGTCTGTTACTTGTCAAGACTCCAACATTATCAGATCTTATATTTCTATCGTCTAAGGCACTTTGTACCGTATCAATCCACCTATATCTTGGTCTTCCTATGGGTCGTTTTGCTGCCAACCTGGCAGAGAACACTTGTTTTGCTAATCTTTCTTCACCCATTCTGTTTAGGTGACCATACCACCTGAGATTAGCTCTGCTAACGCATTCCTGGATGCTACAATGTCAAGTTCTTTCCTAATATTCTCGTTTTTAATATGATATTGCCATTGATGCCATCTGTTCACGCCTATAATCTTTCTCAGGACTCTAATATCTGCGGTCTCTAGTCTTTGGTCGAATGTTTTATTTCTGACCCAGCTCTCAGATCCATAAGTTAAAACTGGTTTGAACACTGTCTTGTATACAGCTAATTTAGTGTTCCAACTAATTTCTCTCTTATTCCATATGAATTTATTCAATTGACTTCCCACCATACCAGCTTTGCTGATTCTGTTGTCTATTTCTATATTTAATTTACCATTTTCACTAAAAATCGTGCCTAAGTAGGTGAAATGTTTTACTTGTTCCACAGGTTCTCCATTCACAACACAGTTGACATTTTCAATGATTATGCCTATTTTCATTGTCTTTGTCTTTTTATTGCTGACCTTCATACCATATCTATTACAACAGTTATTCAATTTAGTCAGAGAATCTTGCAGACTTGTAGCGGATTTATTTAGAAGTATAACATCATCTGCATAAAGCAAAGAGCTGACATTAACATCTCCAATTTTGATATCATGTTTAATACCACTTTCCTTCATAATGTGATCCATATAGATAATGAATAACAGAGGGGATAATGTACATCCTTGTCTCACACCAGATTTAACATTAAACCATCTTCCTGTACTTCCTTCAATTCTAACTGCTGACTTACAACTCAAATAAAGACCAAGTATTGCTTGATATAATGCCCCATTGACACCATATTTTATAAATATTTCCATGGAAAATGCTCATCTGAAACAGCATCAATAATTCCCCTGCTCTGTACTAAGCCCAGTGGAACATGTACAGCTGCTGACCAACATCCTTTCATAGTACACCTTGAAATCCACAGAACAAGTTTCTTTTCCACCTTCTTCATCCCTGCTACTGCTGTACTGTAGATACAATATACAGGCTTTTAAATCGAAATCAATTAGACTGATAAAAAATGTCAACAAGTTTCTTCTATCCCAACCCACAACCATATACAGTACTAAAATACTATAGGCTGATCAGCCAACTGCTCGTATATGGACCCAACATTTAAAAAAATGACAATGAGAACTTATTTGTGCCTATAGTCCAACAGAAGATTCTACTAAGGAAGAAGTGGAGAAATTTTTCAAGTCATTAGAGAAAGCAGCTGCCAAAGAAAACAGACTGGTTCTTGGAGATCTAAACAGCAGAGAAAGAAAGAAATACTAAGCATACAGAACTGTTTTGAGAAAATTTGGAGAAAGGAGCAAAGCTAAGCTAATAATAATGGTACTGTTATGTCGTTACTTTTTCTGTTTACTTTTTGTTATTTCTCTATCCTCATCCCTGTCATACCTACCAAGCTTGAAATCTCTAACCTATCTCTCTGGGTCCGCTTTTCCTTTCGGAACTCTGACAAAATTTGTTTGATATAGCTGCGCCAGCCAGAGTCCTAGTACAGAAGAATTCTTGTACAAAGAAACCTTCCCAGAGTTCAAGTATTACCTACTTGTTAAAGTATTAAGTGCCTATAGAAATTTCAACATTGCAGTCATGGCCTAAAACTTTCTAAACTTTCTTTAATTTCCCCTTATTCACAGGTTCGAACTTTAGCGAGTGGTAAAATCAGTCTCATGCTCAGACAAACTCAGGCTTACATAAAAAAAAAAAACACGTTTATTAAATATCAAATTGCATACAAATGAACTTCCACACATCAAAGGTATGTCATATCAAAATTCTAATTCACTAGCTAAGCAATAAGGAACATTCTAATTATCAAATACTCTAAGATGAAAAGCCAACTGGCTATTTTTTTCTGGCGAAGTTTTTATCCCCGAAGTTTTATGGCGTATTTTTATCCCCTTAATTTTATCAGATACTCTATTTACATCTCTAGGTTAAATAAGTACACATTCATCATAATACACTAGTTCAAAATTCTAAGTAAAGCTCGCTAACAAAGATCAATTCACATTCAACTGAGTGATGCATACTCTCAGGCTTTCAGACTACTAGTCCAATATGATTAACAGGTTACTGAGCACAAAAGTCACTTAAAAGTTCTCTGTCCTTTCAATTAGAAATTTGTTTTTCTCTCTTTGCTCCAATACTAATTGTTACATGAATAAGGAAATTTCTGTACATTACCAGTGTCCTGAGAGGATATCACGCTTCTTTCGTCTGTCCTTTGTAGTCATATGTCTTTCTGCTTTATCGAGTCACATCCACGTGGAGGTTACGCTGATCGACACAAATCGCCATTCCTTGCACTTTGCCAGACAAATATTCGTCTACCGGATTGCTATCATCATCTCGACCGTCCTTCAGAAGGGAAACTTTTCTGCTGTCTCACATCGGTAAACTCTTACCGATGGCTCTAGTTGATATCTGCCATCAGCTCACGTATAGCATGCCCGATTCCTTCAGCTAGCAACCAGGAAGGAGATTACTTCCGGCACTGTCAATCGGTCAGCACTCTGCTTGTTCACACGAGAAACAGGAACAAAAAAAAAAAACTGGGCTCAAAATCCACATGAACTTGCCTTTTATTCTTCTCCGTAGTGCCCTCTTTTCATATCGGAGGATCTCTCATTGCGTTCTCCTATTCGCCCCTAGGTGATTGCGTCACACTTCTGCTCCTTGAAGAGCGCTCTTTTCGTCGAACGCGAGTTTAGCTCGCCTTCCACAAATGCTTTCGCTTCAGGCGTTACATCATCGTAGGCAGCTAGCTAGCAACCTTTGGATCTTTGTTTGCACTTAGACAGACATTCTTACACAGAGTATAATTTTGACATAAATAACTTTAAACAATATAATTCTAATTAGACATACAATTTTTTTCCTCTACTTCATTCTAAGGTAATTCTAACAGGTTTTCTTTTATATTTTGCTTTCTTAACTAATAGTACAAGTATTTCTAGCTCAGAATTGTGTTTCTTATTAAATCTTGAATGAATGATTCTTTTGTTGAAAGATGCACAGAAATTTACATGGAGAGATAAAACAAAAAATAAAGTCTCATTGACTATGTTAATGGTGATAGCAATATCTTTGTGCTGGTCCAGGAAACACAGGGATTTGAAATATGAAATGATCATTTAATTTTGAGCAGGATAAAACTGAATATTATTATTATCAACATGCCTCCAAGTCAAGAGACTCACTCACCCCTGCCTTATATAGCTTCCAGGGATGACCACTCATTCTCCCCATCTTGAGATATTCTATGAAAAATCTTATCCACGTCAATCCGGTAATTATCCCTTACCAACTTAAATGTCTCGATCATGTCTCCCTCTTGTCTTTCTATCTACTAGGCTCTGTAATTTGCATTCTCTCAATCTGTTCTCATATTCCACATTACAAAGACCAGAAACCAACTTAGTCAATCATCTCTGAACCCTCTCCAACAACTCATCATCCTTTTGAAAGCAAGGTGATCAAATCTGTGCACAGTAATCCATATGCAGCCTGATCAAAATCTTGTACAATTGAATCATAACATCTTACTTCTACATGTTGGTGTTCTCCACATTATTCCCATAATCCACTGAGTTGTCCTCATAATTTTAGCAAAATGTCCATGAAGTCCCTATCCACCATCATCCCCAGATCTTTCATCTCCTGCACCTCTTCTAAAATATCCCTACCAATCCTATACTTTGCATCCCATCTTTGCTTTCCAAATTTTAAAACCTTACACTTATCACAGAAAGAAAAGTGCTTACAAAAGCTTAGTAAAGCAATTTTCAGAGGTGAACTGTAGACTCATATTAATGAAGAAAAATTGCAAGTTGGAAAACAAAAGCCTTAGAGGCTTAGTATTACTCTCAAAAAAAAAATCATTTATTCAGTCAGAAGAGACATGCAATGAAGTTACAAGGACAAAAAAAAATCAAAGCTCCATTATTAAAATAAAGAGCCAAAAAAATGATGATGGATCAATATACACTTTGCTTATATAATCAAAGTGCAATGGTGGATTGAGGAAGTTAAAGAAGTCATGGGAAAAAAAAGCTTATCACAACTTGCTAGCAAGTTAGCATGAGTTCTGAGAGAATATAGAGGAAAAATGGAAGAAAGTGAAACAATGTAAAAGCAGCTACACAAAAAGTCTGGAGAAGAATTAGGTAAGAATACAGAAGATATTAGAAGGGTGGCAAATGTTCTGGAAGCTATTGTAAAAAAATTTGAAAACAGAGGAAAGAATACTGAGGAAAAAAAAAAGAAAAAACACTGTAAAAAAATAATCCAAGATGCTAAATGTGGAATGAAAATCAAAAATATACTATGTGTCTGGGGTTTACTTTGGAAGATTAGTAAATGATGCAAGCAGTGACATAACAGTGAAAGAAAATATTCAAGAGAAATGCAAGCAGAAGTAGATATCAATACTTGAAGAATACTTGAGGTAGAAATACCAATCAAAAATCTGAAATGTGAGAAGGTAATTGGAAAAGATAATATTGACCAGAAACATTCATATACGGAAGTATAAAACTTTTAGAGTGGCTTTACTACATATACAAGAGTTGTTTGAAAAGTTTGGTAAAAAAGTAAGTTCAAAAAAAGCACTTTTTTTCTTACTTTTTTTTTTCTTTTTTGTTGGACCATTTAAAAGAAGAACTGAAGAAAAACATCTTGGATGTTTTTCTTCAGTTCTTCTTCTTTTAAATGGTCCAACAATGACGCATAATAGACTCCTGTTATTATCTTACTCTTTTCCAAATAGTCTATCATGATAATTCCTTGGGAATCTCAAAAAAACAGTGGCCATCACCTTCCCAGCTGACAAAACGGTCTTTGCTTTTATCAGTGCTCTTTCACTGGGCATTGTCCACTGTTTTGACTGCTGCTTGGACTCAGGTGTGTAATGGTGGATCCAAGTTTCGTCTACAGTCACAAATCGATGCAAAAAATCCTGCAAATTGCAATTAAACATCACCAAACACTGTGCTGAAATGCCTTTTTGCATGCGTTTTTGATCAAGAGTCAACAATCGGGGCACCCATTGTGCACACAGCTTTTTCATGTGCAATTTTTTGTACAGGATATTATACACCCCATTCAGTTGGGATGCCTACAATCTAAGCAATCTCAAGCACTTTCACTGACCGGTCTTCCATAACGATACCACGCATTATGTCAATCATTTCTTTCGTAGTGACTGCAGTCGGACGGTCGGAGCACGCTTCATCTTCGATGGACTTACGACCACATTTAAACTCATTTATCCAAAAATAAATAGTCTTTAACGCTGGTGCAGTCCCTCCCATGAACTGCATCTAACTCGGCTTTGATCTGCATGGCCGTTCACTTCTTCAAATAAGTGTTTTATCACTGCACGAAACTCGTTTTTCTCCATTTTTATGAAAAATGTGAACACTGTCATTTTAAATGTTTGCCAAAAGAGAACTATGTGTCGCACATGGCTAAAATTTTGCCAGGGGTCATGAAAAAAATGATACGTGCCTACACTGGTATGAACGAACGAATTGTGTCACCGTCTATTGGAAATTTACCAAACTTTTCAAACAACCCTCGTAAGTCAGGACTGATTTTTCAAAATGTAAAATTCTGGATGACTGGAGTACAGCTCTCCTAGTATCTATCCCATCCATAAAATAGGAAAATAAAACTGAATGTCAGAATTACAGAAGAATTTCCCTACCGAGTGTTACAGATAACATTTATGCAAGCATACACGAGAAGAGGGGTTGGAAAAATTTTAGAAAATGAACTTGGAGAAGAACAAACTGGCTTTAAAAGGTTGTCAAGAATCAGATTTTCACTTTTAGACAAATCATTGAGAAATGATGGGAATGTACTAAGAATTCATATTTAAGTTTTGTAGATCTGGAAAAGGCATATGCAAGATTCCAAGAGAAAAGCTGTTCAAAAGACTTCAGTTATATGGTGTAAATGGAATATTATGTTGAGAAATACACGAACTACTTTTGAGTTGTAAAGTCAGCAGTTAGAAGTAAAGGGGGTACAAGAAAATGGTTTGATGTAAAATCAAGTGTGAGACAGGGAGTGCATACTATCTTCACTGCTATTCATTCATTAGGTCCAATATAAAAAAGTAGATATATATGATATTTGGTATGGCTCTACCAATGCATGGTAGAGCAATAAGCGGAAAAGATCACGTTGTCTGGTGATTTGAATTTGCAGGATTTTGTGCAGTGTAGTTTTAAATTTTGATTTATTGAAACTCGTAAAAGTTTTATTTGTCATCATTTAACATGCAAAACCCTGAAAAGAATATACTTGCATCCAAGTATGTGTTATATATATATATATATATATATATGGACAAATATAGAATACATTATTACAAAGAAAGGAAATTGTGAATAATTAAATGAAAGAATTCTTACCAGATTGTCTAATGCCAGTGATACTTTGTAAATATATAATAATTTTAAAAATAGATAATACAATGAATTGCTGTATGACTTACATTTAAATTAATGTGAACAAAAGGTCAAAATACAAGGGCACGTCAACAGAATAAAAGGTGCCCCAGGCGGTATCGGTTGCACACGGCACGTGGAGTGGTAAGCGGTCGAAACGAAATTAAATGCCACGAAGTGAGACCCACGTGGGGAGAGTTCTAAGCGACAGATGAACAACGAAGGTTACAGAGAATGCCGGTAGGAAGATGGTATAAAAGGGTTAGGAACCCCCCCCCCCCTCCGTGGGGAGCTTTTCTTTTTGGGTTTTTGCAGTAGTGAAGGTCTCTCCTCCGGAACATCTAGACGAAGGATCAGCGGGAAGCTCTGTTCGGACTCCCATTAGTAATAGTTGGAAATGTCACATATCAGTTGAAAAGGTTACGTACCACAAACCTTATGATGGAAGAAAATATCTCTATACTGATGACAGGCAATCCATGGAAAAAGCTCAGTGTCTCAGTAGCGAACTTCATGGAAACAGAATTTCCAGACGCCAACGAAGTCCCGGGAATAGGCTTGATATGCTAGAAACGTGTGGACCTACCAAAGATTAGAGAAATCCATGCCATAACACCGACTGAAAGGAAATCGTATGAGGAATAACAGCCAAGAGCCGAAGGAACGAGTATAAGAAGACCATGTGTACAGTAAAGTTGAAAGTTCTTTGTCTAGTATTATGTATAGGGATAAGAAACTAACTGTAAACTGAGAATCAAGGACTTTGATTAAGATAAGACAGGACTGTAGCACGTTGATATTAGTTAGAAGAAAGTGAGATATCTCTTGAATGTGTTGAGTTAATATTTATGTTTTAATTGAATATTAAGAAGGCTTAATTTGAGTATTAAGTTAACTCTTGAAGGTTTCTTAAAAAATTAAGAAAGTAGGTATACTGCTGTTGTGTCCTATAAAATGAAAGGATATATGGAAGAAAATTGAAACTGGAGGAGTGCGTGTATTAAATGTTTCAAAAGCGAGTGACTATTAGGTGACAAGAAACAGCAAATGTTAGTAGAATGGACACTATCGACAGTAGGATAAAAAATGATGTTATTAATGCCAAATATGCAGCCATGAAAACACAGGAGAATGAAATGAACATTAATAAAGAAATAGCACGCTTGAATGTTATCCTATACAGGACAAAGTGTGAAATTGAAAAATTGAAGAAGTGGCAAGAGATTGGCAGAGCTGAAAAGAGAACGAAGTAGGTGGTCCAAAGTAATAATAAAGACCAAGTGAATAAACAAGAAAAACAAGTTAAGGAGAAAATTATATACGGAGACTCAATGATTAGGGGAGTACTTACTGAAAGTGCAACAAAATCTTGTTTCCCTGGAGGAAAAATTTGCAATATTAGTCACACTATCCGGATGCAAAAAGCTAAGTCAAAGGAAGTGATTGTCTCAGTTGACACAAATGATTTGAGGTGAGAAGTATTCTATGAGAGAGGATGTAAAGGAGTTATTAGAAGAGACAAAACTGAAGAGCAAAAAAGTGAAGATTGTAAGTCTCCTACTGCGTTATGATAAAGGTGAACAGAGGAGGAGACTTACAATCTTGTTTTTGTAAGTCTCCTTACAAAAACAAGATTGCTAGCTAATGAGTCTTTACTTTAGATTATTTGCTTGGAAAGTTGTGATTGAGCAGAATGGGTTGCTAGAGTCAGTTGTGAGCACTTTGCCAGTTAATGGATTCAAGGAGAGGTATGATAGATTGCGTGGACAGTTTGGGTCTCCCACAATGAGTCTTTGGACTCCATAGAGGTGCCTGTATAATAATAATAATAAATAATAACACAGATCTTTATATTGTAACTGTAAAGGATTCAAATGGAATTTTTAATGGAATTAAGATGATAGAGATTCAAGTTAAGTTTTATCAAGAATTATATACAAATATAGAAAAAGTAATAGAATACAGAAAGAGATTAAAAATTACAATGAATATACAATCAAAGAGGATGAAGTAAAAAAATACACTTACAAAAATGAAAAATGGTATGGTACCTGGACTTTCCATATGAATATAAATGTTGAACAATGAAGAAGATTTCTACCACATAAATCTAGCAGAATTATATACAGTGTTTAAAAGTGTATATATGTCACCTTCAGAAAGTTTGGAACAAAACCATTACAGAGAGAATGAATTTGCAAAAAAAAAAAAAGAGATGGATATCATGTAGCACTGATCTTTACAGCTATATGGGCATAATGAACAGACATCGCAGGAAAGATGGTCCAAGCGACTGATGAACTGGTGACCACCAGGAAGACAACAGAGGAGGCCTTAACATACATAGAGAGGAAAGACTGTGCAGTCAATATAAACCAGAGGGTTGCAAGAAGGGTTCTGGAGTGACAGGGCAACCAGGGAGTAGTAGAAACACCTTTAAAGGTAAAGTAAGTGTTTAAATCATCCTTTCATATAAGAAGGCGGTAAAACTAACATAAGTTTTACAACCTATAACTCCTCCCTATCCCTTATAAACTTCTTACAAAAATTATGTCAGAATAAACAAGATATTAAATTTCCATCAACAGAGAACACGTTTCAGAACATCATTCTCAACTTTGAATTATATACAAGCCTCAAATTGTATAACAAAAAACTATTGAAGAATGAAATGCACCAATTTCATTAGCTTTTCAGAGATTATGAAAAAAAGCCTTTGACTCAAATGCACCTGTGTAAGATGCTAAAAGATTTAAAACATACAGGAATAAATGATAATTCAATTCCTAATATGAACCATCAAGGGGTGTTTCAGGCTACTATGACAGCATTACATTATTAAGTTTGCATTTATTAATCTTCTATCAGTAATTTTCCTCAAAATTAGTCTACTATTTATCAGCACTCCAATATTGTCAGACCAAACAATCAGTCTTCTAAAGCATTTCTGGCTGAATCAATCCACCTAGACCTTGGTCTTCATCTGGGTTTCTTACCTGCCATCATGGCATCAAACAACTGTTTTGCTAACCTTACCTCTCCCATTTTGTTTAAGTGGTCATACAACCTTAGATTAGCTTTGCTCACACATTTTTGAATGATAACAATGTCAAGTTCCTTTCTAACATCTTCATTTTTAATATGATTCTGCCATTTTTACTATTTGTTCACTCCCCTAATTTTTCTCAGAACTCTCATATCAGAAGCTCTTTGAACAAGTGCTTCATTTATAACTCACTTAAAACTGGTTTGCACAGTGTCATGTATGCTGCTAGTTTGGTGTTTTGGCTAATTTCTCTCTTATTCCATATAAATTTATTCAACTGGCTCTCCACTATACTAGTTCTGCTTATTCTGCTATCTATTTTCAAATTTAATTCGGCATCTTCACTAAAAACGGTGCCAAAATAGCTGAATGCTTTACTTGTGCTATAGGTTCTCTACTAAGAATAAACCTGGAGTTTTCTAGGTTCTGCCTATTTTCATAGTTTTTGGTCTTTTTATTGCTGATTTTCATGTCAAATTTATTACAGCTGTTTATGCAATTTAGTATAAGAACACTGGAGACTTGGACTGGATGTGCTTAAGGGTGCTATAACATAATATATTCAAACAGATATCAGAATAAGAGAATAAGCAAAACTAACATATGAGAAATCAAATGAATAAATTTATATGAAATAAGAGAGAAATTATTCAAAACACTAAAGTAGCTATACACAAGACAGCATCAAACTAGTTTTAACTAATGGATCTGAGAACTAGGTCAAACAAAGTAGTGGTTCAAAGACTAGAGCCCACAGAGTTTGAGCAAAATTAGCAGATGGCAATAATGGTAGAATCATATTAAAATAAATATTAGGAATTTAATATGAACATTCAGCAAAACAAGTGTTTGATGCCAAGAAAAACACCCAGAGGAAAACCAAGAACTTAGTGATGTAGTTGGATTCCTAACAGATGTGACTAATTTGAAAATTTAAAATGAAAAGCGTAAATTATTACTATCATAATATCCTGTATATCACTTTAGAGTATATCAGGAATTTGATGATGGCAAAATACAAAGAGTACATGATATTCATAATTTGAATAAAATGCTGGTAACTCCTTTTCTCACCCAAGATGTATGTATTTTAACTAAAAGACATAAATATAGATTAATAATAATCAAATTCTATATAATGGTTAGTTAGGAAAAAACAGGATTGCATTTTTAACAATGTGTTGACTTTAAGGAGCAAGAATACAGATGAAAAGACTGTTTCATATTCTTAGTATTATTTTTTTATAGTTGAAGTTACCATTATAGCAAGCTTAGTGGCTCCTGGAACAAAGGAGTGTATGTATACAGAAATGATTATGGCAGAAGAAAGACCTTGAGTAAGAACAAAATCTAGGTGGATTGATAAAGTAAAAAGTACCTTAGAAGACAGAAATATAAGATCTGATAATATTGGAGTCTTGAAATAAAATAATAATTTAGAGGAAAACTGTCAATAGGATCTTAATAAAAATGTAACTTTTTATGTGATATTATCATAATGTCCTGTCCTACCCTAAGGGTACATGTTAGGAATTTGATTTGGGGGAGGGGACCCATTCATGAGAATTTGATCAACCTATAGTACACTAGTACCTCGGATGGGCAAGAAGGAACTTGTTCGTATTTATTTTGAAAAGCTGTGGATTATATACTTTGAGAAACACATAAGATGGCAAGCTGTTCCAGAGGCAGCAGTGGAAGGGATGAATAAAGAGAAGGAAAAATTTGTTCTGTGAGTTTAGAGATGCACTGTGAGGGAGTGTTGTTTAGTTGGTGTATGCTTTTGAACTGATTTGACTGAGAGTAGCAGTATTTGTAGAAGATGCAAACAGAGGAAACTAAGTACCTATGTGAACGTGAGCGAAGTGTATTAGTGAATGAGGGGGATCACTGATCAGTCTGACTGCCCTTTTCGGTACAGAGTCCATTATCTTCAGGGAGCTCTTAGAGGCACCACCCCCAGATATGGGAGCAATATTCAGTGGTCAGACAGATTTGTGATTTTAAGTTAGAAGTTGTTTGAAGTTAAAGTAACACCTCTACCTAAAAAGAAAACCTAATTTTTTGGAGGCAGAAGAGGCAATATTTGTAATATATTTGTGCCAGAGGTTAGTGTAATCCCAAGAAGACAAATTTCTTCATGCATGGGGATTTAGGTGTTGTCAAAAGTAAAGCTGGAGAAGACTTTTTTTGTGTGAAATAAGACAGTGATATGTTTTGCTTATATTGAAATTGACAAGATTATCCAAACACCACTGATGAATGTTTTGGAGATCTGTATTTAAGGTAGTAATGGTTAAGATTCTGGAGATTGTGATGATTTGTCAATTAGCAGATTTATCAAATGAAAGGGAGAAATGCGATGTGCTGCTGTCAGCAAAATTATGTATTGGTAGGTGGTCTGCTGGAGTAAGTCATTTATATATAAGGAATATGGTGGATGAGAGAACAGAACCTTGTAGGACCCCTTGTTATATACTTAGAAGATAAGGAACATCTGCCATTACCTGAAGTGAGCATCCAGTCAGAAAGCTGGCAGTCCAACTGCTGAAGTTAGGGGGGAAGACAAAGCAATGGGAGTTTACTTAACAGGCTTTTGTGCCAGATCCAATCAAAAGCCTTAGAGATATTGAAGGCAACCACTTGGGACTCACCAAACTTTTCCCATGGCATTTGTCCAGATGTGGGCAACATAAGTAGATCACCTGTTGATCAACAGTGACAAAAACCAAACTGGCTGTCATTTATTAGCTGAGAATCTTCAAGATAGCATAACAGTTGAGTTTAGATAACTCTTTCCATTACTTTGGGGAAAAATGCAGTAAGAGAAACTGGTGGTAGTTTGAGAATATAGATTTGTTGCCCTTTTTAGAAATAGGTTGAATTCTGATAATTTCCATAATGCAGGATAGATACCAGCAAAAGAGAAAAAAAGGGTGTAAAAAGATGACACAGAATGAGAGTCAAAAATGACAATGATGATAATATTCATTCAGGATAATTTCTTTTTACTTGAGAAGTGGGGCATGTAGGTAAATCCTTTTCTATACTAATGAACACATATTTTGTAATTACCATACGGATTATCAAGAATAGAACAAAAATAGGAATTATTATTATTATCTGAGACTTCCAAGTAGTCAAGGACTCATCGAGGGAGGCTATAAATCACCCAAACCAGCTATCATACCCTCCCTTAAATTCATTCACACTAGATGCACTCACTACCCCTAAGAGTAAATTATTCCACTCACCCACTGCTCTCTGGAAGAAAAATCTAGCTCTTACTCCTTTCTTGATTGCAAATAAATTTAACTTCCATGGATGCCCTTGTGTTCTCTCCACACCTTCCATATAACGAAAAATTTCATCAGTTGATATCCAATAACACCCATTCAAAAGTTTATAGACCTCTGTCATATCACCCCTCTTTCTCCTGTTAACCAGAGTCTACAATCCACATACTTGAGATCTATCCTCATAATCTAAATCCCATATCCAGATATAATCTGTGTAACTCTTCTTTGCACCTTTTCCACAGCTTCTTTATCCCCCTTGGAACCCGGGAGACCAAATCTGTGCACAATAATCCAGGTGTGGTCTTATCAAAGCCTTATAAAGAAACAAGATGACTTCCTTATCCTTACATGTCAAGGTTCGCTTCAACATTGCAATTATCCTCAGAGTTTTATTTGCAATTTCAGCTATGTGACCTCTGAACTTTAAATTCCTATCTACCAATATGTCAAGATCCCTTGCCTCTTCAGTTTCTTGTAGCATAACCCCGCTAATATAATATGCTGCTGGAACTCTAATCACGCCAAAGTGCATAACTTTACGCTTACTAACATTAAACTGATGGCCATTTTCATTTGCCCAAATTTCCAGTCTATTCAAATCATTTTGTAATTGCTGAATATCAGTAACATTCTTGATTGCCCTGCCTATCTTCACATCATCAGCAAACAATTGCACACTCAGATGTGCAATTGTTTGATCCTTCCTGATGTCATTAACATATAGATTGAACAATAATGGCCCAAGGACTGAACCCTAAGGTACACCACTGGTCACCTTAAATCTGGAAGATTCACACCCACCGTATACCACTTTTTGATATCTGTCTGTCAATCATCCCCTGTTCCAAGTCAATAGTTTATATTCCAATCCCATATTCTCCAGTTTATGCAACAGCCTTTCATGTGGTATCCTATCAAATGTCTTAGAAAAATCCAACATTATCATAGTGTATTCATTCTCTTTATCCAACTCAGCCATAACATTGTTATAAAATATGAGCAAATTGCTAAAACATGACCTTCCTTTAGTAAACCCATGTGTGAAAGGCATAGCCAATTCAGTTGAACATTCCTTTAGCAAACAGGATGATATTCTATTTGTCCCTATAGATAAATTCTTATCCAGGTTATGCAACAACTCTTTAACCGCTTCATGATCATCCTCTAACTCTTCATCCAATGTAGCAGTATCACTGTGCACCATGTTACATACACCTGGTTGATATATATTAGCAAAGTGAGCACTCGTTAACTGAACAATCTCATTAGCTTCTGACACTCGAGTACCATCAGCATTCAAGAAAGTTATTCTTCCACATTCATTCTTTCTTTTACTTGTGGCATAATGATAAAATTCTTTTGGATTGTCTTTAGCCTGCATGGCCAATTTCTTTTCATATGCTGATTTAGCTTTCCTCAAAATACTCATTACTTTTCTGGCCTGTGCTTTATATATTTCATAACTCCTCTCACTAATAATCATACTGCATTATTAAAAATCATCAACTTTTTAAGGATGCACTCTCTAGAGGTTACAGGGTCCCCTGAAAGAAACAGTTAAATGAAAGAAATTTTCAAATAGCAGTAATCACTAAAACAAAAAAAAATAAATAAAAGGAACCATGAGAACTGAAAATTTTAATGTAATATATGGTGGAGTCAACAGAGAATAAAGAGCAAATGCAAGTGTTATTATTTGGATTCATAATTTCCTTTCAAAACAGTTAAAATATTATAAATTATGGAATGAACAAATAATAGAAGCTAAAATAAAAATAGATTTAACAATAATTGGCTAATATGCCCCAGAAGAAGGAAGAGAAGATGATAATAATGAATTTTATAGTCAATTATAAAATATATATAATAAAATAAATAAAAATGATTATGTAATATTAGCAGGAGACTTAAATGCAAGAATTGGAAACACGAAAATTAATAACATAAGAATATATGGAGAATATACTCTAAACAGGAATGGTAAAAAAATTGATCAATTTTGCAGTTTATAATAATCTTAAAATAATGAATTCTTTCTATAAACATAAAGACATACATAAATATACTTCGGCAGCAAGAGAATAGAAATCAATATTAGATTACTTTATCTTAAATGAAAAGACAAAGTTTTCTTTAGATGTTAGAGTCCACAGAAGATATGAAATAAGTAGTGACCACTTCCTCATTAAAATAAAATGAAGATTACCACCTAAATGGCTACAGATAACAAGAACAGGAAGAAAATTTAAAACTTCTTTTATAAAACTAGATTATTAAATTACACAAATATACAATGGCTATTTGAACAAAGAATTGACCAATATTTAAATAAAATAAAACGAAATGAAGAAATAGAAATAGAATGGCTGAATATAAAAATGATACTAATGCAAATACTGAACTTAGGAAAGACCAAAAAATTCAATAAAAAGAAAAAATTGAAGATATGGGACGATACAATCAAAGAAATAATCAAAATCAGAAAAGAAACATATCATAAATGGTTAAGCAGTAAAAGATTAGAAGATTAAATAGAATATAAGAGCCATAGCTAAAAGAGAAGTCAGAAAAAGACAGAGAATCATGGAACAAATTTGATTGTAATTTAAAACATGATTTATATAAAATAAGACCTAATGTATGAGATTTTGAAACATTTAAGTACACACACTAAAGAAAGTGTAAAATTAAACACTGAATTGAAATTAGAATTTCTAAATTTCTACAGAACTATGGACAGATAAATATTTTATAAAAAGATAACTGGCAAACATTTAATGAAACTGAAAAGGAAGTAACTAAAGAAGAATTAGAAATCAGCCAGAAAGGAACAAGAAATGGAAAATCGCCTGGATGGATATTGATATTCTTTTGATCTCTGTGTATTTTTGGAAGGAAAAGAACCCTAAAGAATTGTGTTATCTTTAATGCATTGAATTCTTGTTATATGAAATTCTCAATAGAACAAACATACTGTGCCTTAATAACTTGGTTTCTGAAATGGGTGATTATTGTCTATGTACTAAATTAGATTAATAAATTTCTAATAATTAAAATAAAACAGACACTATGGATATCAATAAACAAAGAAATTTACTTACAGCAGCTTCAAGTCCTTTAAGATTTGGAACTAAAACAGGATAACTAATTTCTGGTTTCTTAATAATTTTTTCAAACACCTCTTTATGATCTGCCATCTAAAAACAAAACTTTCATTATACATATATAATTTAGATATTTTTCCTTATATTCAGTAAATATAGGGAAAAAGATAAATATATAATAAATTTAGTTTAATCCTTTATCCAAGTGTGAGCAAACAAAGTTTGCACCTGAAAGTATCTTCAGGACTGGGGTAAGGTGGTACAACACCAGTCCTGAAGATACTTTCAGGTGTAAACTTTGTTTGCTCACACTTGGATAAAGGATTAAAGTAAATTTATTATACTCTAACCAAGTGAAAAATAAACTTTCAAGATAAATACGTTTTATTACAAAAAAAATTATAGCTGGCAGACAGAAGACAGCACACAAGCTGAGGATCTCGATTTTTAAAGTTGAATTTTGATTTGATTGATTTAATTTTGTGCTATTTAGTAAAATTAATACATAATAAAATGAATTTTAGCAGTATTAGCATGCCACAGATTTGAACAAAGATTAACAATCTTGAATTACTGAGTATTAGCATATGTGATTTTAGTGTAATACTCATCAAATCAGTAAATGTGGCTTGCTATTACCATGTAGGAATGTGAACTGCTTATTAGCATATTCATGCTAAGACATGCAAAAAACTTCCAACAAAACCTTCACCTTCTGGTGGGTAAGAGAATGCATCTTGCTCTACTACAATTTCCATTGGCAGACACACTACATTATGACAAGTTCTTCTACTGTAACCAAATTTGTGTAGAAGGAGAAATGGAATACATTTGTTCAGGATATGTAAGAAAACAATGATAAAGGAGATTACTTGTTGGTATGTTTGAATTACAAACAGATGAATATGTAAATTAACATCATCATCAAATTCCTGCCATGTACCCTCAAGGGGTGTACAGGATATGATAATACAACATGAAAAATTTACATCATTACTAACTTCCTATCTACAATTTAACTCCAAATCAGTCTGTTACTTGTCAAGACTCCAATATTATCAGATCTTATATTTCTTCGTCTAAAGCATTTTGTACCATATTAATTCACCTATATCTTGGTCTTCCTCTGGGTCGTTTTGCTGCCAACCTGGCAGAGAACACTTGTTTTGCCAATCTTTCCTCACTCATTCTGTTTAAATGACCATACCACCTGAGATTAGCTCTGCTAATGCATTCCTGGTTACTGACAATGTCAAATTCTTTCCTAATATCCTCGTTTTTCATATGATATTGCCATTGATGCCATCTGTTCATGCCTCTAATCTTTCTCAGGACTCTCATATCTGCAGTCTCTAGTCTTTGGTCAAGTGTTTTACTTCTGACCCAGCTCTCAGATCCATAAGTTAAAACTGGTTTGAACACTGTCTTGTATATAGCTAATTTAGTGTTTCGACTAATTTCTCTCTTATTCCATATGAATTTATTCAATTGACTTCCAACTATACCAGCTTTATTGATTCTGTTGACTATTTCCATATTTAATTTACCATTTTCACTAAAAATCGTGCCTAAGTAGGTGAAATGTTTTACTTGTTCCACAAGTTCTCTGTTCACAATGCAGTTGACATTTTCAACGATTCTGTCTATTTTCATTGTCTGTCTTTTTATTGCTGACCTTCATACCATATCTATTAGAACAGTTATTCAATTTAGTCAAGGAATCTTGCAGACTCGTAGCAGATTTATTGATAAGTATAACAATCGTCCGCATAAAGCAAAGAGCTGACATTAACATCTCCAATTCTGATATCATGTTTAATACCAATTTCCTTCATAATGTGATCCATATAGAATATGAATAACAGAGGGAATAATGTACATCCTTGTCTCACATCAGATTTAACATTAAATCATCTTCCTGTACTTCCTTCAATTCTAACTGCTGACTTACAACATAAATAAAGACTAAGTATTGCTTGATATAATGCCCCATTGACACCATATAACTGTAGCGTATTGAATAGCTTCGCTCTTGGCACCTTATCATATGACTTTTCCAGATCGACAAAACTTAAATACAGATCTTTGTTATATTCCCATGCTTTCTCAACTATTTGTCGTAAAGTAATGATCTGATCCTGACAGCCTCTATTTGGCCTGAATCCAGCTTGTTCTTCACCAAGGTTTTCTTCCACAATTTTTCTCAACCGTTTCTCAAGTATACTTGCATATATCTTACCAGGAACACTCAGTAGGGAAATACTTCTGTAATTCTCACATTCAGGTTTATTTCCCTTTTTATATATGGGTACTATGAGAGCTCTACTCCAATTATCGGTAATTCGTTCCTCTATCCAGGCCTTCTGAACTATGCAGTGCAGCCACTGTAAGACTTTTATACCACCATACTTCAGCATTTCTGGTCAAATATCATCTACTCCTGCAGCCTTTCCACATTTTAAGCCTTTGATGGCTTTTTCTACTTCAAGTATGGATACGAATTCCTGACTGTATGCCTGTTGAGTGTTTTTTACCACTGTGCTGTCATCACTGCTTGTTTCATTTAGCAATTTCTCTAAGTAATTACTCCATACTTCGCCATTTCTGAGCTTCTTCAACAACCTCCAAAATATTTTGCCACCTTCTTGATATTTATTTTCTATGTTCTTGCCAAAGTCATCCAATGACTTTTTTTAGCTAGTTTTACAGTGTTTAGCTTTCTTACATTTGTCTCTGTATTCTCTAAGAGCACAAGCCGACTTATTTCCCAGGAACTTTTGATATGCTTTCTTCTTTTCCTTCACTGCCTCTAACTTTCTGTGTCCACCATGGTGTTCTGATTTTTCTATCCTTGCAGACAACCTCACCACATGCCTCTCTGGCTGAATCAATCAAGGTTTTCTTCAAGGCTTGCCACTGTATCTCTAAAATTTGTTTCCTGTTCTCAAACGCTTTCATTTTTTCTTCAATAATCTTTGTGTATTTTAGTCTACAGTTCATATCTGAGAGCTGCTCAACTTTTATTCCCTTTAAAACTCTCTTACACGTTATTCTTTTCAATATGAAATTCAATTTTATCCTACTCAAAACTAAATAGTGATCACTTCCTTCAAATACTCTGTACACTCTGGTGTCCTGCACAAGAGAGAAAACATCACTATCAACAATAACAGTCAATGAGACTTTTCTTATTTCTTGCCTCTTCTCTCCTTGTGAATTTGTGTACATTTTTATGTTGGAACATGGTGTTAGTAATAACCAGTCTGTGTCCTGAGCAGAAATCCAACAAATATTTGCCTTTATTATTAGCTTTGCTCTTTTCTCCAAATTTTCCCAAAAAATTTTAATATGGCTGACAATCATTTCCTACTCTGCTATTCAGATCCACAACAAGGACCAACTTTTCCTTTTTTATTGTGTCAGTTGCTTTTTCTAAAGCATCAAAAAATTCCTCCACTTCTACCTTACTAGAACCTTCTGTGGGACCATAGGCACAAATAAGTCTCATTGTCCAGTTCTCCATTCTGATATTTGCCCACATCACTCTACTTGAGACTACCTGCCATTCAAGAAGATTAGCCTCGTATTTAGTGTTGAATACAATGGCTACTCCTTCTTTTCCTTGATTGTCATTGCCTGAATATAACATTTTGTATTTATTGCTCAGAAAGATCTCACCAGTCTGTCTTTTTTTTGTTTCAGTCACCCCTATTATGTCGATCTGGTACTTATCTAATTCTTCAGCCAGCTCCATTTCTTTGCCATTCAGGCTTCTTACGTTGATAGTACCGATCTTTAACTCTGGTGATGTTGAGTTGGGGTGTGCTTTCAGATTTGTTCCAGTAGCTGACTTTTCGCTGTTCACCTGGTTCCCTGGCAAAAACAACAGGGGCCTTGTTTAACCAGGTGACGCCCCCAGCCGGCATGAAATTTTGTCATATTTTACCATAATTTTGTAATTTGGTTTAAGCCAATAAGAATTACAATTTGGTCGGCTAAATCCCAAATTGCCAGTCCATCTGTGTTTGTTCAGTATCTAGGTAGATACCCAACAGGGTGCACCACGAGAAAGCGAGGACTGGACATTAGGTCAGAAGCCCTGGTCGGTTCTACGCATTCTTAGGCTATGTGGAGGTCTCCTCTCAGTTATACAGCTTTGACCCTTTGATTTGAGATCGTGTGGACTTACCTTTGACCACAGAAATTCATGCCATAGCACTGACGAAATGAATCGGAAGGGAGATCGATCAGAGAACGGCAGTCAGAAGTTGAGAGAACAAGTATGAAGAACCAGTGTGTACGGTAACATTGAAAATTCTTTGTCTATATAATGTGTATAAGAAAATTAAGATGTTATAAATGAGATTAAGGGAAATTGAGGACTTTCATATAATTAAGACAGGACTGTAGTACCTTAATATCAGAACGCATAGTGAGGTAACTCCTATACGGTTAAACTAATGTGTATGTTTTTGAAAGTATTAAGAAGGTTTAGTCTGAGTAATGTGATATGAAATGAAGATTAATGTGAAATAACACACTGATGTTGCTTCTTGATGTCCATACTTAATAAGCATACCTATAATCTTTTCTGATTAACATTGAAGTTTTGGATTGAGTTTCTTTGTATTGTAAATTGTATTAATGTGTCAAATAAACCTTTGCTATCTTTAATCCGAGTGTCTTGAGTATTAGAATCCGATGCACCACTTGCAAAAAGACACGAATCTAAGCAGGAGAAAACAGATTATGTTATAGGTCACGATTCCAAATCAGTAGTCATTATAGTACACCTTTGAGATCACTTCATGATTAAGAAATGTTTAACTTAATCTAATAGCTTAGGTGGTGCAGCATAAAAATAAAAACATTCCTAATGCTTTAAGAGAAGTGAGATTTCAAAGACTTTGCCACGCTGGTTTTGGCTCGACCCTGAGGCAATTCCTTGGTGATTTAGAGGTACCACGTTACTCCATAGAAAGGACCCAACGTATAGTACATATATCAATAAAATTTAAGAAAGGGGGACACAACAATAATAAATAGCAGCTGCATACATTGGAAGCTCAGTAAATAATGACAGGGAGAGGCTAATGCAATGAACTAATCATGTTCATCAGATGATTCATCTATGCTTCGTAGGAAAAGTGGTTTTCTAGGAATTTTCTATTTATTTATATGTGTGTGTGGTGTGATCACAAATAATTTCCAATCATCAGAATTATCCACCCTTTCACAAATCCTACATCATCATCAAATTCCTGACATGTACCCTCAAAGGGTGTAGGATAAGAAAGTATTACATGAAAAATTTACATCATTACTAACTTCTAATCTACAATTTTCCTCCAAATCAGTCTGTCACTTGTCAAGTCTCCAACATTATCAGATCTTACATTTCTATCGTCTAAGGCACTTTGTACCGTATCAATCCACCTATATCTTGGTCTTCCTATGGGACGTTTTCCTGCCAACCTGGAAGAGAACACTTGTTTTGCTAATCTTTCCTTGCCTGTTCTGTTTAAGTGACCCATACCACTTGAGATTAGCTCTGCTAATGCATTCCTGGTTACTGACAATGTCAAATTCTTTCCTAATATCCTCGTTTTTCATATGATATTGCCATTGATGCCATCTGTTCACGCATCTAAGCTTTCTCAGGACTCTCATATCTGCGGTCTCTAGTCTTTGGTCAAGTGTTCTACTTCTGACCCAGCTCTCTGATCTATAAGTTAAAACTGGTTTGAACACTGTCTTGTATACAGCTAATTTAGTGTTCCGACTAATTTCTCTCTTAATCCATATGAATTTATTCAATTGACTTCCTACCATGCCAGCTTTGTTGATTCTTTTGTCTATTTCCATATTTAATTTACTATCTTCAATAAAAATCGTGCCTAAGTAGCTGAAATGTTTTGCTTGTTCCACAGGTTCTCCGTTCAAAACACAGTTGACATTTTCACTGATTCTACCTATTTCCATTTTCTTTGTCTTTTTATTGCTAACCTTAATATCATATCTATTACAACAGTCATTCAATTTAGCCAGGGAATCTTGCAAACTTGGAGAGGATTTATTTAGAAGTATAACATCATCCGCATAAAGCAAAGAGCTGATATTAACATCTCCAATTCTGATATCATGTTTAATACCACTTTCCTTCATGATGTGATCCATATAGATAATGAATAACAGAGGGGATAATGTACATCCTTGTCTCACACCAGATTTAACATTAAATCATCTTCCTGTACTTCCTTCGGTTCTAACTGCTGACTTGCAACTCAAATAAAGGCTAAGTATTGCTTGATATAATGTCCCATTGACACCATATAACTGTAGCGTATTGAATAGATTCTCTCTTGGCACCTAGTCATATGCCTTTTCCAAATCGACAAAACTTAAATACAGATATTCGTTATATTCCCAAGGTTTCCCCACTATTTGTCATAAAGTGAAGATTTGATCCTGACAGCCTCTATTTGGCCTGAGTCCAGCTTGTTCTTCACCAAGCTTTTCTTCCACAATTCTTCTCAACCGTTTCTCAAGTATACTTGCATAAATCTTGCCTGGAACACTCAGTAGGGATATACCTCTGTAATTCTCACATTCAGTTTTATTTCTCTTCTTATATATGGGTACTACTAGAGCTCTACTCCAATCATCAGGAATTCGTTCCTCTGTCCAGGCTTTCTGAACTATGCAGTGCAGCCACTGTGAGACTTTTATATCACCATACTTCAGCATTTCTGGTCGAACATCATCTACTCCTGCTGCCTTTCCACATTTCAAGCCTTTGATGGCTTTTTCTAATTCAAGTATGGATATGTATTTCTGACTGTATGCCTGATGAGTGTTTTTTTACCACAGTGCTAACACTGCTTGTTTCATTTAGCAATTTCTCTAAGTAATTACTCCATACTTCAAGGATATCTTTTTTCTCCAATTTTCATGTCACCTTTATCATCTCTAACACGTTTTATAGCACTCTTTCCTACATTTTCTAAGCTTCTTCAACAACTTCCAGAATATTTTACCACCTTCTTGATATTTATTTTCTATGATCTTGCCAAAGTCCTCCCATGACTTTTGTTTAGCTTTCTTACATTTGTCTCTGTATTCTCCAAGAGCATAAGTTGACTTATTTACCAGGAACTTTTTATATGCTTTCTTCTTTTCCTTCACTGCCTCTTTAACTTCCTGTGTCCACCATGGAGTTCTGATTTTTCTATCCTTGGAGACAACCTCATCACATGCCTCTCTGGCTGAATCAATCAGGGTTTTCTTCAAGGTTTGCCATTGAATCTCCAAGGTTTAGTTATTGTTCTCAAACTCTTTCATTTTTTCTTCAATAATCTTTGTGTATTTTAGTATACAGTTCACATCTGAGAGCTGCTCAACTTTTATTCACTTTAAAACTTTCTTACATGTCATTCTTTTCAATATGAAATTCAATTTTATCCTGCTCAAGGCTAAATAGTGATCACTTCCAATTTCAAATCCTCTCTACACTCTGGTGTCTTGCACCAGGGAGAGAACATCACTATCAACAATAACATAGTCAATGAGATTTTCTTACTCCTTACATCTTCTCTCCATGTGAATTTGTGCACATTTTTATGTTGGAACATGGTGTTAGTAATAACCAGTCCATGTCCTGAGAAGAAATCCAACAGTTATTTGCCATTATTATTTGCTTTGCTCTTTTCTCCAAATTTTCCCAAAACATTTTTGTATATCTGATAATCACTTCCTACTCTGCTATTTAGATCCCCAACAAGGAGCAACTTTTCCTTTTTCATTGTGTCAGTAGCTTTCTCTAGAGCCTCAAAAAATTCTTCTGCTTCTACCTAAGTAGAGCCTTCTGATATTTGGCCACATCAATCTACTTGAGACTGCTTGCCATTCAAGAAGATTAGCCTTTTTTGTGTTGAATACTATGGCTACTCCTTCTTTTCCTTGATTGTCATTGCCTGAATATAACAATTTGTTTTTATTGCTCAGAAAGATCTCACCAGTCTTTGTCTTTTTTTTTGTTTCAGTCACCCCTATTATGTCGATCTGGTACTTATCTAATTCTTCAGCCAGCTCCATTTCTTTGCCATTCAGGCTTCTTATGTTGATAGTACCGATCTTTAACTCTGGTGATGTTGAGTTGGGGTGTGCTTTCAGATTTGTTCCAGTAGCTGACTTTTCGCTGTTCATCTGGTTCCCTGGCAAAAACAACAGGGGCTTTGTTTAACCAGGTGATGCCCTAGCCACCATGAAATATTTTGTCATGTTGTACCATCATTTTCTATATTGGTTTAAGCCAATAGGAATACAATTTGGTCAGCTAAAACCCAAATTGCAGCCATCCTCGTTCGATCAGTATGTGCGCCACGAGAACGCGAGGATTGAACATTAGGTCAGAAGCCCTGGTCGGTTATCAGCATTCCTTTAAAGGCTATGTGGAGGTCTCCTCTTAGTTGTATAGCTCTGACCCTTTAGCACCTAACAAATCCTACATTCATTACTTTTTTTTTTTTTTTTTTGTTCCCTGCAGCTCTTCTGTTTATCAATAATAGATATCCTGCATAAGATGGTCTTTTGTTAGAGATCAATGGATGCACTCCACTTCTTATAATACATTGAAGGATTCATTACTATTCAAGAATAGATGAATTTTTGCTTACTATGTTTGTTCTTTCCAAAGAATGGACTGAAACATTCCTACAGCTTAAGGGAAAAAAATCCAAAACATACACACACAAACACACACACACCACTATACTGCAGCAGCAAGAAAACCAAGTACTTTTATTGTATCACTAAATACAGTGCAGAGACATGTACAGTCAATGTACTATATACAGCAACAATTAGTATAATTAGAGACAACTGAAAGAACTCTTCATAATGAAAAACATGTTCCCTTCCACAAAGACACGATAAAAAGTTTTATTGTGGCACCAAACATAGTAACTAAATATATTACAATGTGAAAAAAAAAAAGGAGTAAACGGATTTATTAACAAAGAAATATATGTTTACACATGATGATATGTACATCCACATATCCAGTGTTTACCACTCACATGTATTGGTGGAATCTTGGTTGAATTAAGCATTAACAATGATAGATTATGTGCTTGAAATGGGCAACTTGTCTTTCAAGATGGGTTTCATAGTGTATGAAAAGGTTTTCTGTCATCTTGGAGAATGTTGGGACACCTGCTGGACATTTCATATATTTTATCCCTTAGTTCATCAAGGTGGAATACCAAATCCTTCAAAATATCCCAAACAAAGGCATAAAGTGATGTGAGATCAGGATAATGTGAAGGGCACAAGAATTCTGTGAACCTCAAAATGAGCCTCCCAGGGAAGTGTTCTGATAAATAGGCTCTAGAACATGTGATGCATGACAGGTTGATCTGTCTTGTTGGAATATCTGTGCACGAAATGGAATGTGTTTTGCATCACACATCCTATGCAATTCCTGGGTGAATGGAATCAACACATTCTTGATGTAGCATTCACTATTCACGACACCACCCTCTTCAATGAAATAGTCCCAATTATGCCATGGCCATAAATCGTACACCACGTGGTGACTTCTCACTGTGAAGATGTTTCTCTTGGACAATTGCAGGTGTAGAGAAACCAGGAAACCTGTAGGTCTGCCTGTTAACGTGCCCACTTAAATAAAAATGAGCTTCATCCAAGAACCAGATATTATGGAGGAAGGACTCATCTTCATTGGCACTGGCCAGCACACGTGGAGAGTATTCCCACCATGCAGTAATCTGTTGCTGATAAACACTGACCCACCTGAATGACATACAAAAAGGACCCCAAGTTTTACCACTGTTCAATGTTGATTGTGTTTCAGAGACTGTGACACTTACTCCAGCACACATGCCCATGATTCTCATTTGTGGTAACAGATCATGGTCTCCCTGAATGCCCTTTGCATTGCAGCAGAACACTCCTGGTACATTGGAATCTCTCGATTAAGGCAACAACGACACTGTAAAAATAATCATAATTTAAAATTATGCACATTTTTTTACAAATTATTTATGTTAGTACATTGTTAGTTTTGGTTACATAGCATGTATTGTCGGCACTTGTGACGTGCCCGTTATTAATGTTATTTTGTCAAAATGAAATGTAAAGCATTTAAAAAATTTTATGTACTTACTGGATTTGGATAGCTGTGTTACTTTCGTTAATTTTAGTCCTTTTATTGTAGCTTAAAATTATTAAGTGTTATGTTTTATAAAGCCATTCTCATTATGCTAATGGAGACAACACGTCAGCCAATGTAACTTCTTGCTTGCCACTCACATATAGTGCACATGCTTGCTGAGGAGTTTGATGAGTGATCGACAGCTGACAGATAGAGCGTTCGGTATTGAGGTAGCAAAAAAAAACAAGAGAGAGCTAATGGAAGTTTAAGAATGCAGGCCGGAGGAATTTTGTTCTTATGAAGTTTATTTACTTTTATGTGACAGAAGAATATTAATTGTAGATTCCGTAAAGGAATAGTAAAACTATGAGTCATTAAATTGGAGGAGTTGAGATTGTCAACAAGTAATTAGTAAATAAAAAAAGATATTGCAGTCGATGTTCTAAAGGAATGTTGAAAGTTTATTTTTCACTTGGTTAGACTATAATAAATTTAGTTTAATCCTTTATCCAAGTGTGAGCAAACAAAGTTTGCACCTGAAAATATCTGCAGGACTGGGGTAAGGTAGTATACAACACCAAGCAACTCGTAGCAAAGGTGGCCAAGCTACCATCACTCCTATCTCAGTATTTCCCATAATGCAAAACCCATCTCCTTGCAGATATGCATAATGTCATGCATTAAGGGAAGGGCCACTACCCATACCAGTTTCAACCTTTATTGAGGTCTCGTCAGTGGGAGCCAGGCCCTGAAGTGGAGATACTAGGCAGACGCACTGGAGAGGTCATCTTTACCTATAAGAGTTGCCATAAGGTGTGCCACCTTATTATTAAATTACTCTGGATTTAGAGAAAGATGTTGAAAGTTTATTTTTCACTTGGTTAGACTATAATAAATTTAGTTTAACCCTTTATCCAAGTGTGAGCAAACAAAGTTTGTGCCTGAAAATATCTTCAGGACTTCAGGCCTGGTGTTGTAAGGTAGTACAACACCAGGCAACTCGTCGCAAAGGTGGCCAAGCAACCATCACTCCTATTATAGTCAGGGCCTGGCTCCCACTGACGAGACCTCAATAAAGGTCGAAACCAATATGGGTAGTGGCCCTTCCCTTAATGCATAACATTATACATATCCACATGGAGATGGGTTTTGCATTATGAGAGATACTGAGATAGGAGTGATGGCAGCTTGATCACCTTTGCTACGAGTTGCCTGGTGTTATACTACCTTACCCCAGTCTTCTTCTTTTCCATGGGATCCTTTCTTATTACCCTTATAGTATACAATATTATTCTTCAGTGATTCACTGACAGAATTAGCTCAAATGTTGTTTTCAAAGGTAGTGGAAGAAACTTTTTTCCTCCAGTACAAAAATTAGTAAATTGTGCATCAAACTGAACTGCAAGAGGTAAGAGTATTTATACTTCAGTGAATCAGTGAAGAATAATATTGTAGCACACCTTATGGCAACTCCTATAGATAAAGATGACCTCTCTAGTGCTTATGCCTAGTATCTCCACTTCAGGGCCTGGCTCCCACTGACGAGACTTCAATAAAGGTCGAAACCAATATGGGTAGTGGCCCTTCCCTTAATGCATAACATTATACATATCTGCAAGGAGATGGGTTTTGCATTATGGGAGACACTGAGATAGTAGCTTGGCCACCTTTGCTATGAGTTGCCTGGTGTTGTACTACCTTACCCAAGTCCTGAAGATATTTTAAAGCACAAACTTTGTTTGCTCACACTTGGATAAAAGATTAAACTAAATTTATTATGTTCTAAAGAAATGTTCGAGGAAACGCTGATTGGAAAGTTTCATCTGTCTTAAGGATGTCGAATATATTTGTTATTTCTACTGAAAAGGGCGACAGAATTAACTCAACTGTTGTTTTTGAAGGTAGTAGAAGAAACGTTTTTTCTCTGGTACAAAAATTAGTAAATTGTGCATCAAACTGAACTGCAAGAGGTAAGAGTATTTATACTTCAGTGAATCAGTGTATAATATTGTATAGTACATAAGAGTAATAAGAAAGGATCCCATGGAAAAGAAGAAGAAGAAGAAATGTTTATATTTTCAGAAAAGGCCCTAACAAAGAAACTGACTATGAACATTTTGTTGTTGTGAAAACAAGGTGTTTAGTCTGGTAGATGTGATTAAGTATATGTTAAACAATCCAGTAATAGAATGAGTCGGAGAATGAGTGATTTTAATATTTTTCAATAAGAAAATCTCTAAAGTGTAGATTTATTTAGAAGGCCTTAGATCCAGTATTTTGTAATTATGTAATTTTAAATGTGTATATTTTTTCTATTTGGTCTTGAGTCAGTGATTTTCTGGATTCTAGAAGAAACAGTTAAAAGTCATTGCACCAATGGGAATTGAATCCTTGTTAATAATAAACATTTGGAATAAAAAAAAATATCTTAATAGAGATAATCTCATAACAAATGCCAATTAATAATCTCTTCTCAAAACAAACCCATCAACTTCCTTCACCAACACCTGTCATTTAATTTGACTATATTTTCTGGGCAGCCTTGCACAGAAAATAGAGGTTCCAGCAAGTTTTTCCAAACTTTACCATGGTTTGTGCCCAGAGGTAGAAAATGTTGGCTAGGAGATCTGTGATGAATCAAGAGTGGCAGAATATAATATAATGAAATAAAATTTAGCAAGATGCTTCTACCACAGAAATGCCAAATCTTCATGAAGCATTACAAATCTGTAATCATAAAAGGTTGCTTTTACTGCCTCTGTGGAGCTACTTTAATATCCAGCAACATTAGATAAACAAATTATTTGGTTATTACAATACAGTAACTGATCATCATAGCAACTGAATACCCAACTGATGCAGATTCAAAAATTTGGTCTAGGCAATCATCATCATTTCCTAATATGTACCCTCAAGTTTTTTTTTTTTACAGTACAGTAAACCCTTGCCGAACGTGGGGGTTACGTCATTAATACATTGCGCACACGACAAAATTGCGTTCTGAAAAGTTAACTTTCTACGGAAAAAAATGTGTTAGGTATAGTTAAAATTAAGAAAGTATGTATGTATAATTTAAACTAACCTAAATATTGTTGTAATTAAAAGAGAAAAATGAAACAAATGTTTCTCTTTAACTCAGGAAGTTAAAGAGGCAGTGAAGGAAAAGAAGAAAGCATATCTAAAGTTCTAGGCAAGTAAGTCAGCTTGTGCTCTTAGAGAAAAATGTTAGAAAGTGAATCAGTGTGTAAAACTAGCTAAACAAAAGTCATGGGAATACTTTGGTGAGAACACAGAAAATAAATATCAGGAAGGTGGCAAAATATTCTGGAGGCTGTTAAATAAGCTTAGAAATGGGGAAAAGAGTAAAAGGAATCACAGATGATAAAGGTGAAAACCACAAATAAAGATATTCATGATGTATAGAGTAATTACTTTGAAAGACTGCTAAATGAAACAAGCAGTGGCAGAATGATGATAGAAATCTCTTAGAAGGAATGAAGTCAGGAATACGAGGGTAGTCTGAAAAATTTTCGACCTAATAATGAAAAAAATTAATTTATAATTTCAAAATTATTTTTATTTTTCAACATAATCTTTATTATGACTAATACATTTATTCCAGCAATGCTCCAGCACCATTATCCTGTCCCTGTAGTGGTTCCCTGTAATGAATAAATCCAGTACAAGTCTGCAAGGTTCCCTGACTAAATTGAATAATTGTTATAATAAATATGGTGTGAAAATCAGCAATAAAAAAAAAGAAAATAGGCAGAAACATTGAAAACATCAACTGTATCCTGAATACAAACCTATAAAACAAGTAAAACATTTCATCTATTTAGGCACAAATTTTAGTAAAAAAAAAATTTTTCACATTAAGTGGTAGGGTTACAGATTCCCTTTCCACATCAAGTTTGTAGGACAATCACAAACATGCATGTCCATGCCAGGATTTAAACCCACAGCCTCTTGCTGGAGAGCGGACACGCTAACACTCGGCCAACCAGGCTGGTGTGGTTAGCGTGTTCAATTTTTAGTCATCATCATCATGCATATCAAGGATTTAGGTCTAGTGGCCTGTTCCGGCCTTAGAAGTCATTGTTGAATCTTATATCTGATATAATGGCTCAATTTTTAGTGAAGATGGTAAATTAAATATGAAAATAGACAACAAAATTAACAAAGCTGGCATGGTAAGAAGTCAACTGAATAAATTTATATGGAATACGAAAGAAATTTCAACTGGATTTAGTCAAAACACTAATGAGCTATATACAAGACAGTGTTCAAACTAATTTTAACTTATGGATCTGAGAGCTGGGTTAGAAATAAAACACTTGATCAAAGACTGGAGACTTCTGATGCGAGAGTTTTGAGAAAAATTAGTGGAGTGAATAGATGGCATCATTAGCATTCAAGAATATGTTAGAAGCAGTAATCTCAGGTGGTACACTTAAATAGAATGGAAAAGGGAAGATTAGTAAAAGAAGTGTTTTTGAGTCAGGATGGCAGGAAAAAGACCCAGAGGAAGACCAAGATGTAGATGGATTGATACAGCAAAAAGTGCCTTAAAAGACAGAAATATAAGATATGATAATGTTGGAATTCTGACTGATAATAGATTAATTTGGAGAAAAGTTATTAGAAGTTTGTAATTGTGTAACTTTATCATGTAGTACTATCATAATTATTCCTGTACACCTCCCTGAGGGTTCATAACAAGAATTGGATGACGATGATAATGAAAATGAATTAGGCTAATTCATTGCTATTGTTCTGGTTAAGGACAGAGTAACAACAGTAACAATTTATTCAATTATTTTTATTTAGTAAATTATACTTTCGTTTGGTCACTTTTAATCACAGGAAAAGAAGTGTACGAGTACCTCAAAAGATTAAATTTATACATTCTTTTTGGGTATCACAGTAGAGCCATCTTTTAGATTTTTTTTTTTGACAGTAAAACTGAATGATAAAAACAATAACTGTCTTATATTGAATTTTAGCATTATTTCAGATATTTGAAATCCTGATATATTAAAAACTTTTGGAAATCACTAACCTGAGGTATCCATTTTGGTGAAACAAAACCTGTAACTTCAATAACACTCACTCCTGTTTCAGACAACCTGTTTATCAGCTCAACTTTAGTGATGGTGGAAACAACTTCCTGAAAATCAAAATAGTAAAAATAAGATTAATTACAAGAGTATAATTAACTGTTCTTATTCTTGTGGATATTTCAACAGTATAAATTTAATAGTATATTTTCTCACTGATAATGTATAGAATGTAATTTCATTAGATATAATGGAAAAATTGACAACTAGCTACTTATAGCTGAACCAAAAATTCAAAAGGTTATATATAGCAAATATATAACCTATATATAACTATATAGCAAAAAAATAAATAAATAAGTGTTTTGAATAGCTTATAACTAATTTTCAAATTACATATTTTAAACTTTTTAGAATTTTTATTTAGTAAATATAAGATTCATTTGAAGCCTGATGTCACAATCCCACACTTTAAAAACCACTACTGTAAGAATTTTTTGACCTCTAACAAACCCCAATCAACATCAGCAGAGACCAAGAATGACACCATCAACATAAGAAACATCAATGGAAAAGAAATGGAACTAGCAGAAGAATTAGGTAAGTATCAGATTGACATAATAGGTGTTACTGAAACAAAGACAAAAAAACAAGCAAGATCTTATTTAAGCAGCAAATGCAAAATGTTATATTCAGGAAATATCAATAAGGAAAAAAGGAGTATCTATAATATTGAACACTAAATATGAGGATAATCTTCTTGAATGGCAGGCAATATCAAGTAGATTGATGTGGGCAAATATCTGAAATGGGAATTGGACAATGAGACTAATATGAGACAATGAGCTCACAGAGATGACCTCTTGTTCTCTCTGATCTTCCCCCATTCTATGTAAAACCTCTTCCACATTGATTTGGTAATAATCTCTTAGCAAGTTATGTCTCAATCATGTTCATCTTCCTTCTCCTTATCTACCAGTTTCTGCAAATTGTATTTTCTTAATCTGTCTCCATACTTAACATTCCAGAGACCAGAAAAAACTACCTTAGTCAATCATTTTTTGATCCTTTCCAATACAATTCTTTCCTTCCTTCTTTTTGAAAACCACGTGACCAGATCTGTGTACAATGATCCATATAGGTCCTAATCAAAGACTTGCACAAATAGAACTATAACATCCTTTCTTCTACACATCTGTGTCCTCTGCATCATATCTATAACCCATAGGGCTATAGATATGATGCAGAGGACACAGATCTTCACTATTTTAGCAATATGCTTCCAAAATTTTAGGTCCTTGTCCACAATCATTCCCAGATTTCTCATCTCTTTCACTTCTCTCAAAACATTTCCACCAACTGTATACTCCATATTCCCTCTTTGCTTCTCAAATTTCAAATATTATGCTTCCAACTGACAACCCCACTCTCTTGCCACAGTCAGTGCATTCAACTCCTATATATCACTACTCCAATTACCTTTCCACATTTCAGACTTTCAATGATATTTTCTACTTCAAACACTGATATGTACTTCTGATTGCATTCCTCTTGCATATTTTCAACCACTGTTCTATCAATAGTTGTTTCATTTAATTTAATAGTTTTTCAAAGTACAGTAATACTGTAATTAATGTTCAGGATGCATTCCTAGAAGACAAAGCGTTAAATGGCAAACGTTAAACGGTGTCATTTTAACACATAATAAAGAGAGATAGGGGAACACACGACCAAGAATAAACAAGATTTACTTTAATATTAAGTTATTTTTATATTAACTTGCAAAATACAGTATATATAACACATATACATACACGGAAATGCAAAGTTTATTTTTATGCTGTCAAAGGTTCTGGCTCTTCTGAAATTCTTGATTTTTTTAGTGAAGTTGTCTAGCATCATTTGTTGTTTTCTTTCCCTCTCATTAAGCAATTGTCAGAGATTGCTTCTTTTTTTAAATCTATCGAACCAAACTCTGCCAGCTGCAAAGTTTTTGCTCATATCCTCTCTTTTGTTTTTGAATATGATTAAAAATACTTCTGGCTTTTTCCATGATTACTGCCTGACTAAATGGAATTTTGCGTTCAGTTTCATCATCAATCCAAACGGAAAGACGTTTCTCAATTTCCTCTAAAACTTCTGGATCGGGTTGCCTTTGTTGCAGAAGACGTTGTGGTTGATGAACACTTAATTTTGTCCTTTTTTTTTTTTTTTTAAATCATTTGTATAGTAGAAGTAGACAAGTTTAAAGCAGCTCCAATGAAAACTTGAAGTTCACCTTTTTTCTAATCACCTCAGCACCTGCACTTTAATGTCAAGCGAAATACTTTTTCGGATCAATTTTGTTTTATCATCTTTACACTCACTTACCTTGAATAATTTAAAACACGATAATAATGATTAATTTTTTAATGAACAAATAGAATTTTTGTTGATTTCCTTGGTTAATAATATCGAGGATTACAGTGCATAAATAATGTTTTATGCAGCACTCAAAATCGTATTGATAGCATGGACACTGTTTCACTGCCAATGAAAACAACTACACGATGTACGGGGAAAACAAACACACAGAACAAACATAGATTTAGGGTTTAGGGAAATTACAGTGCTACAATGTTTGCCACCTTTCACCAATTGGTTCAGGTTCGGAAATAATCATATTACATACGAAACAAGCGAAATACAGCGATAAATGGAATCGGCATAAATTTAGCGCTTTTTTTAGGCTTCAAGTAGAAGAGCATTATATGGAATCATGGAATATTTAGTACTTTTTTAGGGTTAAAAAAAACGCATTATATCAAATCAGCATTAATCGGGGTAGCGTTAAACAGAGTTTACTGTAACTATCCTAGATATCCAAAACATCTTGAGTTTCAGTTTATGTCACTGCTTAATTGATTACGTTTGATTCCTATTATTGTATTTTTTCTCCTCAATTTCTAAGTGTTTTTAATAACTGCCAGAACAATTAGCCATCTTTGATATTCATTGTCTAAATTCTTACCGAAATCTTCCCATGACTTTTGTTTAGCTAATTTTACACACAGCTTAACTTTTACATATTTCTCCACATTCTCTTAGGGCATGTGCAACTTACTTTCTAGAAACTTATAGTATGTGTGGTGTTTCCCCCCCCACACACACACACACCCAGAACTGTTTCTTTAATTTCTTGTGTCCATCATGGTGATATTTTTCTTTACCACATATCTCACTTGCTGACTGAAGCAATGTTTATCAGTTTGCCACTGAGACTCCAAAAGTTTGATTCTTCTTTTCAAATTTTTTTTTGAATGCTGATGATCACTTCCCATTTCAGATCAGTATACGCTTGCATTTTGATCCAGTGCGAAGATATCATTATCATCAATAATATAGTCAATAAGACTTTTTTTATTGTGTCTTCTCTATTGTGAATTGGTGTACACCTTTATGCTCAAACATGGTATTAATGATGACTAATCCAACTCCTGAACAGAAATCCAGTGCTTACCATTATTATTTTTTTGCTTTCTTTTATCTCCAAATTTTTTCAGAACAATTCTACATTCCTGATATTAATTTCCTATTCTGCTCTTTAGCAAGTAGAGTGATTTGGGCAAATATCAGCATGGGGAACTGGACAATGAGACTTATTTGTGCCTATGTTCCCACAGAAGGTTCGACTAAGATAGAAGTGGAGTAATTTTTTGAGGCTCTAGAGAAAGCTACTGAAACAATGAAAAAGAAAAAGTTGGTCCTTATTGGGGATCTAAATAGCGGAGTGGGAAGTGATTGTCAGACATACAAAAATGTTTTGGGAAAATTTGAAGAAAAGAGCAAAGCTCAATAATGGCAAATATCTGTTGGATTTCTGCTCACAACATGGACTGGTTATTACTAACACCATGTTCCAACATAAAAATGTGCACAAATTCACATGGAGAGAAGAGGCAAGGAATAAGAAACATCTCATTGACTATGTTATTGTTGATAGTGATGTTCTCTCCCTGGTGCAAGACACCAGAGTGTAGAGAGGATTTGAAATTGGAAGTGATCACTATTCAGTCTTGAGCAGGATAAAATTGAATTTCATATTGAAAAGAATGGCATGTAAGAAGGCTTTAAAGTGAATAAAAGTTGAGCAGCATGTGAGCTGTAGACTAAAATACAGAAAGATTATTGAAGGAAAAATGAAAGAGTTTGAGAACAGGAACCAAACCTTGGAGATTCAGTGGCAAGCCTTGAAGAAAACCCTGATTCATTCAGCTAGAGAGGCATATGGTGAGGTTGTCTGCAAGGATAGAAAAATTAGAACTTCATGGTGGACACATAAAGTTAAAGAGGTAGTGAAGGAAAAGAAGAAAGCATATAAAAAGTTCCTGGCAAATAAGTCAGCTTTTGCTGTTACAGAATACAGAGAGACAAATGTAAGAAAGCTAAACACTGTGAAAGCTAGCTAAACAAAAGTCATGGGAGGACTTTGGCAAGATTATAGAAAATAAATATCAAGAAGGTGGTAAGATATTCTGGAGGTTGTTGAAGAAACTTAGAAATGGAGGAAAGAGTGCTGTAAAAGGAGTTAGAGATGATAAAGGTTACATGAAAACGGGACAAAAAAAGATATCTTTGAAGTATGGAGTAATTACTTCGAAAAATTGCTAAATGAAACAAGCATTGGCAGCACAGTGGTAAAAACACTCAACAGGCATACAGTCAGGAATACATATCCATACTTGAAGTAGAAAAAGCCATCAAAGGCTTGAAATGTGGAAAGGCAGCAGGAGTAGATGATATTAGACCAGAAATGCTGAAATATGGTGGTATAAAAGTTTTACATGGCTACGCTGCATATTTCAGAAAGCCTGGACAGGGACGAATTCCCAATGATTGGAGTAGAGCTCACATAGTACCTATATATAAAAAGGGAAATAAAACTGAATGTGAGAATTACAGGGATATTTCCCAACTGAGTGTTCCTGGCAAGATCTATGCAAGCATACTTGAGAAACGGTTGAGAAGAATTGTGGAAGAAAAGTTTGGTGAAGAACAAGCTGGATTCAGGCCAAATAGAGGCTGTCAGGATCAGATCTTCACTTTACAACAAAGTGTTGAGAAAGCATGGGAATATAACAGAGATCTTGAAGTTTTGTAGACCTGGAAAAGGCCTACTAGCATATTGAAGGAAGTACAGGAAGATGGTTTAATGTTAAATCTGGTGTGAGGCAAGGATGTACATTATCCCCTCTGTTATTCATTGTCTATATGGATCACATTATGAAGGAAAGTGGTATTAAACCTGACAAAATTGGAGATGTTAATGTCAGCTCTTTGCTTTATGCAGATGATGTTATACTTCTAAATAAATCTGCTACAAGTTTGCAAGATTCCCTGACTAAATTGAATAACTGTTGTAATCGATATGGCATGAAGGTCAGCAATAAAAACACAAAGGCAATGAAAATCAGTAGAATCACTGAAAATGTCAACTGTGTTGTGAACGGGGAACCTGTGGAACAAGTAAAACATTTCAGCTACTTAGGCACAATTTTTATTGAAGATGGCAAATTAAATATGGAAATAGGCAACAGAATCAACAAAGCTAGTATGGTAGGAAGTCAGTTGAATAAATTTCATATGGAATAAGAGAGAAATTAGTTGGAACATTAAATTAGCTGTATACAAGACAGTGTTCAAACCAGTTTTAACTTATGGATCTGAGATCTATGTCAGAAGTAAAACACTTGACCAAAGACTAGAGACCGCAGATACGAGAGTCCTGAGAAAGATTAGAGGCGTGAACAGATGGCATCAATGGCAATATCATATTAAAAATGAGAATATTAGAAAGAACTTGACATTGTCAGCATCCAGGAATGCGTTAGCTGAGCTAATCTCAGGTGGCATGGTCACTTAAACAGAATGGGCGAGGAAAGATTAGCAAAACAAGTGTTTTCTGCCAAGTTGGCAGGAAAACGACCCAGAGGAAGACCAAGATATAGGTGGATCGATACGGTACAAAGTGCCTTAGACGATAAAATATAAGATCTGGTAATGTTAGAGTCTTGACAAGTAACAGAATGATTTGGAGGAAAATTGTAGATTGGAAGTTAGTAATGATGTAAATTTTTCATGTAGTAATATTATATCCTGTACATCCCTTGAGGGTACATGGCAGGAATTTGATGATGATTCTGCTCTTTAGTACAAAAGACCATATTTTCTGCTTTCTTTGTGGCAGCTGCCTTCTCTAATGACTTTAAAAAATTGCTCCACTTATTCCACACAAATAAGTTTCATTGTCCAATTCTTGGCCCCAAACACATACCCATACACACCATTTTGAAATTTGCCCACAGAACTTAACTTGAAATTGCCTGCTAATCAAGAAATGCCCTTAAAGAACACAGATAAAATGTAATAAGAGTAAGTTATAGGTAAAAGTTCATCCATCAGTGGTGCTAACAGGCACTTAACCACCCATGGCCTTCCAAGTATCCTTGGATTTCTTAACCATAATATGAGGATAAAGTGGTTTACCCCTATGCCTCTAATTCTTGTCTGTAAATTGTGTTTGTGTGTGTGTGTGTGCTACTAGCCTGTTTGCCTCTTCTGAGGGACAAAAACCCGAATTTCCGGGAGAAAAAAATCCTCTGCCTCCATATGAGACAGGTTAATTCACCTTTAGCTGAAAGAGACCAGATAAAGGTTCCTCACGACATGTACAGGAATCAAACCCAGGTCTTTCTGACCAAAGGGCTTCATCTATACCGACTGAGCTATGGAGGGTCATATGTATAAATAGCTAAACAAAAGTCATGGGAAGAATATAGAAGATAAATATCACAAAAATGGCAAAATGCAAAATGTTCTGAAGGCCATTGGCCATTGAAACACTTAAAAACAGCCTAAAGACTATTGAAAAAAAAAAGGGGTGGGATTAGAGATAAGAGCGACAAAGACCGAAGAATATTCTGGATGGCTGGAGTAAAGCTCTGCAAAATTCAAGAGAAATGCAATTAGCAATACATATGAATACTTAAGGTAGCTAAACTGATGATAATGACCAGAATGTTTTTTTTTTTTTTTCAATATCACCTCCCACACAAACACATGATGAGAAGTACTGAAACCCCTAACATTGCCGTGTGAGCAAGTGATCAGAGAGAAAGGAAGAATCTTTTAATGTGTTTCTTGAACAGCTGGAGGTCTTAGTCCTTGGAGAGAATAGTATGGAGAAAGTTGTTCTGAAGGTATTTCAATTACATAAATATCATACAACAGGACATTATCTAGTTCTTTGTACAAAATCCGAAAGTTAGGTATTTCAGAGTTGCATAGTATTCAATATTCTACGCTATGAGATATTCTGCATAGCAAAATATTAAAATTACAGTACCTTTTCATTTTGCAAGCCATCCCGTGGTCCAACTTCAACTATCTTCACAAATTCTGGAAACTGTCTTGATACCTAATCAATGAAAGCAATACATATTTATACCAACAGGCCAGTACTGTATTTAAATACTTGTGTATGAATCCAAAAATATCAGTCTTATCTATAAATGTCAGCCTGGTTGGCTAAGTGATCAGCATATCTGCTCTCCAAACAGGCTGTGGATCTGAATCCCACTGTAGGAATTGATGTTTGTGTCTTTAGGTGGGAAATGAATTTCACTGCTTGGTGTGAGACCACTGCTCTATTTTTTAAAGATCAGAAGTGGCTTATAAAAGTTCTATGTTTAGTCTCTAGAGTAGGGCCAGCTTAAAAAATAATAATAATAAAAACAGGAAAAAAAATTCTTAGCCTACTCGCAGTATCAATGTACTATAGGTTTACAGCAACATTTTGTGGATGGGAGCCATATAAAAAATAATAATAATATACCTTTAACAAACATCACATTACTGGTAATGTACAGGGCGATTCTAAATTATTGTCGGGATTTCCATGGCCTATAATTTTCAAACCAGAAACAACAAAATAAAACTGCTTACAGAATATGAAAGTGCAACTCAAAAAGTTATATTACCTATAGAATCAATACTGCAGAATGTTAAAGAACTTCAACATGCACGACTTTCATGACACGTAATTTGCCCAAGCGATAATCAATTTCCCTCCCAGTATTATTATTATTATTTGTCCATTCCAGGGAGTCCAAAGACTCATCGAGGGAGAGCATCTAATCTACAGCTCTGCTTCCATCACTCACAATCCACCAATTGACCACAACTACACCAATGCCATCTATTGCCGACTGCCACCACTAGTAAATCCACAGACAATCACAAACATCCATGCCCACGGTGGGATTCGAACCCGCAGCCTCTTGACCGGAGAGCAGACATTTGCTGTGCAACTGTTTCTATCGCAGCAACAATTCTGGTTTTCAGTTCATCGAGGGAGGTACAAGGGGCTGGTAAACAATGTCCTTCATGTATCCTCACAAGAAAAAGCCAAGCATCATAATATCAAATGAGCACAGAGGCCACGGAATCAGTCCACCACGCCCAACCTAGCAACCAGAAAAATGCATGTCAAGCAATTTCAATGTGGCAGTGCTCCATATTTGGCTGATGACTTCCAACTGGGATAACAGATACAGCTATAGCATATCCAGATAGTTCACCACTGTCACTGTTTTTTCTACAAAGAAAAAAGGACCCCAAAACTTCCAAAGATGATGAAGCACATCAGACATTCCCCTTTGAACTATTTCTTTTGAATACTCGAATGGCATGAGAGTTTTCTGATCCCCATATTCGGTAGTTATGATGATTTACCCTCCCTGATATGCAAAATGTTGCTTCACTAAATATCCATCTCTGAAGGTAAATTTCATCAGCTTCAACCTTTTGATAAAATGTCATGGGCAAATTGGAAATAGTGAAGTTTATCATCTGACTGTAAAGCCTGCACAATCTGCAGTTGTTTGTAGGCATAGAGTTGAAGATAGTTATGAACAATTCTCCAAACAGTCATTTGTACTTCAATGAAATGATTCCTGGGTTTGATTGTCTTCCCATTGGTCCTCCCACTCCTTTTTGGTGCTGAACACTACCAGTCTCTTGAAATTGCTTTAACCAACATCGGATAGCATTATCTCAAGGTGAATGTTTTCCTGTATGTTGCGTTGTGATAATGGACTTGGTTTGGTTGCGTTGTGATAATGGACTTGGTTTGGAAAAACCTAAGTACGCACATTGCTTTCTCTTGAGTAGACACGTTTTGAAGTATGATGTCATACTATTTCCCAGACATCAATGCGGTGAGTACAGTGTTGCCAAATAAAACTTTTTTAGTTACACTTTCATATTCTGTAAGCAGTTTTATTTTGTTGTTTCCAGTTTGAAATTTACAGGTCACAGAAATCCCAAAAATAATTTATAATCACCCTATATTTTAAATCAGTTTTATCATACATAGTTTTATTCATATATCATCATTGAAGTGTATTTCAAAGTCAATATTTTTATCTAAGTTATCTGTAGTCTGAGAATAAAAATAATATATACATCTTTGTCATAGGAATTTATTCATGTAACAATAGCCAGAGTAAGTTTTCATCTGTCTACATTCCATGCTATTTATCAAATGCCTATCACATAGTTTGTGAAATATGAACTATTTTGTAAGTTGGCAAGGTAATCTTACCACAACCGAAATTACATTATAAATAAGTTACCAAATAACTCATCAGGAAACCATTCCCTTTAAGTTATTTAAAAAAAAAATAAATGGCATGAACATGTTCTCCTTTCCATAATAAATTTAGTTTAATCCTTTATCCAAGTGTGAGCAAACAAAGTTTGCACCTGAAAGTATCTTCAGGACTGGGTTAAGGTGGTACAACACCAGGGCAACTCGTTGCAAAGGTGGAGCAAGCTACCAACACTCCTATCTCAGTATCTCCTATAATGCAAAACACATCTCCTTGCAGATATGTCTAATATTATGCATTAAGGGAAGGGCCACTACCCAGACTAGTTTCGACCTTTATTGAGGTCTCTTCAGTGGGAACCAGGCCCAAGTGGAGATATCAGGCAGAAGCATTAGCAGGTCATCTCCACCTATAGGAATTGCCAATTGGTATGCCACCCTTTTTTAATAATTTACTCTGGATTTAGATAAAGATGTTGAAAGTTTATTTTTCACTTGGTTAGAGTATTGATGGTATTGTACCACCAGACAAATCTGGTGGTACACCAGATTTGCCCTGGAGTACCACCTTAACCCAGTCCTGAAGATACTTTCAGGCACAAACTGTTTGCTCACACTTGGATAAAGGATTAAACTAAATTTATTATACTCTAACCAAGTGAAAAATAAACTTTCAACATGTTCTCCTTTCAACTACTTTTTTTCCTTCCTATATTGGTCTATTTGATCATAACATTCCGAAATATATTATTAGACCTCCACAGAGTCAGTGGCTCATCGAGAGAGATTATACATCACCCACACTAGCTATCATACCTTTTCTTAAAAACTTATTCAAATGCACTCACCACTTTAACAAGCAAACTACCTCTTTCTTAAATGCACACAAACTTAACCTTATTATGAAAAATTTTATCAATTGATATCCTTTATAACTTCCTCTCAAAAGTTTATAGACCTCTATCATATCATCCCTCTTCAGTCTTCTTCTGTTACCAGTGTCTGCAATCCACATACTCTATCCTTGCAATCTGCACACAATAGCCCAGGTATGGTTGTATCAAGACCTTGAAGAAAGGCAAAACGAATCCTTCATAATACCATTCTAATGAATGAATCCTTCCTCCTAATGAAGTCTTCGTAATACCATTCTGATAAGTCACAAAATAACAAAAATGAGACTGAAATACAGGAAAACCCCAACTTACAAACATGTTCCATGAAATTATCATCATCCCCAAACCTCTATGGAGACAAAGACTCATCAGGAAGTTCCTCCCCCATCATACACAGAGCTCATCATACCATGCCTTAAATATATTCACACTCTCAGACAACAATGCATTCCAGTTTTTTGCACTTTCCATGATAAACAACTGTTTTTCGCTCCCTTGCTCACACCCTCCTTATATAGCTTCCAAGTTGAAAGTTTCTTTTTTCACTTGGTTATATTATAAATTAAAAATGTGCCAAGAAACTATATTCTTGGTTTCAGCCTTTATCCAAGTGTAAGCAAACAAAGTTTGCATGTGAAGTCACTTCATGACTAGGATGCTTGTATGTAGAGACTAATAACCTCACATCAATTGCCTTAGTATCCCATAATGCAATACACATATCCTTACAGACATGTCTTAATGCTATGGTAAAGGTCAAAACCAGCCTGAGTAGTGGCCCTTCCCATAATGCATGTCTGTAAGGATATGTGCATTACATTATGGGATACTAAAGCAATTGGTGTGAAGGCATTAGCCTCTATATACAAGTAGCACAGTAGTGAAATGACTTCATGCACAAACTTTGTATGCTTACACTTGGATAAATGATGAATCCAAGAATATAATTTCTTGGCATCTTTAATATAACCAAGTGAAAAAAACTTTCAACATTTATCTCTAATCCAGAGCATTTTAGTAATAAGGTGCAGCACCTTTTGGCTACTTGTATATGGAAATATGACTTCTGCATTACTTCAATCATGGTATCACTTCTGGGTCTGGTTCCCACTAATGACACCTGAATAAAGTTTAAAACTGGTCTGGGTAATGGCCCTTCTCATAATGCATAGCATTATTCAAGTCTGTAAGGAGATGTGCATTGCATTATGAGATACTATGAGTAGCCCATTCACGTGCAAACTTTGTTTGCTTACACTTGGATCAAGGATGAAACCAAGAATATAATTTCTTGACATCTTTAATTCACAGCTTCTAGGGATGGCCTCTTTCTTCCCCCTCTCACAGCCAGCCTGGTTGGCTGCATGGATGTTTATGATCGTCCGTGAAAAATTATATTATTATTATTAGACACCTCCAGGGAGTCCAAAGACTCATCGAGAGAGGGTACCTGCTCTATAACTCTGTCTCCGCCATTCCATCCACCAACTGACAACTACACCAACGCCATCTACCGACCACCACCACTAGTATTTCCAAAAAAAATCACAAACATCCATCCAGGGATGCGAGTTATATGCGAGGGCAAGTTATATTCAGCAGTAAGCGTTTCGCCGACATCCTTCTGCTGCTTCCCCTGCTCCGCCGACTTCTATGATGAGTTCTTCTTATTGTGCTATCTTCTATCGAAGGTCAGCGACCATCTTGGCGAACAAACTGCGATCTTGTGTTAATCTGAGCAGTTGTGCACTGCTCTTTCCTGTCCACGTCTTGATGTTGTCAAACCATGATATTCTTTTTCTTCCTCTAGTTCCTTTGCCATCAATTCTTCCTACCAAAATAGTTTGTAGAAGTTGGTATTTGCTGTTTCTCATGATGTGTCCAAGATATGATGTTTTTCATTTCTTGATTATTTGTACAAGATGTTTAGCTTTGCCAATGGATTTTAATACATCTTCATTGGTAATTTTTTCTGTCCATGATATCTTTAGCATTCTTCTGTATAGCCACATCTCAAAGGCTTCGATTTTCTTGATGGTTGTCGCCTTCAATGTCCATGTTTCAACTCCATAGAGCAGAATAGACCACACGTAGCATTTCAGCATTCGGCATCTGACTTCCATGTTTAGGTCTTTATTGCAGAATAGTGTTCTCATTTTCATGAAGGACTGCCATGCAACTTCAATCCTTGTCTTTATATCTCTTTCTGGATCCCACCGTTCATTAAGCCAGCAACCAAGATATTTATATCTTGACACTTGATCAATATTTTTCCCATTTAGTGTCAGTTTCATTGATGAGGCTGGATGTTTGCTGATGATCATGTATTTTGTCTTGTTGATGTTTATATTTATTCCCATTCTTTGGCTTTCTATGTATACTCTGTCAACGAGTTTTTGGAGATCCATAATGTTATCTGCAATTAGCACGGTGTCATCTGCATATCGTAGGTTGTTAACAATCTTTCCATTTATTGTGATTCCCTCTGGACATTCTTCCAATGCTTTTTTAAAGATTACCTCTGCATATATGTTGAACAGGAGTGGTGAGAGCACACATCCTTGTCTCACTCCTCTTTTGATGTTAATATCACTGGTGGTAATGTTGTCTAATTGAACGGTAGCTGACTGATTCCAATACAGATTTGTTATTAGTCTTGTGTCTTGTTCGTTGAAGGATTTCTATTAAGTTGGTGTGTCTGACTTTGTCGAATGCTTTTTCAAAATCTATGAAACACATAAAGACAGATTTCTGTTTTTCTATGCATTTTTGTATCAATATTTGGGTACAGAAAAGGGCCTCTCTAGTACCAAAACCATTCCGAAAGCCGAATTGTGTTTCACTTAGAGTTTCTTCACTTTTTCTATAAATGCGATTCTGAATTGCTTTCAAAAATATTTTTAATGTTTGGCTCATTAGACTAATAAGTCTAAAGTCACCACAGGAATTCGCTTTGGGTTTCTTTGGGATAGTGATAAATGTAGATTTGAGCCAATCTGATGGAAATTCATCACTTTCATATATTTTATTAAATAGTTTTTCAAGAAGTTTGATGTTATCTGGTTCGATTAATTTTAAAAATTCTGTTTGCACACCATCTAGTCCACTGGCTTTTCCTGTTTTACTTGTTTGTATAGCATTCTCTATTTCGCATTTCATGATTGCTGGTCCTTGAATGTTATCTTTTATATGTATAGGCTTCTGTCTAGTATCATTGAAAAGTTCTGTTACATATTTTATCCAAATCTGTGCTTTATTCTCTTCTTCTAGAACTATTTTTCCATTTTCGTCTCTTAGAGACACTATTTGCTTTTTCCTCAGTTTTCCGGAAATTTCGTTGATTTTCTTATACTATGATGAGTTAGAATGCATAAATATTTTTCTCACTACCGTTTTTTTTTTTTTTTCAAAACCAACATCATTAAAATCAATTTAATAATACAATAATCAATTTTATACTGAATAATATACATTTTTGGTGATCAGAATGGGATATGTCAATGAAACTTAGCACAAGTTAATTTAATGATGTTGGCCTGAGGAAACTACAATATTGTATCATTAGTCCTGTGATTGATAACTAATTTAAATGTGTACTTTTATATTTGTCAACATTTTATACCATATACATAAGTGTACTAATACTCTTTATGATTATGCCATAATTAATTATTAATACTTATTTACTAAAATAAATAGCCAAAAGGCTTCAGATCGGTGATACAAAATTATATAAATTAAGTGGAAATTAAATCCATCATCATTTCAAAGTCGACTACAGAAACTATAGATGTTTCGTGCGAAATTTGACCAGAGACCATAAGGGAATACACTCGCCGAAATACGAGTCGCCCTAGCCGCTGGAGCAACTCGTAGTATGGTGGCGAGTGTATTCCCGTAAGTTTGCTGGTCAAATTTCCCACGAAAATTCTATAGTTTACTGTAGTTGGCTTTGAAATAATGTTGGATTTAATATCCACTTAATTTGTATAATATTAATACTTATGTTAGTTTAATGTATGAACTTTAAAAAAATGGGAATGGTATTTACGAGCAAGTTTGATGAGACTGGGCCCTCTAATACAGTAAAAATAGTCTTATAGAAAAAGAATTGAGAATGACTGATCCTTAGAAATGCCCTGACTTTTCCCTTTTCTAATCGCACGTGCATTCATTATGCATTTTGCACCGCGCATCCGCCAGTAGGCAGAAATAAGAAGCAGCAAGTGCATTAATGTTGTGTATGTGCACTGTTTTGTTTTTGCTACTGTAAATGGGAATTTTAAAGATAATTTAATTTAGGCAGATAATAAAATGTTGATTTTTTTGAAACTATAAAAAATGCATTTGATTTAAGTTTTGAATTATTTTGTTACAGTTCTACTGAACATGGCTGGCGAAAATAAAAAACGAAAATATCACAGTCAAGCAGTAGAGAGTTCCAAAGTTGGTGGACTGAAGAGTATGGCATGATTAACACAGACAGCAATATGCATTTTATGTTCCAGGACAGTTGTGTGCAGAATCGTCAATAAAATGGCATTATGAGACAAACCATAAACCGCTCTTTGAGAAAAGCAAGGATGAACAGAAAGAATTTATTGCTCGGGCAATTAAAAATAGAAATATCCAGTCAACAACCCTAATGAAATTTATCGGCAGTCATTCAAATATAACTGCTGCTAGTTTTTTTGCCTCGAACGTAATTGCCAAACACGGGAAACCTTTTAGTGATGGGAATATATAAAAGAAGCATGGTTAAAATGCGCAATAGTCAACGACCCTAATGAAATTTATCGGCAGTCGTTCAAATATAACTGTGCTAGTTTTTTGCCTCAAACGTAATTGCCAAACACGGGAAACCTTTTAGTGATGGGGAATATATAAAAGAAGCATGGTTAAAATGCGCAACAGTTCTCTTCGAAGATTTTGAAAACAAGGAAAAAATTATTCAAAGAATAAAAGATATACCTTTGGCTAGAAACACAGTGAAAGATAAGAATCATAGAAATGGCTAAACAGCAAAAAGTAGATATAAAATCTTCTGGTTTAATTTCTGTTTGTCTTGATGAGAGTACTGACATAACTGGATCAGCTCATTTAGCAATTTTTATTAGTTATTGTGTTGGGAATAATATCAAAGAATTGATCGGATTAACATCATTATCAACAACAACAAAAGGAACAGATATCTGCAACGCAGTTGTAAATGCACTTGCTGAAAGAGATATAGATCTCTCCAAAATTGTATCAGTTACTACTGATGGTGCTCGCAGTATGACTGGAGAGGAAAATGGGTTTGTTAATTTATTTATCAAACGTATTGGACATTCAGTTCTGGGTTTTCATTGTATTATACATCAGCAGGTTTTATGCACAAAGGCTAGTTTCAAGTCACTGGAAGATATTATGAACATTGTAACAAAATTGGTCAATATTATATCGGCACACGCTTTAAATAAATGAAAATTTATAGAATTATTAAGTGAAGTAAACTCAGTGTACAATGGTTTACTTATGTACAACAATGTCCAATGGTTAAGTCGTGTGAAAGTTCTTCAAAGATTTGTTGAGTGTTTAGAAGTAGTCAGACTTTTTTACATAATGAGAAAATCATTGAAAAATACAATCAATTAATGAATGTCGAATGGCTTTCGAACTTAATGTTTTTTTACTGATTTGTGTTTACATTTAAATGAATTAAATGTTAAACTGCAAGGTTTGACATTGATTTATTTTGATTTGTATTGTACGTCAAATTATGAGTTCATTTTTATGAAATTCTATGTTAATTTTTAAACTTGTCTCAATAAAATTCTGCAATTAATTTTTCCCCTATTAAAAATTGCCCGGCACGTCAGCAAATTGATTTGTAAATTTTTGGCACATGCCGGCATGTCAGCAACTCAATTTGTAAACTTTTGGCACATGCACATAAAAAGGTTCGCCACCACTGACCTAGGTCAATCACCTATGGATCCTTTCCAATAGCTATTCATCTTTTTAAAAACGAGGTGACAGATATATGCACGGTAGTCCATATATGGACTATGGAACTAGAATTTTCTTTTCTTCTACAAGTCACCATCCTCCACATCATTGCCAAAATTCATTATGTTATCCTCACAATTTTAAAAATGCGTCCTCTAAATTTTAGATTCCTATCCACCATTGGCACCTAGATCCCGTATTTCCTCCACCAAGTGCATACTCAACATCTCATTAATGTTTTCCAAATTTAAAAACCTTACATTTTGTAAAATTGAACTGGAAACTCCTATGCCCATTCACTCAGTCCATTCAAGTCCTCTTGTAAAGCCAACATCTTTTCTACTTCTCATATTTCTTCTCAACTTTGCATAATTTGCAAATAACTGAATACCCCCATTTAAATCTTCTCCAATATCATTAACATACAGATTAAAATGCAATCGTGCTAAAGCAGACCCTTGGGGTATACCATGAGTGACTTTCCTCTTCTGGGATACTGCTCCCCACATACACAACTTGCTAATATCTACCACAATGCCAATCTGCAATCCAATACACTAATATCCAACCCATTCATTCTAGTTTAACTATCAACCAATGCACATATCACCTTATTTTAATAAGTAAGCAGATTATTAAACATGACCTTCCTTTAGCAAATTTGTCTTGTCAGTCAAAGAGAACACCACTCGTCAACCCAATTCTGTATCCTGGTTCTCACTAACCTCTCCAACACTTTAACCACAACACCTGAGATACATATTGGCCTATAATTTTAAGGTTGAGTTATGTCACCTCCCTTATAAGTGGTACAATCTTGCTTTTCTTTCACTCCTTTGGAACTTGACCCAATATAAGACTCGTGTATAAATGTGCAAGTTTAATTTTTTTTTTATAAACTATGTTGTTCAAGTTGTTAATAAAATAAATTAACTTCATACAGAGAATATTTTTAATACACACCATATACGTGCATTAGGTACTACTATGCTATGCTGAACTGGGTCACAGATTACCAGTCAAATAAGGCTAGGGTTCTTCTTGAATCTGAGGAAAACTTCTAGAGAGAGCTGCACAAAATACTCCCCCACCCATTGTACACTTGTTTGTGGTAAGCTAACTCTCCGTTAACACCTTTGCTAACTGTAGAACTTCTTTTGGTATAAGTCATTCAAGGAGGAAGGTTCATACTATTGTTGTCATCTGCTTCTTTTTAGTTCCTTCTGAATTTCAATTAGCTTATTTATCAGTTCAACTGAATGAAAATCAGTGAACTCTTACATCTGAAGCATTCAATTCCAAGTCTAACCACAATATTATTTCTACAACTTCTAGGATAATTTTATAAATTATCTACACTTAAACAAAGGAAAAGTATTATTTATTAAATATACTGCCAAATATTTGAGTTTGAAATTAACAAACTATCATCAGTGGCTTAAACAACAGTTTTTTCACAAGGCAGAATGCAAAAATTGATTTATTCAAAATAATACGCGTCGCATGCTGCTAAATCGCTAATAGCCTTATGCTTTCACTGAAGAAAAGGTTAAACATAAAAGTGCAAAATAAATTCCATAAATAATTATATAATTTATATTATCATACTAAACAGATCATTAGACAGATGTAGTATCCAGATGGATTCTTAGGACCTTCTGTCTTTGTAAATTTCATTATTGGCCTTAAAAAAAAAAAAATTTACACACACACATATATAATGTGTTATTTGAATCAAACTTTCCGATATTTTTGACAAGGATAGGGAGTCATTCTGATTCAAGTTTCAAGTTAGAGCAGTGAAGTAAGGCTTCAGCATTCTTTAAACAGGCATTTGAATTTATACCACAATATTCTCCAGTCTAAAACATAACTTCTACACAGATGTCGGTATAAATTCAAATGCCTGTTTAAAGAATGCTCTGTTTCTATTCCATGTTGCATCAATCCAGACTTATCAGATTTGTCGTGAAGAATATAGGATTGATGTTCTTGTAGTCTTTTTTCTATTGAACATCTGGTTTGCCAAAGTACTTCACTGCTCTAACTTGAATCGGAATGACTCCCTATCCTTGTGAAAAATATGGGAAAGTGTGATCAGAATAACACATTACATGTGTGTAAATTTTTTTTGTAAGACCAATAATGAAATTTACAAAGACAGAAGGTCCTAAGAATCCATCTGGATACTACATCTGTCTAATGATTTGTTTAGTATGATAATATAAATTATACAATTATTTATGCAATTTATTTCACACTTTTATGATTAACCTTTTCTTCAGTGAAAGCATAACACTATTAGTGATTTAACATCACGTGGCATGAACTATTTTAAATAAATAAACTGTTTGCATTCTACCTTGTAAAAAAACTATTGTTTAAGCCACTGATGATAGTTTGTTAATTTAAAACTGAAATATTTGGCAGTATATTTAATAAATAATACTTTTCCTTGTGTTTAGATGTAGATAATTTATAATACTATGGCACAAGTTTCTCTCAAAATCTAGGATAATTTGCTCATTAGTTTATTTTTTTTCTTTCTTCACACTTTTACACCTTGAAATAGCTACATTTACATTTGTTTTCAATATTTCAAGAGTAATAAAAAAATACTACAGTAATATATAAATGCACATAAAATTAACATGGAGCATGTAATATTAAACATATCACACAATAGGACATTGACAAACTTTTTTTTTCAATTCCACATTATAAAATATTGCATCATTAAACTTTGTATATTGTAAAATGTTCATAAGCACAGGATTCTGAGTTCATTAAATAAAATGGGAGTTGCAATTCATTAGTCTATGCAATGTTTGTAAACATAAATTGTTCATTTCAGTTCAGTTGGTTTTTGTTGCAGGAGATGCTACCATCATATTAAGCACCTCCGTAGCACAATTGGAAGAACGATGGTACATTGCATCCTTCGATTGGAATACACCTAAGTTCGATTCTCGTCGCGACGGGAGGAATCTTTATCCGGACGATTTCAATCGAAGGTGAGTTAGCCGATCTCATACGGAGGTAGCAGTATTTTTTCTCCTGGAAACTCGGGTTTTTCATCCCACATACAGACAAATTGGCCCTTCAGAACACACACAATTTACAGACAAAAAATACTGGTGGTGGTGGAGGTGGGCGGTAGATAGCGTTGATGGAGATGATTCGTAGTAGAGGTTTGGTGTAGTGGTTGAGACAGTTGTAGGCGTCCTCCCACGATGAGTCTTCAGACTCCTTGGAGGTATCAGGAATAATAATAATAATAATTTCTTACAAGTTCATAAGTAGAGGTTTGCTGTATATAAATATACACACACAGGAAAAAGCAAAAGAATACATTTTATATATATAAACATAATTATTAGAAGGCCTTTATAGCTTCCAAACAAAAAAAAAGTGTCAATGCCCAGTTTCTACTTTCAGGTTAGTAAACAAGTAAATACTATATAGTGTGTATATATTATTATTATGGGCAACTCCAAGGAGTCCTAAGACTCATCGAGGGAGGCCCAACATCATGTCAAGAACAACTAATCAACATTCACACAGCATCTATCATACTTCACCTTGTACTCGTTTACAGTCATGGCACCCACAACAGACACAGACTCTGGCAGCTTATTACACTCATTCACCTCTCTCCAAGTAAAAAACTAGCTCTAACACCCTTGCTAACCACACTCTTACCAAGCTTCCATGGATTGCCCCTAGTCCTCCCACTACCAGTCCTATTCTCAAAAATATCTTCTGAATTAAGCTTATAGACATCCTTCAGTAATTTGAATGTCTCAATCATATCATCCCTTTTCCACCTATCTACCAATTTCTGCAGACCACAAATCTTCAACCTGTTCTCATAAGGTTCATTCCATAGTCCTGTTATCATCTTGGTCACTTGTCTCTGGATTCTCTCCACCTCCTCCCCATCAAGAAGAAACCCTGGCACCCATATCTGGGCACAGTAGTCTAGATGGGAAATAATCTGTTTGTCTATGCTCATTAAAGTGTTTTTCAGCAACCAAGTCATTTGATGATCTGATTTTGCCACTTTTGCAATGTGTCCCCCTAGACTTCAACTCCCTATCCACCAACACTCCCAAATCCCTGGCCTCTTAAATCTCCTGGAGTACAGTTCCACCAATGTGATATACTGCTGCTATCTTTTCACCCCAAAATGCAAAACCTTACATTTTTCCACATTAAAATGACATCCATTTTCCTTAACAAAGTCCTCCAAACTATCCTGCAAAATTGTGACATCCTGAGCATTCACTATTGCTCTATCCAACTTTGCATCATCCACAAACAGATGCACAGTTCCTCTAAGATTCTTCCCTATACTGTTAATGAACAAATTAAACAGTAGTGGTCCAAGAACAGAACACTGCGGCACACCAGTAGTCACAGGCCGTCTTTTGGACTCTACTCCTGAATAAACCACTCTCTGATATATCTCTCCATCAACCACCCTCCTATCCATCTCACCAACCCTATATCCATTCTCATATGCTGCAATTTACTGATTAGAATTCCATGTGGTATCCTATCAGTGATTCTACTGGACCTTTAGCAAGGTCCAGTAGAATCACTGTAAACCCGTTACCCTTATCCAGTTCAGCTGTCACTGTGTTACAGAACTTGAGCAAGTTACTGAGGCATGATTACCCTTCACAAAACTATGCTGTCCCCCATACAGTATCCCATTTTCATCTATCCAAACTAGTATTTCCTCTTGACTATTTTCTCCAAGACCTTGACAACAATTCCTGATATGTTGATCGGCCGGTAATTTTCAATAGCAGTCTTAGAACCTCCTTTATGCAGTGGAGCTATTTTCCTCTCTTTCGACTCCCTTGGGACTAACCCAGATCCGAGACTCAAATTAAACAAAATGGTCAAGGGTACTGACAATTCTTTAGCCGCTTCTCGTACGACACGAGCTGGTATACCATCCAATCGCACAGATGAATTGACATTTGGTAATAATTCACCTCCGCTTCATTCATCACAATTCACATATAAGCTGTTGGTTCTTCATTTCTGCAATGTCACCACCTGGATGATATACTCTTGCGAAGTGCTCACTCAGTAATTCCACTATATCAACTGATTCGGTTACCTCCCTACTGTCGGCATTCTTTAAAATCAATCTGCCGTATACATTTTTTCTTTTACTTGCAACATATCTAAAAAACTGTTTGGTATTCTCTTTAGCCTGCATGGTTAATGTTCTTTCATAATCCACTTTTGCTTTTCTTACCACACTTGTTACCCTTCTGGCCTGGGCTTTATACCATTCATGTGCCTGCGGGTCACCTTTCTCCTTAAATTCCCTCCACAGTTGTTTCTTTTTTTGCAGCTCAAGCTTAATGGTGTTATTCATTCATTTAATCCCTACTTGATTCATTATTCGGACTCCAGATATACAGTTAGCCATTGCCTCCTGCAAACACTTCTTAACCACCTTCCATGCACTATCAACATCCAGCCCTTGCAGTTTTACATGCCATGGCACTGAACCAATCAAACTCCTAAGCTTGTCATACTTACCAGCTCAATAATTCCACATGTACCCTATCTTAATTGTAAATTCCACACCTTTAGCCACCTCCCAAGTCAAGACCCTATGATCACTCTCACTAATTGGCGGCAACGTGGTCATATTCATTACAGTCAAATCCTCAGATTACTTGGTCAAGCACTCTCTGACCCCTAGTATTTTCCATTACATGCTGTCGCAGATAGTTATCCCTTAATAACCGCATAAAATCCAAATCCTTCCTCCCATGTGTCCTCTCCTCCCTCCAATCAATGTTACCATAGTTGAAATCTCCCATAATAATTACCCTCCTTCCACTCATTTCTTCTATTTGCTTATGCACACTATCTCCACCATCTATTCCATCACCTGGTCTATAGCAGCACCCAATTGTATATTTTGATCTGCTAGCCTCAATCTCACATCAAATAGCCTCAAATGTGCTCTTTTCTCTATCCTACAGTTCAACTTCTATTCTCCTTGGCTGCAGCTCATCAGTTATCATCAATAACACTCCTACCCCCATTTTATTCTCCCTGTCACTCCTGAACACACTGTACCACTCACATTCAATCCCACTAGCTATATCATCTTCTGTCAGCCATGTTTCACTAATGCCAATAACCTGTGGTCTGGAAGTGCCAACCAAGGCCAAAAATTCTTCCTTCTTGTTCCTAATATTCCTAGCATTAGTATACATGAATTGCAGAAGCCCATTAGTCCCATCCCTACTTTGATGCCTTATACTAACTATCCCATTCTGATTTGTTGTCCTTCTTACTCGCTCGGGCATATTATACTCATTCATACACTCAACTGCCTCCCTTAGGTCTGCATATCTACTTCTCCCCCCCTTAATAAATCTAGTTTCCCTGATTCTGCACATCCACTTCATTCAACAACACTTTTTCAAGTCTCCTTACACCGAATCCATTCAAATGCGAACTATCCATCTTATATAAATCCTTTCACCTATCGAACTCGCTCCACACATCCACAAATTTCACACCACTCATCCTGCATCACCCGTGCATAAAGTCATTAGCAATTATGGCCCTCCTTCTAAACTCCTGACTGTCATACCGTGGCAACAGACTAACCATCCTAACTCTCTCACTCTTCTCTTTTGCTACCTCAAGCCATTCCTTCAGGTTCTCTAACATAGCCATTTTATCTCCTTTCAAATCATTCGTACCTGCCACCACTATCATTTCTTTGACCCTTTGCTTTTGCTCCCTAATACTCGCTTACGTCCTTAATGGTCACACCAGGTTGGAACGATTTTGTCAACTCTCATCTATCACACCTCGTACTAAAGAATCTCTGTACTGCACTTGCTCCTTCATTTTGTTTACGTTCACAATTGTACTCTTATTTTTCTTATCGTACTGTTGCCGTTTATTGCTGGTACACTCGGTAGACATTTTTGCATACGCTCCAGCTACCACTTTGCCCTATGTATCGCTCCGCTCAACCATGCGATCTCACTCATTGCATCTATCTCATCTTTTTTATTATCTGTTAAACCATTCATTTGTTCTGTATTATTACCTTCATTCTCACTTTCAACGCCGCCTTCACAGCTCTCTGGTACTACCTCGCAATTTTTTATCATATCACCATTTTCTACATTCTGACTTTCAACAACAATATCACACTCAAGACCTGAACACTTTAATTCCTCATTTTCCTTACACTTTCTGCACATATTCACTCCATTATCATCATCTAACCAGACTCCAACCACTCTCCGCAAAGCATACATCTCGCAGATAGTACATTGAATAATCTCCTTTATGTTACAATTTTTGAACAAAGATGGTGAACTGGCCGCCATTATTTTCCTTCTTACCTGAGCCATGTGCACGCTGTCTAATTATATCTTATCAAATTAAAAATTGAAATACCACTGAAAACACACAAACAGACACACTAAGATACACAAAGCAAACAAAACTACGAAAAATTCAAGCAAAATTGTCAATGATAACTTAAAATAACACATCTTATCAGGAGCTCTCAACAAACACTACACACCACGAGGCCCTCTAGCAGAACTGATTGAACTGATATATCATCATCCTCTCCATCTGCCCAAGGCAGGTTGGGGCTACCGTGAACAATAGCTTTCCAGTCCAATCTATCTGCAGCCAAGTTATTTAAATTTTTGTAAGAGTTCGGCCTACTTATAACCACAACACCTGACACACAGATTGGCCTATAATTTGAAGCTTGAGTTCTGTCACCTCCCTTATGAAGTGAGAGAGGCAACATAATGTTTTCTATCAATTTCCTTCTAGATGTTCCCAGCAAATCTTTCCTTCTAATCTTCTGTTTTGGAGAATTTGAGAAAATAGAAGGTAAAGAAATAAAAATTCAAACATAGTAGTGTAATTCTTCTGTTATCTCCTGACTTTTTTTTTTTTAATCAGTCCATGCTGTTTTATTTATTTTTCTCAAATACTTGCTTTCAAAGACTGTCAAACTTTGTTCTTTCTTCTGTTGGATAACTGAAGGTCTCTGCACCATAAAGAATGATGGGGAGTACCATTGAGCTACACAGTTTGATTTTAAGTTCTTTGGAGAGATGTATATTTTTCCATATATTTATAAGTTTGGTCATAGTAGACCACCCTAGATTTATTCTGTTTGATAGTTTCTTCATAATTTAATCTGCCTGTAATCAACATGTCCAAGTAACTGAATTTTTTAACCTGTTCCAGTTTATTTCCTTCTACTTCTTATTTATTGCTATTGTTTTGGTTTTATTAAAATTTATCTGCATTACATAGTCCTTATTGTATGTGATATCCATCAATATTTTATCCTATCAAAATAGAAGCATAATATTTCAACAAGAAGATTTGAAAAAATATCAACTTTCTTTTATTTCATCTGATTATGAAAAGCATTAGTCATCTGAAGCTTCGAAATCTACAACCATTGCCCTAAACACTGATCTTCATATCATCCTTCAATAGAAGGATGACAACCTAGTCTACAATGCTCCTAAAACACAATTTTGTCTTATTTTCTAACAAAAAAGACCTCTGTTCTCTCCTTACCTTTTGATAACACTCAGCTTAACAGTTAAAACCAGATCTCTCCTCTTGGACTGACACTTACCCCTTACCTTTTCTGGCACAAACATACTTTTATAGTAATCCCTGGCATCTTTTTCTGTGACATTACTTTCATCTGTTGAACTACTAAATCTACACAAATCCCATGTCTGTCCCACCTTGGAAGGCTGCTCTAGCATTTGGAGTGGTGCACTTAAAACTTCTAAAAATTTTTTATGCTAATCAGAAGAGAACATAACTGCTCTCTTCTGAATAGCATCTTAATCCCTCTCTGAGACACTCTCCAGTACCGTCTCAGACAGTGTCCAAATTTTTCCAGAGATATTTCCATGGAGTCAGGAGAACAAACATCCATCATGCACTCCATTTCTGGTAAACCTACAATAACAAGCAACAGCTGCTAAATCCTTTTTCAGCTTAACAGTTAAGCTGAAATGTTTGAACTATGCCCACACATAGCTATAGGTTTTGCAGTCTCAGGTGTCGAAGTGATAAAAAAATGATCACACATTAAGGGTTTTATAGATAAAATATACACATCACTGAATATTACATTAATATACTGCAATATAACACTCATATGTATCATAGTGGATGGCTTCATTTCTTCAATTTTCTTACCAATAATGATGGAGTACCCCAGGCCTCTGTACTTTCACCCTTGCTTTTTCTCCTGTTGATAAATGACCTTTATCACTAACTTCAAATTCTACCCTTACTTTTGCTGATGATACACTCATTCCTATTTTTCATTTGACAAACTTTGCAGTGCTTATATATCCAAAGCAATAAGATCTTCCACAATCAATAGTTAAAACACCGATTTCCTTGTTATATTTCATTACGATGAAAACAAGCTTGTCAACTTCAATGCCCTTAAAACAACTGTCTTATTTCATGCAAGAAAGTCTGCAGTTCACTCTCTGATGCCCAGATTTACATGCGAGATAAGGTATCGCATGTGAAGCATCAAAAAAACTAGGTGCCCTTATCTGTTCTAGACATTATCTGTGCACCTCCTTCTAACACTGTACAAATTCCAAATCTACCCCCCCTTAGAGCACTGCTCTCACACGTGGGATGGTGGGCCAGAAACTTCTCTAAGAATGCTTGATGCTGGCCACAAGAAAGCAATCCAGTTAACTGAATTCACAGACTCATGGATGCTATTCCAACAAAATGGTTGACACCATTCCTCCATTTTTCTCTCAAGACTATAAACAGACAAGCACCTACTGGTCAACATTCATTTAATGTCTAGTTCCAATCATTTGCCTCTTTCATTCTTTCTACTTCTATACTTAGGAACAGTCTTACCCTCCCAAACACAGCTTAGGAACTACAATCCCCAGTTGTCAAAACCACACAGCAACAGGTTCCTTCCTTCTTCCTTAGCACCTGTCCATATATGCCACTGATATGTTATAGGTTTCACAACCTCTCATATGAGAATGATATAAAAAAGTATACTTATATATATATATATATATATATATATATATATATATATATATATATTCTTGATTTCTCAAGTTTGATTCTTGTCACAATGACAGGAATCTTCCTATGGACTTTTTAAAATGAAGGTGAGTTAGTCAATCTCATGCAGAGGTAGAAAGGGTTTTTCTCCCAGAAACGCTTTTATTTCGCATACAGGCAAATCCAGTTAATTGCATAACAAACAACATAAAAAAAAAAAATACTATTGGTGAATATCGGTGTATTGTGAGTGCCCTTCAACAATGAGTCCTTAGACTCCATGAAGATGTAATAGTAATATTCACCACATATCAGAGAACCTGAAAATGACAATTTGTACTAGATAAAAGTATGGTTCAATAAGTAATCAATTTTCTCTCTGCAGACAAATTATTACAGTACTTTGTGATGAAATCAACATTCATTTCCAGCACAAAAATAGCTCTCTCTCTCTCTCTCTCTCTCACACACACACACAGATTTAACATCAAGAATGAGTCCTCTAAGTGAAATATTTTGCCCTTAATTATAATACTGAATCCAGTGAAAACTCGAGTTTATAGTTAATTTCACCAATTCACTTTTTTTTGTATACCAAAAAATTAACCTATCACTGAATCAGATCACATACTTTCTCATACCACCATCCTTATTAAGAATACTTCAGTAATGCCTGAAATGTCAAATCTCACAATAAGGAAGTGCATATTTATATGAATTCCACACAGAAAAGTTGTAAACCCATAGTATATTAGTACAAGGGTGGTCTGATAAGTTTTCGGCCTCAACCATACATGGCAGCATCTTTTTTTTCTAAGTTGGTATATCTGTCATAAGCATTCCATATGAATTGCAAGTCATTCTATCATGTAGTTTTTTTTTTTATACAGATGTCTGAAGCAAAAGTGTTGTCAGTAATTTCATCCCTTGAAATGGATAAAATTGAGTATCGTGGGGTTATAAAATTCTTTGTAAAAGGTTTAACAGCAAAAGAAATTCATTCAAAGTTCATAAAAGTTTATGGGCACTCTTTTTCTTTGTTTTCGACAATTAAGAAATGGGCTGCCGAGTTTAAACGTGGCTGTACTAGTCTTGAAGATGATCCACGTGAAGGATGTCTGAAAAGTGTAACACCACCAGAAATCACTGATCGAGTGCACAATATAGTATTGGATGACCGGCGAGTCAAAGTGCATGAAAGTGCTGAGACTACAGGCATTTCAAAAGAATGTGTAGGATATATTTTGCACGAAGAATTGCAAATGAAAAAGCTTTGCGCAAGATGGGTGCTGCACTTGCTCACACCAGATCAAAAAATGCACTCGCATGAAAATCTCTGAACAGTGCTTGGAGCGTTTTAACAAGAATAAAACTGATTTTGTGTAGATTTATTACTATGGATGAGACTTGGATTCAACCATTACACACCAGAATCCAAACAGCAGTCAAAACAGTGGACAGAAGCCAAATGGACTTCCAGAGGGCAAACAAGTGGTCTCATACAAGATGATGAAATTCATCTACCACCTGAATATATTCACAAACATTCTTGCCCATAGGAGATTCAAATCCACAACCTGTTTAATGGGGAGTGGGTAAACTTGGTGAACTAAGCCAGCAGAGTACATGCTTCCTAGGAAATACATATAAATATATACTGTTGATGGTTAAAAGTGCTTCACAGTATAAACAATAAAAGAAGACTCTGTTAAATTATTGAACTTTCTAATATTCTGCCAGTTTTCTAATCAGCATTATCATAGTGCAAATTACAACTGTGGTAATACACACAATCAATTACTGTTATGGAAACAAGTAAAAGATTAGTAAGTTCAACAAATTGTTTTTCTTCTTCTGGTGTTGTTTGAAACACTGTTATGAACTTCATAAAATATGTTTTATAGTCGAATTAGAGAGGCTAATGGCAAGGACAACTGTGCAGAATATTAAAAGCAAATTGTGAAACTATGTGCAAATTTTTGTTTGCTCAAGAATGAAAACAAGAATACAAGAATATGATTTATTGTCAAATATAAGAAATTACTAGCAAACAAAGCTACTACATTTAATTAACAACTATTTCATTAAAGAATAATTAAGGGTTCCATTTCTGTTGTCCGTTAAATGACTTGTTTATTTTAGTAAGACAATTTGGTATAGATAATGAATAGAATGACTTGTGAGGCAAAAAAAAACATGTAACTGAATGAATTTGAAGGGAAGTTGGAATGATTTCAAAGAGATGTGCTATATTGGAAAGAGCATGCTATGGGTAGAGTAGTGACTATTTGGTGAAAGAGAAAAAATGCACAGAGGCAGAATAAAATGAGTATAGATAAAGATCAGAAAGAGATTGAGAATCATAAGTAACAGGATGTAAGAGGAAGTTGGATACAAGAGTAAAAATGATTATGAAAGGATAGTAATAAAGTGGATGAGATTGAAGAAGTTAAGGAACAAGGAAACAAGTGGTCAGTTTGGTTAGACTGTGATGCAGGGAACTAGTGTAAGAAGAGATGGTGTAGATAAGGCCTCGAACACAGCGAGACTGACCATATCTGCAGAAAAATGAAGGAATAGTAAAGGAAAGGTTGACAAAATCATGGACAGGTGAGAAGCAGAATAATAGTGATTTATGTAGGTATAAATTACTCTACTTCGCATAGTATATTTGTATACTAAAGGAAGGAATATAAAAAACAAAGGAGGTTGAGTAAATGGCACTGACTGAATATTATTATTATTATTATTATTATTATTATGTGACACCTCCAGGGAGTCCAAAGATCGAGGGAGAGTGTATCAACAGCACCGAACGATTGATCGCCTTCCAACTACTAACCGCACTCAAACTTGCTTATGCAAGAATAATTGGCAGAAGTAAAATTTGATAGTTAACTGTGGGCAGGGATAGAAATAGAAGAAAAAGAAAAGGAGGGAGAACACTATTAATAAATGTGAATGGGGCCATTCAGGTTATAGATGAAAAAATGGATTATGCAATAGATCTGAAGCTATTTCGCGTGAAGTTAAAATATACAAAATAATAAATCTAATGACATGTTGTACAGACTTAGGAATATAGAGGACTATGATAATAAAATGTTTAAACAAATGGTTAGACAAGATGGTGATTCGAACGAAGGATTTTAGGCAAGTGGTAAAGGAAAAAGTGTCTTGTTATAGGTTTTGTGACCTATCATGTGTATGTTGTGTGTCGGGTTCAATATAAAAAAAATATATATAAATAAAAATCATTGCACTATCAGCATTTTTCTCTGTCCAATTCCATGATATTATATAACTGCTCATTTCCAAAACCATTATCCCAAGCAGACTTTTTTTTTTAACAGTGAATAAATTAACAGCCATACTGTAATTATGCTTATATATATATTCCCCCCCCCCCCAATCTGGCTTCTTCACATCCAAATAACACTCTCCTTGATATTTTACACTAGTTCCTAATTAATGAAGATAGAATTTGCCCCAAAATGTCAAGCATTACTATAACAAAATTAGATATATCTATTGATCTTGCTCTCAACTGAAATTCCAAATTTCCCTAAAAATCTACTAGAAAGTTCTACTATAAATTTACTATAAGATCTACTAATTGTATATTTGGTTTACTCCTTTATCCAAGCATAAGTAAACAAAGTTTGTGCCTGAAATATTTTCAGGACTGGGACAACTCGTGGCAAAGGTGGTATAACTTCTCATCACTTGCCTTAGTATCCCATAATGCAAAGCACACTGCCTTGTGGGAGCCAGACCCAGAGGTGGTGATACTAAGATGAAAGTAATGGAGAAGTCATATTTCCATATCTTAGTATCACCACCTCTAGGTCTGGCTCCCACCGATGAAACCTCAATAAAGGTAGAAACTGGTCTGGGTAGTGACCCTTCCCTTAATGCATGGTTTCCCAAATTGTGTTCCGCAAGAAGTTCTCCTGGAATTTGTCATTTTAGTTTTCTAAGCATTTTTCATGAATAAATATTTTATAGTGGAAATATTCTGAGGAGAAAAGCTCAGACCCAGAATGCCTAATAACATCTGTGTATCGTTAATTTTCACACATTGAAACGTTTCAACATTTGGGAAAGGGAATACTGCTGTTTATGACCAGTCATCAAAATTGCCTGCAAGCAGATTATAACAATGGGCAGCGTATCCTCTATTCTCAAAACTGAAAGATATTACATCTGTGCAGCAAATGTCAGTGAACAAGCCGCATATCTTTAAACAAGTATTATTCATAAATTATTCTTTAATTTTCACACATCGAAATCTTTCAACAATTGGGAAAGAGAATACCACTGTTTATGACAGATCATAAAATTTGCCTGCAAGCCAATTATAACAATGGGCAACGTATCCTCTGTTCTCAAAATTGAAAGAAATAACATCTGTGTTGCAAATGTTAGTGACCAATCAGCAAAGAAGTATAAAGAAAATTTTTCCACTAAAATGAAGATCAAGGTAGTCTGTATATGGTTCTCAAATCTAGTAATAATGAAAACTTTCTTCGCAAGTTCATATTGTAGGGTGGAAATTTCAAAACCGTAGTGCTGTGAAATTTAAATCTGCAGGCCTATTACTTTTAAAAAATCATAGGCCTGCAGATTTAAATTTTAACATGAATAAAAGACAAGGGAGACTTTGTTTAATTTCGGTATTAAGAAATCTCTTACTGAAGGTGTTTATGACGCAACAGATATTGAATCATCCACCATCAGCCTACAAAGCGATCTCCAGGATGCACAAAAGGAGGGGAAAACTACCAGCACACAGGAGAAAAAGTCTGCATTCACTTGTAAGTACTTATAATAATATTATAAATTTTTGGTGATCAGAATGGGACATGTCAATGAAATGTTTAATTGATGTTTAATAATTATTAATGGTCAATTATTAATTAATAAAAAATCAGCTAAATTAACAATTAATTATTAATTAATACATTACAAAATAACCAAGGTGTTCTGTGAAAATTTCAGGATTTGTGAAGTATTCCATCGTAGGAAAAGTTTGGGTAACGCTGCTTAATGCTTACTGCATAGCATTATACATTAAGGAGATGTGCTTGGCATTATGGGATACTAAGGCAAGTGATGAGAAGTTATACCACCTTTGCCACGAATTGCCCCAGTCCTGAAAATACTTCAGGTGCAAACTTTGTTTGCTTACACGTGGATAAAGGATTAAACCAAATATATAATTGGTAGCATAGCCAAGTGAAAACACTTCCATCAACATATAAGATCTACTATAAAGCACCTCAGTAGTGCAATTGGAAGAATGACGGTACGTTGCACCCTTCGATTAGAAAAGGCCTACATTTGATTCTTCAAAAAATTATCATGCGTATCAAGGATTTAGGCCTAGCATGGCCTGTTCCAGCCTTAGAAGTCATTTGTTGAATCATTTAAGAGGACGCCTTGGTTTTCTTTTCCTAACGGCTTGTACTTTAAGGCTTGTTTTGGTAATCTTTCTATTTTCATTCTTTGAACGTGTTCCATCCATTTACGTTTATATTTTTTAATTTTTCTATTACTGGTTCTTGGTTTAATTCTTTCATAATTTCTTTGTTTCTTTTGTGATCAAAAAATCCATAAAATCTTTATATGTGCTTTTTCATTTGAAGATGAGTTAGCCTCTCATACAGGTGTAGCAGGATTTTTTTTGCTGGCCTGGTTGGCCGAGTGTTAGCATATCCGCTCTTCGGCCAAAAGGCTGCAGGTTCAAATCCTGCAGCCTTTTGGCATGGGCATGGATGTTTGTGATTGTCTGTGGAAATACTATTGTTGGCAGTGGTGGTGGGTGGTAGATGGCATTGGTGTAATTGCAGTTAGTTATTGGTGGAGACAGAGAGTTGTGGAGTGGATGCCATTCCTCGATGAGTCTTTGGACTCCCTGGAGGTGTCATGTAATAATGATAAAGTTCAAACTGTGATACTATGCTGGCTTCTGATCAAGGTATCCCCATTTCTTCAAAGTATGTTGCCACTGTTCTTACAACAAGAGCATTCTTGTGTTGATATTCAAATGGTTTGCTTCTGCACAACTGCCACAGTATAGACAACATGGAATTGTCATGTACTGTGTTCATTTTTTTTCTCCAGCATTATAACATGATTTCCTAGTCCAAATTGGTAGAAACATATCATAATTGCCATTGCTACAAAATTCAAATTTAACAAACTGAATGGCATGCTTTGGTATATACAAGGTATCTGGTGTTTGTGTGCATGCACATACGTACACACACACACACACATTGTTTGGAAAGAAGTCAACAGACACCAGTGTGAGGTACAACAGCCATGGAACCCATCTTAATAAAATGTGGGACCTCCTTTCACAGCAATCCTACATAGCATACTTTCTGCAAGCATATTATAGCAATCAATGAGAATTTTGCGCCATTCTTCCTGTAGGTGTATAATGAGGTCCTGAACTGTTGTGAGACAAATGTCAATTCACCTCACCTGACATCTCAGTTCATCCTTGAGATGTTCAATATGGTTGAGATCGAGTCTTTGTGGAGTGTGGTGACGTCCATGTCCACAAACCATGCAGTTACAGAAGCAGCAGCCTTATGGAATAGTGCAGTCTTGCTGAATGGTCACTTCCTTAGATATACTACAAGATAGGAAAAAACATTGCCAAGTCCAGAATGTTCAGATACCTCTCAGAATTCAATGTTTGTGGCACCACAAACAGAGATCTGAAGCCAAACAGGAAAAACAGGACCATACCATCACACTGCCACATCCAAATTTCATACTGGGGTTATGCACTCCAGTAAGAGATATTCACCAGGCATCCACCACACCTGTTCATCTGCTCAACAGAGGGTATAGCGTGATTCGATGCACCATAACACAATTTTCCAAGCTTAAACGTCCCACTATAGAGGTTCTTTGCACCATTGAAGATGATTCTACATGTTGGTTTGGCATGTATTGTGGTCCTACCATGAAAATCCATGTTGTGAACCTCAGTTCAGAATATTTCTTTGCAGATTCAAGTTCCAGTCGATGCCCTAGATCTCTACATTCAATGTGTCAGCCCACAAATAGTGATTTTTACATATTATCCTCCTAGCATCCTACAGTCACATTTGGTGGGTGTGGTGGGTTGACCACTGGAAGTAGCATTTACAGCTTACTCCCTGCACTTTCATCTCAGTGCAGCATCATTGATTGTTGACCTGGGATTTCCCAATCTGTCAACAGTTTGACAAAGAAATAGACCTACAACATGGCATGTTATCATAACGCCTCTTTCAAACTTTCTGTTCCCTTCTCATAACCATTTCAACTGGACACAGTTGCACTGAATTGGGAGCATCAGATTTCTCCAATTTATATTGGCTACAAACACAACTCATTACATGGCACAATGCTCCTTGCCTGTGCGATTGTCTGTTGCCATCTTTCCAAGCAGTGTGTGTGTGTGTATATACAGGAATACCTTGTATAGTGCGGTTTTGAACAACGCGGGTTTTGGTCTAATGCGGTTTTTATTATTACACTAACATTGTCAACACTGACCAGCGACTCCCGGACGCCGCAAGTGACAGTCAAGAGCCACGTTTATGCAGTAGTTATTCGATTGGCTCTCATGTAGACACTTTCATTCCCAGCGGCATTTTATTATTTACGTTAATATTAGTATTTAATTTTTTTTTTATTATTATTTAAGCATGAGTGAAAAGAGACAAACACTGGTTGACATTAGAGAAGAAACATGAAATTATAAAATATCATGAGAATGGGGCTTCATTTGCTAAAATAGCACGTGAGAATTCAATGAATGAGTCGTCTGTATGAACAATTATTCAGAGCAAAGAAAAGATTAAACAACACGGAATGAGCACCGCTTCTTATATGTCAAAAGTGATAACGAGAAATCTATTTTCTGCAATGGAAAATATGGAACGCCTTCTAATGATCTGGATTGAAGATTGTAATCAGAAAAAGATTCCTTTGAGTCAAATGATAATCCAGGCAAAAGCAACAAGTCTATATGACAAAATAAAAGAAACTGAAGTGAAAATGAAGGCGGTACAACCAGTGAAACATTTATAGCAAGTCGCGGGTGGTTCTACAATTTCAAAAAGCGTATGGGACTCCATAACGTAAGAATCCAAGGTGAAAACGCAAGTGTTGACACTAAAACTGCAGAATTATTTCCCAATGAATTGAAGGAGCTTATTGAGAAGGAAGGCTACACAGATGAGATCAAATTTTTAACGCTGACGAGACTGGCTTGTTCTGGAAAAGAATGCCATCACGCACATTACTAGGAGAGAAGGAAAAAACACAAGCTGGGTATAAAGTGTCAAAAGACCGATTGATAATTTTACTAGGAGATAATGCATCAGGTGATTTAAAATTGAGGCCACTGTTAGTGTACAGTCCACGCGGTTAGTCTAGTGGCTTTGCGCTTCACAACCATATGCCTGGGGAAGGAGTGTCCTAGGTTCGATTCCCATCCACGACGTGAGGAGCTTAAGGATCTTCCTCAGCCATAGCCAAGTTAGCCGGTCTTGGGCGTGGGCCACAGGGTTTTTTCCGCCAGTTTATCTGAGGTTTTTCATCCCGCAAGCAGGCAAACCGGCCCCGTGAACACACAGGTTACAGTCATAAATACTTACCGCAAGGAAGACAACGGGAAACCACCTTGCTCATAATCATCTCTCCCTAGAATGGTAGCATATAGCTACCCTCCCGCGGCCGTATGGCAGATGGGAACCAGAAGAAGTTAGTGTACAGAGCGGAAAACCTAAGAGCTCTTAAGGGCTTTACAAAGAACAATTTACCTGTTCATTAGCGTTCGAATAAAAAAGTGTGGGTGACTCGTTCAATTTTCGAAGACTGGTTTAAAACTTGTTTTTGCCCTGCAGTTAAAAGCTATTGTAAAAAGAATGATATTCCTTTCAAAATTTTGCTTTTATTAGACAATGCGCCAGGCCATCCAACTCTATTGACTGACTTAGATGAAAATGTCAAGATTCAGTTTTTTCCCTCCAAACAAAACATCAATTCTTCAGCCGATGGATCAACTTTCAAGGCTTACATAGTTCGTCTTACTATTTAAGACGAACTTTTGCTCAAGCTATTAAAGCTGCAGCAGAGGAAGATTCTTGGACTTTGAGTGAATTTTGGAAGAAATTTAACATAAAAGATGCCATTCAAAATATTTATGAATCTTTGCAAGAGGTGACTCAAGGCAACATGCGATTCGTAAGGTATAATATCTTGCTGCATTGTTCAAAGGATTTGTTGCCTTTGCAACACCGAAAGAGGAAATCTCAACAGAAATTGTGCAGATGGGCAAAGATCTTGGTTTTACAAGTTTAAATTGTAACAATGTGAATAAATGTATTGATTCTCATTCAAATGATCTGGATGATGAAACCCTTTTGGAGTTGGAACTACAACGAGCCTATGAAGCAGAAGAAGACAAAAATGACCCCACTGATGTCATGGTTGAAGAATTTTCCTTTGCTGACCTTTCAACTTTTGTGAGAAAAATCGACGAAGCTTCCGACTTTCTCATAAATGCCGAGCCGAATTTGGAAAGTGAGACGTGAGAATTTGGAAAGCATCAAAGTGAGACAAAGTCTCAATAATGCCATCAAATGCTACAGAGGTCTAGTATTTGAAGAGACAAAGAAGACAAGGATGGTTCAACAAACACTAAAAGACTACTTTAGTAAAAAGTAAATTACTGTATTCTAAAATTGAAGCAATATTTGTTTTGTTTTCTATAGCTTTTATATCAGTATAAAGGATTTTATTTGTTATTTAGTTAATAAAAATAAAAATATTTTTTCATTTTTAAACATTTTTATTATCCTAAATTTTTGTAATAAACAAATTAAATTGAAAATTTTTATAAATAAACCTCGAATAACGCAGTTTTGCATAGCGCGGATGCTTCTTGGAACCAGTTAACCGTGCTATGCAAGGTATTCCTGTATATATACACACTGCTTGGAAAGAAGTCAACACTTGCACACTCATGTTCATAGAGACTGCATCACCTTACATAAATATAGTTTTTAGTAGTTAAATGGAAATATTTCTCAACTTTCCTTTATGCCTATAAGAACACGTGTAGCTGCTGGGTAATATTCATATGTACACAGCTTCAAACCTACTGAAGCAACTTCTCATTCTACTTGTTCCATTTCATCTAGCTTTTTTCCACTGGCCTGTGGAAGTTTCTCATTCTTTTCACAAGGGCTGCAGCCTCCAGCTATTCAAGAAATATCAACAGATTCCTGCTCATCTACTTGCCCACACACACAGTATATGCGATACATTTTACAACCTCTCCTGTGTGTGTGTGAGAGAGAGAGAGATTAATATTAAAAAAAAAATGTGAACCAAATGACAAATCATACAACAGGCTATGATAACTTACTTGAAGTCTTAATTCAAATCATACATCATTTTCAGTACTATACACAACTACAGTCATTTAATATAAATTCATTCATATGTTCACTGGACATCCACAGATGCCGTATGGTCACGCTCGTGCTCAGTAATGTGCCACAACAGGCCTCGCCATGTAGTCCTGTGGTATGCTTTTCTGGAGGCTTCAACTCTCTGAAGATCAGTCACTCCATACACACACACACATACCATCCATCCATCCATCTCATTGATGGTCTTCCCCTTCCTCTTTTTCCAGGAATTTTACCTTCTATTACTGACCTACTCTGAGAAGGCCTCCTTCCATCCTTTCAATGTGTCCAAAATATTTTAACTTTCTTCTGTCAATATCCTTAAGGAGCCTTAAAGTTCTATTGATCTTTTCTAACGCTCATTATGATATCCTCAACAGCCTTCTGTAACACCACATTTCAAAAGTAGCTATTTCTTTCTTATCTAACTTCTTTAAGTTCCAAGTCTCGCATCCATAAGTTGCTATTGGAAAAACAACTGCATCCAAAATCCACAACTTTGTTCCCATAGAGATAGATCCATCCTTCCAAATTTTATGACTGTTGTTTTAGCCATTCCTAATCTTCTTCTGAACAGAAATTCTTCACATTAATAATGGATCCCAGATACTCAAACTTGCTGACTTCCTCAATTCTTTCTCCATTGTTTCTCAAGAGTTTCCCCGTTTGTATTTCCTTTGAGAATCATAATCTTTGTCTTGCTAGGATTGAGTTGAAATCCTCTGTTATTACTGATCTTGTTAACTTTATCAAGAATTTGTCCTAGTTCTTCCTTGTCATTACAGAGGAGTATGGTACCATCAGCACACCTCAGATTACTGATCAATCTACTACCTATCCTAATTCCTGTCTTGAGCTTATCCAATGCTTCACGCATGATGTCCTCCGCATATATACTAAACAAGTGAGGAGAAGGTAAACATGCTTGCCTAACTCCTTCTCCCTCCTGAAGCCAATCAAGTCAATCCAACACCTGTTCTTATCATAGCTTCTTACTCCCTGTACAAGTTGGCTATCAACTGGATAGTGTGTTGAGGAAAACCCATTATTTTCATTACTTCCCACAGCTTCACATGCTGAACACAGTCAAAAGCTTTAAAGTAGTCTAAGAAACACATTACCAGAGGGAGTCTGAATTCTTTATATTTTTCTATGATCTGTCTAGGGCAAAGGATCTGATCTCTGGTGCTCTTACCTTTCCTAAAACCTGCTTGTTTGTCAGGCATCTCTGCCTCAACTTTGGCCTCAATCCTATTTAGCATGATCTTCAATTAAATTTTGCTTGCATGAGATATTAAACTAATAGTTCTATAGTTCTTGTAAGCCTTTAATATATTAAAATTATTATATAAATTTAATATAAATCCTTACCTTAATACCTTGCTGAGCCATATGTTTCACTGACAGGCAATATTAAAAAAAAATGGGGCCATTCATATAATTTTTGCAACATAGTTTTTATTTCTGTGAGGGAAACTAAAAATGTGCGTAGTGGAGTAGAGTGCCCTCACGCAATGATTCCTTGGGGGAGGGGTGTCACGTATTAATAATAATAATTATTATAAGGGGCACTTCCATCGAATCCGAAGCCTCATCATAGGAGACCCAATCTATCATATCTCTCCTTAAACCCATTAACAGACAAGGCACTCACAACTGAATCCAGCAATCCATTCTACTCATTCCAAACTCTCCAAGCAAAAAATCTAGTCCCTCACATCCCTACTAACCACAGCTTTATTCAATTTCCAAGGATGCCTTGTTCTGGTCCCTCTAGCCAAGTGTTGAAGCATTTCCCCTACAGCTATCCTATAAAACCCTTTAAACAATTTTAATATTTCTATCATATACCCTCTTTTTTTCCTCCTATCAACCAACTTCTGCAATCCACACACCTTCAATCTATCCTCATAGGGAACATTCAACAGGCATCACCATCTTCGTCACTTGTCTCTTTGGCAAGATCACTGAGCCCAAAACTGGCAACTAAAAGACTACAATCTGCATACACACTTTAGAAAAGTGGATGGCAGACTGAAGGATCCAAGTTAACCCCCAGAAAAGCTCAGCTATATTGTTTACTAGAAAGAAAATCCATACCATGGAGGATATTTATTTATTGGGAGTAAAGATTCCATGGTAGACTGAAGTTATATATCTTGGAGTGATTCTTGATAGTAAACTCCTATTCAGCAAACATATTAGTTACATTATCTCAAAGACATCCAACGTCTTAGCACAGCTCTACCCTATGATCAACAGACAAAGTAAACTGGACACGCAAACAAAATTAACAATTTACAAGATTGTAATTCTACCAGTTATCACTTACGCATCGCCAGCATGGAGCCACACCGCAAATTCTAACATTCTAAAACTTCAGAGATTACAGAATAAGTGCCTGAGGATGATTCCGGATGTCCCTTGGTTCATAAGAAACACCCAGATCCATAGAGAAGTTAATATCCCTTATATCTCTTCCTTTCTCATAAATCTAGCTGAGAAGTTCTTTACCAAGACAAGTAACCATCCAAACGCGTTAATCAAGGAAGCCTCAGAATATAATGAAGAAGAAATCAACAAATATAAAAGACCAAAATCTGTTTTAAGTTCAGCTAAACACAACTAACTTCACTGCCCTCAATGGGTGAGCATATAGCTCACAAACACTCCATTCAAAGTTCTTCCATTACAAGACAAAGGGCAATATGCAAAGTAATTTTGCTTCAACCATCTAGCCAGAAGTGTTAATGTCACTTGTCTCTGAATCCTTTCCACTGCTTCCTCATCCCCAAGAAAACCAGGAGACCAGACTTGAACACAATAATCCAGATGTAGGTGTATCAAGGCCTTATACAGAGGAATAACAACTTCCTTATCTCTACTTGTTAATGTGTTCTTCAATAGCCAAGTAATCTTATGGGCTACCTTAGCAATATGTCCTCTAAACTTTAACTGTCTACCACCACCCCTAAATCTCTAGCTCCGTCTATTTCCTGGTGTATAGTGCCATCAATGTGATACAAGGCTTGTGATCTATTTATCCCAAAATGAATAACTTTACAATTGCTCCACATTAAACTGACACCCATTAACTTTTGCCCATACTGACAGCCTATTTAAATCGTCTTGCAAGCTCTCCACATCGCCTTGACTAACTATTACTGTACCTAATTTTGCATCATCAGCAAACAACCAAATATTTCCTATATCATTTACATACAAATTAAACAGCAATGGTCCCAGAACTGAACCTTGCAGTGCACTACTAGTCACCTGTTTTCACCTTGATTCTGCCACTCCATATACCACTTTTTGATATCCGTCCAGCAGCCGCCCTCTTATCCACTTAACCAGTGTCATATCCACCCCATTTGTTCTAATTTGCATAACAGAGTTTCATGTGGTATTCTATCAAATACCTTTGCAAAATTCATCAGAATCACCTTGCCATTTCCTTTATCCAACTCTGCTGCTGCTCTATTATAAAAAGACAGTAAATTACTAAGGCATGACTGATCTTTCACAAAGCTATGTTTCTCCTCATATGTTTTGAATTCTGTTTTTGACAAATTTTGCCAGTACTTTTACCACCACACCTGAGATACCGATTGGTTTATGATTTGCTACTGCAGTCCTAGAACCTCCCTTATGCAGGGGAATTATTTTGCCTCTTTCCACTCACTTGAAATTCAACCAGAGCAGAGACTTAAAGAGCCTAGTCAACTTTACAGAGTCTGGTGGACAGGAGGAAGAGGGGAGATATGATAGAGACCTACAAGTTGGTAAGGGGTTGTTATAGGATCAATGCTGGAGAAGTTTTACGGAGAATAGTGGGAGATCAGGGGAGAACCAGAGGTCATCCCTGGAAACTGTATAAAGAGGGTGTGAGAGGCAGGTTTTTTTCGTGCAGAGTTGTGAATGATTGGAATGCCTTGCCTGAGAATGTGGTGTCTGCAAAGAGTTGGAATGTGTTTAAAACAGGGTATGATGAGCTGTGTGTGTGATAAAAGGACCTCCCAGATGAGTCTTTGACTCCATGAGGTCTTGGGGTGGTAATAATAATAATAAATGCATTGCCAGTTCCCTTGCACATTCTCGCAAAAACCTAGCTGATATCCTATCTAATTCCACAGCTGTATTTACATTGAGATTCTGCAATATCTTAAGAACCTGCAATTCATTCACCTCTGTTCACACATTAGTGTCACATATGTTAGAGCAGTAACCTCACTAAGATGATACACCCTCACAAAGTGGTCACTCACTCAAGTATTCTATCCTCGTGACCATCATACATTATTTTGCAAATGGCAATTATTACTGATCATATCCATCCCTCTCCATAAGCACAGGCTATACTAGAATGGTATGAGCAGTAGTAATAAAAGGATAAAATTGTCGTTGGCAAATCAATAATTTTTGTGGTTTAAATTAATGTTAATGCACATTAACTGCCCTGAAGGAAATGTTAATAGTTCCAGAATTAACTACGACGACGATCATAATTAACAAAAAGAGGGAAATAAATTTCTCACCGGAGTATCAAAAATTTCTAACAATTCCATCATCTCGTAGCAAATAATAGAAAGCACAAAAGTACCAGAATTACGACTGAATGCTATACGAAATTTATGAACTATGTTAATGACGTAAGCAACACTACTAGCTAATGAATCCGTTCAATAACAGCATATATCATACAGGAGTTAACAATACATACTTTCCTTGAGTGTGAGAAATTTCCATCCAAGCTCTGACATTTGTGTATGTAGCGGACGTGTTTACTGACGCGACAAGACGGCCTTCAAACTTGTTTTTTTTTTTTTTAATCTGTACTGCACATCGCTTCATATTGAAATCATAAAATACATGAAATGATTTCAAAATAATGAAAGCAGCAAATACATAAACTTCCTTTACCGTAAACGTTCCTAGAGGACGACAGAATTTCTGAACTAACTTCACAATGCCTCCAACTACACCACAACTGGAGAGCGCCATCTTTCCTATCAGGTTACAGGTTAACAGAAAGATAGATGTATCAACTTTAGTTATCGTCTTTACTTTCGCTATTCCAGATAAAGATATCGGAAGTTTGTGCAAAAACACAGACACCATTGGTTGATGCTTTGAGTACGAGGTGTTCATGCAGCATTCACTTCCAAATCACTTATTACCTTATGTATTTCAAAACTAGTAACCTTGTATATAAGAATAATTTAACAAAGGGTATTATCAATAAAAAGAAAGCGGATATGGAGGAATGACTGCGTTCTTGTAGGTAACCGGTAGCATTGCTTTTATGTAAAATTATGCACCTAAAAATAATCTACAAGCGTATTCAAAACCAGCTGTTTCCCACGAAATCATAGCATTTACAGTAAAAAGTCCTGCAGTAAGTATGGGTTAGAAACGCGTGTCTGATACCACACACGAAAACAGATCCTTTTAATGATGTACTTCAGATTTGAAACCGTTGCTACGTTAAATAAGTTTTTAATCACAGCTCTCACATTGTGAGTTCTCTGATTATATATATATATATATATTGTCCCACAGGCAAATAAACCAATATAATGTCATTTTTATAACTATTGGAGTTTAAAATAAATACCTTCTTCAATTATACTTCGACACAAATGTCGAAAAATAATTATAATTCAAGAATAAGAAAAGAGAATAACAGGGTGTGTATCGTGATCGTTTATATATCAATAAAGTATATTATTACTAGTCAAGGAGTTCGAATTTTTTTTTTTTTATACCTGAAAACGTAAAAACAAGTTGCAGAAGAAAAGCATTTGAAGGTTAGTTCTTGACGAAATTTTTCTGGTATCTTTTTTTTCCAGTCACTTCAAAGTTAGTCAATCATTCATCCACACAAATGGGGTTTTTACAAGTAAGAAACCGATATTTTTAATTCCACCGTATATCGCACGCCGACACGATTACAACAACAGCAATGATGAATAAATATGTGAAAAATTCAAAAATGTAGTGCCACTGCATTAGGACAGTGGTATAATAAAAGCATCAAACTATATACCAGTTTGCATTATTTTAGTGGTTATCAATATATCAGAGAAAGTGGTAAGAACTCGTACAGAGTTCTTATGTGGGTACTTATTATTTATTTTATTTTATTATTTTTTTCTTTTTTGAGCCTTTGCAATTGAAAAGAAAACTTTAAGGAGTTATGCACTGTTGAGAATTACATTAATCAGCAGAGATTAAATGGCAGTAATTCTATTAGTGCACAGTTATTCATGAGACATCTGAGCTCAGCCACTGGGGAGGGCAAGTTAGCCCATCTCGGTGCAGGTCCCAATCCCGGATAAATGGGGAGGGTTGGCGTCAGGAAGGGCATCAGGCCGTAAAAAAAACATGCCAAGACTAGGGATGAAATGTCGAATGATGGAAAAAGGACAACGGCTAGGGCGTCCCCAATAAGCGACGCGCAGTTCTGTCTCCCGAGGACTATGATAAGTGGGCTTGGGCTACCGAACCAATCTTGTGCATGCAGGAGACAAGGTGGAAGGGCAATAAAGCAAAGGAGCTGGCTGAAGGACATAAACTGTTTTACAGCGGGATGAATGAGAATGGAAGAAACGGAGTTGGAATCATCATCAACAAGGAGCTGAAGGGTGGAGTCTGTGAGGTGTGCCAGAAGAACGATCGGATTATGAGTGTTAAGCTTGAGATTGGAGGAAGCATGGCTGTGATAATGTGTGGATACGTTCCACAAGTAGGTTGTGATCAGGAAGAGAAAGAGGCATTCTGGAGAGAACTAGACCAGATAGTAATGGGAATCCCTGATGGTGAGAGAGTGATCATTGGAGCAGACCTGAATGGGCATGTAAGAAGACAATGAAGTGGTGAAGAAAGGATGCACTGGGGTTGGAGTAGTGGTGAAAGAAATGAAGAAGGTAAAAGAATTTTAGAGCATGCTGTGGCCTTTCACCTGGCTATAGCCAACACGGGGTTTAAGAAGAGAGTTGGACACCTGGTAACTTATAAGAGCAGGGATTGGATAAGTCAGATTGACTATATTATGTGCAGAAGGAAACATCTGAAGGAGGTGAAAAACTGTAAAGTGATTAACGGAGAAAGTGTAGCAGCACAGCGCAGGTTGTTTGTGGTAGACTGTGATGTAAAAGGGGAAAAGAAGAATAGACTGAAGTGGCGGAAAGATAGGAAAATAAAGTGGTGAAAATTGGAAGAGGAAGGTCCCAGGAATGAGTTTAAAGAAAAGGTATTGGAAGGAATGAAGTTACCAGAGGATGTGGAAGAATGGTGGGACGTCAATAGTCAGAATATTAGAAAAATTGGAGAAGTGGTGCTCGGTATAACATCAGGAAAGGGGCCGCCCGAGGATAAGGAGGCATGGTGGTGGAATGAGGAGGTGCAGTTGGAGATCAGGGAAAAGAAAGAGGCAAAGAAAAAATGGCACATGACTGGAACCAGAGCCGACAAGGAGGCATATAGATTAGCAAAGAAAAGTGCAAAGGGAGCTGTAACGAGGGTTGAAGAGGTTTATGAAGTACTGGAGAGAAACAGTGGTGAAGCTAAGTTGTTGAGAATAGCGAAAGCTAAAGATAAGGCCTCGAATGACATAACATCAGTTAAGTAAAGGATGCCACAGGACTACAAGAGGTAGACAAAATCAGAGGAAGATGGGAAGAATATTTTCGTAATCTACTAAATGAGGAGAATCCAAGAGAGAGAGAGGTGAGAGGATGGAGAGGAAAACGAAGGATCGGTGCAGGACATAAGCAAAGAGGAAGTGTATTGGGCACTGAGAAAAACAAAGAATGGAAAGGAGATATTCAAGATTGTGGCAACTATAGAGGGATCAAGATGTTGTCACACACTTTGAAGATATGGGAAAGAGTAATTGAAGGAAGGATACAGTGGGAAACAAAAATTGGTCAGGAGCAGTTTGGATTTATGCCAGGAAGAGGGACAACAGATGCAATATTTGCGCTAAGGCGATTGATGGAGAAATATAGGGAGATGCAGGAGGAGCTACATATGGTGTTTATAGACCTTCAATTATTACTTCAATTATTACCCAAGATACTTCAACTCAAGTACCTTGGGTCGGTTGTCGAGAGGAACGGTGACTTGGATGAGGAAATACAGCACCGAATAACATGCGGTTGGATGAATTGGAGGAAGATGAGCTACAAGAGAGTGAGTTGTAAGAGGAAAAGAAAGCTGTATAAGATGGCGGTGAGGCTGGCGATGCTCCATGGTGTGGAGACGTGGCCTATAACCAAGGCACAGGAGAGGAAGATGGAGGTATCGGCGATGCGGATGTTGAGATGGATGAGTGGTGTGACAAAGAAGGACAGGATAAGGAATGACTACATCAGAGGGACGATTAAGGTGGGACCAATTGGCAAGAAGATACAAGAAAGTAGGCTGAGGTGGTTTGGACATGTAGAGAGGAAAGGTGAGGAGTATGTTGGTAAATGAGTGGAGTATATGGAGTTGGAAGGAAGGAGGAAAAGAGGCAGGCCCAAGCTCGGGTGGAGGGATTAGGTGACAGAGGATCTTAGGGAGAAAGGATAGAGTCCAAAGGATGCCCTGGACTGGAGAACTTGGAAGAGGAAAGTTAAAGATCGGTGCGCTGACCCCGTTTAACATAGGATAAGGCATAGTGAAAAAAGAAGAAAGAAGACCTGGAAAAGGCATATGACAGAGTGGCCAGACAGGAGGTATGGAGGTGTATGAGGAAGAAGGGGGTGTCGGAAAAGTACGTGAGGTTGGTGAAGGAGATGTATGAGGGAGCGAAAACTCACATCAGGTCTAGTGTCGGCATGACATAGGGGTTACCCATTGTCGTAGGGCTCCATCAGTGATCAGCTCTGAGTCTCTACCTCTTTGATCTAGTCATGGATGTACTAGTGAAGGACGTCAAGAAGGAGGCGTCATGGAGCATGATGTTTACCGATGATATTATTCTCTGCGAATCATCCCAAGAGACGGTTTCAATGGTTTTATTTCTCTGGCGCTATTTTTAGGAGAATTAAATTTTGGCTTACCTTCACCTTTTGATTCCCTACGAATACTTTTAACAGTTGACCCCGATACACCAGCAATTGCACTTGCACGTTTTATGACTTGAGAAAGGGGAACAAGGAGACGGCCTTCTGATGATTCTCTTTTGCAGAATGTAAGCACATTATTCAATATTCTTTTGCAAGAGCTACTAAAACGTTTAACAACAGAACTTGTTGACTGTTCTGAATCCATCATGCAAATTAGTAATAAAAAATGCAAAAAAGCGACAACAAAAATCGAGCTAGTACTAGTACAGTGACAGACAAGAAAACATGTGATTTCGCATGTTGGGTGTTCCAATTCGTACACCCTTCATTTCTTTTTCCCATTCAGCATGAATCGACTATTCTTGGCAAAATTCCAAGAATATACCTGCAAACGGTGGGCGAACTATATATAAATGTTTATCGCGATACGCCTGATGCTGCTCCAAAAGGTCTTCTTTTGGAGCAGCATCCAAGAACATCCTAAAAATTATGTCCAAAATTGTTCCTTCCGTATATTCTTCATGTATCTAATATATACATATAAAAAATCAGCTAATGCCTTTTTCTTCCGTATAAGGAGTAGGCGAGGCCGTTTTAACCCTATCTAACTTTTGGCGACTGATCAGGCAGTTCAATCTCCACCGGTAGCCAATCAGAGATAGCTGGTCCCACGCTATCATTAATTAAGGGGCACGCAGTGAAGAGATTGTTAACAAGTGCCGCCATCTCGCGGTACCTAACCATAACACAATATATTTAATGTCTGAAAATAGTCGAGTTCTATGGTTTCTTGAGTTTAGCCTTTGCTCCTGCCCGCCAGAGTCTACTAACTCGGATACCGGTTGAAAAAATTAACCTCTAGTCAGCGACTAGAATCGAACTCGTGACGTGCTGAGTAGCTCATTTCCACTGAGCTACTCAGGCTCTTCTTCGTGTATCTATGTCTTTAAAATATCAATAATGATTAAAAATTGAATAAAAAGCTAATGAAAAAGTACTCCTTACAAAAAATAATATTAATCTTAAAATTAATTTAGAGGCGTAGCATGCCAAATTTCCAGAAATAATATCTATATATACCTAATATTTTTCGTTTTTAATTTAAATATTCTGGAATTGAAAGCTTTGATATTCATAATTTTACTAAAGTAGAATAGTTATTCTTATGCCACTAAACATATTTTGTATTTAGCATTGTTGTACTCTCGAGTTTTCATCATTAGTGGATGAAAAACCCATGTTTATGGGAGTAAATTCTCATGCTTCGCACGTCAACTTTAAGGCTGAAGTTGATGTTTACATAAACTTCAGCTTTAAAGTCCTTGTGAGATTCGTTTCTTCTTAGACTGGATTCGAATCAAGAGTTTTTTAATCAATGGACATGGTTATTTCGATCTGAGGAAAGGATAGTCTATCTATTATTACAGCTATAACTTTCCCTGTGTTTCCTGCACTTTCTCGGTATTCCTTGTATTCTGTCCCATCAGAATGTTGTTTTAAATTAAGTTGTGTAGTGGCAGAATGGGCTCCGGAAAAATAAGTGCTATTTTGAATAACAATTGGCAGTGTTTCATAAATTTTAAGGTTTCATTATTTATTTTTGAGAACGAAATGTGTCTGAGTGATTTTTGGTGTGAATTCTATCAGAATTATTAGTCTAAATTGCCATTTTAAATATTACATAATGCCGTTCAGGAGGTCAACCACGCGGGCGTTGACTGGTGCTACTAGGTGAATGCCGCAAAAGTCAAGTAACATTGGCAAAATAGACTTTTCAAAACTAATTCGATGTCCTGAGTGCGATATGTATGCATGGTGAAATGTAAGAGATGTCCCTGTGGAGAGGGAGAGAATGAACGAAAGACGAGAGAAAGTATGGATTTGTCGTAAGTGCGATATACTGTTGGACCACGATACACAGAATGCGAAACTGACTGAAAAGATAGATAGTGTACATGAAAGAAACGGAAATGAAACGAAAGCAAGAGAAACCGAGTAAAAGAATGCAAAGATGTACAAACGAAAGTTACGGAAGAATTTGCGAAAAACGGAAGTGAAACGAAAGTTGGAGAAACTGAAGGAGTGAAAGAATGCAAAGATGTACAAGCGAAAGTTAGCGATAAGGGGTGAAAGAAAGCATGAATGATGAAAAGGAAATAAAGTGCGGCCGAACGAGAGGCAGAGAGTTAGAGCGTAAAGTTATCGGAATGCAAGATTTAATGAAACAGATATTGGAAATGAAAAATAAAATTAAGAATATCTTGAGTGATGTTAGGCGTCTAGTGAAAATTAATGATGTATGCAAGAAATCAGAATGAAAGAACAAAGTGTAAAAGAAGTGACAAGCGATTCCAGGATAGCAGTATTTGGAGACGCCATAATTAGAGGACCAGTTACTGACAGACTCCATAAGGTCTGCTATCCGGGTGGGAGAATGAGTACGATAATTAAGGCATTGAACATGAGGAAGAAACGAGCGAGAGAGTTAGTGATTGTAGGGACGAATGATCTAATTGGACAAAAGAAGGATGTGATGACAAATATCAAGAGGCTATTGAGAAGAGTGAAAGATAATAGCGTATAGGAAAGGTTGTCAGTGTTACCTAGGTATGATGATGATGATGATGTTTGGCTCTCCGTCGCAACTTATCATAAATGGTTTGTTGACGGAGCTCTGTGAAAAGAAGGGAGTGGGGTTAGTGGATGTATAGCATGTGTTTGAGGGAAGAACGAAATTATACAAGCGTGATGGATTGATTTAAATGGCTTTGGAGTGAGTGTTTTGGAGAAAGTGTTGCTGGAGGAAAGTATAGCGTGTGGAAGCACAGTGTGTAATGCGTGCCATTACGCACTAGGGAGAAGTGGAGATCAGAAAGCAAGAGAGTGACACTGAAGAGACCGCAGTGCTTGGCAGTGGAAACAGTAGTAGTGTGAGAGAGGAAGAGAGATCATGAATACAAGAGGAACAGGGAAACGGGGTGAGCGCGGGTGAACAAGGAGACATGACAGAGAGAGCGAATGTTGAAAGTGGCAGTGAGTGTGTGTATGAAGATGGAGTATATTGCAATGTGGGTGGAGAAGTGGAGACTGAGCAGGTATAAGTGGCAAGCGGTGATAAAAGTGATTTAACATGTGTAGTGGGGAAATCACAACTAACATATCGCTTGGATAGGACTGGCTATAGACGTAAAAATGAACTATTGTGTTTGATTACAAATGCCAGAAGTATCAGAAATAAAGAGAATGAAATGGTTTCAGTAATTGAGTTTATTCGCCCCAAATCATTGGAATAAGTGAAACATATTTGAAAGATTATATCGTATCCGGAATAGAAATTGAAGGGTGCAGTATTTTTCGTGAGCATAGAATGGGCAAGAAAGGAGAGGGAGGGCTTCTGATGATAGCAGGGGAATTAAGTCCATATAAGGTAGAGATGAAAAAGAAAATAGTGGTAATGTTTATGAGGCAGTGTAGTATAATGTGAAGGTTGAGAGGAAGACATATTTAGTCGGATGTCGCTATAGGCCTGGGAATGTGGAAGGTGGTGATAAAGAAATGTATAAAAAACTTAGTTTAGTAAACAAAGGAAGAGTAAATATTATCGGTGATTTTAATTATGGCGGTGTAGTCTTGAATGAAGAGACAGAATTTAGGAATAATGAAAGTGAATTTCTCGAGTTCATGAGAGATAACATTCTCAGGCAGTACATAAAGACGTAAAGGAAGACACGCGAGGATCGAGAGTTCAAGAGCTAATCATTTCATCAGAGGATGTAATTGTTAGAGGATGGTTTCACATATTCCTCCAGTTGGTGAAAGTGATCATGAAGTAATCACCTGTGTTGTGGCTAGTCATATGCAGGCTTTTGCGAGGAGAGGATATATGTGGAAATATAACTGATGATTATGACAAGCTTCGGAGACAACTTCGAGCTATAACATGGAACGAGGATTTGAGTCGTAAGGAAATAAATAAATGCTGCATGATAACTCACAAAGAAATACATAACAGCATCAGTATACGAATTTATCCCAAAGACCAAAAGTCTAAATAACGTAGGTATAAAATGGATAAACGTGGTGCTTAAGCATGAAATCTGGAAAAAGAAAGTTCTTTGGAGGAAGTACAAGATGAATAATGGTAATCAGTCTCATGGAGAATATAAAAACAAGCGAGGAGAGTCACTTAGTTAGTAACGAAAACAAAAGTAGAGTATGATGCAGAAATTTGCAAATCAGGCTAGGAAAAACCCTAGAGAGTTTTTTAGATATGTGACAAATAGAAGGAAGAATGATCATGGAACGATGAAGTTAAGGGATGTAAGTGACAGAATGGTGACTGCTGTAGAAGATATTGTTCAGATATTCAGTGATCAATTTATAGGTATTTCATCCTGATCAAGGTAGAATCATGAGGAACTTAAGTGTTGGGGTCATAGGAGAGAATAGCTTAATTGTGAGTGAGCAGGAGGTATTTGAGGAAATAAATAACCGTGATGTTAATAAGACGATAGGATTTGATGACATATCACCATGCATCTTAAGGCAATGTTCCAGGGAACTGGCAGTAGCATTCGCATGCCTGTTTAATAAGAGTTTGCAACAGTACAGTTTCGAAGGGAGTGGAAGGAGGGTAAAATTGTTGCATTGCATAAAGGCAGTGATAAAGCTGTAGCTTCAAATTATAGGCCGGTTTGTATATCTCGAGTTATGGTGAAGGTCCTGGAGAGATTGGTCAGAAGTAGGATACAGAAATGGGTTGATATCACCAGTATTCTCTGTGGTTATCAGCATGGGTTTGTTAAGGTGAGATCATGATTCACTAACTTACTTATATACTAGAACAAAGTGACAAATATCTTGGAAAGAGGAGATGCATATACAGTGATGTACTTGGATGTTGCAAAGGCTTTTGATAGACTGCCACATGACAAGCTATTAGATAAATTGAAACAGATGGGAGTGTTATCTGATAAAACTTATAGGATAACAGACATCTGTGTTGGGTCAGTGACTGGCTATCAGAAAGTTGTATATGGAGGTGCAGTATCTCGAAAGGGAAAGGTCACCAATGTTGTGCCACAGGGGTAAGTTTAGGAGCCATTGTTGTTCAATTTGTATGTTAATGATATTGGGTTGGGTTTAACTAGTGATATCCAGCTGTTTGCAGATGATGTAAAACTGGGGAGAGTAATGCACAGTCAGGCTCATGTTAATGCCTTAAAAGAGGACTTGAATAATATGCATAAATGGACAGGTAAGTGGAACTGGCAAGTGTTGCCAAGTGTCAGGTTTTGAGATTTGGGATGCAAAGTATACATTTGGTGGGGAAACTTTAACAGAGATGAGAAAAGATGAGAGATCTAGGAATAATGGTGGACAAGGACATGAAATTCAGAGGTCACATTGCACAAGTTGTCAAGACATCATATCGGTTTTCTTCACTTCAGGTTTTCATGGTGACGAGGAAAAGTTTGAAATGGTACAGAGAAGATTCACAAAGGCGGTCAGTGGTCTTTAAAATGTGGAATACGAAGATAGATTGAGAGATTATAAGTTGCAGAGCCTCGTGAACAGAAAGAAGAGGGGGGCAATATGATTGAGACATATAAGCTGGTCAGGGGTTGTTACCAGGTAGACATGGATGAGATTTTTCATAGAATGGGAGAGGGGAGTGGAACAAGAGGCCATTGCTGGAAACTGTATCAGGAGGGTGTGAGCAAAGGAGTGAGAAGCAAGTTCTTTGCATGGTGGGTGGTTGGTCAGTTGAACGCATTGCCTGAGTGTGTGTTGTGAAAGTTGACACATTGAATCAGTTTAAAACGCGGTTGGATTAGCATTGTATGCAATAGTTAGTATCTCCCACGATGAGTCTCTGATTCCATTGAAGTCAAATGTTGATAATAATAATAATTATTATTATTTTTATGTGTCATTTCAAGAATTTTTCACACAAACCTAGAAATATTAGTTTGGGTCTTTTCTTCTGATTTTCCCCAGAGTTTAGCTAGCTAACTTGTTTAACCCGGTAATAAAACAGCTAAGTCCCATTTGCCTGAGTTGAGTTCTATAAATCAAATCTGGGCTGCGATAATATGTTTCATATGCCTGACCTTTTAGACCACCAGGTCACACTGCTTGTTCACTACATCGCTATGTAACATCGCTTAAGTCGAAGTTTCTTAACAAGATTTGGATTAATACCGAAAAAGATCGCCAAAAACCAATTGTGTAATCTCTTAACATAAGATTTTCATTTTCGTGGTTAATGACTTTCTGTGAAGTCACCTTGGAAACAATACAGTGTTAATGTTTAATATATCAGTAAGGAATTGATCATTTCAACTGACTTAGTTTTCTTCCTTTATCATTAAACGACAGTGAAATACTTACTTTAACCACTGCTGGCCTCGATGGCCGAATGGTTATCGTATCCGCTCTCCAGCCAAAAGGCTGTGGGTTCGAATCCCGCCGTAGGCACGGATATTTGTGATTGCCTGTGAAAGTTTTTGTGAATGGTTGATCACGTTGGAGTAGTTGCGGTTCGTTGTAATTGGTGGCGGAGATTTGTGGAGTAGGCACCCTCCCTCGACGAGTCCTTGAACCACTTGGAGGTGTCATGTAATAATAATATTGCAGTTATTTTCATTTAGTTCATGCATAAAAGGAAATGCTTATTTCTGTGATTTTTCTATTACAAATTCTTGCTTCTTTGAACTCTTCTCCAAGAAATGTTTGATCCCTCTTATTATTATAACTAAACATGGAGAGTGTTAATGTTTAATATATCAATAAGGAATTGATCATTTGAACTGACTTAGTTTTCTTCCTTTATAATTAAACCACAGTGAAATACTTAGTTTAATCCCTGCTGGCCTGGATGGCCGAATGGTTATCGTATTCGCTCTCCAGCCAAAAGGCTGTGGGTTCGAATCCCGCCGTAGGCATGGGTATTTGTGATTGCCTGTGAAAGTTGTGGTGGGTGGCTGATCGCGTTGGTGTAGTTGCGGTTCGTTGTAGTTGGTGGCGGAGATTTGTGAAGCGGGCACCCTCCCTCGATAAGTCCTTGGATTACTTGGAGGTGTCATAATAATAATATTGCAATTATTTTCATTTAGCTCATGCATACAGACAAATGCTTATTTGTGTGATTTTTCTATTACAAATTCTTGGTTCTTTGAACTCTTCTCCAAGACATTTTTGATGCTTAACTAAACATGGAGACAAAATGTGAAAAACGTTAATATGAAAACATTCTGTCATCATCATCAAGGAATATTTAGCGCTGTGGAAATGTCTTTTGCATTCATTGCATTAGGACCCCCGGAGGAAGACCTTTATAGGTGAAGTTCTAGTCACCAACTGGTGGAATAAGGTTTTCTAAACCTGACGTGTGTATCTCAGTGGAAGTGGTGTTTGCATCGCCATGCTAAGCCGTCCGAAGATAGACTTAAGTTTAAGTTTAGTTGTCGATCAGAGGAACTTTTTGTCAGCCTTAATTTTACCAGTTTCCGATTTAGTTGATCTCTCGCACGGGCACGCGAGTTTTTCAGTTGGAAACTCGGGTTTTTCGATCCGTAAACTCGAGAAAACCAGTCGTATAACTGACACTACTTCAGAGAATAGCACATTCTGTTAGTATTAGAAACCACGAGGTGTCACGTAATAATAATTGTTTGCTAGTCTCTTCATTGGTTGTCGCTTATAATTATAATAGTCTTGGGCTAGCTAACTCTGATTGACAATGGGGGGGGGGATTGAACTGCCCATTCAGTCTCCAAAAGTTAGATAGGGCTAAAATGGCGTCGCCTACTCCCATATGAATAACGGGCGTTAGCTTAATCTTCAACTACTTTCCAAGTCAGTCAAGGTCTGACAAGATTTAGTAGTTTTTCTCTCGTTAACTCTAGTTTTAATCTTATAAATCAAGAAAATTGAAGCATCTACAATTTCACTCAAAAATATATAGTGTTCGATTAAGAACACAGAGATAAATTTTCAGTAATTGACGACTAAAACCGAACTTGGAAAGTAGTTGAAGATTAAGCTAAGGCCCGTTATTCATATGGGAGTAGGCGACGCCATTTTAGCCTTATCTAATTTTTGGAGACTATGGAAGCAAACGTCATTTTCCACAAAGCTACACGTGCACGCAGTCTGTTTAACTTCTGTTTTACGAGATTTCGCTTTTATTCCATTCTACATTTATTCAGCTGGCTCGAAACCATTCCAACTTTGCTTATTCTGTTTTTATTTCCATATTTAATTTCTCTTAAACAGGTGAAATATTTTATTTGTTCTAAATGCTTACCATTCATGATGCTGCTAAGACTCAACCTTCATCTATTTTCACATTCTTTGATTTTTTTACAGAGTTTCAAACCAAATTTGTTATAGCTATTATTATTATTATTATTATTATTATTATTATTATTATTATTATTATTATTATTATAGACATACGAACGATTGCATGGTTGTACCGCTTGTCCCGTTTTTTATAGTTTTAATGTGGTTCTAACTCCTGTTTTTAATTTAAAAGTGTCATAAAGTAACTATACTTGTCACGCTGAAGACAGTGACATATAATTCATCGAAATCGGCCAAGTGGAATCCAAAATCTGAGTGTGCTAAAAATTAAAGCGTACACCACGGTTGCTAACGAGCATAGAACAACGGACGTCGCCATCTTTACAGCTGTCCAAAGGAAGAAAGGTGAGCCATGAAGTGCAACAAGTGCTTGAAGGAATTACCTTCCGACGGATGTTATATAACCTGCAGGAAATGCCATAGGAATCTTCACTTTACATGTTCCAGACTTTCAGACAAACAACAAACAACCTGGCAAAGCAAATCCAATGCCAAACGATAAGAATGGAAGTGCCAAAACTGTAGAGAGAACAAAGAAACACCACCACCCACGACGCAACTGATTACGACGGAGGCAGAATCGGACGATGAACTGAACAGACAACAAAATACCGGTGAGTCTTATAATTTGAGTGCCGTAAATTTATTACTAGAAAAAGGTTTAGAAAATATAAAAGCCAACTTGGTAGATCTTGTCCAAGAACTATTTGATAAACATCATCAGATAACACCTTTTTATTCCCGTATACGGGGAGTAGGCGAGGCCATTTAGCCCTATCTAACTTTTGGAGACTAGTGGGCAGTTCAATATCCACTGGTACCAATCAGAGATAGATGGCCCAAGGCTATCACTAATTAAGTGTACTCAGTGAAGAGAGACGGCTCAAATGTGCCGCCATCTCGTTGATGGCGGGTCCCTAATCCTAACAATATATTTAATGTCTGAAAAATAATGTGGGTTCTACGGTCGATTTTCTTGAGTTTACAGGACGAAAAACCCGAGTTTCCGGGAGGAAAAACCTGCTTGCCCGTGCCAGAGATCGACTAACTCGGGAACCGGTCGAAAAAAGGCTTAGAAAAATTTCCTCTAGTCGCCGACTAGACTCGAAACCAAGTCTTCCTTCGTGCGGCCAAGCGCCGTGGTTGGCAAACGCCACATCCACTGAGCTACACAGGCTCTGTATTTGATAAACAGAATAAAGAAATAACAAAAAAAATTAGCGAATATGAAGAGTTTGTTAACTTTAATAATTCAAAAGTTGAAGAAGTCTTACAAACGGCAAAAGACATTAAAACCAGCATTAACGCATTAACTGACAGGCAGCACAAATTGATAAAAGATGCATCGGAACTCCCTCAAGAATTTAATTCCCTGAAACTACAATATGAAGTTTTAAACCAACAACAACATAAAGAAGACCTTGTCATAAACGGTCTTCCAGAATCTGAATCCACAGAAAATCTCAGAGACGTAGTTTTAAAGTTAGGTCATGCAATTGACATCCCCCTAGAGCATAATGATATTCAGACCATAAGTCGGATTCCCAGGAAGAACAAAAAACAAGGCTCACCACGACCCGCAACAGTCATAGTTCGTCTGACAAGCAAGCCTACAAGAGACAATCTCATAAAAGCCAGCAGACTGAAAAAAACCAGTAGTCAAGGATTTAAATGCGTCGCAAGACAATACGCCAATCTTTCTATCTGAGTATTTAACACCTTTCAATCAGAATCTTTTGTACCAAGCAAAAAAAGAAAAAAACAGAAAAAAGTATCAATTTTTATGGATCAAAGACGGCAAAATATTCCTGAGAAAGTCACAGACTTCAAAGTCTATACAAATAAATAGCTTGGAAGATATATATAGGTTGCCAGAGCGAAACAAAAGACTCCAACTTAGTTCAATAAGAAGATCTCAAGACAACAAAAATGAATGTGAAACCATCAGATAGATGTAATTACACTAGAATACATCAGTAATTTTACTTTCGAATCGCTTGATGGATGGAAACAACACACAGTACAAGCGAGAGGTCTCTCAATCTTGCATATTAACATCAGAAGCATCCGAAAACATTGGTTATTGTTACAGGCTTATCTGAGGAATTACGCTGATATTATTAATATATTGATTCTTACAGAAGTATCCATAACTAATGACGAAGCTACTGCTTTCCAAATTCCAGGCTTCCAACAACACAGATCATGCCGTCAAACAAAAAGAGGGGGTGGAATATTAATATTTATCAAACAAAAATTAATAGCAAAAGAAATGGCCTATCAGTTTGAACATGCTGAAACCCTTTGCCTCGAAATGACTAATACCACCAATAGACAGCATCCCATAATACTAAATGCTATTTACAGGCCACCAAACCTAAACATGATAAAATTCTTGCACGAACTCAATTGCTGGTTTTCAAGCCAAGAAATATGCTCAACCGAATACCTAATGGTAATTGGCGACATAAACATAAATATTGCAAACGAAAACCAGAACAACATAGTACAATACCTAGACACGCTATCCATGTATAATCTAATACCAACAATAGCATCATATACTAGAGAAGAAATATTCGGAAATACTATCACTGCCTCCTGTCTAGATCATATAAACGTCCGAGCACCACCAAACAGTTAAACTGCATCAGTCATAAAGTGCAAAGTAGCAGACCATTATTCATTGCTCTAAACCTGCACACCAAGACAATATCCATGCAATGTCCCACAGAAGAAAAGCGACAGAAAACAATAATAGACGAAGAAATAGTTAACCACGAAATAAGAAAAACAGACTGGGAACACCTGGCATCAGATTCAGCAGATATCTTATACAACAACATTAAACTCACACTGGAGGAAATATATAAGAAAGCTACAAAGAAAGTCAGAATTCGCTCAAAACCAACACAAAATCCTTGGATAACACTTAATCCTAGAAATACACAGAAAGGACGCTTTATGGAAAGAATTAAAGCGATATCCAATTAACACAGCTTTAAAAACTGAATATAAGATAACAAGGAATCGCCTTACAACACAAATCAGAAATGCAAAAAGAAGCTACTACAGAGACAAAATAACCTCTGCACAAAACAACATGAAACAAACCTGGCATCTGATCAATGAGATGCTAGATTTTTTTCCCAACACCACTGCCTCCGAAACCATAAAACACAGCTTCATGAAAGACGCAAAACCTATCCAACAACTAGCAAACGACTTTAACCAATACTTTGCAGACTCCATTCAAGAACTGCACAGAAATATCCCCCCCCAATCACAAAACGAGACCCTCCACTTGGACCACAATCAAAACAGACATTATGGTTCCCAACCATAAAAGAAGCAGAACTTCTCTCAGCAATACATCAAATCAAACCAAACAAAGGCCCAGGAATTTATGGTATCAGGCCTAACGATATAAAGCAACATGCAACTAGTTTAAGTCCTATCCTACTAAAATTAATAAATAAAATATTTAAAACAGGACAGATACCAAGTATGCTAAAGACCGCCATAATCACACCCATATAAAAATATGGAAAAAGAAACTTAATCAGCAATTACAGACCCATAGCAACATTACCAATTATCAATCAAATTATGGAGCAGATCATACTGAAAAAACTCACACCATACACTGAGATCTTTCATATTATCCCAAAAACAGAATATGGTTTTCAGAAAAATAAGGGAACAACATCTCTCTTGGAAGACTTTACAGACGTAATTAATACCGCCTTAGACAAAAGTATTATAATCATTATCATTATCATCATCATCATTATTATTATTATTAGATAGACTCCTTAAGTATAATTAATATTTACTGAGTGGTAAAGAAGGAGATGGAGAGGTGTAGAGTGGGTGACCTCCATTGATGAGTCTTTGGACTCCTTGGAGGCATCACGTAATAATAATAATAATAGTAATCATAATTTTTTTAAGTGTAATAACATTTTATTTATCATCATGCAGAGTATTTACATATATACAATAAAGTATACTATTACATTTTCTGTTCAGTACAAATGCAGAGTACAATGTTTTTTTTTAAATATAAATGTACATAATTTTTTTTTCAATATCAATATTATAGCTTATTATTATTGTCTATTTACATATACACAATTTGTTTTTATATATATCTGCTTCTTCGTTATTGTCATACACTTTACTGACTGTTTTGTTACATAATCTGCATTCTTTGATTATAAGGATTACATGTAGATGAGTGAGGTCTTTAATCCCACCTACTTCCAAGCTTGGGTTATCTTTTATAACTTTTATAATAATACTATTAATAATAATAAAATTAGCTAACGCCTTTTTGTTCCCACATAGGGAGTACGAGGCTGTTTTAGCCCTATCTACCTTTTTGGAGACTGAGTTGGTAGTTCAATCTCCACTGGTAGCTAATCAGAGATAGCTGGCCCAAGGCTATCACTAATTAAGCATTACACAGTGAAGAGGCGGCTCAACAAGTGCAGCCATCTCGTGGTCCCTAATCCTAACACGATATATTTTTAATGTGTAAAATATTGTGTGTTCCACGGTCCATTTTCTTGAGTTTACGGGACGAAAACCCGAGTTTCCAGGAGAAAAAATCCTCTTGCCCATGCTAGAGATCGAGTAACTCGGGAACCGGTTGAAAAAAAGGCTTAGAAAAATTTCCTCTACTTACTGACTAGATTTGAAAACAAATTTTTCTTCGTGCGGTCAAGCACTGTGGTTTGCAAATGCCACATCCACTGAGCTACACAGGCTAATAATAATAATAATAATAATAATAATAATAATAATAATAATAATAATAATAATAATAATAATAATAATAATAATAAATTTTTACACACTATTATGTCTTGCATACATCTAATGATTACTAGAGCGCTGTGTATGCATACGAACGGGCGCACGGTGTTATCGCTGCTCCCGTTTTTTATAGTTTTAAAGTGATTCCAACTCCTGTGTTTAATTTTAAAGTGTTCCCAAGTAACTCTACTTGTCATGCTGAAGACAGTGATATAAAATTCACCAAAATCGGCTAAGAAGAATCCAAACTTGGAAATACTGAAATGCGAACAGAGAGTACCCTGGTCAACAATGAGCGAAGAACAAAGGACGTTGCCATCTTTACAATCACACTACTGTTGCTCGAGGGAAGAAAGGTGAGTCATGATGTGCATCAAATGCCTGGAGGATTTAACGTACGACGGAAATGCCATAGGAATCTACAGTTTACATATGCTGGTCTTTCAAAAACAACCTGGCAATGTAAATCCGATGCAACACACAAGGAATGGGAGTGCCTACTCTGCAGGAAGAACAAAGAAATGCACCTAAGGCACAGCCAATTATACCAGAGGCAAAATCAGATGAGTAACTTAACAGACAAAAAAAAATACAATTGAGTCCTATAATTTGAACTCCTTAAATATACTAATAGATAATGGTCTAGACTATAAAAGCCAGCTTAGTAGATCTTGTGCAAGAACTGTTTGATAAACAGAACGAACAAATAACAAAAACATCTAGTGAATATGAGGGTTTGGTTCATAGTAATTTATCAGTGAAAGAAGTCTTGCAAACCCTGAAAGACATTAAAATCAGCTTTAACTCATTAACTGAAAGGCAACAAAATTCGATGAAAGAGACATCCGAACCCCGTCAAGAACTTAATTCCCTAAAATACAATATGAATGTTTAAATCAGCAACAATATAAAGAAGATCTTGTTACAAATGGTCTTCTTGAAACTGCACCTACAGAAACGTCAGAGACGTAGTTTTAAAATTAAACCATGCAATCAACATCCATCTACATCAGAACGACATTCAGACTGGAAATCGAATTCCCAGGAAGAGCAGAAACCAAGGCTTGCCATGACCCGCACCAGTCATAGTTTGTGTTACAAGCAAGTCCACAAGAGAAAATTTCATAAAAGCCAGCAGACAGAAAAAAAAACAGTTGCCAAGGACTTGGACGCATTGCAAGACAATACACCAATATTCCTATCAGAATATTTAACACTATTCAACCAGAATCTGTTGTGCCAAGCAAGAAAAGCAAAAACAGAAAAAAAGTATAAATTTTTTAGATCAAAGATGCTAAGATAATCTTGAGGAAGTCATAAACTTCAAAACCGATACAAATTAAAAGCTCAGAAGACATAGAAAGGCGGCCACAGTGAAAAAAAGTCTCCTAATTAGTTCAAAAAGAAAACCCCAACAAAATTGAAAGTGAACCATCAAAACAGATATAATAACATCAGAATTTATCGGCAATTTCACTTTGATCAGACCTTTCAGATCATTCATTTGACCTCTAAAAAATCAGCTTACTTCCAATACAGCAATTCAATTAATAAAAGATATCTAACCAGTGTTATCCTCAGCGAAGCTTGCTAAAAATCTTCGAGGATGCAAGCTGAGATATTACATTTCAATTGAAGTCAACAGAACGAAAAAAAAATCCATTTATTACATTGAAGTGTTGTAGTCGCAGGTCTTAAATACATTAAAAGCAAAAATTGTAAAATATATATAACTTATACTATAAATACTGTTAAAAAATGAAATCTTATTCAACTGCAACTATCAGTTACCATCTACAGTAACTATTGTTAGTACATTATACAAAAAAGGCAAATTTATACGAAATTCATTGTTTAAAAAAACTAGAAAAACATGTTTTGTAAATGCATAATATAAAAAAAAATAAAAATCAGATAATGCCTTTTATCCTTTATAGGGAGGAGGCAAGGTTTTTATACCCTATCTAGCTTTTGGAGACTGAGTGGGGGGAGTTCAATCTCCACCGGTAGCCAATCAAAGATAGCTGACCCATGTCTATCACTAATTATTGCAGCCACCGATGAAGAGGCTGGCAAACAAGTGCTGTCATCTCTTGGGACCTAACCCTAACAAGATATGTCTGAAATAATGTTGGTAGTACGGTCAATTTTCTTGAGATTACAGGATGAAAAAGTCTAATTTCCTGGGAGGAAAACTGTCTTGGCCATATCAGAGATCGACTGTCTCGGGAACGGTCGTAGAAAAGCTTAGAAACGTTCCTCCAGTAGGCGACTAGACTTGAACTTAAGTCTCTATCTTCGTGCGACCAAGGGCAGAAGAAGCAAGCATAGTAGTAAATTTACGATGACAAGTAAATACATAGTAGTAAAATATTTACATCATAAATAGATATATACATGAGATTACATTCAGGTTTAACTCTTAATACCTTTGTATTACTGTTATCAGATAAATAACAAATAAATACATAGTACTACAAATAAACACATCATATGTATATATATACATCATATATTTACGTTTGATTTAAGCTCCTTAGGGGTACTGTATTACTATTTGTTACAAGTAATCGATTTTGTGAATTTACTTCTCATAGTGTTTAACAGGGATCAGTTGCATGATATTTTAATTAATTACATTCATGTTTAACTCTTAATACCTTTGTGTTACTGTTATTATACAAATAAAAATAAATACACAGCAGTAAAATAGATACATCATTGATAGATATATTCATCATATGTTTGCATATGCTTTAACCTACTTAAGGGTATTACCATTTGTTTACAAGTAATTCATTTTGTGAAATTAATTCTCATAGCCTTTAACAGCAAACAGTTACATGACATTACATTATTAGTTACATTCCGTTTTTAAATCTCAATACCTTTGTATTACTGTTATTAAAAATTTTAATTGTCAGCTATTTTACCTCACGATTATTTGATTACATATTTTGAGTCCTTAAAGTTCACTTAGCATTCCTAATAATTGATGTCCTGTCCCTCTCCCATACACCAGAAGAAAGACTACATTTACTACCAATGCATAATATATAATCATAATTTTAATAATAAAAAAAATCATTGAATTAAAAAAAATTACTATTATTATTATTATATGTATGTAATTTTTATAATTTTTAAATTTTGTAATTTCTATAATTTTATAATATAATTATCATATGTATGCAAGATATAAGAAATTGTTTAAAAAATTATTATTATTATTATTATTATTATTATTATTATTATTATTATTATTATTATTATTATTATTATTATTATTATTATTATTATTATTTGCAGCTCAGTGGATGTGGCGTTTGCATACCAGAGCACTTGACCGCACGAAGGAAGACTTGCTTTTAAATCTAGCCTGCGACTAGAGGAAATTAAGCCTTTTTTCGACTGGTTCCCGAGTTAGTTGATCCCTGGCACGGGCAAGCAGGTTCAAGAAAACGGACCGTAGAACCCACAATAGTTCAGACATTAAAAATATATTGTGTTAGGTTTGGGACCACAAGATGCCAGCACTTGTTGAGCTGCCTCTTCGCTGCATGTTGCTTAATTAGCCAAAGCTTTGAGCTCTGATTGGCTACCAGTGGAGAGTGAACTGCCCATTCAGTCTCCAAAAAGTTAGATAGGGCTATAACGGTCTCGCTTACTCCCTATGCGCGAACAAAAATGCGTTAGCTGATTTTATTATTATTATTATTATTATTATTATTATTATTTTATTTGCGGTCCTTACAAACCTTACAAACTACAATAGCCTGAAAAGAGCTCTAAGGACATACTACGAACAAGAAACATGCACCCAAAATACCATACAAACAATGAAACACAATATATTCGTTCAAGCTTCCAGTTCAGCGACGCATCAATACATTCCAAGTTATTGTGTGTGTGTGTGTGTGTGTGTGTGTGTGTGTGTGTGTGTGTGTGTGTGTGTGTGTGTGTGTGTGTGTGTGTGTGTGTGTGTGTGTGTGTGTGTGTGTGTGTGTGTGTGTGTGTGTGTGTGTGTGTGTGTGTGTGTGTGTGTGTGTGTGTGTGTGTGTGTGTGTGTGTGTGTGTGTGTGTGTGTGTGTGTGTGTGCGTGCGTGCGCGCGAATTTCTCAATCATAGAATTCGTAGCTTCCCAACACAGCAAAAAAAAAACAATACATAATAACCAACTGGTGTCATCCTCAGATAAGCTTACATATAAGCTTCGAGGATGAAAGTAAAGAAATTAGTTCTCATCCAAGATGTATCATATGTAACCAAATGCATGTAATGTAAGTATTATATGTATTATATAATACTTACATACATTGAAAACCAATGTATGTAATGTATGTATTATATGTAAACCAATGTACGTAATGTAAATATCACATGTAAAAAAATGTAAGTAATGTATCATATGTAAATAAATGTATATTTGTTTACATATGATATAGGCCAGGGGGTACAAGAAGTATTGTAGAAGACATGCCTTAGGAAATTAGCACAATGAATGCAGTCTAGTTTTTACACCCTCTAAGAGATAATTTCTTGAAGCAGCATATAACTGAAGGGACTCTTGGTGTAAGAGTATTGGATCTGGTCATAGGTTCAGAAGACCTATGCATAAATAAGGTGTCCACGTTAGCTCCAGTTGGTGAGAGTTATCATGCAGTTTTGGCTTTGGAGGTTGTAAAATTTGTGGATTTCTCCTTAAAAAGGAGTATATGAGGAACTAACAGGTTAAGTAATTATAACAAGCTTTAGCGGTAGCTTATAACCATCTCATGGCATAAAAAATTGCATGGGAAAGATGTTAGCAGTGTATGGTATAGAATCAAAGGGTATCTGAAGGAAGCAATATCAGCTCAGGTATTACTCAAATTTACAAGGAATTGTCAACACCTCTAACTTGGCTATTTAACTTATGTTTGAGCTATAGTATGGTCCCTGGGAACTCACCTATTCAAGAATGGGTGGATAAGAAAATGGTACTATATGGTGGCCAGCATGGTTTTGTTAAATGTTGTTCCTGCCTTAGTAATTTATTAACTTTTTATAAAAGAGTTACAGCTGAGTTGGATAGAGGAATGCCTACACACTGATACTTCTGGATTTTGTTAAGGCTTATGACAGGATATCCCATGGAATACTGTTACGCAAATTAAAACAAATGGGGATGGATATTAAATTGGTGATATGGATAATAGAATGGCTTACGGACAATGGTGTGCCTCAAGGCTCTGTGCTTGGAGTATTATTGTTTAATTTGTACATAAATGATATAAGGAAATAACTTGAAGGGAGATATTCAGTTGTTTGCTGATGATACGAAGATGGGTAGTGCAATAATTAACCAAGATGATGTGGAGAACTTACAGGATGATTTAAATAAGATGGAAAATGGACAAAAGGTAATGGAAGTCAGTTCAATGTGGAAAAGTGTAAAGTTATGCATTTTGGGATTAAAAGGTTACAAGCTGTGTACCACATTGATGGAACAGTACTCCAAGAGATTGATGAGGGTAGGGATTTCACGATGTTAGTGGATAGGGAGTTGAAGTTCAGAGGGCACATTGCTAAGGTGTCCGAGATAGCGCATACGATTACCTGGTTACTGAAGAACACACTAACATGCAGAGATAAAGAAATTATTACTCCTCTTTATAAAGCGTTGATTCGTCCACATCAGGATTACTGTGCTCAGGTCTGGTAACCTAGATTCCTTGGAGATGAGGAAGTGGTAGAAAAGATTCTGAGGAGATTGCCAGGTTAGTGAGTGGAGTAAGGAATGCTTCCTACATTGATAGATTGAGAGTTTGTGGATTACAGAGGTTAATTGATAAGCAGAGATGAAGGGATATAATAGAAACATCTGAATGACTAAAAGGTTTTTTTATGATTGATGAAAGGGAAATATATCAGCAGTGGGATAGTTGTGGAAGAACAAGAGGTCATCCCTAAAAATTAAGTAAGAGTGTGGTTAATAAGGGTGTGAAGTCTAGTTTTTCGTTTGGGGAGTGGTGAATGAATGGGATGCGTTGCCCATCTCAACTGTGAGTACTTCGTCTGTAAATGAGTTCAAGAAGAGGTATGATAGATATTGTGCGGACACTTTGGGTCTCCAGCGATGGGTCTTCTGACTTCATGGAGATGCCGGTCGAGTGATTAGTGTATCTGCTCTCCAGGGAAAAGGCTGCGGTTCGAATCCAGCCTTCGGCATGGATGTTTGTAATTGTCTGTGAAAATACTGATGGTGTTGGTGTAGTTACGGTTGGTTGTAGTTGGTGGATTGAGTGGTGGAGGCAGAGTTGTAGAGTACGTGCCTTTCGATGAGTCTTTGGACTCCCCGGATGTGTCACGTAATAATAATAATAATAATAATAATAATAATAATAATAATAATAATAATAATAATAATACGTATCAAGGATTTAGGCTTAGCATGGCCTGTTCCGGCCTTAGAAGGCATCGTTGAATCGTTTAAGAGGACGTCCTGGTTTTCTTTTTCCTAATGGCTTGTACTTTAAGGCTTGTTTTGGTAATCTTTCTGTTTTCATTCTTTGAACGTGTTCCGTCCATTGATGTTTATACAGTATTTTGTAATTTTTTCTATTACTGGTCCTTGGTTTAATTCTTTCATAATATCTTTGTTTCTTTTGATCAAATAGAGTATATTTTGCAGTTTTTCTCATAAACTTCATTTCTGCTGTTGTTAATGTTTGTTTGTCTTTTTGTTTTATTGTCCAGATTTCGCTTCCATACATTAAGACCGGTAGGGCTAATGTATTGTATACTTTTAGCCTGGTTTGTTTTTGAACTTGGTTTGGTTTAAATATAGAGTTAATTACACCTGTTATTTTTAAATATTTTGCAATTTTTACGTTTATATCTTTTTCATTTTCATCAAACATCCTAGGTAGTTAAATGAATTCACCTGTTCTAAGATCTTGTTATCTATTACTATTTTAGTTCTTGCTGGATCTTGTCCTTTAAAGGCCATAGTTTTTTATTTTTCCGTTGATATTATCATACCATAATCTTTGGATATCTCATTTAGATTTAAAATAGTTTTCTGTAAGTTATCTTCAGAATTTGTAATAATTATTTGGTCGTCGGCAAAGAGGAGAGTGTTTAAGTTAACTGTAGGTGAAATAATAATAAGTAAATCGCTGAGTTGAATATCTCTTATTTTACTGTCAAGACTAATTCAACCTTCCTTCGTAATGTGTGTTAATGGAGATAATGTGCTCTCCATATCTCACGCCTGATTTTACATTGAACCATTTTCTTGTACTTTGAATTGCTGACTTGCAACTTAAATATCAACAGTTTATTATTATTATTATTATTATTATTATTATTATTATTATTATTAGATTCATCTCTCCACTCAGTCTCCAAAAGTTAGATGGGGCTAAAACGGCCTCGCTTACTCCCGATGTGGAAACAAAAAGTCGTTAGGTGATTTTTTTAAAAATTTTTATTATAACAATTGTGTTTAATATAGACTATTTATTAGAAGTCAATTCCACTTTTGTATACTGTGAAAGCCTTGAGTTAAGATTTAGGATTCATACTCTAGCTGTTGTACTTTGAAAATAATTTAATATGCCTTCAACTAACAACAAAATGAAATAAAATAAAAAAATAAATAATCGTGAATTTAGCTATTGACTCGAAACTTGAGTTATTATATTATTATTATTATTATTACGGGCGACTCCAGCGAGTCCTTAGACTCATCGAGGGAAGCCCTAATCATCATGTCCACACAACTATACGACATTCTCACAGTATCTATCATACCTTGCTTTGAACTCACTCACCGTCATAGCACCCACAACAGACTCTGGTAGCTTATTCCACTCATTTACCACTCTAAAAGTAAAGAACCAGGCTCTAACACCCCTGCTAACCACACTCTTGCCCAGCTTCCATAGGTGTACCCTAGTTCTCCCACCACCAGTCCTGATCTTAAAAATATCCTCTGAATTAATCCTATAGACTCCTTTAGCAATTTGAATGTCACAATCATATCTCCCCTTTTCCGCCTATCAACTAATTTCTGCGACCCACAAATCTTCAACCTGTTCTCATATGGTTCATTCCATACACCCGCTATCATCTTAGTTACTTGCCTCTGGATCCTCTCTACCTCCTCCTCCCCATCAAGAAGGAACCTAGGTGACCAAATCTGGGCACAGTAGTTGAGATGAGGTCTTATCAAGGCTCGGTACAGAGGTACAATAACTTGCTTGTCTCTGCTCGCCAAGGTATTTTTCAATAACCAAGTGAGTTGATGAGCTGATTTAGCTACTTTTGCAATGTGCCCCTAAACTTCATCTCCCTATCCACCAACACTCCCAAGTCCCTGGCCTCATCAATCTCCTGGAGTACAGTTCCACCAATGTGGTATACTGCTGCTAATCTTTTCACCCCAAAATGCATAACCTTATATTTGTCAAATTAAATTGACATCCATTCTCCTTAGCCCAGAACGCCAATCTATCCAAGTCATCCTGCAAGATTTTGACATCTTCTGCATTCACTATTGCCCTACCTAACTTTGCATCATCAGCGAACAAATGAACTATTCCTCTTAGATCCTTCCCTATATCGTTAATGAATAGATTAAACAGCAGGGGTCCAAGAACAGAACCCTGCGGCACACCACTAGTCACAGGCCGTCTTTTGGACTCTACTCCTGAATAAACTACTCTTTGGTATCTCTCCATCAACCACTCACCTATCTATCTCACTAATCCTATATCCATTCCCACATGTTGTAGTTTACGGATTAGAATTCCATGTGGTATCTTGTCAAATGCCTTTGCCAGGTGCAGCAGTATCACTGTAAACCCATCACCCTTATCCAGTTCAGCCATCACCTTGTTATAAAACTTGAGCAAATTACTGAGGCATGATCTACCCTTCACAAAGCCATGCTGTCCCCCGTACAGTATCTCATTTTCATCAAGCCATTCCTGTATCTTCCCCTTGACTACTTTCTCCAAGACCTTGACAACGACTCCTGATGTGCTGATCGGTCGGTAATTTGCAACCGTAGTCTTGGGTCCTCCTTTATGCAATGAAACTATTTTTCCCCTCTTTCCACACCTTCGGGACTAAATCAGACCCGAGGCTCAGATTAAACAACATGGTCAAGGGCACTGATAATTCCTTAGCCGCTTCACTCAAGACCCGTGCCGTATACCATCCAATCCCACAGATGTATTCACATTAAGGTTCTGTAATAGACTATTCACCTCCACTTCATTCATCACAATTCCCGTATAAACTAATGGTTCCTTCATTTTTTCAATGTCACCACCTGGATGATATACTTTTGCAAAGTGCTCGCTCACTATTCTCCACTATATCGACTGATTCAGTGACCACCTTACCATCGTCATTCCTTAAAATCATTTTGCCGTGTACAGTTTTTTTTCTTGCTTGCAGTCACACTTGAGTTGGACACACTTATTTCCAAATGTTAATTCACATACTTCCTTCGGGAATAAAATGCCCTGAGAGGTTTTGTTTCATTTATTTAAAAATTCTGTCGAATTTGACAGTTATGTTCATTTATAGGAGTGAGTTCTTGAATAATCACTTTACCAAGCGTCTGTCTATTTATTGTACCGTTGAAAAAAAAAAAAAAAAAAATTCTTGATTGTAGTAGTCATAATTTTAATTGTAGTTAAAACTACGGAAAACGTGTGTCCCGACGATGAAACACCGTTAACAAGATAATTATTCTGATTAGAATAACACATTTTATAGTTTAATATCTTTTAAAGATTCACAGGTTTAGTGCTTTAATCGTTTGTTGTACTTCCTGGGGAGGTTATAGTGAGTTTGCTACGTTTGAAAAAAAATAGCAGTTATGAAATCTTAGCCCCTTGCCCACTATATAGTAACCGGTTGTAGTTCGTAACGTTCTGTTTATTTTCCATTTTAAGTATGGGGAATACCCCGGTATTTGGGATTTCTAAGTTTTTCATAATATGTAAACATGGGAATCCTAAATAGAATTGACATTTTCAAGGAAAGTAAGCTTTTTAAATTGTTAATGCGAATAGCGTTTCTAGTTACTCGAGAATTACTAGAAGGATGTTAATGAAACGTATGTTGATTGCATGTCCATTATTTGGCGTTTGATTAGTTTTAAGCATACATTTTTTTTTATACGTTTTCGTAAACGTATAAAAATAATGCATAGTGTGGAAGCCGACTTCAACATTAACGTTGTCTAAAAGGATGATCTCTGTTACTTTATGTCCTTTATTTCTTGCCATCCAAAAGGGATGGGCAGGAATAAAGGAGAGGAGAACCTATAGTCCTCATTGAGTCATGGAATTATTCTAGCCGTATTGTCTTCACTCCCCAATCCATTTAAGACTCGGTCCATCATTGCTGTGGTTTTCCACAGCATGGATGAACTCAGTCTTAATATGCCAAATTTTCCACTTGCTTAAGTAGAAAATTCGACACATCACACTTGCAACAAAAGCTCCAACTCCATTCTCAGCTTACACCTCCAGGGAATAACAAGTGCTGTGGTTTTTCCAAGTTTCCTTAACTTACACCACCAGGGAATAACAATAAGTGCAAAACAGCCATCAATTCCAAAAGGACCAAACACAGAAACTTCACTTCTTGTACAATTGATACTTTATAAATAAAGAAACTTCTTCCTCTCTTCATGAGGCTTCAATTACAGGAAACTGTGCAACATAGTACTACTACTAATAATAATTTTGATGATATATATAATGTTGGCCGAGTGGTTAGTGTATCTGCTCTCCAGCCAGAAGGCTGTGGGTTCAAATCCCATCGTGGGCATGGATGTTCATCGTTGTCTGTGAAAATACTAGTGGTTGTGGAGGGCAATAGATGGTATTGGTGTAGATGATGCAGTTCGCTGTAGTTGGTGGAGACGAAGAGTGGTAGGTGCCCTCCCTCGACGAGTCTTTGGATTCCTTGGAGGTGTCACATAATAATAAAAAAAAGTGACTATAATTCAGTATTATTAAGCCATTAAGAAAAGCTTAAATGAAAACCCTAACAACAGTAGGGTTCACCCATTGTTGCGAAACATTAACTATCAGACTGTGAAATTCTACAACTCCGGTGGTTTGAGAACTTGACTGGCACAACAAAAGCATTCAAGAGATCCTGTCTAAAATCTGTTACAAAAATATGCATTTTACCAATCTATACCTCACCTTCTTCTAAGTAGGATACGAACCTCTGCCGAAAGATCGCTATACCAACATTATGATTTACCACTGTTATTTGGTTATTTTTGTCACTAGATTCAGTTTTTTGTTATATACTGATAGTATAGCATGTTCTAATTGTTGATTATAATGTCAATAAGCTGATGGTATACGTACAGTGAATCTCTCTGAGGAGTTTAAATCCATGAAGTAATAATAATAAGAATTTTAAAATTAATTTTAAAAAAAATTGTATCCACCATGGTGGGAAAATTGAACCTCACAAATATTCATCTTAGGAAAGTCCCACTTATGCCACTGATTTCTCATACTGTGCTGGTAGTTAACTAACACCTTCTATGTTCTTTGTTGCATTGCTACCATGTGGATCCAGTGCAGCTGTGCATTTTCAGTTAAATAACAGAAAGAAAAAAGAAAGCTTAAATTATAATACAAATAATTTTTTTAAATAACTATAAAAATGTCATCAATCTGCTTCTAATAGCTCAATTTACGTCTTCATTTTATAGAACTAAAACTGTGGATCTTCTCTTACCAGATGAAATCATTTCATTGAACCATAGCCAATAATAGCATATTATTGGCTATGGTTCAATTCAGTTTTCAGTACTGAAAACCCCCACCACCATTGTTTGAAGTCTTCACTATTTGAATCTATTGTTTGCAAAATATTGTGATTGTCCACTTAGCCACTCAGACTATGTGTGTGTGAATTAATTAAGGGTTTTATTATTTATAAATATGATCCCACTTATGACATTTATCATCATCAAATTCCTGCCATGTACCCTCAAGGGGTGTACAGGATATGATAGTACTACATGAAAAATTTACATCATTATTAACTTCCTATCTACAATTTTCCTCCAAATCAGTCTGTTACTTGACAAGAATCCAACATTATCAGATCTTATATTTCTATCATCTAAGGCACTTTATACCATATCCATCCACCTATATCTTGGTCTTCTTCTGGTTCGTTTTCCTGCCAACCTGGCAGAGAACACTTGTTTTGCTAATCTTTCCTCGCCCATTCTGTTTAAGTGACCATACCACCTGAGATTAGCTCTGCTAATGCATTCCTGAATGCTGACAATGTCAAGTTCTTTCCTAATATCCTCGTTTTTAATATGATATTACCATTGATGCTATCTGTTCATGCCTAAAATCTTTCTCAGGACTCTCATATCTGCAGTCTCTAGTCTTTGGTCAAGTGTTTTACTTCTGAGCCAGCTCTCAGATCCATAAGTTAAAACTGGTTTCAACACTGTCTTGTATACAGCTAATTTAGTGTTCCGACTAATTTCTCTCTTATTCCATATGAATTTATTCAATTGACTCCCGACTATACCAGCTTTATTGATTCTGTTGTCTATTTCCATATTTAATTTACCATCTTCAGTAAAAATCATGTCTAAGTAGCTGAAATGTTTTACTTGTTCCACAGGTTCCCCGTTCACAACACAGTTGACATTTTCAGTGATTCTACTGATTTTCATTGCCTTTGTCTTTTTATTGCTGACCTTCATGCCATATCGATTACAACAGTTATTCAATTTAGTCAGGGAATCTTGCAAACTTGTAGCAGATTTATTTAGAAGTATAACATTGTCCACATAAAGCAAAGAGCTGACATTAACATCTCCAATTCCGATATCATGTTTAATACTACTTTCCTTTAATGTGATCATATAGATAATGAATAACAGAGGGGATAATGTACATCTTTGTCTCACACCAGATTTAACAATAAACCATCTTCCTGTACATCATTAAATTCTAACTGCTGACTTACAACTCAAATAAAGACTAAGTATTGCTTGATATAATGCCCCATTGACACCATGTAACTGTAGCATATTGAATAGCTTCTCTCTCTTGGCACCTTGTCATATGCCTTTTCCAGATCTACAAAACTTAAATACAGATCTTTGTTATATTCCCATGCTTTCTCAACTATTTGTCATAAAATGAAGATCTGATCCTGATAGCCTCTATTTGGCCTGAATCCAGCTCGTTCTTCACCAAGCTTTTCTTCCACAATTCTTCTCAACCGTTTCTCAAGTATACTTGCATAGATCTTGCCAGGAACACTCAGTAGGGAAATACCTCTGTAATTCTAACATTCAGTTTTCTTTCCCTTTTTATATATGGGTACTATTAGAGCTCTACTCCAATCATCAGGAATTTGTCTCTCTGTCCAGGCTTTCTGAACTATGCAGTGCAACCACTGTAAGACTTTTATACCACCATACTTCAGCATTTCTGGTCGAATATCATCTACTCCTGCTGCCTTTCCACATTTCAAGCGTTTGATGGCTTTTTCTACTTCAATTATGAATATGTATTCCCGACTGTATGCCTGTTGAGTGTTTTTTACCACTCAACAGGCATTTTTGCTCTCACTGCTTGTTTCATTTAGCAATTTTTCGAAGTAATTACTCCATACTTCAAGGATATCTTTTTTTCTCCTGTTTTCATGTCACCTTTATCATCTCTAACTCCTTTTACAGCACTCTTTCCTTCATTTCTAAGCTTCTTCAACAACCTCCAGAATATCTTGGCACCTTCTTGATGTTTATTTTCTATGTTCTTGCCAAAGTCCTCCCATGACTTTTGTTTTGCTAGTTTTACACAGTGTTTCGCTTTCTTATTCTCTTTGTCTGTATTTTCTCTAAGAGCAAAAACTGACTTATTTGCCAGGAAATTTTGATATGCTTTCTTCTTTTCCTTCACAGCCTCTTTAACTTCCTGTGTCCACCAATGAGTTCTGATTTTTCTATCCTTGCAGACAACCTCAGCACATGCCTCTCTGGCTGAATCAATCAGGGTTTTCTTCTAGGCTTGCCACTGAATCTCCATGGTTTGGTTCCTGTTCTCAAACTCTTTCATTTTTTTTTTTCTTTTAATAATGTTTGTGTATTTTAGTCTACAGTTTACATCTGAGAGCTGATCAACTTTTATTCGCTTTAGAACTTTCTTACATATTATTCTTTTCAATATGAAATTCAATTTTGTCCTGCTCAATACTAAATAGTGATTGCTTCTAATTTCAAATCCTCTGGTATTCTGCACCAGGGAGAAAACATCACTATCAACAATAACATAGTCAATGAGACTTTTCTTATTCCTTGCCTCTTCTCTCAATGTGAATTTGTGCACATTTTTATGTTGGAACATGGTGTTAGTAATAACCAGTCCATGTCCTGAGCAGAAATCCAACAGGTATTTGCCATTATTATTAGCTTTGCTCTTTTCTCCAAATTTTCCCAGAATATTTTTGTATGTCTGACAATAATTTTCTACTCTGCTATTTAGATCCCCAACAATGACCAACTTTTCCTTTTTCATTGTGTCAGTTGCTTTTTCTAGAGCGTCAAAAAATTCCTCCACTTCTACCTTAGTAGAACCTTCTGTGGGACCATAGGTACAAATAAGTCTCATTATGACATTTATGCATTGCATAATTCAGATGGCCTGGTCAGAGGATTGAATTCCAGATAATTGGAGCAGAGCTCTCATAGTGCCCATCTATAAAAAGGGAAAGAAAACAATGCTAGAATTACAGAGGCCCTACTGAGTGTTCTTGGTAAGATTTATGCAAGTATACTTGAGTAATGATTGGTAAGAAAAATTGTGGAAAGGAAGCGTGGTGAAGAGAAAGCTGGTTTCAAGTCAAGTAGTGGTTGTCAGGATCACATTTTCACTTTAAGACAAATAGTTCATAAATCTTAGGAATATAACAAGGATTTGTATTTAAGTTTTGTTGATCAAGAAAAGACATATGACAAAGGGCCAAAGATCTGATAATATAGGAATCTTGATAGATAACAGATTAATTTGGATAAAATTGTTGATCAGAAGTTAGTAATGGTGTAACGTTTCATGTAGTACTATCATCATTATCTTGTACATCCACTGAGGGTACATATTAGTAATTTGATGATGATGATTATTATGAAATTTAGTAAGCATGTAGTACATTGATATTGTTGTAATAGGGGGATAACAGCTGAATAATTGTTAGCAACAAACTGTACTTTTAGCCTCTAATAAGCAGTTTGGTTTGTCTTATACCAAGCAATCAAAGGTATCTATTACTTTTTGCAGGCATCCAATAGTGCGATTTGAGCTAAAAACTTGTTGGTTGCAAACTGAAGATGCTGTCAACTCACCCCTCAGGAACATCATTTTAAGTTTTAGATTTTATGGAAGTTACGATTTCACAAACAAGGATGTCACCAGCAAAAAATAAGTTTTTGAACCATTGTGTTGTATGCTAATTAATGCTAGTAATGCTGCAATAAGAATTTAAACTAAGGAGGCCCAGGGCTCATCATGGGAGGGCACTCCACTCCATAGAACTCGCTGTCCACACCATTTAATTCTCCATCTAGCCATAAAGCAACTGTCCACTAATAGTATTTTTGTCTGTAAGTTGCTTGTGTTCTCTGGCCAATTTCCCTGTATGCCAGATGATAAACTCAAATTTCTGGGAGAAATACATCATATTTATTTAAGAAGTTTAAATGACAAGCCATAAAACTCATCCAGAATAGGTTTTTATGTGCATCCAAGCCTTATCTTTCACTATTTCATATGATGATACAACTGCCGTGAGCCCTTTTTTATGGGGAGGTATGGCACCATCTCAATTCCCCCCCTTATTTTATCTGGGCTCGGGACCAGCATAGCTGATGAATCAGGCCTATGGCTTAGTCTTAAGTATTCCTGACTGTAATCCGTGTGTGTTCATGGGACCAGTTTGCCTGTTCTGGGGGATGAAAAACCTGAGTTTCCAGGTGACCCCCCCACCTCCGTATGAGACCAGCTAACTCACCTTTCATCAAAAGAGACCAGGTTCCTCACATCACAGACAGGAATCAAACTCAGCTCTTTCCAACCAAAGAGCTTGGTCTATACTGACTGAGCTACACAGGCTTAGCCACTGCAGTAAACAAGCAGTAGCTTTTAAGAACTAAGCTACCAAGGCAAGGCAAGGTGGCATTGCTTTGGAAACTGCTTTTAGTGGCTCTTTTGTGAGAAAACCTCTAATGAACTAAGCAAAACAGTGGAGTTATCCCTTTACAAATAAAATGGCTCTGAGTAAGTGCAATAATTTGCCCGTTGAAGTGGTGAGCTCATATAATGTGAGTTTGAGCTATTGATAGCTTGTGTGGTTGATTTATTATTATTATTATTATTAAACAAGACCTCATGGAGTCAAAGACTCAAACTCCTTGTAGACACCACACTCTCAGGCAAGGCATTCCAATCATTCACAACTCTGCATGAAAAAAACCTGCCTCTCACTCCCCTACTCACACCCTCTTTATACAGTTTCCAGGGATGACCTCTGGTTCTCCCCTGATCTCTCACTATTCTCTGTACAACTTCTCCACCATTGATCTTATAACAACCCCTTACCAACTTGTAGGTCTCTATCATATCTCCCCTCTTCCTTCTCTCCACTAGACTCTGCAAATTACATCTTCTCAATCTTTCCTCATACTCAACATTCCAGAGGTCAGAAACTACCTTAGTCAGTCGCCTTTGGACCCTTTCCAACATCTCTTCATCCTTCTGAAAACCCGGTGACCAAATCTGGGCACAATAGTTCATGTGTGGCCTAATCAAAGCCTTATACAACGGAACAAGAATCTCCCTACGTGTACACGTCAGTGCCCTCCGCATCATTCCCAGAAGTCTTTGTGTTGTCTTCACAATTTTGGCGATGTGTCCCCTAAATTTTAGATCCTTATCCACTATCACCCCCAGATCTCTTATTTCCTCTACTTCCAACAGTATATTCTCACCAAGCATAAATTCTGCATCCCATCTTTGTTTTCCAAATTTTAAAACCTTACATTTTGCAACATTGAACTCACATCCCCATTTGCTTGCCCAATAACTCAATTTATTCAAGTCTTCTTGCAAGGCCACAACATCTTCACTATTCTTTATTGGTCGTCCCAACTTTGCATCATCTGCAAACAACTGAATATCTCCATCCAAATCTTCGCCAGTATCATTAATATACAAGTTAAATAGTAATGGCCCTGAAACAGACCCCTGAGGCACTCCACTAGTGACTTTCCTTTCCTGGATATCGCACCCCCATACACACGACTTGTTGATACCTATCAGATAGCCAGTCTCCAATCCAATGCACTAATCTAATATCCAACCCCATCTGCTCTAGTTTGACTGTCAACTTATCATGAGGTACTCTATCAAAATCTTTTGTGAAATATGCATTATATTTCATACTACTCCAAGTATATTACTGTGTATCCTTCTCCTCTGTCCAAGGAAGCAGTCACTTTATTGTAATAAGTAAGTAGATTACTAAAACATGACCTCCCTTTAGCAAATCCATGCTGTCCATCAAAGATTATACCATTGTTGTCAACCCAACTCTGGATCCCAGTTCTCGCAAGCTTCTTTAACAACTTAACCACAATACCTGACACACAGATAGGCCTGTAGTTTGATGCTTGAGTTCGATCACCTCCTTTATGAAGTGGCACAATCTTGCCCTCCTTCCACTCTTTAGGAACTTGACCAAGTGCAAGACTCGTATTAAAAAAATATGTCAAGGCAGGTGTCAACTCTCTGGCACATTCCTTCAGAATACGCGGTGATATATTATCAAGTCCCACAGCCTTATTTATATCTAGTTTACTCAACTCCCCAAACACCTCTTGCTCACTTACAGTCAGTCTCTCCTCCCCATTATCAACTGCTCTCAATCTCTCCATGAAGTCACATTCACAAGATTGAAAGATCTCTATGAACTGCTCATTAAGTATCTTCACCACACATTCTGCAACAGCTGTCTTTATACCATTTCCTCCAATCAATGTCATCCTTCCATAATCATTCATTCTTTTGCTGGCTACATATCGAAAGAACTCCCTAGGATTCTTTTTGGCTTCATTAGCTAAATGCCGTTCATACCTCTCTTTAGCTACTCTCACCAACCAAGTCACCCTCCTTGCCTGGTCTTTGTAGACCTTGCGAAATTGGTTACTTCCACTTCTCTTATGCTGCCTCCACAATGCCCTTTTTCTCTGTATCGCATGCTTAATCTCTTTATTCATCCATCTCACACCTGCCTTGTTTAACCTTCTCACCTGTGGTATACATTTAGACATTGCATCTACTAAATAGTTTTTGAAAATCCTCCAAGCTGCATCGATCTCTTTTTCATCTAACTCCTCATTCCATGCTACACCTGCAACCTGTCTCCTGAGCTCTTCATAATCACTCCCCCTTGTAGTTCCACATATACCCTTTTTTCATAGGGGTCTTGCACTGCTGGCAACCATTCATGTAAATCATCCACCAATTGGTGAATGATTTGACACCTCATTTATAATTACATTCTCTGATGAGATGACCAAATCCAAGACCCTTAATCCTCATGTGCCCTCTGTTACATACTCTCTGAGGTAGTTATCCCTCAAATACTCAAGAAACTCATTTTCTTTACTTCCAGTTGCTATCTCTTCATTCCAGTCTATATTGCCATAATTAAAATCACCCATAATGATTACCGTTTTCTTATTTGCTTGGCTTATTTGACTATACATTTCACTATCACCACCATCCACATTACCAGGTCTATAACAACATCCCACCAAGTATTTGATTCTATTCACTTCTATCTCACACCATACTGCCTCAAAACCACTGGCCCTATTTCCCTCTTGCATCTCTACCTTGTATGGACATAACTCTTTCTCTATCATCAATAGCACTCCCCCTCCCTTTTTACCCCTTCTATCCTCACGAAACACATCATACCTTTCCATCTCTATTCCTGTCAGGATGTCGTCCTCATCTAACCATGTCTCACTTATTTCGACAATCTTTGGGTGCACAGACGCAATTAGTGCAACCATTTCATCTGCCTTGTTTCTTATACTTCTAGCATTGGTATACAAACACAACAGCTCATTTCTGGATCTACAGCTAGTTCCACTGATACCACTCACTCGATGTGATCTCTCCATGCTGGACTGGGGCCATTTCCCTTTCTGCTTCTTCATTTTAGAACCCTTTGCAATTCCATCTGTTTCCTCTTGTTCCCTGGTCATCCCATTTCTTTCCTGCCTACACATGCTCTCACCTCCTCTTGGAGCATCCACCTTTCTCACGCTGTGTACCCCTGTCCTCCCTGCTCCTCTTGCACACCCATTCTCTCATTTTCTATACTCATACCACTCACTTCCCCATTCATTTCCACTTCTTCAATCTCTCCTGTCTTACTCTCCTGCTCTTCCACATCACTCCCCTCTCGATCTGATTCACTCTCTCTATTCACTTCTCTACCTTCCAGCAGCAGTTTCTCCAAGCGACTCGCACCATAACCACTCAAATGCAGTCCATCACTCCCATACAGCTCACTTTGTCCCTCAAACTCATTCCACACATTAACAAACTGTACTCCCATCTCCTCACACATTTCAGCCAGAATATCATTCATAATCCTTGCTCTCAGCCTCATTTCACCACAATCATACCCAGGCAACACACTGACTACCCTTCCTGTCACATTATTCTCTTTTATCTTTCCAAGCAGTCTCCTGACATTCATTTTGACATGCTCTTTGTTCTCTCTCAAATCATTTGTACCAATTAATACAATTAACTCTTTTGCTCGCTCCCGCCTCATATCCAATGCCTCAAGCACTCTACTCATTTTACCGCCTGGAAAACATACCTTGTGCATTTTATCCTCTAGCACACCTTTAATAATGGAGTCGCCATACAACACCACTTGCTCATCTTTCGTTAACTCTTTCATGCCATCATGATTTATTTTAATTCTCGTGGAAAGGCTTATACGTTGGTTATGCATTTTCACTATATTATTTCAGGAAATTACAACGTACTAGGATATACATTAAATAAATTTTAATATATTTCTATATTTCGGCAGTGTCACGCTGCCATTTTCAAGAACTTATGTACAAGCTACTAATGTATATCCTAGTACGTTGTAATATCCTGAAATAATATAGTGAAAATTATTTATTTTAATAGTTTTGACCTGAAATTCTCTTAATTTCATTCCGCATCCATTTCATTTCTTGTCTCATCCAATTCAATTCACCTTCCGAATCTCGCGACACATTCTCTCTATCATTAAATCTTTCTAACTTTCTAACTCTCGACCCCCTCTTCTCACTTTCCCTCTCATTCATCCTTCTTTGTTTCCGTACTTTCGGTCCAACATACATCCAACTTTCACTATTATTCTTCTCACTTTCACTCTCATTTATCTTTCTTTGTTTCCGTACTTTCGGAGTAACATGCATCCAACTTTCGCTATCATTCTTCTCACTTTTACTGTCATTCATCTTTCTTTGTTTCTCGGTCCAACTTTCGCCATCATTCATTCTTTTTTCGCTATCATTTATTCTTTCGATTTTTTTCACTTGCGATTTCTGCATCACGCCATTTCTACTTTCATTCATTCTCTCAATTTCGTTTCTTTCCTCCTCACTTTCATCCCTGTTAACATCCGTTAGGTTTTCAAATTGCTCTTTTTCTTTTTTCCTGATTTTTTAACAATTTTTCGCCTCTCTTTACTCACCATCCTTCTCTTTCAAACATGCACTCGTGACACAATCGGTACTAACACTTTCTGTCATCAATTTCATATTTGCATTCATCAGTTCCTCGTTCAGGTCACACTTCGCACACACCCTTCTTTCATCCGCACTAAACATCCACAAATCATTTATGTAATCGAAGGAATACATATAACAGACCTCACACTTAACGAAACGACTGAAATCTAAATTAAAATCATGAAATGACAATGCCGCCACCATTTTTTTTCCTCTCTGCAGGTTACTAGGTCTAATAATAACGATTTCGTAATTTAGTTTAGGCAAGAAAAATTCCCCACACTAATAATACCGGTAGCGTACAACGTTTACAGCCGCTCTTACTCAAACAATTACGCATATATACTTAATTATTCCTAGTCAAACTTATCTGAATCAGGAGCTCTTCAAATTGCGTCCGCAGCGCTTGGCTCACTATTGGCCTCCCTCAATGAGGCCTTGATTCCTGGAGGTCTCTGATGATGAAAATAATATGTATAATTTCATACATTTATATTTTGATCACTGATCTTTTCTGGCAGATTGCTATTCTAGATTTGTGTATGTTTCTTAGTGGTCTGCCTTCGCATAAACACCTCCATAAGTCAAGACTTATCATGGTTTGAGGGCATTACCATCAAACCATGCCTTAAATTTTTTTGCTGTTTCCACACTCGCCACACTTATGTAGTGTGAAGTGAGGCCATTCATCCATGACACTCCAACCCAAAAAGAAAATCTGCTCTTCACTCATTTGCTCATACTCTCATTATGTTACTTCCAGGAGTATCCTCTTATTTAAAACTACTAAGAATTGGTAAAAAATTAAATAATCTGGATTGTTAACAGAAATGAAAATTTGGTTGAAGAATACTTGAATACTCATCAGTCTGGTGGATTATTGTCATGTATGTTCACTAACACCAGAAGCTTCAGGAATAAGGAGTTTTTAGCATTGGTGAATGCAAAGGGACCAAAAATTATTGTTATTTGTGAGACCTTGTTAAGAGGAGGTATCCTTACAGAAATAGAAAATAATGGACAGACAGAATAGGATGGCCAATAAAGTATTGCTAATGATTGCACTACTCCTGTGCCATCAGAGAAAATAAATAATGTAGTACAGGCAGTGAGTTCAGGTCTGTTTGGTGTGTGAGACAGGTTAATAGGACAATAGCTACAGTTGGGTGTTACTGCAGACCAGGATCATCTGAAAGAAGACTGTGAACCATATAGTCAGATGGATTATTTCAGTTATAGGAATATAGATTGGAGAAAGGAGATGGCATGCAAAAAGAAGGAAAGAGAATTTATAGAGTAACTGCTCTAAATGTCCTTGGTTTAATCCAAGCGTAAGCAAACAAAGTTGCGTCCGAAGTATTTCAGGACTGGGGCAACTCGTGGTAAAGGTGGTATGACTTCACATCACTTGCCTTAGTATCCCATAATGCAAAGCACATCTCCTTGCAGACATATATAATGCTATGCATTATGGAAAGGATCACTACCCAGACCTGTTTCGACCTTTCTTCAGTGGTATGTTGGTAAATTTTTAACAACCCGCTCGGTTTATGTTTAACAACCAGCTTGCTTTATGAAAAATTTGATTCTTCACAGAGTTCTATTGTATCTTCAGATGTCTTTGTTTCTGCTTCTTCAAATTTTGTCCTTTTAATGTTTAAGAAGTTTCGTTCTATTTCATTTTTTCAACTAACGGCTATCCGCTTTTTCGACCGCAAAACTCTAACCCTGATTAAAATTATTTAATTATTAAAAAAAAAAGAAAAAAAACAAAATAAAAACATATATTATAGAAAATTTTCCTATATTACCTACAACTTACCTATTATCAAATGAAATCCTGAACAAAAAAATGTAACACTAATATTACTACTCGTAGTCGATCAAATGACCAGAGACTGTAGTCATCGCGACGAATTTTTGTATTTATCGAGTGCAACATCGTTGCACTTCCAAGAACTTAATGTTTCAAGTTCTTGGAAATTCGCCGAAAAATAAGGCATTATTGTTTATTGAAATACACAGTTCGGGAGTTTTGATAATGTGTTTGTGTTTTAATGAATACAGACATTGTTTAGTAAATAAAATCATTTCCAAATTCCTGTTTGTAAATTGAGTTTGTGTTTTGTGAATTCTCCTTTATGCATTTATTTTTGATAACAATAATAATAATATATGTAAGTGTTTATTATACAATTTCAAAATATTTACAAGAAAAAGTGTATACCACCATTCATCATCTATCCTTTCATAAAGAATTTTAATAACCAGCTTGCCCGACTTAAAAACATTAACAACTGGCTCGCACCAGCACGTGCGAGCCGGTCCCAACACACCACTGCCTTTCTTGGTATCTTTAATTTATAGTATAATCAAGTGGAAAAACTTCCAACAACTTTTCTCTAATCCAGAGTAATTTAATAATAAGATGTGACATCTTTTGGCAACTTGTATATGAAAATATGACTTATGCATTACGTCAACCTTAGTATCACCTCTGGGTCTGGCTCCCACTGAAGAGACCTCAATAATGGTCGAAACCAATCTGGGTAGTGACTCTTCCCATAATGCATAGCATTATACATGTCCACAAGGAGATGTGCTTTGCATCATGGAATACTAAGGCAACTAATACCAAAAGGAAACCCGAAAGACCAGCCTTAAGATGGGAAGACCCAATGATTAAGAAAATTGGAAGAAAATGGAGAAAAAGGCCCAAGACAGGAATGGCTGGACTCTTTACGACCTGCAATCATGGAGAAATCCTGACTGAAATCACAGGTCCATCAAGGTAAGGCAAGTGATGTGAAGTCATACCACCTTTACCACAAGTTGCCCCAGTCCTGAAAATACTTCAGCCGCAAACTTGGTTTGCTTACAAACTTGAATAAAGGATAAAACCAAGTATATAATTTTTTAGTATCTTTAATTTATAGTATAACCAAGTGAAAAAACTTCCAACAACTCTAAATTGTCATTGGAGGCCTAAGGTGGCTTGAAAAAGTTCTATTGTTTGGTCTGTAGAGCAGGATTTCTGGACAATGTGAAAAATAAAAAAAGATATAAAATCAATAAAATAGGGGGAGAATCCTTACTCTACCCATGATATTAATGATATTGGAAGATTTGGATGGAGATATTCAGTTGTTTGCAGATGATGCAAAGTTGGGACGAACCATAACGAGTAGTGAAGATGTTATGGCCTTACAAGAAGACTTGAATAAATTGAGTGATTGGGCACGGAAATGGGGATGTGAGTTCAATGTTGCAAAATGTAAGGTTTTAAAATTTGGAAAACAAAGATGGGATGCAGAATTTATGCTTGGTGAGAATATATTGTTGGAGGTAGAGGAAATAAGAGATCTGGGAGTGATAGTGGATAAGGATCTAAAATTTAGGGGACACATCGCCAAAATTGTGAAGACAACACAAAGGCTTCTGGGAATGATGTGGAGGACACTGACGTGTAGAAGTAGGGAGATTCTTGTTCCATTGTATAAGGCTTTGATTAGGCCATGCATGGACTATTGTGCCCAGATTTGGTAACCGGGTTTTCAAAAGGATGAAGAGATGTTGGAAAGGGTCCAAAGGCAACTTAAGGTAGTTTCTGACCTCTGGAATGTCAAGTATGGGGAAAGATTGAGAAGATGTAATTTGCAGAGTCTGGTGGACAGGAGGAAGAGCCCTTACCAACTTACCTATAAGTTGGTAAGGGGTTTTTATAGGATCAATAGTGGAGAAATTCTACAGAGAATAGTGGGAGATCAGGGGAGAACCAGAGGTCATCCCTGGAAACTGTATAAAGAGGGTGTGAGTAGGGGAGTGAGAGGCAGGTTTTTTCATGCAGAGTTGTGAATGATTGGCATGCTTTGCCTGAGAGTGTGGTGTCTGCAAGGAGTTGAGAACTATGACTGCAATACTAGTAAAAGTTTTTCATGTGGCAGTGAGTCTGAAGCCATCTGGTGTGAGGTTGAGTGTAACAAGATCAAATACATAGTGGGGTGTTGTTACAGACTTGGTGAGTCAGTTGTTAGTACTGAAGAAATTCATCACCAAATAAAGATGATTAGTGCAAAAAGAGTAATCATAATGGGAGACTTTAATTATCCAAACATTGATTTGGTAGTTGTGAAATCACACGAGAAGAATGAAACATGATTTACTGAGCTGTTGCAGGACAACTTCCTTGAGCAGCATGTGACAGAAGAGACTCATTGTCAAAGAATGTTAAGATCTGATTATAGTATAGGGTTGGTGATGGTGATCATGTGGTACTCGCTTAGGAAATGGCTAAGTTTATGAACGTTCCATTCAGAAAAGGTTACATGCTTTAACTACAAAGCAGGAAATTATGACCACCTGAGGAGTATGCTGAGTTCTACGCATTGGTATCAGCTGTTGGATGGAAAGGATATCAACAGTGCACTGGAAGTGTTTTAAAAATATTTAAATGATGCGATATCAGAATGTGCCTCAAGATTTCAAAGAATTAATAGAGCATGAGTGAAATGGATGTGTAATCTAATTAAGCAAGGGATTCATAAGGAAAAGAGACTTTGCGAGTAAAAAAAAAGCCAAAATAATTTTGTCGTTATGCTGCAAACAAAAGAAAGAAAGAATGAATATGAAAGAATAACGTTCTGAATGCAGATGGTGTGAGGATGACAGATGCAGAGGAGGTTGTTCAACTAATGAGTGCCCATTTTGCTAAAAGCTTAATGAAGAGTAGGTATTAGAGTTGTTGCACAAACTGAATAACAGTTCAGCAATAAGAACTGATGGGATATCAACATGAATGCTAAAAGAGTGTTCAGCTGAACTGGCTATCCCTTTGACGGCTATGTAATTTGAATCTCAGAACAGGAAAGATTCCGCAGTAATGGAAAGAATGTATGATAATTCCATTGCACAAGAGTGGTGCAAAGACCGATGTATCCAACAATCGACTAATCAGTATTTCAGGAGTGCTGATGAAGATTTTGAAAAAATTGGTTAGAGCTTGCATTCAGAAATAGGTTGACAGCGAAGGCTTTTGACAGAATACAGCATGAGAGACTGTTGCATAAATTGGAGAATATGGGATTGGATCAAACTTCTGAAAAGGTTATACAGAATTTGAGCAGATGGAATTTTTCATTTTATGAAGGTAGGGAAGGGACATAAGGGCATCTTTGGAAGTTGAGAATGAATGCTGTCAAGAAGGGGTTGAAGGCTAGATTTTTCTCTTGTAGAGTGTTTCGTTACTGGAATGGATTGCCATTGGATGTTGTGTGTGCACATAGCATGAATGAATTCAAGAAACAGATGTGACAGTAGGTGCAGAATAGTGTGGCTCCCTCAATGAGTTCTTGACTCTTTGGAGATCTTTCTTAATAATAATAATAAAAGTCATTGGGCAGGAGCCATGTAAAAAAGAAAAAAGAGCACGTGAAGAAAGTGACTTGCAGTACAAGAATACAGTATTTGATCCAATAATAGCCTCAGAATCTGTCCACAAATGAGGTGAGCCATATCACCTCATCTGTCCTGCAGATATCCAAACACAATCTTCTGTTCTTGATTGAACCCCACAATAATTACATTCCATATCAACTATCCAAACTGTACTCTGTTGATTCCTTCTACAAGGTCTAATATTCCTTGCCAGAGGATGTCTAATTTTCAATCTCCTCTTTTGAAATCTTTCAGTTTCCACTGAAAAAGCTGATGGAGATACTGAACTGTTTCCTATAAGCATTGATTTAAAGCAAATTGTTCATGTAGTAACCAGAATATCTAACTATCCTTTCCACTCACCCAGCACTGAATCTTTTCTTTACCATTTCTCCTTCCAGTGTTGAGGTGACCTCTCCTCTTGAGTTCAGATATAATCTTATACAAGTTCATCTCTAGTTGAATGTCCTCCCTTCAGCTGTTCACAACTTCATATCCTTTGACACTGTCTTTGAGACTGTAACTCTTCCTTTCTGTGGTCACACTACCGCTTCATTTCTTTATATTCTGATACTTGTGATCACATGACAGAAATTATCTGCATTGGAATGAGAGTCTTCACACCCTAATCTGAAATTCCTACCTAATATGCAAGATGGTTTTCTAAGAGTTGTGCCAGGGCAGTCCAATAATAATAATAATAATAATAAACCTAACTTCACTTCATTTACAACTTACAGCTGAAGCCTTCAATGCTTGCAGAACAATTATTAATAGCACTAAGTCTGACTTAAAGGGCTGAAGGTAAAAAACTTGCTGCCTGTGCTAGTGGCATTTGTTACTTCTGATTCCTTGCAAAAGCTGAGTAGCTATAGTTTCTGTCCATCTATTATCCCACCCCTCTATCACCCAGATGGCAGTATTTCAACATCACCTAAAGATAAAGCTGATCTCCTGCATTATTCTTTTCATCCCACTCCTGAATAGAAAGGTAAATCACCTCCTGGAATATTGCATTGCATTGCATGCCTCTTGTGGTCCTCTGGCAGAGTCATCAGAGGAATTGTGAACAATGTGGATACCAAAAGAGTTTCTGGTTCTAATGGTATCCCACCAATTGTGCTCTTGAACCAACACCTATCCTTTATCATTTGTACATTATATTATACTCAGCTGACATCCACCCCACTACATGGAAACAACCCCATATAAAGCCATTTCCAAAAAAACATGTGTCCACCCTTAAACTATCAGTCATCTGCATTCATATCATTGCCATCTAAAGTAATGGAAAGTGTCATCAACGGTCAGTTTCTTAAACACCTGGAGAACTGTCGGTTATCACCACTGTGGATTTCACCAGCCAAGATCCACAGTGTGCCAACTGATAGGTTTAGAGAAACTCGTGCTGTTACACTTGACATTTCCAAGACATTGAGGGTTTGGCATTGAAGCTTCTCAGTGAAAAAGATTATGGTCTCCACTCTTTGTAATGGGATTGCCAGTTTTCACCAGGATTGCTCACTGCATGCAGTGGTGGAGGGTGTTCTCTTTTCAGATTTTTGTGTTAATATAGGTGCCTTGGGGTTTTGTTATTTGTTTGTCATCTATCCTCTTCCTTCACACTCATAAATAGGCATTTCTTTCTCTCTCTCTCTCTCTCTCTCTCTCTCTCTCTCTGATCCCAAACCCTATTCACAGTTTTGCTTATGACAGCACTCCTCATTCATTCAGATTATATGACAAACTTTGCTGTTCAAACGTCTCAAGTTTCAAGATCATCTACTATCAGTACCTAAACACGGATCTGAATAGTTGTATATCACTAGTTAAACCTATCCCAATATCATTAATATACAAATTAAATAACAGTTGTTCCAAAACTGATCCCTGCGGCACACCACTAGTGACTTTCCTCTTTCGAGATAGTGTCCCCTTCCCACCCATACACATCTCTCTGATATCTATCTGATAACCATTCACCTATCCAACTCATCAGTCTACATCCAATCCCAACTGCAACAGTTTAGTGACCAACTTGTGGTGTAGAAATATATCAGAAGCCTTTGTAAAATCTAAGTATACCATTATATATGCATGTCCCTTGTCTAATACATTCCTCACATTATTATAGTACATAAGCAAGTTTAAACTGCTGACAAGCACAAAGAATATCACTGTTATCAATCCATCTCTTTCACGAACATCTCTTTCAATACCTTAACTACAACTCCAGATATTCAGATCAGCCTATAATTTGTTGCCATAGCTTTATCCCACCTTTATGAAGAGGAACAATTTTGCCTTCCTTCCACTCCTTTGAGACTTGTGCTGTTTCAAGATTCTTGTTAAACAAATAGGCCTAGGCTGATGCTAACTGCTTGGAACATTCCCTTAAGACATGTGGTGATATGTCATCAAGTGCTATTGCCTTACTGACATCTAGCTTATTTAACTCCTCATATATCTCTTGCTCACTCACTATTAAGTCTTTCATTTCAGCTTCTGATTTCACACTGAGCAACTTGAACTTCCGATTTCACACTGAGGATGAAACACACTGATGAACTGCTCACTGAACACCTCGACTTTGTCCTCTGCAGCAGTCACCAATCTCCCATTTTCATCCATTAACAGTATCTTACCATAATCATTCTTTCTTCTACTTACCACATATTGGAAAAAACTCGCGTTTTTTTTTGGCCTAATTTGCTAATTTCTGTTTGTATTGCACAACTGGGTCACTCTCCTGGCCTGCTCTTTATACTCTTAATGCAACTGATTATTACTATTATTCATTCTTCTGCTGCCTCCAAAGTGCCTTCTTCTTCTTCTTCCATGCTTAATCCCCTCATTCATTCATTCATTTTACACCTACCTTATTCGGCCTTTTGACCTTCAGAATACATTTACACATTGATACTGTTATGTATTTCTTTGTCAGTTCCCAAGCAGCATTTATTTCCTTACTGCTCAATTCTTCATTCCATGCTATAGCTCGAAGCTATCTCCTAAGCTTAACATAATCACCAGCCTTTTACTTTGACATATATCCTTTCCTCACTGAAGTCTTCATGTGGCTAGCCATAACCCATACGATCACTCTCACTAACTGGCAGGAAGTACAAAACCCCATTCACAATTACATCCTCTGACGAAAGGATCAGATCTAAAATTTTTGATCCCCATATGCCCTCCTTTACATACAAACTGAGATGGCAGTATCCTTGTCCTCTCAAGAACTTGAGAAATTCATTTTCCTTATTCCCAAATGGTATCTTTTCATTCCAGTCTATACCACCATAATTAATATCACCCATAATAATCACTAACCAAAGTTGCTTATACATTTCTTCATCACCATCCTCCACATTCCCTGGTCTATAGCAACATCCAACTAAATATCTCTTCCTATCAACCTCCATCTCGCACCACACTGCCACAAAACCATTGCCACTATTTCCCTCTTTCATGTCTACCTTATGTGGACATAATTTCCCTGTTATCATCAGTAGCACCCCCCCTTTTCTTCTTGCGTTTTCTATCTTCACAAGTAGCAGCAACTCTCCACGCAGTAAACCCTTCTTCTCGCTCCCCTGCTCACAGCCTTCTTATATGTCTTCTTATATTTATTAATAAAAATATAAGAATAAGAATATAAGAAAAATAAAAATCTTCCTTATATTAGTAATATGGTTGAATTGCTAACTCACTGAACCTATTATCCCATTTATCCCAGCTCTTCAAAAGGATATCAACAGATTACTTTTCTCTTGATGCATTGATTTTCTGTAATCTTTATGCCTCTTGCATGTGGGATGATATAAAAAAAAAGTCGGTATGGGAATCTTACAATATAGATACAAGTGAAATTTTGCAGTTCATGGCAGGTGTAGAGAGAACCCTTGAACTGAGAATTGAGTGGTTAGAAAGTATGCAAAGTCTAGGTTCTTTTCATGGTGTGGGTTGAATGTCTAGAATGCATTAACATTGGAGGGTATTCATCTTTGGTGAATTTATATATTGTGTGACCTATAAGGGGTCTCATTCCTTGATGTATCCTTGTATCCCCTGGAGGAGGAGTCCACATTATTATTATTATCCCAAGACCCCCATGGAGTCACAGACTCATCTAGGAAATCCCTTTTGTTATATACACATAGCTTATCATGCCATGTCTTAAACACATTCAAATTCTCTGCAGACACCACACTCTCAGGCAATGCATTCCAATTATTCACAACTCTCCATGCAGAAAACCTCCTTCTCATTCCCCTGCTCACTGCCTCCTTATATATCTTTTATTAATAAAAATATAAGAATAAGAATATAAGAAAAATAAAAATCTTCCTTATATTAGTAAAATAATAATTCAAACTGCAGTATATTTGTTTAGATGAATCATTATTACTATGATATTTTGAGTTTTAGTGCTAATATAGGAAATATGCATGAAATTAACCCCCCCCCTTTTTTTATTTAGAAACTTGCAGCAGCATTATTTATATTTGCCTAAACTTGGAGAAAAAATGGATAACAGCAGAAAATTAAAGGTTTGATTTAATCTTAATTTATATATATTAATATATAATATACTAGTTATCTAAGATTTGTGAATATTTAACTAAAGTTGATTATAGTTGTTTATCTGGAATCAATATTTAATTATCATTATGATTATTTTTCTAGGATGAAGAGTTAAGATCATGATTACTTAGCTAAGATTTAGCCAGTGAAATATAATCCAGTTAATAAACATCCTTTTATAATTTACTTTTGTTTGGTGTTGTAATACCATTTAAATGGGGTGTAATCTAGCTCGCCTCCTCGTGGTGCATCCTGGGTAACGCTAATTGAGCTAGAGCGATTTGGCAGCCAGTCTAACAATTAGTTCTCCTGGCTAAGGCATGCAGTCAAACAGTACTGATTTTTCTAATTTTATTGATGATGCTGACAAAAAACTGGGATTTAGCCTTAAGATGTGTCAACTGAATATCGAGGGAATTAACAGAGCAAAATGTGACTATCTCTGCAAAATACTACAAGAAAATAACATTGACGTTGTGCTTCTTCAAGAAACACATGCTGAAAACGAAGACGACCTTAATAGAAGAGGAAAAATAACTGGTTACACTCTGATTGGTGCTACATACCACCAGAATTATGGCATTGCAACATATATCAAGGATGATGTAGAAAATGTTTCTGTCCTGACAACGAGATGTGATAATGATACCCATCTTGTGAGTGTGAAAATTCACAACATAACAATAGTCTATGTCTATAAACCTCCTTTAACATCATGGTCTATAGATGTGATACCTACTTATCAACATCCAACAGTATGGATTGGTGATTTTAATATCCATCATGAAGAATGGAAGTACCGTGATAACAACGACTGCGGAACTACCCTCGTTCAATGGGCAGAAATAAATAATATACACCTTGTATTTGATGCCAAAGATAGAAACACCTTTAGATCATCAGCATGGCAAACAGAGTCTAATCCAGACTTATGTTTTGTTTCAATAAACACAGAAGGGCAAACATTACCAGCAAAACAATATGTACTTTCTAACTTCCCACACAGTCAACATCGACCGGTGTTACTGAAAATTGGTATGACACTACCTATAGCAAGATCCTTTCCATGACCGCGTTGGAATTTTAAAAAAGCAAATTGGAGAAATTTTGCGAATGAATTGGATAAATGTGTTTGGTGGATACCTGCTAGAGTTGCAGAGTACAAGAGATTTGGGAGCAATCATATCAACTGCAAAAAAATATATCCCTAGAGGTTACAGAAAAGATTATGTCCCTGGATGGAATGAAGAGAGTGAACATCTCTACAGAGAGTTCCTGAAAAGTGAAGATCCTGAAATAGCAGATGAATTACTACATAGCCTGAACTCATCTCGAAAAACAAAATGGATTGATACGGTTGAAAACCTTGACTTCAAACGATCAAGTAGAAAAGCTTGGAATCTTCTCTAACAGCTATCCACAACTAATCTACCTAAAAAAAAAAAAAGCACAATTATCTCCCCTGAGAAAATAGGTAATCAAATCGTTAATATGTCAAGAGCACCTAGGGACCGTGAACATACCAAGATAGTTAAGAAAGAACTTAGAGCTTTAAAAATAAATGCCCCTGCTTTCTCACAATATGCCTCAATCTTCACTATAGATGAAGTAAAAGCCGTCATAAAAGATATCAAAGCAGGCAAGGCCCAATGACGGTGTCCATCCTGAATTTCTGATTAATAGCGGGCCAAATACTATAAAATGGCTCTGTGAATTTTTTTCTGATATATTATTGACTGGCCGACTACCTAGCCAGTTTAAGAAGTCAAAAATAGTTGCTATTCTTAAACCTGGAAAACTACCCCAGCAGGCAAAAAGTTACAGACCTATTGCTTTATTGAGTTGCACCTATAAAATGTTAGAGCGCCTTCTGTACAACAGATTGTCCACACCAATTATGCAGCGTGTCCCGATTGAACAAGCTGGTTTTAGAGAAAAACATGGTTGCTGTGATCAAGTGCTCACTTTAACATCATACATAGAAGCTGGATTTCAGAAGCAAGAAAAAACATCAGCTGTCTTCTTGGACCTAACAGCAGCCTATGATACAGTATGGCGTGAAGGTCTTATATACAAATTGCTTAGCATTGTCCCATGTAAACGGACTGCACACTTAATTTCCTCCATGCTCACTGAACGTTTCTTTCAAGTTATATTAGGAAATAAAATGTCCCGACAACGAAAACTTAATAATGGTCTTCCACAAGGATCAGTATTGGCACCCTTACTTTATAACCTATACACATATGACTTGCCTGCTACCATCTCACGCAAATTCTGTTATGCTGATGACACTGTAATTGCCATTCGACACAAAAACATGAGTCAGGCCGAAGATGTACTTACAAAAGATCTGAAAACTATAGGTGAATATTATAAAAAATGGAGGCTCCAGTTCAATCCAGACAAAACAGAAGTATCAAGCTTTCACCTTAATAATCACATCGCAGATGTCACTTTACATATCTTCTTTGAAGGATGTTTACTACGACACAATAAGTTTCCAAAGTACTTGGGCGTTACCCTGCACCGCACGCTCTCTTACAAGCAACACCTAACAAACGTTTCTGCTAAGTTAAGAACCCGTAACAACATAATACAAAAACTAATAGGCATGACATGGGGAGCAATAGCCGATAATCTGCAGATTATTGCTCTTGGTCTAGTTTTCTCTGTTGCCGAATATTGCTCACCAGTGGGGCTAAATAGCACACATGTTAAACTTGTTGATAGCCAACTAAATAATACAATGAGACTGATTTCTAGCACAATTAAATCAACGCCCACACACTGGCTTCCAGCTCTTAGTAACATTGTTCCACCGAATCTGCGCAGGACTAAGGCTCTCTTACATGAGTATAAGAAAATCTTGGAGAATACAGCCTTACCAATACATTTAGATCTCTCAGACTTAAGTGTACGACGATTGAGATCAAGATATCCACCACTACAATTAGCCCAACTACTACTACATTCTAACTTTGACTTGAAGCAAAAGTGGCAAGAACAGTGGGAGAGCCATACAGATGACATCACACAATTTTCTCTCAATGAATTACAAGAAAGTTTTGATGCTTGCTCACACCTCCCACGAAAATCCTGGACTCAGCTTAATAGAATACGAACTGGTCATGGTGTATGTGCTGACATGCTTTTTAAATGGGGTAAACGACCATCCCCACATTGTGATTGTGGAGCTCAGAGACAAACTGTGAACCATATTGTGACTCAGTGTTATCTCAGAGCATATTCAGGAGACAAATTGGACTTTTTAAGTGCTACACCCGAAGCCATGAACTATCTGACCAATATGGATGTAACCTTTTAATTTTATTGGTTTTTAAAATGACTTTTAATTTTATATGTTATTAAAGTGTATTGTACTGCATGTTTTGATATTCATACCATACAAATAAATAAATAACCATTTAAATAAGTTATGACGGATGAGAATTCCTCCTGGATGAGAAAAAGTTTTGGAGAGAGACTTCACACTTATGAAGTCTGCCAAACTTTTTTATACTTGTATTGGGCTGTTGTTTAAGCTAAATGAGAAGCTGGAGTTTTTAATTAAAACCATTGAGCATATGCCGCATTTTTATCATAGACTGCAGAGGCACATTTTTTTGAGAACTAGGGCTTGGATATAGGTTCGCAGTGGAGTAGGAAATGAAGGTTCTCATTCCATTGAGGATTATTTCAGTTATTAGTTCAGTGCAGATGTTTGAATCAGGAGATTGAAAACAATAATCTGACCATGGAAAAGAGGCATAAAATTCCATAGGTCTTCCCAGTTGGCACAATTGTAGTTGCCATAGGGTATAATACTAAGATTAGCTGGGAGGAGAATGAGCTGTAGAGAAGGAGACGTGAATAAGATTGTGGTCAGCATTGTCAAGGAGAGAGCAGACATCCACAGTGTATTTGGAAGGGAGAGTTAGTTAAGAAAGGTCCCGAGTGTTGGAAGTTTAACTATTTGTGATAGATCATGAAATGATTTAGCTTCCCTACCAGCTTGATCGATGAAGTTGAAGTAGGGGAGTCAATTTGTGTTATGGATGTTAAAGTCCTCTAGGAAGACAATCTCACAGTTTGGGTAATTAGTTTGTATTAAATCAGTTTTTAGTGATAACTAGTCTAAAAGGGCAGCATGATGGTCAGAGTTAAGAGAGCAGTAAAAGCATCAAATGAAGGTTGTAAAGTGAAGTAAGGAAATCTTGAGTCATAGCAAATCGAAAAGCAGGGATTCCAGGTTGGATGGCCTTTGGTGAGGGATATCAAATTTTACAAAAGCACTTGTTCTGTCCTTTGTGCAGAATGCATCATGAAAGACACAGTTGGGACAATTGAGGTAGGCTGTGATCATGGGGGATGCCAGTTGTGGTTCTGTTGAAAAGTAGATCAGGTTTTGATGTCTATAAGTGGTGGCATATATCATTGATGCCTTGAATTGTGGGAAAATGATTGTAAAATTGAAATTTTTTATTGGAAGGATTTTTTTTTTTTTTTTGAGGGGGTTGGCATATTTTTATTATTTTTCCCATTTTTTTTCTTGTATTTTTCATATTTTTTTATTTTGTTTTGTTATTTTTATAGATTTTTTTATATCCATTGTAAAAATGCTAGTATTTGTATGATTGCTTTTCATGTTAGTGTTGTTGATTACAGAAACATAAAGAGCAGGGTTATGCAGATGATGAGGGAATTGTGTGCATAACTCATACACAGGGAGAGTCCAGACTCCACTCCAAGTGTGGCCTTGGACAGTGCCCTGTACATTTTACTAACTTGATCTCCCTCCAGGCATGGCCTACCAGAGTAAACTGCAGCAGGATTCTTTGCCAGCTGACTGGGAAGCCTGACAGATATGTAACCATCAGGTTCAGTACCCTGCACTATTTGGCAGCCAACCTGCAGAAAGTTGTTTTATTGCTGTACCCTCAAATGGCACAAAAACTGACTGCCCAGTTGGATAATAACTGTGGTGAGCATGCCCAGCATTACCTGCGCTGTATATGAAAAGAAAGAGGGGAACCAAAGCTGGGGGTTCCCACTCTTGAGATGAAACATGGGAGTAGCCAGTGGTGAGCTATAAGGGGCTCGCGGGAGCTCGTGCGAGCCCTTTGTTAAATTTTTCTGAAATTTGTAAACCCCCTTGTTCTTGTTTACTTTTTTATTTTTTTAAAACAAAAAAAAAAAATTTTTGAAATATATTAAGCAACAAACTCATACAATAACCTAACAAAGTGATTTTATTAAATAAAATATTATAGTTCTGTTACTACCATTTTACAAATAAGAATTCACTTTTGGTGATCACATATAAATCAATATGCCTATAAAATAATGCCCCTTGATTGGTACCGTTGATTATCACTTGAAGTATAAAAACAAAAGAGAAATATAGCGTACTTCAATATTATTGTATTTAGATAATATTTATTTATTATTTATAGATTGTTTGTCATAAAAACTTCTATCGCAAACAAAACAAAATTATGTTGTTTATAAAAAATGCAGACTATTGCATATGTGCGATTATAAAAGATTTTATTCTTATTATATTTTGATAGTTAAAAAAATGTTTTTCTTATGTAAGATAAATTAACACAGATGATTATGTGCAAATATTTCATTTAGATCATGAAATATTTGTTTAAAAATGATAGCCTTTACAGGTTCATTGTCCCCTCATACTTTTTGATTGGCATTTGTACACAAGCTGTATTAATAAAAGTTTTTGTGTGAAATATGGCTTTTTTTTTGCTCGATGATGCGAGCCCTTTGTTAAAATTTCCATATCTCACCACTGGCAGTAGCCGCTTTACACCTCCAGAAATCAGGGTGGTGTTTCACCAGGCATTGAAAGATATTGACCACTAGATGTCTAGTCACCATTTCGTCATGGGAAAGATATGTATTTAAAGCAGCAATACTTATCCCTCTAGAGCCCTATTTGTGGAAATAGGCCATACCATAGGAAGGTAGGAATGACTTGGCTGGGAGAGGCTTTATATTGTGCAGTAACCAGCCCACAATGACTTAGTTTTTTGTTCTGTTTTTAATATTTTTAGATTAAAAAAAAATATTTTGGAAGATTTTTTTATATCCGCAGTTAAAATGTTATATTTGCGTGATTGTCTTTCATATGAGAGTTGTTGATTCAGGAAACATAAAGAGCAAGGGAATACAGTTGGGGTGATGGATATGTGTACATAACTCACATACAAGGAGTGTCCAGATATTCCGGTCGAATCATCGACTAGACCATATATCAGTGATGAAGTTCGAGATTTGAGAAATACGAGTAATATTCAACTGTTTGCTGTTGACATTAAATTAAGAAGAGTACTGTCAAGAGTTTTGATGTAATATTATTGTAATTTGAATAGGTTAGTGCTTTGGACTGAAGAAGAGGTGTCACTTCAATGTCCCTAAGTGTAAAGTCATGCACTCTAGCCAGAGAAGATGAAATGAGATTTATCATATTGGAGGAACTTTGTTCCAGCAGGTGGAGGAGATGAGGGATCTGAGGGGCTTTGTGGATAGTGAACTGTAGTTCACAGGATGCATTGCAAAAATTGTGAAGTTATCTAGAAAATTGCTGCTATAATGCAAATAACTATGACAAGTCAGGTAAGGAAGCTATAGTTAAACTAGGTTTACAACTTTGAGTAATTGAAATATACCAACCAAATATAGCATTTTCCTTCACCTTTTATTTGCTCATATCTCAGATGAGATATGAGCCTGCCACGGTGTAGAACCAACCAGTTCTGAGAGTTCTTCTTAGTGGCAGGTGAGCCTGTTACTGAGGGGAACAACACTGAGTTTTTGGAGTTTGACCTGTACTTGAACATTCAATAAAGGTCAAAACCAGTCTGGGTAGTGACTCTTCCCTTAATGCATAGTATTATACATGTCCGCAAAGAGATGTGGTTTACATTAGGGAGATACTAAGACAAGAAGTGATGACAGCTTGGTCCACCATTGCCACGAGTTGCCTCAGTCCTGAAGATACTTCAGGCACAAACGTTGTTTGCATACACTTGGATGAAGGATTAAACTAAATTTATTATATGGCACTGTAGTGTTAATAGGTCTTGTGACCTTTCAACACGTGGGGTCAACATAAAAAAAAATAACAAAAAAAATGACTGTTGTTTTTGTCTAATTTTTCTACTACGGATGGCCTGATGAAAACCAATATTGAAATAACTTGGCAGATTATTTTAATAGAGATATTTGAAATTTTAAATTTCATTAAATTCCATCCATGCAGCACAATTAATTATCAGTGCAGATCATTTTTCCCATAAAAACAATCCCTTTTGAAACCAAAATTGAACTGCCTGAGTATATTCTGGTGCTATATATAATTTTGAAATATTTTTCCTATGCAAATCATTTGATGGAAAGAAAATTTGGTATAACAACAAATTTTTATTTATATTATTTATTTATTTTTTCACATTTGACATATACTGGCTACCATATGGGTACTTCCATACGTCATAGGATTTTGGGAGTGAAGTCTCTGCTAGATGTGGTAAGGTTGCTGATGCCCTTTCCACACAGAATTAGTAAGACAATTATAAGCATCCATACTCATAGTGGGATTCAAACCTACAGCCTGTTGGTTGGAGAATAGGCACATTATTCACTCAGCCAACCAGTCTGGCAGAAATTTTATGTAAATTCTAAATATCAATTTCAGTAAAATTCATCCAGAATAGCTTGTATGTGGGTGCATGGATAAACAAAATGAATCTAATAGGTGTTTATACATTTCTACTTTAGACTTTAAAGGAGAAGAAACTTTTTCTTTGAATTAAAATAAATTAGACATCCAAAAATAAATATAAAAATAAATAAATTACAAATATTAACTTAATAATAAACATGCTATATATCCAATTAATTAAATTTTTTTTTGAGAGAGAGAAATGATGTGCATTTTATTTTTATTCAATAAATAGGTCCTGTGTCTACATGGCTATAGGTAAGTTTATTGCAAATCATTAATATTAATTTTTGCACAAATCTTGAAATAGAAAATTTTATAATGTAATACCATTATTTTTGTTTGTAATTTAAGACAGTTTGGTAGACTTGATCCCAAATTTCCATTCCACCATCATTCATTTATTATAGACAGATAACTGATAATGTATTATTATTATTATTACGTGACACCTCCAAGGAGTCACGTAATAATAATAATAATCCCTCGATGAGTCTACATCTACTGCCCACCACCACCAAGTGCACCATGATAATGTGAGGATTGAACGTTGGGTCTGAATCCCTACTCAGTTCTCTATATTTCTTACAGGCTACACAGAAGGCTTCTTCCATTTATCTAGCTTTACTATTAAGTGACTAAAATAGAAGATGTAGAAATAGAAGCTCCCTTAATGAGGATGAAGTAAAAGGTATTATTATAATTACATCTTCAAGAAGTCATTGAAGGAGAGCACTCTATTTTACAACTCTCTGTCTCTACAATTTAATCCAACTACCCAGAACTTCTACTACCATCATCTTCTACACTCAACTCCATCTACTATCTATCGCCACCACTAATTTTTTTTTTTTTTTTGTCTGTAAATTGCATGTGCTCTCAAGGCCAATTAGAATGTATGTAGGATTAAAAACCTGAGTTTCCAGAAAAAAAAAAACCCCAGCTACTTCTGTATGAGATTGGCTAACTTACCCTCAGTTGAAAAAAGCCATATAAAAATTCCTCTCATCAAAGACAAGAATCGAATTTAGGCCTTTTCCATCCAGAAGGTGCAATGTACCATTATTTTTCCAATTGCATTACAGAAACAGTTGTATAGTATAGTAATTAGTTTTAAAAAAAGTAGAAAAAATAGGATATGATAACATGAATGTCCAAAAGATGTATTATTAATACATCTTTTGAACACAGAATATTTATAGAACATTTAAAGGTAATTTCAGCTCTTCCATTATTTAAAAGTGGTAACAGAAATGAAATTAGAAATTATAGACCAATATCAATACCACTGATAGTCTCAAAGGTTAAAGATCTTAAAAAATCAATGATGGAAGTTTTTTCATTTGGCTATGTTACCAATTATATGTTTGGTTTAATCCTTTATCCAAGTGTAAGCAAACAAAGTTTGTGGCTGAAGTATTTTCAGGACTGGGGCAACTCATGATAAAGGTGGTATAAGTTCTCATCACTTGCCTTAGTATCTCCAATAATGCAAAGCACATCTCCTTGTGGACATGCAAAATGCTATGCATTAAGGGAAGGGCCACTACCCAGACTAGTTTCGACCTTTATGGAGGTCTCATTAGTGGGAGCCAGAAAAAGTGAGTTAACCAGTTCCATATGGTACTATCAGGGTTCTCCCTTTCAGAAACTTGGAATTTTTATCCTATGAAACAGAAAAATGGTCAAAAGACTACACAATGAAGAGACATAATACACTGACTTCATAGTTTTACTTGCTTCATTATAATTCTGAACAGCCCAACTCTGTCGTATTCTGTGACTGTAAATTTTAGAGAGCAAACTCGCAGCACAACATATATACAGTCATCTCTTGACTTACGTCCGGGTTCTGTTCCATCCGGCAGGACATAAGGCGATACATTAAATCAACAGAGTTATAGGGGTTAAGGACTTAACTGTAATAAGTATACTGTTATTTTAATTTTTAAACCTTATTAAAAAACTGTACTGTGTGTTACTGCCACTATAAAACAGGAGAATAATCCCCCAAATCTTCCTCCACAATCACATTTTCATTATTAAATCACTTAAGGAATTGACAACATAGATGAGAATATAAATTAAATTACACTTTAATAAATATTTCCGATATCTCGGCAACGTGACCTTACAAAAAAGGCACATGCACGTAGCACTACAACACAGTAACTGAGAATGAAGTGATGAAGTTATTGTTCTCCTAAAAGTCCTGATGGTGCTCCCTAGTGGACTAAGTAGGTGTTCTTGGCCGTTGGGCTGAAGGTCTGCTGATGTAAGCCTCCCAAATTTGGGGCAGTCTCATACAACCAAATTTGTTGAGGTTTGGAGAGATTCTTAGGGCTCAGGCTGATTCCATGAACAGTCTTTCCAATTTGTATTTGCTATGGTGTATTACTGTAGCTTTTTTCCACTGTATTCTGTGGCGTGTATCCAGAGCATGGTCTGCAAGACCAGAGTGGCTGTACTTGTGAAAACAGATGTAGTCCTTTTGTTCAAAAATTCTGATATTCGCTGTCCTGCCTGTTTGGCCAAAGTAAGACAGTTTACAGCTGCAAGGGACCTGGTATACATCAAGTAGGTCTAGGGGAAGTGGTTGGTCTTTAGTGGAGTGGATAAGGGATGTCAATTTTCTGTATGGTCTGTTTCCATCCGGCAGGACATCGACTTATGTCCTGCCGGATGGAGACAGACCTGAACACATGGTCAAGGCATGTTTTTTTTTTAAGATTTTGGTAATTTTTTCCGAGGTGCCTCGGATGTAGGGAATGGTGATGGATTTAGAGGATCCTTGTTGCGGAGGTGGTGGGGGGGGTTGTAGTTTGTTGGTTTCAATATTTCTTGGATTTTTTTGGGGGGGGGGGTTAGCCATTGGCTGAGAAAGTGTTGAGCATGTAATTTAGTTCAGTGTTTAGGGCCTTGTCGTTAGAACAGATTAGTTTAGCCCTGTTGTATAGTGTTTTTACCACTCCATATTGTTGTGAAGGGGGGGGGTTCTATAAACTGAAAAAACCAAGGTTCCATCAGGCTGGCGGGTGACTAGTGTGTCTAGGAAAGGGAGGCTGTTATTTTCCTCAACTTGATTCTTGGGTGTTGGTTGTTTTAATGTGTGAAGAAGGAGAGGAGTGTGTCAGAGCCATGTGGCCAAATAGCAAACACATCATCAATGTAGCGAAGCCATATGGTTGGTTTTTGTGGGGCAGAGGCTAAGGCTTTTTCTTCAAAGGTCTCCATAAAGAAATTGGCCAAGGGTGGGAAGAGTGGTGAACCCATGGCCATCCCCTCTATTTGTTTGTAGAATTTTCCTGCCAAATGAAATAGCCTGAGTTCATTGTGAACTGAAATAGGGCTGAGATATCAGGAGAAAATTTAGCTTGGATTAGCTCTAAAGTTTCCTTGAGTGAGACATTTGTGAATAAGGAGGAGATGTCAAAACTGACCATTATGTCATTATGTTGGAGTGTAAGGTTTTCTATGCTGGCTTTGAAGTGGGCTGAGTTTTTTATGTATGGTGGTGTGTTGCCAGTATAGTGTGCGAGTGCTTTGGCCAAATGTTAGCCAATTTATATGTGGGGAAATCCATGACATCCACTATGAGACGGAATGGCACATTTTCTTTATGCATTTTTGGGAGTCCATAAATACGTGGGAGGGGGTATAGAGTTAAACGGCTTTAATCTGTAATTCCTACAGGCCAAGAAGTGACTTTCTTAATAATAAATTTAGTTTAATCCTTCATCCAAGTGTATGCAAACAAAGTTTGCGCCTGAAATATCTTCAGGACTGAGGCAACTCGTAGTAAAGGTGGACCAAGCTTTCATCACTTCTTGTCTCAGTATCTCCCATAATGCAAAGCACATCTCCTTGCAGACATGTATAATGCTATGCATTAAGGGAAGGGCCACTATCCAGACTGGTTTTGGCCTTTATTGAGGTCTCGTCAGTGGGAGCCAGATCCAGAAGTGGTGATACTAAGGCAGAAGCAATGGAGGGGTCATATTTACTTATACGAGTTGCCAAAAGGTGTACCACCTTATTATTAAATTATTCTGGAGGAGTAATCATTGATTCCCCCACATACAAATTAGCTAAACATTTGGCCAAAGCGCTCACACACTATACTGGCAACACACCATCACACATAAAAAGCTCATCCCACTTTAAAGCCAGCATAGAAAACCTTACACTTCAACATACTGACATAATGATCAGCTTTGACTTTCTTAAGGAGCCTGTGAAATTTTCTGATTTGTGAGTTGGTGAGATTGTATTCAATAGGGAGGTAAGTAGCCCTATCTAATAGAAGAGCATTAAGCTTATCTGTGTAGTCCTTTTGGTTAAGTACTACAGTTGCATTTTCTTTATCTGCTTTGGTGATAACTACTTCATTATTCCTGATTTCCTGCAGAGCTTTATATTCCTTGTTGGATATGTTGGTTTTTGGTGGTCTTGCTTTGGAGAGGACACAAGCTACATCCAGTCTTACACTGTTGGCGAACAGTGTAAGACATATCGCCAATAGTGTAAGACTGGATGTAGCTTGTGTCCTCTCCAAAGCAAGACCACCAAAAACCAACATATCCAACAAGGAATATAAAGCTCTGCAGGAAATGAGGAATAATAAAGAAGTAGTTATCACCAAAGCAGATAGGGGAAATGCAACAGTAGTACTTAACCAAAAGGTCTACACAGGTAAGCTTAATGCTCTTCTATTAGATCGGGCTACTTACCTCTCCCTATCGAATACAATCCCACCAACTCACAAATCAGAAAACTTCACAGGCTCCTTAAGAAAGTCACTTCTTGGCCTGTAGAAGTTCCCAACAGATTAAAGCCGTTTAACTCTATCCCCCCCCCCCGTATTTATAGACTCCCAAAAATACATATAGAAAATGTGCCATTACGTTCCACAATGAATGGCATTGATTCCCCCATATACAAATTAGCTAAACATTTGGCCAAAGCGCTCACACACTATACTGGCAACACACCATCACACATAAAAAACGCAGCCCACTTCAAAGCCAGCATAGAAAACCTTACACTCCAACATACTGACATAATGGTCAGCTTTGACGTCTCCTCCTTATTCACAAATGTCTCACTCAAGGAAACTTTAGAGCTAATCCAAGCTAAATTTTCTCCTGATATCTCAGCCCTATTTCAGTTCACAATGAACTCAGACTATTTCATTTGGCAGGAAAATTCTACAAACAAATAGAGGGGATGGCCATGGGTTCACCACTCTCCCCACCCTTGGCCAATTTCTTTATGGATACCTTTGAAGAAAAAGCCTTAGCCTTTGCCCCACAAAAACCAACCATATGGCTTTGTTACATTGATGATGTGTTCGCTATTTGGCCACATGGCTCTGACACTCCTCTCCTTCTTAACACAGTTAAACAACCAACACTCCAGAATTAAGTTTCTAGACATACTAGTCACCCACCAGCCTGATTGAACCTTGGTTTTCTCAGTTTATAGAAAACCCACCCATACAGGCAGGTACATTCACCAACAATTCCCCCCCCTCCCCCATCACAACAATATGGAGTGGTGAAAACACTATACAACAGGGCTAAACTAATCTGTTCTAATGACAAGGCCCTAAACACTGAACTAAATCACATCCTCATCACTTTCTCAGCCAGTGGCTATCCCCTCCCCCCCCAAAAAATCCAAGAAATATTGAAACTAACAAACCACAACCTCCCCCCCTCCCACCTCCACAACAAGGATTACCTCTAAATCCATCACCATTCCCTACATCCGAGGCACCTCGGAAAAAATTACCAAAATCTTAAAAAAAACATGCCTTGACCATGTGTTCAGGCCTGTCTCCATCCGGCAGGACATAAGTCGATGTCCTGCCAGATGGAGACAGACCATACAGAAAATTGGCATCCTTTATCCGCTCCACTAAAGACCAACCACTTCCCCTAGACCTACCTGATGTATACCAGGTCCCTTGCAGCTGTAAACTGTCTTACTTTGGCCAAATTGGCAGGACAGTGAATATCAGAATTTTGGAACACAAGGACTACATCTGTTTTCACAAGTACAGCCACTCTGGTCTTGCAGACCGTGCTCTGGATACACGCCACAGAATACACCGTAGCAAATACAAATTCGAAAGACTATTCATGGAATCAGCCTGAGCCCTAAGAATATCTCCTAACCTCAACAAATTTGGTTGTATGAGACTGCCCCAAATTTGGGAGGCTTACATCAGCAGACCTTCAGCCCAACGACCAAGAACACCTACTTAGTCCACTAGGGGGCACCATCAGGACTTTTAGGAGAACAATAACTTCATCACTTCATTCTCAGTTACTGTGTTGTAGTGCTAAGTGCACGTGCCTTTTTTGTAAGTTCCTTTTGAAGATGGCAATGTGACGTTGCTGAAATATCGGAAATATTTATTAAAGTGTAATTTAATTTATATTCTTATCTATGTTGTCAATTCCTTAAGTGATTTAATAATGCATAACCAACGTATAAGCCTGTCTACGAGAATCAACATCTTCATTACTTTCCAGTGGGAATGATCAAGCTGTGGCTCTTCTGGTGTAAGCTTTGTTTTTTTGATGAAAATGTCCAATGCGCTTTGCTTATTCCTCTTCTTCATCATAAATTTGTTCATGGCAAGCAAACACATCATGTACTTTTCTTTCTATTATTAAGTAGCATTCAACATTGGCGTCCATGTCTTCAGCCATTTTGAGAACATCGCTAACTGCAAAGAACATTTCTGCAAGACTCTTCAGTGTAAATTGTTCCACTACCTCTTCCCATTTCTCTTTTCCCTCTTCCTTTTCTTGTTTTTCATCTTCTGCAACAGTTGTTCCTCCAGTTCAACCAATTCTTCGTTGGTCAACTCTTCAGGGGAACTTTCTATGAGTTGAATTATGTGGTCATCTGTCACTTTGAGATTCAGATTGTTTGCTAGGCCCACTATTACAAACTTCCAAAATCATGCACAAACCTTTTGAATGTCTTTTTCCATATGCCACTCGTACCTTGAGAGGTCACTTCGTCCCAAGCCACAGCAATATTTTTAATACCATGATAAATATTGAATGTTTTCCAGAATTGCATGAGAGTTTGGTCATTTCCTTCAGTAGCACAAATGGCTTGTGAAAAACTTCTCCGTAGATAATGAACCTTAAACACTGCAAGAACTCCCTGATCTGTCGATTAGAAAACATGACCTTGAGCTTGGTTAAGATCACCGTTATAAGACGTATAAGATGGATGACCTGGAGCATTATCTAGAATTAATAAAATTTTAAATTCTACATTTTCTTTCACACAATAGCTTTTTATTTCACGCGCATAACAATTTATTAAGGCATTATCAAACAATTTTTGAGTCATTCACGACTTCTTATTGTGCCGATAATGAACTGGGAGTATGCTTCCTAATGTTTTTGAAGATTCGTGGATTCTCACTGTGCCATATCACAAATAGTTTCAGTTTATATTCAGCCATATTACCCGTAACTGAATCGTAATATGGGCATTAAGAACTTTGAAACATTAAATTGTCTGCTCAGGCATTTTTCCGAAACAAGGAGGTCTCATTCATATTAAATATTTGAATGAGAAATTGGATAAAATTTTCCTTCGGAATAATTTTATCCAATTTCTCCACAAACTCCTTGGCAGCCTTCTCATTGGAACTTGCAGATTCACCATACATTTTCACGTTATGCAGTGGCAAAACGCTGCTTGAATCTCATGAACCAATCTTAAGCAATGAATTCGTAGTCGTAATTGGGCCCTGCTTTCTCCTTCAACATGTTGAAGAGACTTAGTGCCTTAGCGGTTATGGTCACAGTGCTAAAGGGTATGTGCTTTTGGTTCAGATCCTCTATCCATGATGCAAGTAGCTTTTCCATATCTGATAGGACCTTGTCGATTTAATGGAAGCCGATCCTCTCACAACCTTTACGATTTTATCCTTATTTTTCAAAATGGTTGTCACTGTAGAATGAGACCATCCAAAGTCATGTGCAATCATATTGACCGGCTTACCAGCTTCATGTTGCTTTATAATTTGCAATTTTGTTTGAAGATCAATTGCTCACCTCTTTTTCTGTGATTCTTCACTAGGTTTTTTGATTGTGCATGTAGGGACCATGTTGCACAAAACATTGCAAAATATATTTAATGATAAATACACAAATAACCCATTTCTCAAACACAAAATCAACACAGTAACTGTTGAAGACATGTGCCGACTGCTGAAGGAGGTTGCTGCTGAAAGCACTGTTGCCCCTGTGCATGTTTTATCTTAATCTCGCTTGCATCTTGTTCGAAAGTATAGCCGAAAATGTTATTTATTCCCTCATGGAATCACCAACGTATCTTCGAAAGGACATAACTCGAACGGATGTAACTCGAGGGATATCTGTATGTATGTGTATGTATATATATATATATATATATATATATATATATATATATATATATATATATATATATATAGCTGTTCCACCTTAGTATCACCACCTCTTAATCTGGCTCCCACTGATGAGACCTCAATAAAGGTTGAAACCAGTCTGAGTAGTGGCCCTTCCCTTAATGCATTTTATTATACATGTCCGCAAGGAGATGTATAATGCTTGCGGACATGTATAATGTCTGCAAGCATTGTTAGTATCTTAGTATCTTAGATACTAAGATACTTACACTTGGATAAAGGATTAAACGAAATATATAATTGGTATCTTAAAAAATCAGTTAAATGACTACCTGAACTACATATCCTTTTATAATCAATAATCAAGTGATTAGATAAGTAATTAATAGTAATTAGATTTCAGATCCAGTTTAAATATTTAAAAGCACTGTTGCTTTTAGATATTTAAAGTGGGATAAATAGAGAAATTTTCTTTATCTCTAAAGTCTTAGAGATATTATTAATAATTTATTAATTCTCAAAATTTCTAATACAATATTAGAGATGTTATTATAATTGGTTTAAATCCAATGTAAATAACAGAAAACAGTATATCAGCTATGGTAACTTGAATAATGCCCAAAAATAAATAAAATGTGGAGTTCCACAAGGTTCAATGCTAGGGACCTTATACTATTTTTTATATGTGTTGATGGTCTACTTACAACTTAATTTGATAAATTGATATTATTTGCTGATGACACCACCTTAATTTATATATTGAGACAAACCATGTAGGTTTTAAAAAATTAGATTAACCATGATATGATGCAACTAAATAAGTGGTTTAGAAACAATGGTCTTAAAATTATTACGGGTAAAATTAAATATATGTACTTCAGCCCTAACAGATAAACTAGATTGCAATGTATAAAATAGCATGATACTCATCAAGGTATTCAGTGTAGATGTCCATTAATTATAAAATAATAATAATAATAATAAAATATTTGGGCTTCCATATTGGCAGTAATCTAAAGTCACCTATGTCTCATTTTTAGCAAGTAAAACAAAATAAAATTAATAAAATATATTATATTAAAAATGTTTTAATGTGGTATTTTTTTAAAATGCTTATATTACTATTCATGGGTAAATTTTTCACTGCAGTATGACGTTCCTTGTTGAGATTATTATGCCAGTCTGCTACTCTTGATGAGAACCTAAAAATTAATAATTAGACCTATAGCCATTTCTGATTTTTTTTTTATATGTATTCCACTAGTGATATGTATGTCATTCTTGATATTTTGCCAAAACAGAAACTATATTGGTAGATGCTGTTTGTAAGAAATTACATCATAAATTTTTCTGCATATAAGTTAAATTAGAGTGAGTTTGAGTGCGTTTAAGATGTGGTATGAAGATGTGTGTGTGATAAAAGGACCTCCCAGATGAGTCTTTGACTCCATGAGGTCTTGGGGTAATGATAATAATAAATTATGATCTGTGCTAATAACAAGTTTCTGCCATTAGTTCTTAAAGCAAATTAAGAAATCTAATGAAATAAACATCATCTGAAGTAACTATAGGTTTTATTTTTACCTCGATAAGACTAATGTTGATTTGTATTTTAAATGCATATTATAAAAGTTTATTATATATACAGGGTGTTCGGGATAAATTTGACAGTTTCGTAAGGAAAAAGAAAATCTTCTTTGTATCTATTAAATTTAATGAATTGACAAAAAAACATTACAGGCAGAGTTAATTACAATACTATCAACAAGATTTACTCAAAATAACCACCATTAGCATCGATCACAGCTTCAATTCTGCTTCGGAACCTCGAACAAGCTGATGCTACAGTCTCCCTGGGAAGGGCCGCAAAAACTGTTTTAATTTTATCCATTAACTGGGCTTTTGTATTACTGGAAGTGCGATTGGTGTCTTTTTCAACTGCGCCCCATACAAAATAATCCATGGGGTTAAGGTCTGGGGAGTTTGGAGGCCAAACATTTGGACTGGTGAAGTCGTAGAAATTTTCAGACAACCATTTTTGACTTTTCCCAGAGGTGTGGCAAGGGGCCGAATCCTGCTGCCATACATACGGCCTACCATTGGCTACCCTTGTTATCCAGGGCTTGACTACAGTTAGCAACTCCACGAACAAAGCCCGAATTCCAATGCCAGGGTTCTTCAACACCTGTTCCTGCAGATTTGCGAGGAATTCTGCTGTACGAACGCAATCAGATCGTCTGCTAGGGATCTTTCTTCTTGCTACATCCTCGTAGTCACCATTGCAAGTCTCTAGTTCATGCCTGATTGTTTTTACTGTATTCAGGGAGCATTGGGCAACAGTCGTAATATCCTTATTTTGATGGCGGGCACGAATCATCATGATACAAGTTATTCTCTTCCATGATTCAGGTGGGTTCCAGCTATCCATCCTTTCTGACATCTTTTATATGAATGAAGAAGGGTCCAAACTTTTAAATGAAGAGAAGTGTGTGTTAATACATGTAACTTACTGAAAATATAATTAATTATAAATATGTCAAATTTATCCCGAACACCCTGTATATATATATATATATATATATCACTTCCACTCACAAGAGGTACAGGACCTGTAGCAAATAAATGTGTTAGGTTAGGTTGGCTTGGATCAAGAGCAAAGTAATATGCTGATATTCTTTTTAAAGAGCTTGAGCTTGTAATCCTTAGAAAATACTTCATGAGGAAGGCTTTGTTCCACAGAACTGGGTGATAGATGGAATAAAAATTTAGTGAGTGTGCAGTTCAACTGTTAAAGGATGTTGGGCAGCTGCTGCTACTTATATTATGGTAGATTTAGAAGAAATGATGAGCATAATGGATGCTACTTCTAATGAACGGTGTCCATGAAAATATCTGTAGAAGAGACACAATGCAGAAACTGGCCATCTGTGAGACAGTGGCTGAAGAGATTGTAAGAGAGGTCATCATTCAGCCAAACTGCTCTCTTCTGAACTGCATAAAGGTTGGGCAGATTTGTGATTTGTACAGAGTAAGCAGCTGGACAGGAGAGAAGTATTTTGAGCAAAAAGGTATGCCAAGTTTTTTGGAAGCTGAAGATACTATAGAAGTGATGTCATTATGCCAAGAAAGATGAGGAGTAAGTCAGTCCTGAGAAAATAAAAGTAGTCTTTTTTGTTATGTTGAACATCCAAAGTAAGTGGAGAATAACTAAGGTCTTTTTGTGGAAAAAACAGCAAAACTATTTTTTGGAATCATTGAAGGTGACTAAGTTGTTGTTGCTTCATTGTAGAATGGTATGGAGAACAGTGTTTATTGCACTTATTGTAGGTGATCTTGAAGCTTGAGATGTTTGAGCACTTCATAGTTTGTCATATGTGCAGGATGAGTAAAATAATAGTCTGAGGAACACCTGAATTAACAGGAAAACCTGAATAGAGAACACCTTCTACTTAGTGTACGACCTGAGGAAAAAACGGCAGTCCAGTTACAAAGGGAGGAAGGCAGGCAGACCATAAGATGGCAGTTTTCTGAGAAGCTCTGAGTGCCAAACCCTATCAAATTTCTTGGAAATGTCACATGACAGTACAGGTTTCTCCAAGCTCTTCCATGGTGCATGTGTCCAGAAGTAAGCAATGTAGGCCAAAAAATCTGCTGTGAATTTTGATTGGTGAAATTGGTGGTCACTGATTAGCAGCCATTAACAATTTTCTTGATCTTGATGACTTTCTCAATTACTTTTGGACAGCATAGGTAAGAACTACAGGTTGATAGTTGGATGGATGCCAACTGAGTATAATATAGTGTATAGATGATAAAGAACACTTTAGTTCAGGAGTGCATCATCATCATCATCATCAGAGCACATTAGAACTGTTATATATATGATGTACATATGTTATGTATGTGTGCCATTATGTAAAAGTGATCCTAGATGCAATCGTTTGATTTATAGTGACTAAATTGCCTTCATCTATATTTTTCTGGCTCTGGCCCTTGGTTATACACATTATACACTCCCTTCACGAGTTATTATTCTGGACATCCACTGAGTCATAAAACTCATTGATCTATCTTAGAAAATAAAAATCTCGTACCATTTCTTAAACTGTTTGCACTCTTGGCACCCTTTCAGACAGTGCATCCCATGCTTCTACCCCTCTGTACAAAAAAAAAAAAAAATAACCTTATTTCTTAACCTCTTCCTTCCTTCCTTTTGCAACTTCCAAGGATGGTCCCTCTTTCTACATATATGAAAAATAATACTAGAATATCTCTTAAATGTATCAGTTATATTTCCCCCTTCATCTTCTACCCACTAAACTCTGTAGTTTGCATGCCTGCAGTCTGTCCTCATAACCAACTCTCATTATCTGCTTCTGCACCCTCTCCAAAGTTACTTCATCTTTCTTCAAATCCCAATGAAAGGGATCTGAGCACAATAATTCAGACATGATCTGAACAAGGCTTAATACAAAGGAATCACCACTCTTTTATCTCTGCTTGCCAAATATCTTTCTCAGTATTGCAATCTGAGAAGTCAAACTTTCTTTTCACTCAGTTCCCCTAATCTTCCAATTTATATCACCCATCATTTTAAGATCCCTTGCCTCCTGAAAAAATATGAAAAATTTACTCTCTTTATTTTAGATGTTCCCATAATTAAAATTTTCTAAATTGATCATTCTCGTTTTACTTGCTTAACCAATTTCCTTAAATATTTCTCAGTCATTCTCTATAGGCCTATATTCTTGTAACAAGTGCCTGTTAGATATCTTGTTCTGTTTATGTCAACTTTGTGTTGAACAGCCTCAAACCCATTGCATGTGCAATCTCTCCCTCTCATTTAAGCAAGCTTTAAATATCACTAATACTACCTCCCATCCACCATCTCCATGAGTGTTTTATATATATCCATTTCTATTTTCATCTGTACCTGATCCTCAGTTAACCCCAGTTTTGCGTGTGCCAATAATCCTTGGGCAAACCCACTCAATCTTTGCCACAAATTCATATCTTCCAGTTTCTGTGCTCCTAGGAAGTCTTGACACCATGAAGGTCTGGTGTTAAGACTCATTGTCGCTGGTCCCAATTATCACACAGAAAAGTTGGTCAAACTATGCCTTAAACTCAGTCACTGTTTTTATGCACAGCATGCTCTCTCAGGCAATGCATTCCACTTATCAGCCACTCTCCATGTAGAAATAGAGAAATATGAGAGGTTATAATCCATATGAGGTCTCATATGGATTATTGTGCATAGATATGGTTGCCAGGTTTTCATGGCGACCAGGATATGTTGGAAAGGGTCCAGAGGAGATTAACAAAAGTGGTCAGTAGTCTTTGGAATGTAAAGTACGAGGACAGATTGAGAGAATGTAAGTTGCAGAGCCTTGTGAATAGGAGGAGGGGGGGGGAGGATATAATTGAGACATATAAGTTTGTCAGGGATTGTTATCTGGTTGACATGGAAGAGATTTTTCATAGAACGGGAGAGGGGGTAGAACGAGAGGCCATCACTGGAAACTGTATAAGGAGAGTGTGAACAGAGGAGTGAGGAGCAGGTTCTTTACATGGAGAGTGATTGGTGAGTGGAGTGCATTGCCTGAGTGTAGACACATTGAATCAGTTTAAAGCATGGTTGGATGAGCATTGTGTGCAATAGTGTGTACTTCCCATGATGAATCTCTGATGCCATAGAGGTCAAATGTTAATGATTATAATAATAATAATTTCTCCTCACTCTCTTGCTGACACTCTCCTTATACAGTTTCTAGGGATGGCCTCTGTTTTACCTATCTTTCTCTTCTATGAAAAATTTCTTCCACATTAACCTGCCAACTTATATGTCTCAGTCATATCCCTCCTTCTTCTGCTATTCGTGAGGCTCAGTAAATTGCACTCTTTCAATGTATCCTTATAATCCTCATTCCACAGACCAGAAACAATCTTAGTCAATCTTCTTTGAACCTTTTTCAGTATACCATCATTCCCCTCCCCCAAGAAAACCAGGTGATTATATTTATATACTATAATCCATATCATAAAAAAAAAAAAATCAGCTAACGACTTTTTTTTTCCCCCATACAGGGAGTAAGCGAGGCTGTTTTTCAGCCCTATCTAACGTTTGAAGGCTGAGTGGACAGTTCAATCTCCACTGGTACCCACTCAGAGATAGCTGGCCCAAGGCTGTCACTAATTAAGCAGCTTGCAGTGAAGAGAAAAGGCTCAACAAGTACCGCCATCTCGTGGTCCCTATGCCTAACACAATATATTTAGTGTCTGAAAATAGTGTGGGTCCTACAGTTGATTTTCTTGAGTTTACAGGATGAAAAACCCGCTTGCCCATGCCAGAGGTCGAGTAACTTGGGAACTGGTCGAAAAAAGGCTTAAGAAAAATTTCCTCTAGTCGCCGACTAGATTCGAAACCAAGAAGACTTCCTTCATGCGGTCAAGCACTGTGGTGTGCAAACGCCACATCCACTGAGCTACACAGGCTCTCTAATCCAGTGTAATCATAATGTGCATCAAGGGTCTCTTCATCATTATCATAATCCAATATAATGATTTCACAACGTGAGCAGTGTGACCTCCAGACTTCAGGTACACTATTCTCAGATCTCATCTCTTCCACCTCTTTCTAAGTTTCCCTACCAATTTTATACTTTTTTTTTTATCCTGTCCATACCTATCAAAATTCAAAATCTTACACTTTGCTACATTGAACTGGTAGCTCTACTTATATGGTCTATTCACATCCTCCTGTAGGGTCATAACATCTGCTTGACTCCTCATTGTTCTCCCCACCTTTGCATCATTTGTACACAGCTGTATATCTCCAATTAAACCATCCTTTTAAACTTTTAAACCATCCAGAAGACTGAAGCATCCGAAAGGACACCTTTTGGCAACTGGTATATGGAAATATGTCTTCTCCATTACTTCCACATCTGGGTCTGGCTCCCACTGATGAGACCTCAATAAAGGTTGAAACCGGTCTGGGTAGTGACCCTTCCCTTAATGCATAGCATTTTACATGTCCACAAGGAGATGTGCTTTGCATTATGGGATACTAAGGCAAGTGATGAGAAGTTATACCACCTTTGCCACGAGTTTCCCCGGTCCTGAAAATATTTCAGGCACCAACTTTGTTTGCTTACACTTGGATAAAGGATTAAACCAAATATATAATTGTTTTGAAATCTGTAAGAACACGGTGATATCGAGTAATAAAGGGTGTTATACATCCTTCAATATTCAATATCAAACAGCAGTCGCACTTCCTACATTTTCGTAGAATACAAACACTGAAATGAAATGATCATCCTTCTCCATACTCCATTTAGAAAATAACTACTTTCAAGCACCTCTGAGGAATGGTTCACAGACAATTCATTGTGGGAAAATTCATCAAGAGGACAATTTATCGCAAGGAAAATCCATTGACAGGAAAATTCGTCGCAGGGGAAATTTGGTTGAGCAGAAAATTTATCACAGGGAAAATTCATTGCGGAAAAAATTTGCTGAAAGCATTATTCGCTAGATAATTGAAATGATATTGCATTGATACCAATATGTGAAAAATAAATGCAGTGCCAGATAATTTTTGCAAAATATAGTTTTTTATGTATTTATGTATCATTTGTTTAGATTTAAATTAGATTTTCATAATATTTTTATTCTTTTATGATGATGACAACAATGAAAGTAATATATTATTGATTGGTGATTTTCCTAATTTCTGTTTCGTCTTAAAAAGTTGTAAATACTTTTTATTACTTAAATGCCGCAGGTTCTGCTGATGGAATATTAATATTTACAAAACTGGAATAGGTTTAAGGAGAAAGGGCATCATATTTTATTATTATTATTATTATCATTATTATCAACATTTGACCTCCATGGAGTGAGAGACTCACCGTGGGAAGTATTGAAGAATATTTATTCTGCGAACTGTTCGTTATATTTCTGCGCACTTAGACACCCATCCAGATGTCATATATGTACGAGGATAGTCTGAAAAGTTCTCGGCCTAACAATGAAAAAACGAATTTATAATTTAAAAATTAATTTTCTTTTTCAACATAATCTCCATTAAGACTAATACATTTATTCCAGCAATGCTCCGGCGCTATTATCCTGTCCCTGTAGTGGTTCTCAGTAAGATCTGCAAAATACTCCTCTACAGCTGCAATCACCTCTTGATTCGAAGAAAAACGTTGACCAGTGAGGAAGAGATTTAGTTTTGGTGAGAGATAGAAGTCAGAGGGAACCAAATCTGGAGAATAGAGTGGATGTTCCAACAATTCATAGTGCAGATCCCTTAATTTTTCCCATTGCCAAAACACCTTTGTAGACAGGTGCATTGTCCTGATGAAAGATGATTTTTTCTTTTGCAAACCAGGTTTTTTCTCACAAATTTTTTCATCTAGTCTGGTTAAAAGATCAGAATAATATTCCCCTGTTATTGTTTTATCCTTTTCAAGATAACTAATAAACAAAATGCCTTTAGCATCCCAAAATACCAATGCCATGAACTTTTCCTGCTGATGAAACGAACTTTGTCTTCTTTGGCGCCATACAACCGGTTTCTGTCCATTGTTTTGACTGTTATTTGAATTCTGGCATATAATGGTGAATCCAAGTCTCATCCATAGATAATGAATCACCTCACAAAATAAGTTTTATTCTTGTTAAAATGCTCCAAGCACTGTTCAGAGATTTTCATGTGAGTGCGTTTTTGATCTGCTGTGAGCAAACGCAGCGTCCATTTTATGCAAAGCTTTTTCATTTGCAATTCTTCGTGCAAAATATATCCTACACGTTCTTTTAAAATGCCTATAGTCTCAGCAATTTCACACACTTTGACTTGCCGGTCATTTAATGCCATATCGTGCACTTGATCAATGATTTCTGGTGTTGTTACATATTTTGGATGTTCTTCATGTGGATCATCTTAAAGGCTGGTACAGCCATATTTAAACCCGGCAGCCCATTTCTTAATTGTTGAAAATGAAGGAGAAGAGCGCTAAACTTTTATGAACCTCGAATGAATTTCTTTTGGCGTTAAACCCTCTTTTACAAAGAATTTTATAACCGCATGATACTCAATTTTATCCATTTCAAGGGATACAGACAATACTTTTGCTTCAGACAGTTGTATAAAACAAACTACTTGATAGAATGACTTGCAGTTTCACATGGATGCTTATGACAGATGTACCAACTTAGGAAAAAATAATCTTGCCGATGGTGTTGCTATCTATGGTCGAGCCTGAGAAGGTTTCAGAACACCCTTGTATAATCGAAATATTATTATTGTTATTATTTGACACCTCCAGGGAGTCCATATACTCATCAAGGGAAGGTACTTGCTCTACAACTTTGTCTTCAACATTCAATCACCAACTGACTGCAACTACACCAACCACCACTCGTATTTCCAATGACAATCACAAATATACATGTCCACGGTGGGATTCAAACCAGCAACCTTTTGGCTGGAGAGCAGATATGCTATCCACTTGGACAACCAGGCCAGCTATTTGTTAAAATTTTTAAAATATTTCTTATATGGGAATTTTTTTTTTCACATATATCTGCGATGAATAACTTTATACCGAATAAAAATTTTCAGAAAGCTGAATATAATTGAAGTATTAAATAATATGTAAAATATTTCTTATATGGGAAATTTTTTCACATATATCCACGATGAATTTTTGTGTGATTAATTTTTCCCCGATGAATAGTCTCTGCAATGAATTTTCTCTGCGATGAACTGTCCGGACAAGCTGAGGAATTAATAGAAATTATATACTCCCAAGGCACCTTGAACAGGAACTAGGGCTTTATCCTACATTTAGAAGTCTTTTATATGCCTGTGTAATGTATTAGACCTCTATTATGCTAATAATCATCTAAAAGATTTTTGCAACAACGAACAGCTTATGACTAATATGTCAAATGATTCATGCGTGGTAATATGCATTATAAGTTATAGTTTTCAAAAATAGCTTTTCCCATTTGCTTTCAATGTACTCTAGAATGTTAACTTCGTGAAGAGACTATTAGTAATAATCTGGCAAAACATTTAGAAGTTTCTTTCTGTTGAAAAAAAAAGTTACAAAAGAAATACAGTAAACATGTAAGAAATCCCTTATCTTAAAAGTTTATGATTACTCAGTTGACCTGTAATTTGCCTTAAAATGGGCCCATGATTATTGCAGTACTTCAGAATAATACTTTTGTGTAAATAATTAGTGACAATTGCTTTTATTGTTTTCCATTGCCACTTTATCTCTTCATTTTTGCGTTATCAAACAAAACAATATTTTCTGCATTAATAACCCAACTATTTTTTATATTAAGAAACAGACTTAGTTTTTTTGCATCTATCTGTCTCCAGCTTTGACTAATCTGGTCACACTCTTCTATACATCATTTTTCTCTTCATTTTCTGTTACCCTAACAATGTTGTTGTAACTTAGTTGATTCCAAAAACAGTCTCCAGTATTATGTTGTGTTATATTGTTCATACAGGCACTATTGGTTAATAAATAATTATCAGTATAAGAATAGCAGTTTTGTTTTTGAGTGAAGTGACAGTTTATTCTTTTACATTCAGCTGAAAATTGTTTTTAACAGATTATTCATTTCAATGCTATGCTGTATATATATATATATTTAAATAGTTCTAAAGATAAATACTATAATTATATAAATAATTTTTCTTAATAAACATTAAAAGTTTATTATGATTGATATTGATAAACATACAATCTGCAGGTGTGTCACTAAGCATACATATCTCTTAATATATGCATTTAACATAATATGTCTGTCTGTCCGTCCGTCCGTCTGTCCGTATGTGCGTGCGTGCGTGTACACATACATACATACATACACACATACGAGTTTATAAGGCAGAAAACCAGAATAAGGCAATAATGATCATTTTAATTAAAAATATGACATTTCATCTTAATAACAAAGGATTTTTTCAGGTGTAAAGCATGAAAACTGGTAGATAAACCAATACGTAGTTATAGAAGAGTCTGATGTTTTTAAAATATTTCTAATTGTGCACTGCATCATTGAGCATGTTGTGTGTGCTTACGTATTTGCATATACACGTTTGGCTAACTAGGCTAGGATATTTTCCGACAAGTTGATACTTGGGTTTATATTTAGATGTTTTGGATCCATTGCTATTTCTAAGGACTCCCGAATTCTTCTCTCGGTTATATCATAGTAGTGATGTAATAGTTCATATTTATCCCATAACACTTGATGTCTCATTGTCGAGGTGTCCTGTGAGTCATCTGATATGTGTGATGACGAAGTTTAGGCCTCACCTCTTCAGTATTCAATATCTCGAACGTGTTCGTGAATATGTTAATCCTCCAACTACTAATACCACAATGACACCACTACCATTGACATAGAACATACTACCAACATCAACAGACTGGCTAACTCACCTTTAATTGAAAGACACCAGATCACATCATGGACGGGAATCAAACCCAGGTTTTTCCAACCAAAGGGCTTTGTCTATACTGACTGAGCTACAGAGGCTCTATTTTGGCTTATGATAGTATTCTTCTAGGACTTTTTTTTTTGTTGTTGTTGTTGTTGTTGAATGCTTCCATATAAAGATTTGATAAAATTGTTGATAAAGGACTGCCCACAACTAGACCAGAGTTCTGTTTGTATTTTGTGTTATGGTACTTGAAATATCCAAAGAAGATACAATGTTTAAGGAGTGCCATAACCTTCTCTGAGACTTTTATCTTGTAGCAAGACAAGGAGATCCTTGGTAGGAATGTTAGTAAATAAATGTACTATATCAGAGCTTGTTAAAATGTCATGTCCATTAAGGACAATGTTGCTGAATGATGCTGAAAACAAAATGCTCAGAGTTTAGCTAGATGATTGGCAAGAAGATATGTCAGAGAATATATTCCTTCTACTATTGGATGTAAAGGTATACTTTATGAATTTTGGGAGTCCTGTATAGGCATGGAGGAAGAGATTGAAGAGATCTGAGAGCTAATCTGGTATCTCTATTAAACTCAGAGGTTGGTTTTAAAAGGTTATTGGTGCAATTTTGAAGCCCTCTAGTAGGGTCATGATCAACAATGGATTAAGTGTCAGTAATAAGAAGTTGTTTAATTTTGTAGCATATTCATTTGCGTCAAGAATAACTGTAGCATTTCCTTTATCTACTGGCAGGATAACTATTTCAGAATTGTTTCTTAGGTTTTTTTACATGTAATTTTCTTTATTTTTTTGGATTCTTTGGATATATTATTATTATTATTACTATGTGACATTCTAAAGAGTCCAAGGACTCATTGCAGGAGGGCACTGTGTTCCACCATACACAGCTGACCATCTCCCTACTTAATCCTCCAACTACTAATACCACAATGACACCACTACCATCGACATAGAACATACTACCAACACCAACAGAATTTTTTGTGTGTAAATTGCATGTATTCTCATGGCAGATTTGTCAGTATGCAGGATGAAAAACCTGAATTTCCAGTCCTGTACTCCTGTATGAGATCAGCTAACTCACCTTCAATTGAAAAACCGATATAGATTCCTCTTATCATGATGAGAATCTAACTCGGGTCTTTTCCAGTCGAAAGGTGCAATGTTTAGTTGTTCTTCCAATTTGCACTACAGAGGTGCTTAATATATATTTAAGCATCAATGCTTTTATTTAATATAAGTATGTGAAATATAATAATTATTATTATTGCATGACACCTCAAGGGAGTCCAAAGACTCATCGAGGGAGAGCACCTACTCTTCAACTCTCTGTCTTTACCAACTACAACTATCATCATCTACAGCGCCATATACCACCTCACCACCACCACTAAATTTTCACAGACAATCACAAACATCCATGTCCACAGCAGGATTCGAACTCACAGCCTTTTGTCTGGAGAGCAGATACGCTTACCACTCGGCCAACCAGGCTGGCTATAATAAAATTAAAGAATAACTTTAATATAATATTAAATTATATTTAATAATTTCATATATTTAAGGTGTGTGTGTGTGTGTGTATTATTATTTTTTTATTGATACTTTTCAAAAAAAAAAATTTTTTTTTGGAAGATTTTTTAATTGATGCAAAAACACTATAATTTTTAATGCTGTCTTTCATGTTTGAATATTTGGAAAAATTATACAGTAGGAGCATACAATGGGAGGAATGACTTGTGGACATGATCCCACACAGGGAGTGCCCAGACCCCCTCCAAGCATGGCCTCAACGTCTTCTGCAAGCTGCTATGGGCTCCTCAGGCTCGACATGGCAAAATAAACACTAACAGGATTTTTCACCAGCTGATTGGGAATCCTCCTGAAGTGCTACCAACAGATTCATTTCTATGTACTACCTGATGGCCTGTCTGTAGAACCAATCCCTACTGCACTTGAGTAGAGGAAATGCTAGCTCCTTAGTTCAGTTACAGTACTTAATGGAGGGCACGTTCACCACTAACTGCACTGCATGTGAGAAGAAAGGCAGTGGGCAGAAGAATATATTTTCAAAAGTTGATAATATTCTTAATATTCACTATATATTTAAACTAAATTACTTAAATTAGTTACATAGTAGATCACAATAGAGTTTAGAATGATACAGGGGTTGTTATATAAAGAAATTTATGTGGAATATTTGATATACTGATATATAGTATTGCCTTTGGGAAAATGTTTCAGTGTTTTAGAATTGCTTTAGAAATTTGATATTGAACCAGTCATCCATTACCTTGAAGCATTGCCTTGTTTTTCTTGATATTTGCTAATGCTATCAAAGCAGCTAACTAAACACTAACATGCTGATTGTTGAATTAGATCCATTTGCTACATTAATCCAATGTTGTGTTATTTGCCAACATAAAATGAGTTTTTTTACTTAACTATCCAACTTTATATTAGCAATTGGTATTTACTTCAAAATTAACTAATATCAAACTATTAGTGTGTTTTTGCAAAGTATTGGAATTGATTCCTTTTCTTTACATACAATATTTTTTAGGTTGTCCTAAAAAATGTGATAAATGGTTAAGAATTATAGTTCAAAAATTTAATTGATCAGTAATCATATGTTAATTTTCATCTATACTGAAGTGTAAAAAATGATTTTTTTTTCAGACAAGATGGAGAATTTTTTAAAGAAAAGCTGGGTGCCTTTAGAAAAATCTTTAAAAATACAATTGATTTTGGTATGTAAAAATATATTTTTTTATAAATATGTTTTTATTCATTTTTTTATATTGTCCACAATACCTTCCCATTCCATGTATGCATCAAATATAATACAAATTAAACATTATCATGTATAATAGCATTCTGAACAATGTTTATATCATTATGCACAATTGTTGGCAAATCTTTCCAACAATTTGCAAGATTGTTGGCAAGATTTGCCAACAACATTGAGCCAGTACATAATGTAGGACATCAAAGGCAATAAGAAAGAAGGTGAATGGCAGTGAGAAAGTAATTCAGGACATGAAAGCACAGTTGGTGAAGATGAGGCAAGAGATGAAGTGATTGCAAAGTAAAATAAAGGGAATTAATAAGTATGGAAGAGTGAGGAAGATGAATAAAAGATGGCAATGTGAAAGAGTTGATGAATGAGCAAGAATGGCTAAGTATGGAGGATTCAATTATTAGCGGCATGGTTAATGAGAAGATGAATAAGGTTTGCTTTCCTGAAGATAGAATGAACAGAGTGATTGAGCAGGCAATCACTATCAACCATCTACCACTATCAACTCTTTTGCCAGAGGAAACAGGCGAAAGAGTTGATAGTGGTAGTAGGCATGGGTGATTTGATCAGTAACAGGGAGAAGGAACAATTGGATATCAGCATGTTGTTGTTGAGAAGAATAAAAGATAACAGTGTGGTAGGAAACGTGGTCAGCATGTTGTTCAGGTATGATGGTGATGATTTGAGTAGGCAAGCAAAGATTATGAATGGTATACTAGCAAAGCTGTGTGAGGAGTAGGAGTTCATGTCATGAATGTGTGGGAGAATTTGAGAAATGGATGGGTGGAGTGGTATAAGAGAGGCAAGAAGAGCAAGAACGTAGGGCACAAGAGTTTGTGAATTGAGAGATGAGTGGCATTAGAGAAGATGAGAAAGACGCAACACAAGACACAGAAATGGGGAGTTGGGGGGAGGGGAGATAGGGTGACACTGTGTGAGAAGCATGGGTAATGGATACAGAAGTGGACGTGTGAATGTACAAGAATGAATTGAGGTGGCCAGGGATGTGGAGGCAACATCTAGGTCTGGAGAGAGTTGTAAGATCAGTGATGACAGAGGAATGGCCAGGGCAGAGGATATGGGGTAGCCTGAAGTTGTGTCAGTGGGACTTGTTATAGAACCAGAAATGAGGTAGTAGTTATGTTTACGAATGTCAGAAGCATTTGAAATAAGGGTATTGAAATTGTTGCATTGATATAGTTCATTTACCCAAAAATTGTTGGAATAAGTGAGATATGGTTCACTGTGGATCACATCCTGACAGGAACAGAGATGGAAGAAGATATATGTTTTGTGAAGGCAGAAAAGGAAGAGACATGCTTTTGATGGTAGCAGGGGAGTTATACACATCAAAGGTGAAGATGCAAGGAGCAAATAGTGGCAGTGTTTTTGAAACAGTATGGTGTGAGTTAGAGGTGAACAGAATGAAATATTTAGTTGATTATTACTATAGACCTTGGTAATGTGGAAGGTAGTGAAAAGGAAATGTATAGGCAAGTTGGTCTGGCTAATAAGAAAAGAGTGATCATTATGGGTGATTTTAATTATGGTGATATAGACTGAAATGAAGGGATAGCATGTGGGGACAAAGAGAATGAATTTTTTTTTTGAGTTTTTGAGAGACAGCTAGCATGATACCTTCTTCCATGATACCCTGTGGGTGGTGTCCAAAAAAATAGCCAAGATACTAAAACAGTACAACTTACACACAGCATATAAGCCCCACCGCAAACTTGCTACCGTTATCCGTTCTACGAAAGATCAGCTCCCTCCTCTCTCTCTGCCTGGAGTTTACAAAGTACCCTGTTCCTGTAAGCTGGTGTACTTTGGACAGACAGGCAGATCAGCATCCATCCGTCTAGAGGGACACAAGTCTTACATCTTCAAACACAACTATGGCCATTCAGGCTTAGCTGACCATGTTTTGGACACCACCCACAGGGTATCATGGAAGAAAACCACCATGCTCCACCACAGCAAATTCAAGAAAGAGAGACTTTTCTTAGAAGCAGCAGCAGCTCTCAAAAACCAACCAAATCTCAATAAATACGGTTGCATTAAGCTTCCGAAGATTTGGGAAACACTCATCACCAGAGTTCCCACCTTACATTCCAGGCCAGCTACTACTGCCCTTAGAGGGCGCTCTACCTAGATAGGACTTTAGTGTCACCCACGTGGTTGGGCTTAGTATTGTTTGTTATTTGTGTATATGTTACATTAATTGTTTTTGTAATCCCCGTAGATGTCCTAGTGACTAGGATGAAATATAGGAAGTATTAAATTCTATTTTAATTCTCTTTGAGTGTTGTAAAAAATCCATTAAGCCTCCAACATGATATGTGCAATGTGTGCGACGCACATAGGCGCCAGGATAGTAAAGGTGCCAAAGAGGAGGAAATACTTTAAAAAAAAAAAGTTTTTTAAAGTGATTTTTTTATTGGAGGGGGGGGGGGGGATAGGGGCGCCAACTAAAGTTTTGCACACAGGCGCGCTGGACACTACTGCTTCACCCCTGCATGGTGCTCAATCATATGGGGACTTCTGTGATAAAGGGATATGTGTAGAACTATGAGGCTAGCAATTATGATAAACTCAGGAGATGGCTTGCGGCTATATCATGGAATGAGGAATTAGATGGAAAGGAGATCAGTGCTGCTTAGGAACTGTTCTGACAGAGGCAATGTCTGAATCATTCCAAAGTTCAGGAGGTCAAATAAAGTAGGTGTGAAATGGATCAGTGAGATGATGCATGTAATTTGTATCGTTACAGAGACAGCACAAGATGAGTAGTAATAGCTAGTTACATGAGAAGTACAAAAAGCAGATAAGAAAGGTGACTCACTTAGCAAAGGTAACAAAAGTACAGTGTGAGCAGTGGTTAACTAATCAGGCCAGAAAATCCTAGGGAGTTCTTCCAATGATATATGGCCCATAGGAGAAAGACTAATTTTGGAAGGGCAAAAATAGTAGAATGATAACTACTGAGAAGGATATAGTTGAGTGTCAAACAAGCAAGTTGAGTATTAACAATCAACTTCATAAAGGCATTTCTTCCTTGTGAATGTAACATTGTGCAGAACTGGAGAACGATGGGAAGGGAGGAGCTACTGATAGTGAGTGAGCAGGAGGTATATGAGGAATTGAGTAAACTTGATGTCAACCAGACTCTAGGAATGGATGGTATATATACATCACTATGTGTTGAAGAAATGTTACAGGGAGTTAACAGCAGCTTTGACATACTTTTTTAACATGAGTCTTAGATTAGGCCTAATTCCAAAGGAGTGGAAAGGGAGCAAAATTGTTCCTACTCTTAAGGGAGCTTGATAAGACCAGTGCTTCAAATTCTAGGAGCCAATCTGTTTGTTTGTTTAAAGTGTTAAAGAGGTAAGTGAAGACCAAAATTCAGAATTCAATTGATAACAGCAGTATTCTCTTTGATGGACAGCATGGTTTTTGCTAAAGGGCTGTCATGTTTTAGTAATCTACTTATTATAACAAGGTGACAAATGCATTGGTTAAGGGGGGGGGGATATATACACAGTAGTACATTTAGATTTTGCAAAAGCCTTTGATAGGTTACCACATGAACAGGCTGGTAATAAAATTGGAACAGAGAGGGTTGGGGAGTAGATTGCTGCACTGGATTGGAGATTGTCTGATAGTATTAGTAAGTTGTATATAGAGGAACGATATCAGAAAAAAGGAAATTCACTAATGGTGTGCCCTTTGGATATATTTTGGAGTCATTGCTGTTTAATTTTTTTTTTTTTTTAATGATGGTGGGAAGGACTTGAACGGTGATATGTTTCATATGATACAAAGTTGGGAAGAATATAGCCTTGCAAGAGAACGGACTTGAACAGACTTGGTGGGTAAGCGTAGTTACCAACTCATTGTTGCAAAATGTAAGGTTTTAAAATTCAGGAAGTAAAGATCTATCATACAGGAGGTGAAGGAGATGAGGGATCTGGGGGAGATAATGGTGGATAGGAACCTGAAATTTCAAGGATATTTTGCTAAAATTGTGAGGGCAGTACAATGGATTATGGCAATGATGCAGAGGACATTGACATATAGAAGTAAGAATGTTATGATTCCTTTGTATAAGACTTTGATTAGACTGCATATAGATTGCTATGTACAGATTTGGTCACCTGATTTTTCAAAAGAATGAAGAGATGATTGACTATGGTGATTTGTCTCTGAAATATTGAGTATGAAGAAAGATTGAGGGAATGCAGAGTAAATTTAGTGGATAGAAGGAGAATGGACAGGACATGACTGAGGAGTTATTGCTATTTAATGTGGATCAGATTTTTCATAGAATGCAGGGAGAAGGGAGAGCATCCCTGTTAGCTGTATAGACATTTAATACCACTTTCTTTCATAATGCAATCCATATGGATGATGAATAAGAGTGGAGATAGCATGCACCCCCTTACACCCGATTTTAAATCAAACTATCTTCCTGTATTTCCTTCAGTTCTAATTGCTGAATTACAACATAAATAATTGCTCTATATAATATTCCATTTACCACATATATATAGAAATTTTTCCACTTGGTTATACTATAAATTAAAGATGCCAAGAAATTACATTCTTCGTTTCATCCTTTATCTTGTTTATAGAGGCTAATGGCTTTGCCTCAATAGCCATAGTATCCCATAATGCAATGCATATATCCTTACAGACATGCATAATACTATGCATTATGGGAAGGATCACTACCCAGACTGGTTTCGACCTTTATTGAGGTCTCACCACTAGGACCCAGACCCAGAAGTGATACCAACGTTGAAGTAATGCTGCAGCCATATTTCCATATACTAGTAATCAAAAGGCGTCACACCTTATTACTGAAGTATTCTGGATTAGAGATGGATGTTGAAAGTATCCATTTGGTTTTACTATAAATTAAAGATGCCAAGAAATTATATTCTTGGTTTCATCCTTTATCCAAATGTAAGCAAATAAAGTTTGCATGTGAAGTAACTTCACAACTGAATTATCTTGTTTATAATTGTTTATAACTAAATTGTTTATAATTTTTTATAATTATTTTAAATAATAGTTTATCTATACAACATTTACAATTGTTTCTTTAAACTCGAATGGTATAATTAATACTTCAGCTGTGACCAAGACACAAGCTAGTATGTGCATGCTTTATGACTTATTCTTGTGATTCATGTTTTGAATGTAATTACTGGTCTGTCTCCCTGAATGATATCCACATAACATTGGATGAAATATATTGAAGTTTTTGAATAAAATTCTGTTTATTATTATTATTTTTTTTATTATTAAGGCACCTGTAGTATGTGGCCTTCCTTCCTCATACGTGTAGTATGAGGAAGGAAGGCCACATACTACACGTGCCAGCTAGCATTTATTCTTGAATTCATTCACACTGCTTGTACACAAAGCATTCAATGGCAATCCATTCCGATCATGGATTATGCAATGAGAGAAAAATCTAGCCCTCACCCCCTTCTTAGTGGCATTTATTCTTAGCTTCCAAGGATGTCCTCTTGTCCTTTCCCCACCCTCCATAAATTGAAAAATTTCATCAGGTGAAATCCTGTATGACCTTTCAGAAGTTTGTAAGTCTCAATCATATCACCCCCTCTTTCTCCTGTTTGCTACCGTCTGCACTCTACAAATTCTCAGTCTGTCTTCATAATCAGTATTTCACAATCCTACTGTGCACAATAGTCCAAGTGAGGTCTTATCCCCTTGTAAAAAGGCAAAATGACATCCTTATCTTTTCATGTTAAAGTTCATTTCAGCATTGCAATTATCTTCTGAATTGTATTTGCAATCTTTGCTACATTTTACGATCCCTAGCCTGATCAGTTTTTTCTAGCATAATGCCACGATTGCAGTATGACATCAGATATCTAATCATGCCAAAGTGCATGACTTTGCATTTACTGACATTGAAATGACATCCATTTTCCCATTCCCACAATTCCGGCCTATTACCTTACCTATCTTTGCGACATACAGCTAAAAAAAAAAGCTGTATGTCACTTGTCAAATCCTCCCAAATATGTACAGGTTGAATAACAGTGGACCAAGCACTGATCCTTGTGGTACACCACTGGTTAACTTAAATCTTGCAGATTCGCATTCCCCCATATACCACTTTTTGATATCTGTCAGTCAGCCATCCTCTTATCTATGCTAGTATTCTATAATCCAAATCCATATTCTCCAATTTTTGCAATGTCTACCATGCTGTATTCTATCAAAAGCCTTAGCAAAATCCAAAAGTATCATGGTATATCCATTCGCCTTGTCTAACTCAATGGTAACATTGTTATAGAATGTGAGCAAGTTGCTAAAACATGCCTTCCCTTAGTAAACCCATGTTGCTCATTGCAAAGTAGAGATTCACTGTCAACCCATTTCTGAATGCAAGCCCTAACCAATTTTTTCAAGATCTTCGCCACCACTCCTGAGATACTAATTGGTTGATAGTTGGATACATCGGTCATTGCACCACCCTTGTGCAATGGAATTACCAAACATTCTTTCTATTCTTGTGGAGTCTTCCCTGTTACGAGACTCATATTAAACAGCTTATGCAAAGGAATAGCCAGTTCAGCTGAACACACTTTTAGCACACGTGCTGACATCCCATCAGTCTCTGTTGCTGAATTCTTATTCAGTTTGTGCAACAGCTCTAATACATCGTCCTCATACACCTGAGTTTCTTCATCCAGTGAAGAGGTAGCAGTGTGCTCAATGTTGTGTACACCAGGTTGATAGCTTTTAACAAAATTGGCACTCATTAGTTGGACAATCTCTTCTGCATTTGTTACCCTCACATCATCTCCATTCAGAAGAGTTATTCTTTCATATTCATTCTTTCTTTTACTTGCAGCATATCGATAGAATTCTTGTGAATTGTCTTTAGCTTGCAGAGACAGCTTCTTTTCATACTCCCACTTAGCTTTCTGTACAACAGTTGTGACTATTCTAGCCTGCTGCTTATAATTTTCATAACAGGCATCATCCTTACGTACATTTTATTTCTTCAACATCATACGTTTCTTATGAATCTCTTGCTTAATAAGATTACACATCCATTTGATTCCTACCCTATTTATTCTTTGAAATCTTGGAATTCATTCTGATATTGCATCATTTAAGTTTTTTTTTAAATGCTTCCCATGTACTGTCAATATTCTTCCCATCCAGCAACTGATACCACCATTCTGCTGAACTCAGTATACTCCTCAAGTGGTCATAATTTCCTGCTTTGTAGGTCAGCATATAACCTTTTCTGAATGGAACATTTATTATTATCATCATTATTATTATTACCACCCCAAGACCTCATGGAGTCAAAGACTCATCTGGGAGGTCCTTTTATCACACACATAGCTCATCATACTGTGTTTTAAACACATTCAAACTCTTTGCAGACACCACATTCTCAGACAAGGCATTCCAATCATTCACAACTCTGCACGAAAAAACCTGCCTCTCATTCCCCTACTCACATCCTCTTTATACAGTTTCCAGGGATGACCTCTGGTTCTCCCCTGATCTCCCACTATTCTCTGTAAACTTCTCCAGCATTGATCCTATAACAACCCCTTACCTTGTAGGTCTCTATCATATCTCCCCTATTACTACCTCATAGATTACTCATATCATCTGGTATCCAAAGTAGGAGTTTTGGTTTCTGTTCTCTCTCTCTTTCTCTCTTTTAACATGTAGTGTGAATGAATGATACCTTTAAAGGACATGCCAAATATAAATATATGATGTCCTGAAACTGCCTCCATTCAAAGGAAAAGCAATAAAGCAGTTATGCTGGACAAACCAGAAGATTAGGAAGAATCCAGATCAGCTGGTATATAATTCTGTAACCATACACTTTGTCAGAAGAGAGTCTGAATAGTCATATGTAGATATCCAATCTCTGCCATAACACTGTTGAGACTATGATATGGCAGAGATTGGATGCCCTCTATATGGCTAGTAGCACTTTCTTCTCATTGTAAGTCTTTACTTTCTTTCAGTGTTTTTATTAAAATGCACCATGAACATTAAACCAAACAGTTACGTTCTCTGAACATTTCGTGGGAACATTCTCTGTGAGTCTGTGGCAGACTCCATATTGGCAATCACAGAATTAGATAGAAAGCTTTCAAGTAGCACAGGAACAAGCTATTAATTAACTAGAGAATAACACATATACCACAGTAAAATAAATTTCAAAAAATAATTGTACTGATGATGTCTTATTATGTAAATATTTCATCTTATATCATAAGACATCATCAGTACAATTATCTTCCACACGGTTAGCCTAGTGGCTATGTGCTTCACAACCATATGCCTGGGAAAGGAGTGTCCTAGGTTCGATTCCCATTGACAACTTGAGGAGCTTAAGGAGCTTCCTCGACCATAGCCAAGCTAGCCGATCTTGGGTGTGGACAGCAGGGTTTTCCCTCAGTTTATCTGGGGTTTTTCATCCTGCAAGTAGGCAAACCATCCCGTGAACACACATGGATACAGTCAGGAATACTTTAGACAATCCCTCCAGCCATAGGTCTGAATTGTCAGCTATGCCAGCCCCGAGTCCGGATAAAAATGGGGGGGGGGGGGGGATTGAGGTTGTGCCGTACCTCCCTGTAAAAGGGGCTCACGGCCGTTGAATCACCATACGAAATGAATGAATAAGTACAATTATCGAACAACAATAGGAATTGAATTAGAAAACAGTAGAGCGCATGCTTAAATTAGAATTCCTCTAGGTATACAGTCGCACATTAATGGATGAAAACTATTGGGATGAAATTAAAATGAAATAAATTAAGTTAGTCCGTGCGGTTAGCCTAGTAGCTATGCGCTTTGCAACCATATGCCTGGGGGAAGGAGTGTCCTAGTTTCAATTCCCATCAGTAACATGAGGAGCTGAAAGATCTTCCTCAGCCATAGCCAAGTTAGCCAGTCTTGGGTGTGGACAGTAGGGTTTTTCCCCAGTTTATCCTGGGGATTTTTATCTCGCAAAGCAGGCAAACCAGCCTTGAGAACTCAACACTACGGAAAATAGGATACACCAGAGCATAGGGCTTGACCACCTTATCCTGTGAACAGTTTGAGGTCTGATGATTAATAAACCCACGACACCTCAAGGTAAAAGAGGGTAAAAGGAAGACGATGAGATGAGAGATAAATTAAGTTAAAATTGAGATAAATTTAATTTAATATAATTGAGGATAACAATTTCCCAAACTTTTGTAATAGTGAGGCAGTCATTATGATTGAGATTAGATCTATGAAGTCATTATGATTGAGATTAGATCTATGAAGTAGGGCTTTTGGCATTTTCTTTATATAAACATTCATGTTTATATATGGATCTATGTAGCAGCTTAGCGTTTTGCCATTGGATCCTGTGGTTAGCATTTTCAATTCCATGTTATGCAAGGCCAGATTTTGAGGTTTGATAAGATGAATTTGGTAAGATGAATGTTCAGAGATATGTTTATATACAGATCTTCCTGTTTGGCTATAGTAAGATAAGTTACACGAACCTGGTATACAGTAGTATCTCGCTAATCTGAACCTCTTTAGTCCGAACCCTCCAGTAATCCGAACTGTGGTTTGAAAGAAAAAAAAAAGGTTTTATTACGTATTATTATATTTTGTGTACTATTATTTTTATTTCATAATTATTATTTTAACCATTATTTTTATTTTATTATTATTACAGTACAGTATTTTGTTTTCATACTGTTGATTGTATGGTTACACTGTAGGCCTATTTTGATTTATTGTGTGTTCATGTTTGCTTTTTTATACTGTACAGTATATACTATATTGTCGGCATGAATCACCGCTGTCGAGAGTCATGGATAAAACTGTGGCCTTCTAGAATTTATGAAGATAACTACGGTGATACACAAAAAGCGGAAATTAAAAACGTGCATAATTTGGTTAAAAATATAAATCAGATGTTGAAATTTCACAAACGGAATGGATTACAGGTAGAACCAAAAGTGAATTCGAAATCAAATCAGATGCTGAAATTATAAATATGATGCTACAGAATGAATTAGAAGACGATGATGACAATAAAGAACTCGAAGGAAAAAAAAAAAAGTAAAACATGGAGAGGCAGTTTACGGTTTTAATGTGTGTATAGAATGGGCTAAGCTGAATGATATGCCATTCCACAAAATTTTATTACTAATGCAGCTCCGAGAAGAAGCATTTGAAAAAAGTTTAGCTTCCAAGAAGCAAAAGAAAACCAGTGACTTTTTTTACAAAGAAATCAAAAACTTTTTTTTTGGTGTTATTTTGTGATTTTTTTTTTTTTTTGTATTGTGTACAAGAAAGTGATATTTTTTTACGTAAATTAAGTTACATACTGAACTATGCAATTTTATTAAATCAGAATCCTCAACATTACAGGTACACACAAACTAATTTTTTTTCTTAAATAAACTTGTGTACTGTATTATTTTTTAATTTTTATATTATAGTAGATTAGCATTTTTTCTATCAGTTACTTCATTTATTTACAGAATTAAATTGATGCACCATTAGAATCTGATTACTTTTGTCTTAAATGCTAGTTATTGTTGTCTCTTGGGAGAAAATTTGCTAATCCGAACTTTTCGCTACTCCGAACGATCACAGTTTTTATTAGTTCAGATTAGCGAGATACCACTGTACTTGGTATATGCCAGGTAGCATCATTGGTGAGAGTTTGCCTTTTGGAGTATGTAGCGGGTTATGAATTTGGTTGATGGGTTTATTGGTAGCAATGAGTTGATATTTTTTCATAATTTTTGCCACACGTTCAGAGATGCCTTTAATATATGGTATAGGAGTCCCGGGGCTTCTTCTTGTCTGTGTTGCTTTAGACGACAGTGGTTGAAACAAAGAAACAGCCTTACTAAATGGATACTATCCATTTAGTAAGGCTTATATTTGGATTATATCCATTTAGTAAGGCTGTTTCTTTGACAATTTCCAATTCTTGTTTTCGAGATGTTTCAGAAGAACAAATCTTGTGTGCTCTGGATACTAGGGATTTTATGATGCCATAAAATCAGCTCACCATCCTTTTTGAGATGGATGGTGACCTGATGTGTTGTGGATTTAACAACATGAAAAGTTGGTTTTTGGTAGACGAAGTGGAAATGAATCCATCTTGCTTATGCTGGATGTGTACATCAAGAAAGGAAATACCTTTTGATGATTCTTTTTCTAGTGTGAACTTGATATAAGGATGTAGGTTGTTGATTTTTTGTAGAAATTAATTAATTTCTCTATTGTTTTGCAAAAATTGAAGTAAGTAGCAAATCAATAAATCGATAATATAAATCACTCTTATCATAATACATATTTATAAAATTTACACAAAAATTATCATTATCAAATCTTTTTCTTTCTTATTTCAGAAATGTTTCACTGTTTAAATAATGAAGAATAAATTAATTAGTAGTTAAATTTTAAAAAGAAAAAATGATACATTAATTGCTCTAAGTTAAGCTGTTCTAATGGAGGTATGTATTGTCTTTTTAAAGTGTTTATTGATGCTCCTCACATAATTCCTGATTCAGAAAATCTTCATATCACTTGTCCAAGACCAGGTATATATTGACATTAAGATTTTTTTTAGTCTTTTTATAATGGCATCATTATTTTCTACTTTTCATTATATATGTTTTTGAAAGTTACATGGGAATATAATAATAACATGAGCTACATTAGCATGAAATAACACAAAAATTAATTATTAAAGTTCATCAGGTTAAAACTAAACATAAAAGCATAACTAAGACAGTTATAGATCCAATATAGTACTGTGAGTTGTTTATGCTTCTTTGTACAAAATTTCACTTCCTCCTATTAAAATTCAACAAAGATACTAATATTCATGTGTTTTATACAAAAGTGATTTTAATTTAATGAAAGATAAAAAAAATCACATATAGATATTAAAGACATGCTTGCAGAACTATACTGATCTATTGCAACTGGGTCTGCATCAACTATTATATGTTTCTGCTTTGACCTGCTTACTTGATATAAATTTTGAGTTATTTCATGAGTTAATGATAGTTTGTATTATTACTAATTTAAATTTATGATCTTCATGAAGTCCTAAAAGCTGATGAAACATAAATATAGATCTCTACTACTAGTGTGGAAAGATCCAATCAGTTTAAAATAGATTCAGTTTGCATTTGATGTTAGAGGAGATTATCTTTTACAAAAAACAAAATTTGAATCTTGATTTTTATACATATAACTTAAGTAAATTTTAAAGTTCATTGCATCAGTTTCAACTTTTGGTGGAAATTTAACTAGGTTCAATTTCTATATCATCATTTCCAAGCTGTTGACATTTTTTCTAAATTTATAAAAGAAGTGCTGATTTTGAAGCTCAATAAGGCCTGGTCGGCCGGGTGGTTAGCGAATCTGCTCTCCAGTCAAAAGGCCGTGGGTTTGAATCCTGCCATGGGTATGGATGTTTGTGATTGTCTGTGAAAGCACTAGTGGTGGTAGTCGGTGGTAGATGCCGTTGGTGTTTGATGATGAAGGTTGGTGGAGTAGTGAGATGAGAAGTTTTAGAGTTGATGCCCTCCCTCGATGAGTCTTTGGACTCCCTGGAAGTGTCACATAATAATAATAAGACATCTTTTATTTGCAAAATAAATATCTCAGCTACCCTTTTAATTATAATACAACATTAACATTTACTAGTGTCCCCCTTTAATTTATATGCATAGAATACAAAGAATGTCATCTGTTCATAAGAATATAATAATTTTATTACTGCAAATATTTTGACTAGAAACTTGTGCATCAGCATAATCACAGGGTGAAGCTAGAACAAGGAATATTAATCCTATTTACAGAGCTGAGCCACATGCTAGAATGCCACCTAGCAGATAGTTACAGTAAAATATTTTACAATTAAGGCCCAAATTTAAAATTAAGTGTTGAAATAAAATAAAATTTAATTACATAACAAAGTGAATGATACAGCATTATATTAAATTAAATTTTAAAAAATAAATTAATTAAAATAAGGGGAATTCCCTATTGCTTGCCATTCCATTATGGGATGCATGAAAAGGCTTATGTGTTGGTAGTACACTGCCAATACACAAGCCTTTTCATGACCAATAGAAATACCATAAAAATAAGCTATACATAGCTTATTTTTATGGTATTTCTATTGTATTGATTACAACACAAAATGATAAGAAAATAATTAATATTTATTAACTTAGCTGATACTTCACTGGTATTATATCCAGCACCTTCGCACAAGAACAGTTTGTTACAGTACACAAAACAACAACAATTTGGTATAACAGTGGGACTAGTTTAAAAAAAATAGTAATGGACAACACAAGGAACTAAAGTCCTAATTTGGTACCATCTATAGAAAAGAGAAAAAACCAGTATTAATTAGATCTTGAAATGACTGTTTCCCAGATTTTTGGCAAATTTATACATCCATACTTGTTGAGGTTTGAAGTATGTTTTAAAGCTGCTGTTGATTCCAAATACAATCTCTCTGATTTATAATGACTTCTGTGTAGCACTTTTGTTTTCTTCCTTTGCTTTCTGTATGAAGGGGTATCCAAAGCGTGGTCTGCTAGACTCAACTTCCATAACGAATAGTGCTGGATGCAGTTTTTATGTTCGCCAAGGCAGATGTCAACAGTTCTTCCTGTCTGTTCATAGTAAGTCAGGTCACAAGAACAGAGCACTTCTAAACTCCTGGATGTGATAAAGGAGAGAGTTTGTCCTTAGATGAAGGGATGAGAGTTGCCAGTTATGTATGGTTTAAATATAATGCATAGCCGAAATGTATTAAGCACTCTAGATATCTTTTCAGATGTTCCTTGAATGTATAGAATGTAACAGTTTGATGTAGTCTCGTGATAGGCAATGGAGGGAATTTCTGGGGAGTATTTTTAGGACATTTATTCAATTATGAGGTTTAATGGAATAAATACAGCATGTATAAATAATTAAACAACACATTTAATCATTCCTGTATTTCATCTTAGTCATTGAGACATCATCACTGAGATGAAATATAGGAGTGATTAAACAAGTTGTTTAATTATTTATATGGGCTGTATTTATTCCATTAAACCTCATAATGAGTTCAAATCAGCACATCAGTCTGAATAGTCCATTATTTGCCATTTATGAGGATGAGTCTCTTCTCAAATCTTGGCAATAGAGAGGCAGTCATTCTGAGTTTAAATCTGGGCAGTGAACTGTTTGACTTTGTCATGTACTCAGGCTATTTCATCTATAAAATCAATTCTACAATCAGATTGAAGGAACTGCTTTGGGAAACCCTTTGTTACCTGCACGTGACAATTTCCGGATGTCCTCCTTTTCTGTATCCCTTCTGGAATACTTGCTACTTCTGTTCACTGTAAACCTACCTTCACAGGCTGCCACATATAACACGATTCAGCACATCATCCATCTCAAAAAATAGGCATCTTCAAATCTTTGCTCAACAGAGCACATGTTATCTGTTCCAATTCTCAAGCTCTCCAACAAGAATTGTGCACCATCCAATGCATCTTACTACAGAATGGCTTCCCCTCATTTCATTTGCATTTTAATCTTAAATTGCATTTTAGATTCTTACAAGCCCATCACTGAGAACCCTGAACCTCTATGGCGAGTCCCTATTCCATACATCGCAAGCATCTATGATATGATTGCTAGGATCCTGAAAAGATATACAATTTAGTTCTTACATTTTTCCTTATCAACAAAATCTCCTCTTGGTTACCATCTGTGAAAGATAAATAGCTCCCCCCCCTCTCTCTCTGTGTCCCTCGTGTTTACCAAGTTTGGTGTGAGTGCCTCTGTTCATACTTTGGACAAACAGGATGTTCTTTTGAAAAACTACTACAAGAACACCAATGTTATATCAACAACAGTAAACCTGAAAACTCTGGCCTTGCTCTGCATGGAGTGAACACTGACCACAATATCCTATGGTCCAGTAATCACCTTTTACATCAGTGCAGGTTTAGGTTTATTTAAAGAGAGTGCTGAAGCACTTCTACATCACCCAAATTTAAATTGGAATGACTGCATCTCTATTGCCAAGATTTGGGAGAGTCTTATCCTCATAAATTGCAAGCAAGAGTGAATTTCCCCATTTTAATTAATTAAATTTTTTAATTTAATATGGTGTCATTCATTTCATTATCTAATTAAAGTTAATTTTATTTCAAATCACTTAATTTTAAATTTGGGCCTTAATTGTAACCTTATTTTATTGTAACCATCTACTAGGTGTCATTCTGGCACATGGCTCAGCTCTGTAAATAGGATTAATATCCTTTGTTCTAGCTTTTCCCTATCACCAATATAGCCAGATGACCAGATCTGTACATAGAATTCTAAAAAAGGCCTGATTAATGCCTTATACAGTTTAACTATTGCCTCCTTATTTGACTTGTCAGGGGGTTCTGCATTATAGCAGCAGTTTTCTAGATGACCTTTAAAACTTTTCCGATGTGTCCTCAGAACTTCAGTTCACTATCCACAAAGATCCTCAGATCCCTCATCTTCTCCTCCACCTCATAAAACTTCCTTCAACATGATAAACCCCATTCCATCTTCTGTGGCCAAAGTGCATAAGTTTACACTTAACAACATTGAAATGACATCCCTATTCTTCAGCCCAAAGCACTAACCTATTCAAATCCTCTTTTAACAGCAGCACATCAGAATTTCCTTGCATTACTCTTTGTGACTTAGCATCATCAGCAAACAACTGAATATCTCTTTCCACACCATGAACTATATCAGTGATATATAAGTTAAATAGCAGTGGTTGTAGAACAGAGCCCTGTGGCACCCCCACTTGTCACCTTCCTATTTTGGGACATTTACATTCACGATATTTCCAGTTTATTGTCAAGATTTAGCCATCTGTGTCCCTTTGGATATTATGGAAATATCTAAGGAAAGGTGGGATGACAAGAATAACACTGTTTCAACCCTGTTAAGGGTTATATCAACCCTTATCTCCAATAAGTTAGATGATGGTATGTCTCTCATGCATTTAATAAGAGAAAGCAGAAGGAAGATGATATGATTATTGAGGAGTAACTTGTAAGTCTTTAACCTGTAGATTTTGGATGAATCTAAATATTTCTTCAATTTATGAAGAAGCGGTTATATTTCCTGCTTCTTGTAAAAATGTTTTCCAGCTTTTTGCAATTGTTTGCCATCTCATGGCTGCAGTTTTTCTCTCTCTCTCGTGTAGATGGTATTCATACTGAGTGAACTTTGCATCAGTGTATGCCATTATTTTTTCTTTAATCATGTGTGTGTCTCCATAATCTTTAATTGTGTATCTTCATTTGACAATCCACAACCTTCTCCATCTTTATATTTTTATCTTAATATTTTTTTCCATTTTTATTATTGTATTGTAATTACCTTCAGGGAGTCAGGAACTCATCAAGGGAGGCCCCATATCACTCACACAATATCTTACCTTCTCTTGAATTCATTCACACTATCTGCACTTACAACCCCCAAAGACAAGCCATTCCAGTGACACACCTCTATGAGAGAAAAATCTAGGCTCTCATCTCTTTCTTGATTGCATTCATTCTCAACTTTCATTGATGTCCTCTTCAAACCTTCCATAAAATGAAAAATTCCATCTACTGGTATCCTGTATGACCCTTCAGAAGTTTGTAGAGCTGTATCCTATCATCTCTCTTTCTTCTGTTTGCTAGCATCTGCAGAGTACAAATTCTCAGTAACACCTTTTTACACTCTAATTTGTATCCTCCCCACTGTATCTACATCACATTGGAGACCAGATCTGCACATTAGTAGTTGAGATGAGTTGTATCAGAGCCTTGTAAAGAGGCAAAATGACTTCCCATTCTTACATGTCAATGTTCATGTCAGCATTTATCCTCTGAGTTGTATTTGCTATATGGCACCTGAACTTTTGCCCAAAGAGGGCACTTTAAACAAACAATACTCAGCAGAAAATCCCAAAAAGTGCACAACAATATCAACCAGAAATAATCCTAAAAAGTTACAGAACAGTAGAAGCCACCTTTCCTGTCAACTATGGAAGGACTATAAATAGTTACAACTAATAGTAATGAAATCAGGAAGTAACAGTTGAATAGACAGAAGACCAAATGCTAACAAAATAAACTCTTCTAGAAGGAGAAATCAGAAAAGAGGTAGCCAAAAAGCAAATAAAGATACTGGAGAGAACATACCATCCAGACAAAATCATTGAAAAGGAAACATGAATTAATAAAAACGGTTATGGATAAACACACTGGAAATTAAAAAATGAAGTTAAAACAGTATCAAAACCTGAAAGAAGTGATAATTTATATTGACTAGGTAGCAGTAAAATCTCAGGAAAAGAATGAAGCTGAATTTATTGAGCTGTTGCAATACAACTTCCTTAAACAGCATTGGACAGAAGAAATTGAAAGTCAAAGAGTATCAGAATGGATTAAGTGTCAGAGGGGATTTCATTAAAAGACTTGACTGTTCTGCCTCCACTTGACAGTAATCATGCTATGCTGACCTGGAAAATGGCTGTGGTGGGATATTCCATTTAGAAAAGGTTACATGCATTGCCGTACTTGAACTTTTCCCAAGACTGGCAGGGTCCAAGGTGCCAGAGTGCTCCAGGCCCCTCTCTCATTGTTTAGGGCCCTTAAATTGGCCCTAACTTTTCAGGGCCCCCCCCAGCTAGAGCCTTGTGCACCTGTCCATAAGTACAGTCCTGGTTAATGCTGAACTTCAAAGCAGGCAATTATGACCAGCTGAGAAGAATACTAGGTTCAATCCAATGGTATCAGTTGCTGGATGAGAATTTAAATACTTCTCATGGCAGTGCATGAGAAGTATTTAAAACTTACATCAGTGATGCAGTATCAGAATGTGTCCCTAGAGTTCGAAGAATGAACAGAGTGGGAGTGAAATGGATGTTCAATCTTACTAAGCAAGAGATTCTTAAGAAAAAGATGATGTGCAAGAAATATCATGTGCTTAGGGATGATGTCAGTTATGAAAATTATAAGCCACAGGCCAGAAGAGTTACAATTACTGTATGGAAAGCTAAGAAATTGGCTCTGCAAGCTAAAGAAAACTCAAAACGTCTATCATTATGCAAGTAAAAGAAAGAATGAATGTAAAAGAATAACTCTAGTCAGTGTGGATGGTATGTGGGTAGCAGATGTAAAAAAGATTGTTCAGCTAAGTAAAAAAGTTCAGCTAATGAGTACCTATTTTCTAAAAGCTATCAACCTGGTTCATCAACCTTCAATGCTAACTCTGCATTGAAGGAAGAAACTTATGTAATAGATCTGTAGCATAAACTGAATATGAATTCAGCAGTAGGCACTGATAGGATATCATAATGAATGCTAAAAGTGTTCAGCTGAACTGGCTGTTCCATTGATCTATTGTATAATTTGAGTCTCAGCATAGGAAAGATTCCATTTTTCTAAAGTTTAAAAACATGGAGCATTAAAAACATTGTTTTTAATGTTTTATTAAAGTGCAGAAAATTTTTAATAAAAGAGGGAGATTTGCCTGTTGAGTGGGAGGGAGGGAAGGAAGGAAGAGATTTGGATAAATGTTTTTAGGTGGGGCTATCTATGCTGTGAACTATTGGATGAAGTGGGATATTAAGTTTGGGAATTTTAGGTACCCCATATATCCTGGGTAGTTTGACCCAGGATATATGGGGATATACCATATTTGCCAGCATATAAGATGCATCCCCTTTTTTGTACACATTTTTTAGGAAAAAAAAAAACTTTATCACTGAATATTATAATGAATTTACAGTATTTCAAATATAAAGTAATAAGTAGGTCTACTTTCAACAAATACCTAGTCTAACTAGGAAAGAGTACCCACCTTTTAATCTTCTTTGTCAAAACCCAGAAATTCATCTCCAGAGCTAAATGAAGAGACACTTGAAACCTCTTCTAAATCAGAATCTGAGTCCTCATACAACAAATTGTCCTCTGTACCATCCAGTGCATTACTAATGCCACACTTCTTAAATTATTTAACCACTGTCTCAGTTTTCACAGCATCCCATGAAGTTTTGACCCATTCACAAACTTGCAAAATGCTAGGCCTGTTTCTTCTTCGTGGTGGCATAACCTCAAAATCTGAAGACTGCATCCAGCTGTTCCACTTATCCTTCGTAAATCCATTAAATATATTAATACAGACAAAAAACAAAGGTTGAAGCTGACTAGTTAGACCTCCTGGAATTACAGCTAACTGAGTTTTCAATTCCTTGAGTTGATCTTTTTAACATCTAATCTGTGAGTAGCTGTATATAAAACGCACCCTGTTTTTCAGACTTATTTCCAAAGGAAAAAAGTGCGTCTTATACGCCGGCAAATATGGTGTATATATATATAAACCTTTTGGTAATAATCAAATAACCAGAGGCAAAAAGAGGTATTTTGCCTCTGGTTAGAAACAAAATATTGGTAATATCAGAAATCATTAATCATGAGAATATGGATATTCTCATGTTTAGACAGTTGTAATGTGATTACAAATGAGGCAATGAGGAAATCAGCAAGGATGTGAAACATTCAAGCTAGTGTTCTAATGCAGGGATCGGCAACCTTTTCTCGTGGGCCACATTCAACTTTTATTTTTAATAATTGGGCCGCAAGCGTTTAATTAATAGAAAATAGTGAGTGAAAAAAATACTCAAGGTATCAATTTTTATTATATCAATCTTAAAAAAAAAACAGAAAAACAGAAATATTTAAAGTACAAGATATGAAACAAGCATGAAAATGAAACTCAATGAAAAATTATTATCACATAAAACCAAAGTAATATAGTTTTATGCATCACAATATGTGTGTCTCCTTGCTTAATGTGATTTTTGTGATTGTTTTCCCTTAGCCAAATTACCTAGATCCACTTTATAACCTGAGATGTAAATTCGAATTGAAGCATGCAAATGTTCATCAGTTAGTCGAGAAGAAAATTTATTTAAGTTAAGGGATTATTAAACCCTTAACTTAAATAAAGTTTGGCGATTCCAAGCATAAGCAAATACCTGGATAGTGCACCACCTGACCCATTTGGTAGTGCAAACTGAGGCAACTCATAGTAAGGGTGGAGCAAGCTCCGATCACTATTCTTGGTATTTACCCATAATGTGAACTTAGCTCCTAGGAACTGTATTACTGTTCTACATTATGAGAGAAGGTTACTACCCAGACCGGTTTCAACCTTTATTGAGGTCTCATCAGTGAGTAGGTAGAGCTAGTTAATACCAAGTTTGTAGCGAACAGAACTTACATCCCTTCTATGAGAATTGCGAAGAAGGTGTCCTAATAAATTACTAATTATATGAAGAGACAAAGGCTTCAATTCGGCCACATGAACTTATTTAAGTTAAGGGATATTACATCCCATATTGTTTCTTAGTCGAATAAGAAACTCAAAGAGTTTCATGCCGAACATAGAAACTATATTGCCTTCTTCGCAATTCTCATAGAAGGGATGTAAGTTCTGTTTGCTGCAAACTTGGTATTAACTAGCTCTACCTACTCACTGATGAGACCTCAATAAAGGTTGAAACCGGTCTGGGTAGTGACCTTCTCTCATAATGTAGAACAGTAATACAGCTCCTAGGAGCTAAGTTCACATTATGGGTAAATACCAAGAATAGTGATCGGAGCTTGCTCCACCCTTACTATGAGTTCCCTCAGTTTGCACTACCAAATGGGTCAGGTGGTGCACTATCCAGGTATTTGCTTACGCTTGGAATCGCCAAACTTTATATAGTTTCTATATTCGGCAAGAAACTCTTTGAGTTTCTTATTCGGCTAAGAAACAATATGGGATGTAATATCCCTTAACTTAAATAAGTTCATGTCGCCGAATTGAAGCCTTTGGCTCTTCATATAATTAGAAAATTTATTTTTTCTAAAACTCATGGCAGAAAATGCTTGTTCGCAAATCTATGTGCTTCCAAATGCGACTATCATCTTCTTTGCGAAACTGATTAATCCTTAAAATTTTTTGGTAAGCATTGATAAATTTTTTGGATATTTTCTAACAAAAATGCATTCTTTAATATTTCATTGTGTTGCAATTCCAAAACTTCCATCAGGTAGTCAGTCGGCTTGGTAGGTCGTCATCGATGTCAACATTAAAAGGGTTCAATATTTACAAATCTTATTGAAAATTCCGTTTTTTGTAAATCTTCAATAATACCAACAAAAGTTTCCTTTTGTGTTTGCCATCCAACTGTAGATGCCGATGTGCAGCATATATAATCATGTAGATTTTCTTCCATCATATATTTCTTCAACAGACATAGTTGCCTTCAAAAGCTTTTATGTCAGAAAACAGTTCTGATAGTAATTTACCTTGGCCCTACAGGTTCAAATTAAGTTCATTAAGGTAGTTGTAGAAAGTTTATTTTTCACTTGGTTAGACTATAATAAATTTAGTTTAATCCTTTATCCAAGTGTGAGCAAACAAAGTTTGCGCCTGAAAGTATCTTCAGGACTGGGGTAAGGTAGTACAACAACGGGCAACTCATTGCAAAGGTGGAGCAAGCTAACATCTATCCTATCTCAGTATCTTCCTTAATGTAAAACACATCTCCTTGCGGAATGTATAATGTTATGCATTAAGGGAAGGGCCACTACCCAGACTAGTTTCGACCTTTATTGAGGTCTCTTCAGTGGGACCCAGCCCCAAGTGGAGATACCAGGCAGAAGCATTAGCAAGGTCATCTCTACCTATAGGCGTTGCCAAACAGTGTGCCACCTTTTTATTAAATTACTCTGGATTTAGAGAAAGATGTTGAAAGTTTATTTTTCACTTGGTTAGACTATAATAAATTTAGTTTAATCCTTTATCGAAGTGTGAGCAAACAAAGTTTGCACCTGAAAGTATCTTCAGGACTGGGATAAGGTAGTACAACACTGGGAAACTCATTGCAAAGGTGGAGCAAGCTAACATTCCTCCCATCACTTTTTCAACAAGTGAAAAATAACTTTTCAACATCTTTCTCTAAATCCAGAGTAGTTTAATAAAAAGGTGGCACACCGTTTAGCTACTCCTATAGGTAGAGATGACCTTGCTAATGCCTCTGCCTGGTATCTCCACTTGGGCCTGGCTCCCACTGAAGAGACCTCAATAAAGGTCAAAACTAGTCTGGGTAGTGGCCCGTCCCTTAATGCATAACATTATACATTCTGATACAAGGAGATATATTTTGCATTATGGGAGATACTGAGATAGGAGTGATGTTAGCTTGCTCCACCTTTGCCACGAGTTGCCCGGTGTTGTACTACCTTACCCCAGTCCTGAAGATACTTTCAGGTGCAAACTTTGTTTGCTCACACTTGGATAAAGGATTAAACTAAATTTATTATTAGGTAGTTGTAATGTCTACCATAAATGCAAGAGACATAATCCATTTTTTATCCAATAGTTGTGGGACGGTATTTTCGTGTTCCGTTATGAAAATATCTATTTCTTCAAGTAAATTAAAAAATATTTTTTAATTTACTTGAAGAAATATTTAGCACAACATAATTTAGCATATAATTTAGCACAACACCTCTACTTAACCATCTGGCACTTGACTAGTAGATAACGTCCTCTTGAAATGTCCATAACGTCTTTTCTTGATGATAAAATTTTACAGGCCACATGCCATGTAAGTATGGTCAACCTTTTATGGGCTGCCAAAAATGCACATGCGGGCCACCAGTTTCCAGCCCCTGTTCTAATGCACTAAGAGTTGGTCATGTGTGACTGATTTTTGTTGTGTTTGGTAGAGGATGATTATCTCTTGAATTTTGCAGTTTCTTGGCCAGTTTATTTAAATTATTGAAGATTTTTAAGCATAAACTGATTCCCAGAATAGACTCACTCTTGAAGCAACTTCTTTTTTAGAGCTGTGGTTTTTCTCCATCTTTTGACATTCTTCTCTTCTTTTAATTATTAACTTCTTATCATTATATTCATTTATTATATTGTTATCAATGTTAATATATTTTATTATGGTGTCAGGAGTATATGGTATCCATTGCCAATGTAAACTTGCTAATTATAGGCAGTTGGTTAGATTTGTAAGAAAGCAGATTCAAACTTGGTATTTGTTACAGTTTTTTTTTTTCAGTTATCGTTCTCTAATTCAAGGAATAGCCTGTTTTGAAGTAATTTGTATGTGTTCTTTGGTAGTATACACCTTATTAAGGATAGGAATTTAAAAAGTTATATTCTAATTTGTTTTGGAGTATTATGACATTGGGTGAATGTTCATTAACATAAGAAGCTTTAGTGCCTTGTGTTAATGAACTTTTGATCTAATGTGTGTGCACATGCATGTGTAGCTTTTCTGAAGAAAAGAGACTGAAAATCTGATGACTAAAGTATATAGTTGACTCTCACTGTACGAAATTTGTAGGGACCTCATCAGTTCTTTGTTATAGTGATTAGTTTGCTATAGTAAATTTCCTTTTTAGCATGCATTGTGCTTATTTCAGTGTAAAATTTTATTCTGAAGTTTAAGCAATTTAAATGCATTAAAAACCATATCTAATATGTCGTTGCTATTTTACCAAACAGTAAATGCATTAGTGATGTAATGCAGCCACAGAGTTATTTTCAAGGGGTAGAGCAAAAGAGGAGTGGAAGCACTCAGTGACTAAAGTATTTAGAAATGTAATCAGTTTTTAATTATTATTATTATTACACCCTCTGTGGATTTGGCAGACTCCTCGTGGAAGGTTTGTTCAACGGACAACATATTTATCATACTGAATCTTAAAATCCTTAACACTCCTTGCATTAACAACATATTCCGGTAACGCATTTATTCCATTCACGTAATTCTTAATATAAAAAATCTACTCCTCTCACTAACTTAAACATCTCCATCATATCTCCTCTTTTCCTTCTGTCCACCATACTCTGCAATTGACATTTCTTTAACCTCTCTCCATAGCCAGCATTCCAAAGTCCTGACTGGACCCTCTCCAATGTTTCCACATCATATTGAAAACCAGATGACTAAATCTGAGCACAGTAGTCCAAGTGTGATCTGCCCAGTGCTTTATACAGAGGCACAACCACTTCCTTATCACTATATGTTAAAGTACTTCTTATCACTTGCAATATGCCCTCTAAACTTCAGTTTACTGTCAATCATCGCTCGCTCCTAAATCTTGAATCTCATCCACTTCCTGCATTACAGCACCATCAATATAGTACAAAGCCTTATATTCCTGCATACCAAAATGCAACTCCTTGCGCTTATTAATATTAAAGCTACAACCCCATTCTTTGTCCAAGTCAAAAGTCTATTCAGATCTTCCTGAAGGGAATTAACATCAGCAGTGCTACTTATAATTCTCCCCATCTTTGCATCAGCAAACAACTAAAGATATCCAGTCATTCCACATGGTATATCATTTACAAACAAGTTAAACAGCAAGGGCCCAATAACAGAACCCTGGAGCATGCCATTGGTTACCCTCCTTTTTTGAGACTCTGCTCCATCATACACAACTTGCTGGTATCGTTTAGAGATCCAATCTCTGATCCATCTAACTAATATACTATCTATCCCCATCCTCTTCAGGTTATACACCAACTTAATATAAATTTTATTCAGCTGTTTAGGCTTTCAGTGTATTTAAAACATATCTGATTAAGTCCTAGCTGTATGTAAATAGAAAACACCATTATTATAATGCAGCCATAGCATGGGTTTTTTTAGGGGATCAAATTTTGCATATCCTCCTCAAATAACCCATAAAAAAGTTAGTGAGAGGGACTAAAACATTGAGCCCATAATTGTGCCTTCAATTTCCTATTAATAAATCTTTTTATGCCATCTGAAATAAACTAAATACATCATCATCATCAAATTCCTGCCATGTACCCTCAAGGGGTGTACAGGATATGATAGTACCACATGAAAAAAATTACATCATTACTAACTTCCTATCTACAATTTTCCTCCAAATCAGTCTATTACTTGTCAAGACTCCAACATTATCAGATCTTATATTTCTATCATCTAAGGCACTTTGTACCGTATCAATCCACCTATATCTTGGTCTTCCTCTGGGTCATTTTGCTGCCAACCTGGCAGAGAACACTTGTTTTGCTAATCTTTCTTCGCCCATTCTGTTTAAGTGACCATACCACCTGAGATTAGCTCTGCTAACGCATTCCTGGATGTTGACAATGTCAAGTTCTTTACTAATATCCTCATTTTTAATATGATACTGCCATCGATGCCATCTGTTCACGCCTATAATCTTTCTCAGGACTCTCATATCTGCGGTCTCTAGTCTTTGGTCAAGTTTTACTTCTGACCCAGCGCTCAGATCCATAAGTTAAAACTGGTTTGAACACTGTCTTGTATACACCTAATTTAGTGTTCTGACTAATTTCTCTCTTACTCCATATGAATTTATTCAATTGACTTCCTACCGTACCAGCTTTGCTGATTCTGTTGTCTATTTCTATATTTAATTTACCATCTTCACTAAAAATCGTGCCTAAGTAGCTGAAATGTTTCACTTGTTCTACAGGTTCTCCATTCACAATACAGTTGACATTTTCAATGATTCTGCCTATTTTCATTGTCTTTGTCTTTTTATTGCTGACTTTCATACCATATCTATTACAACATCTACTCAATTTAGTCAGAGAATCCTGCAGACTTGTAGCGGATTTATTTAGAAGAATAATATCATCCGCATAAAGAAAAGAGCTGATATTAACATCTCCGATTTTGATATCATGTTTAATGCCACTTTCCTTCATAATGTGATCCATATAGATAATGAATAACAGAGGGGATAATGTACACCCTTGTCTCACACCAGATTTAACATTAAACCATCTTCCTATACTTCCTTCAATTCTAACTGCCGACTTACAACTCAAATAAAGACTAAATATTGCTTGATATAATGCCCCATTGACACCATATAACTGTAGCATATTGAATAGCTTCTCTCTTGGCACCTTGTCATATGCCTTTTCCAAATTGACAAAACTTAAATACAGATCTCTGTTATATTCCCATGCTTTCTCGACTATTTGTCGTAAAGTGAAGATCTGATCCTGACAGCCTCTATTTGGCCTGAATCCAGCTTGTTCTTCACCAAGCTTTTCTTCCACAATTCTTCTCAACCGTTTCTCAAGTATACTTGTATAGATCTTGCCAGGAACACTCAGTAGGGAAATACCTGTGTAATTCTCACATTCAATTTTATTTCCCTTTTTATATATGGGTACTATGAGAGCTCTACTCTAATCATCGGGAATTCGTCCCTCTGTCCAGGCTTTCTGAACTATGCAGTGCAGCCATTGTAAGACTCTTATACCACCATATTTCAGCATTTCTGGTTGAATATCATCTACTCCTGCTGCCTTTCCACATTTCAAGCCTTTGATGGCTTTTTCTACTTCAAGTATGGATATGGATTCCTGACTGCATGCCTGGTCAGTGTTTTTTACCACTGTGCTGTCATCACTGCTTGTTTCATTTAGCAGTTTTTCAAAGTAATTACTCCATACTTCAAGGATATCTTTTTCTTCCGTTTTCACGTCACCTTTATCATTTCTAACTCCTTTTACAGCACTCTTTCCTCAATTCCTAAGCTTCTTCAATAACCTCCAGAATATTTTGCCACCTTCTTGATATTCATTTCTATATTCTTGCCAAAGTCCTCCCATGACTTTTTTTAGCTAGTTTTACACAGTGTTTAGCATTCTTGCATTTGTCTCTGTATTCTCTAAGAGCACAAGCTGACTTATTTGACAGGAACTTTTGATATGCTTTCTTCTTTTCCTTCACTGCCTCTTTAACTTCCTGTGTCCACCAGGGAGTTCTGATTTTTTTATCCTTGCAGACAACATCACCACATGCCTCTCTGGCAGAATCAATCAATGTTTTCTTCAGAGTTTGCCACTGAATCTCCAACATTTGATTCCTGTTCTCAAACTCTTTCATTTTTTCTTCAATAATCTTTCTGTATTTTAGTCTACAATTCACATCTGAGAGCTGTTCAACTTTTATTCGTTTTAAAACTTTCTTACATGTCATTCTTTTCAATATGAAATTCAATTTTATCCTGCTCAAGACTAAATAGTGATCGCTTCCAATTTCAAATCCTCTGTACACTCTGGTGTCCTGCACCAGGGAGAAAACATCACTATCAACAATAACATAGTCAATGAGACTTTTCTTATTCCTTGCCTCTTCTCTCCATGTGAATTTGTGCACATTTTTATGTTGGAACATGGTGTTAGTAATAACCAGTCCATGTTCTGAGCAGAAATCCAACAGATATTTGCCATTATTATTAGCTTTGCTCTTTTCTCCAAATTTTCCCAAAATATTTTTGTATGTCTCACAATCATTTCCTACTCTGCTGTTTAGATCCCCAACAAGGACCAACTTTTCCTTTTTCATTGTGTCAGTTGCTTTTTCTAAAGCCTCAAAAAATTCCTCAACTTCTACCTTAGTAGAACCTTCTGTGGGACCATAGGCACAAATAAGTCTCATTGTCTAGTTCCCCATTCTCATATTTGTCCACACTACTCTACTTGAGACTGACTGCCATTCCAGAAGATTAGCCTCATATTTTGTGTTGAATACTATGGCTACTCCTTCTTTTCCTTGATTGTCATTGCCCGAATATAACATTTTGTATTTATTGCTCAGAAAGATCTCACCAGTTTTTGTCTTTTTTGTTTCAGTAACCCCTATTATGTCGATCTGGTACTTATCTAATTCCTCAGCTAGCTCCATTTCTTTGCCATTCAGGCTTCTTACGTTGATAGTACCGATCTTTAACTCTGGTGATGTTGAGTTGGGGTTTGTTTTCAGATTTGTTTCTAATTTAAATTACTACATTGCTAATTTAAATTAGGTGTGTCAAGTGAAATTTTTTTTTTAATTGGGGTTTTGTTTTAGTGCATTGGTTTTAAAACTTTTTCATTTAGCAAATTCCTTTCTAGACATCTGCTAGTACTTGCTAACTTCATTCTTAAATCTACAAATTAAGTAGCATTTTTATAGTCTTCTATTTGAAAACTGTAGAGTACAAGATTATATATAAAATTGCAAAGAACAATGGATTTCATCATTGTTATCATTTGGTTATCATTTCTGTTCTTCAACCAATTCGAACCCCAGCATGTATACATGCTGGAGTTCGAATCCTGCTGTGTGTGTAATGAAACTCATCACCCAGTGTGAGACACTGCTCTACTTATTGGAGGCCTGAAGTCTCTTGAAAAATTTTCATATTTGGATTTGACAGCAGGGTTTTTTAACTATTTTAGCATATCTGTTCTTCACCAACACAGACTGGAAATTTAAATCGTGCTATATGGGAAGTGAATTTCATCTCCTGTTGTGAGTCCACTGCTTTGCTATTGGAGGCCTGAAGTGACTTGAAAAAATGTTTCATGTTTGGTCTCTAAAGTAGAGTTTTCAGACTTTATAAAAATAAATAAAAATGCAAAAATATATTAAAAATATATCAAATTAATAAAAGTAGCCCACTCAGTGTAAAACTACTAAGGCTTACACAAACCTTTCGTGGATGGAGTCACATAAAAAAATAAAATAAAATAAAGATATTGTTCCCTTATGGGGAGTGTCCAGGATATTATTATTAGCTTCCTGTCAGTATTGTTAGATTTTATATTTCACTCTTCTACAGTAATCTTCAGTCTGCCTAAATCTCCACCAGGTCTTTGTCCTGATTTATTGTTATTGCACAGGCATCTCTATGGAGTCTGAAGAGTTATTGCAGGCCATACTGACTCTCTCACACCTGTCATATCTCTTCTTGAACATATTCATCAACAAAGTACTCAAGACAATACCTCTAGCAATCCATTCCCATTCACCACTCTATAAAAAATATCTAGTCCTAATGCACTTGCTACCTGCATTCTTATTAATTTGCAAGGGTGACTCTCCCCCTAACTAAGTACTGAAAAATTGCCTCTACATCGATCCTATAGAATCCTTTTAATAACTTAAACATTTTTGTCATCATATCTTCCCTTTTCTGCTTGTTAATCAACTTCTGCAACCCACAAATCTTGTAGGGAGCATCCACAAACACTCCACTATCTTAGTCACTAGCCTCTGGATCCTGTCTACAACTTTCTCATCCCCAAAAAATCTAGCTGATCAGATCTGTGTACAGTAATCCAGATGTGTTAGTATGAAAGTCTTATAAAGAGGAATTATAACTTTGTTATATCTGCTTCTTAGTGTGTTCTTCGATAACTAAGTAATCCTGTGAGCTTTGACAACTTTTCAGTATGTCCCCTGACCTTCAACTCCTTATCCACTAATATCCCCAAATCTCTAGCTTATCTCATTCCTGAAGTATAGTTCCATCCATACATACATAAAAATTGTTTTGAATGCTCCCTTATACACTGCTAATGTTTGGGCTAATTTCTCTCTTAGCTTTGCATATGCCATATTCACTAAAATTGTGCCTAAATAGCTGGAATAATTTACTTGTTCAATAGGAATTAAGAATTAAATTGATTATTACTAATTTCATACATATTTTACTAAGTGTTAGTCATTTTAGCACACTATACATTTTATAAAATTAAAGGATTTTGTTTAGTGTTCTTTCTATGTAGATTCATTAATATTAAAATTGTTGTATTTTTTCTTCATATTGAAGGACGAGGATGGTGGTTTTCTAAAGAAGACAATAGCTTTGATCCACTTGAAAGATCTATCATATCAGTTGGCTTAGAAGATTCAATAAAGAGTATAGAAGAAACTTTTAAGAGTAATGTAAGTTTATTAAAAAGAATTCAGTAACATTGCAGTCTGCTCCCCCCACCCCCTCACATATTATCTTGGTAGAAAGGAAGGTCCAAGTGAAAGAAGGAAAACTGTTATATCATATTTACAAAGTTACAGGTTGCACTTTTGAAGAAATAATACAGAGTCCACCAAAAAAATGAATACACACTTTAACAGATGTCATCTATTGACTTTTTTTGAAGTTGGATCAAATTACGGTAGCAATGTGTAGTATGATGTTCTCTCAAAATATGTCATTACTCACATGAATACTAGCATGAACACGTGACTGGCAGGACAGTCAAACAAAATGGCTGAGGCACGATTCTCATTTGAGAAATGCAAGACCATTTTAAATTTGAGAATGTTGTTGAAGTTCAACAGTAATGAAGGCGTGAGTTTGCAACACAACCTCCAACATGCCTGAAAATTACATGTATTCATGATAAGTTTGAGACCCATGGTACCATGTGTGATGTGCAGAAGGGAAGATCCTGGGGGCCTCGCACAGCAACAAGTCCTGCTTCCTCGCTATGTTGAAACAGTTTACACGCTTGCCAAAGAAGCCTACCTCACAATGTGCACATGAGACCGGCGTTAGCAGTGCAAGCATATAGCACATTCTTAAAGCAGCTAAATGGAAAGTTTACATCCCAAGATTATTACATGCAATGACTGAAGACAATCCTGATTGAAGAATGCAGTATTGTGAGCAGTTTCAACACATGGTAGATGAGGATGAGGAGTTTGTGAGGAAGATGGTTGGGTCTGATGAAGCACAATTTAAGTTTAATGGAACAGTGAATCGACATAATTGTGTTTACTGGGTTCCAGAAAATTCAGGCATTCATGTGGACAAGGCAGTCAATTTACCAGGGCTGAATGTCTGGTGTGGATTGTCATCTAGGGGTTTAATAGGACCATTCTTTTTTGACGGTACTGTTACTGGTCAGTGTTTTACCTGCCATTCATGCACTTTATGGGAATGATTAATTTCTCTTCCAGCAAGATGGTGCACCACCACATTACCACCGAGACACGAGAGCTCAATGAAAGTTTGCAGGTACAATGGATAGGACAAAGAGGTGCAATTGAGTTCCCCCCCCACCACCACCACACGTTCTCCTGATTTACCACCCTTGGACTTCTACTTATGGGGGACTCTATAGAATGTAGTGTAGAAAACTAGAAACTATTGTAGAAAACTAGCTACACTGGTAACCCTTGAGAAAGAATTGAAACGGCATGCACAGCAATCCCACTGGACACTTTGGCCAACATTGCTCAAGCAGTAGTTCACCATAATAATAAGTGTCTGGACTCTGATGGTAACCACTTCGAGCAGCTCATGTAATTGTAGAAGTCAAAGGTAACTTGTATTCATCCCTTGATGTCTGTGTAAATTTAGTATTACAATTTTTATACAGGTTTTTCTTTTGCTGAAGCATATACATTTTTTTGACAGACTCTATATATGAAATAGGTTACTCCAAAAGGCAGATTAGAGAGAGAGAGAGAAAATGAACAAAGAAGAAAAAAAAAATTCTGAATTTAGAACTGAACTGTGAATGGAGTGACTAATTGACACATTATGTCTTAACAGATTTAAATAGTATTGATATAAGTTTGATGAAAGGGACCCATGGAATTATCTGAAAATGTATGAAATTGAATATAAAGAGAGTGGAGTGAATCATTAAATAAATAAATTTCGTGTGATGATACTGCGTTTCCCCTTTTTACGGGAGTTCACAGTACCATCTAGTCCCCCCCAAATTTTATCTGGGCTCCGGAACCGGCATAGGCTGACGAATCAGACCTATGGCTGGGTCAGTATTCCTGACTGTAATCTGTGTGTCCTCAGACCGGTTTGCCTGCTTGCGAGATGAAAAACACCAGATAAACTGGCAGAAAAACCCTGCTGTCCACGCCCAAGACCGGCTAACTTGGCTATGGCTGAGGAAGATCCTTAAGCTCCTCACGTCGTTGACGGGAATCGAACCTAGGACACTCCTTCCCCAGGCATATGGTTGCGAAGCACAAAGCCACTAGGCTAACCGCGCAGACAGTGAATCATTGAGATAGGATCATTAATTAGCTTACTGCTGATTCAGAAATTCTTAGGGATTTCTTTGGAACAATATCTTAAATGTAAGAACAATATTTTGTGGTTGGATGATTAGCAAAACACTTACATATGTCTATCTCCTCAGTGCTTGTTCAGAGATAAAGCCTGTAATGGAGAAAATTTTCTTTCTTTGCTGCTGGGAAAATAGACATATGTAAGGCAAAGAAAAAAAAAAATATATATATATATTAGGATAACCGAGTAATTTTATAAGCTTGATTATTTTTACTCCTAATCCCAAGTATGCAGACAATTAAGTTTGCTCCTGAAACATGGTTCAAGTCTAAAGATGGTACAATACCAGGGCAACTCATTGTAAAGGTGGGTAAAGCTCTGATCACTTAGTATTTTCCCATAATGTAAAGCACATCTCACTAAAAGATGTATACTGCAATACATTATGGGTGGGGTCACTACCCAGACCGGTTTCAATCTTTTTTGAGGTCTCCTCAGTGAGTAGCTAGACCCTAAATACCAAGGTTTTAGTAATACAGAGCCTTATCAACTTTACCTATACAAGTTGCTACAAGGTGTTTTTATTTTTAATAAAAATCTCTGGAGGAGATATAGATGAAAATGAATTTTTAACTTGGGGATATTGTATATTAGGATAACCAAGTAATTTTATAAGCTTGGTTATTTTTACTCCTAATCCCAAGATGGTGCACCTGAAACATAGTTCAAGTCTAAAGATGTTTTAAAGATTAAGTTTGTGCCTGAAACATAGTTCAAGTCTAAAGATGGTACAACACCAGGGCAACTCATTGTAAAGGTGGGTAAAACTCTGATCACTATTCTTAGTATTTTCCCATAATGTAAAGCACATCTCACTAAAAGAGGTATACTGCAATACATTATGGGTGGGGTTACTACCCAGACCGGTTTCAACCTTTTTTGAGGTCAACTAAATACTAAGAATAGTGATCAGAGCTTTACCCACCTTTACAATGAGTTGCCCTGGTGTTGTACCATCTTTAGACTTGAACTATGTTTCAGGTGCAAATTTAATTGTTTGCATACTTGGGATTAGGAGTCAAAATAACCAAGCTTATAAAATTACTTGGTTATCCTAATATACAATATCCCCAAGTTAAAAATTCATTTTCATATATATATATATATGTATATAAAAGAGGAAATTTTATATATTTTAAAAAAATAAAATAAAATAAAAATCAGTCTTAGGAATTTCTGATCCTTGTGGTGCAGTTATAGGATGTGGTTGTTGTAGGATAACTAGGTGTGAGAATAAAGTTCATGGGGTGGGGGGTGGGTGGGAGAAGAAGCCAAATGAAACTTTCATTTCAAATGTACAAATGTTATGTTGAATTTTTTCTTGACAATTATTCATAAGACTATTACACTTTTTTATAAAATCTTTATCAAGTAGCTTTATTTTTATCCTCCTACATGTTTCGCCAATCTGTTTCTATTGGAATACAAATCAGTAAGCACAAAATGAAGGTTACAGACTAGGTTATAATCGATGGTTCTAAATCATACAAAAAATTGTTATTGTGCGTGTCTCGTTAACGTGATTTATTCGTGATGACTCATGACGTAATTGTTATGAAAGTTCATTTCTTTGATATTTAATGATCTGATAAAAGTTTTCCAAATTTCTGGTAAAATTAGACCTTGATTCTTGTTTAGGTTTTCAGTTTTACGGATGACTGTAGCTGCTTCTTTAAAGGTTCTTGAATGGTAGTTATCTTCTATGTATGGCATAAGGCTCTTATCCCACTCAATGTGATGGTTAGTAGAGGCAAAGTGGCATGAAAGGCCTGAAATGTCTTGTCTGTTATTTTCTGACATATCCTATGTGTTCTTTCTTTCTCGTTTCGAAGCTTCTAGATGTCTGACCTACGTAACTAATACCACATGAGCAAGGAATATTATATACTCCAGAGTATTTGTAGAATGGGTGAGGATCTTTCGGTGATCTTAAAAATTTCTGAATAGTATTGATTGGTTTGAATGCCACTCTGATCTTGTATGGTTTTAAAAGGTTAGCTAATTTTTTGGAAAGGTTGTTGACAAAAGGAATTGTAATTGTACTGATGTATTGGACGTCATCAATGTGGTATATCAGTAAATAGAATCTTGTTATAGAGTCTTTTAGGGTAACCATTTAAAGAAAGTTCTCTGGATATTGTGGTTAATTCCGTTAGTAGGTCATCCTTGTCTGTCGTATACTGTATAGCTCTTTTCTTGAGACTATGGATAATGCTAAGTTTCTGAGCTATGTGATGAGCTGAGTTGAAATGGAGGTAACGTCCAGTATTTGTAGGTTTTCTGTATACAGATAGGTTGATACTATTATTGGATTGTTTCTTTATTAAAATGTCAAGGAATGGCAGTTTTTTATCTTTTTCCATTTCTAATGTGAATTTGATGGTATTGTGGAAACTATTGATTTGGTTGAGGTAATTCATTAGTTCTTCTTTTGTATGATCCCAAATGATAAAGATGTCATCTACATATCTGTACCAAATTTTCGGTTTTGGAAAGATCTGGGTTAAGATTTTGTTCTCTAGATCTTCCATGAATAAGTCAGCACAAGGAGGTGTGATGGGGCTACCCATAGCTAATCCAGTGAGTTGTTTGTAGATCGTTTCTTGCCAAATGAAATAGTTAGAAGTTAAACAGTGATTGAACAAAGTAGTGATATTTCTTGGGAACAATTTGTCTAAGATGTTGATGACTGCCATTCCTTGACATTTTAATAAAGAAACAATCCAATAATAGTATCAACCTATCTGTATACAGAAAACCTACAAATACTGGACGTTACCTCCATTTCAACTCAGCTCATCACATAGCTCAGAAACTTAGCATTATCCATAGTCTCAAGAAAAGAGCTATACAGTATACGACAGACAAGGATGACCTACTAACGGAATTAACCACAATATCCAGAGAACTTTCTTTAAATGGTTACCCTAAAAGACTCTATAACAAGATTCTATTTACTGATATACCACATTGATGACGTCCAATACATCAGTACAATTACAATTCCTTTTGTCAACAACCTTTCCAAAAAATTAGCTAACCTTTTAAAACCATACAAGATCAGAGTGGCATTCAAACCAATCAATACTATTCGGAAATTTTTAAGATCACCGAAAGATCCTCACCCATTCTACAAATACTCTGGAGTATATAATATTCCTTGCTCATGTGGTATTAGTTACGTAGGTCAGACATCTAGAAGCTTCGAAACGAGAAAGAAAGAACACATAGGATATGTCAGAAATAACAGACAAGACATTTCAGGCCTTTCATGCCACTTTGCCTCTACTAACCATCACATTGAGTGGGATAAGAGCCTTATGCCATACATAGAAGATAACTACCATTCAAGAACCTTTAAAGAAGCAGCTACAGTCGTCCGTAAAACTGAAAACCTAAACAAGAATCAAGGTCTAATTTTACCAGAAATTTGGAAAACTTTTATCAGATCATTAAATATCAAAGAAATGAACTTTCATAACAATTACGTCATGAGTCATCACGAATAAATCACGTTAACGAGACATGCACATTGTCACGCACAATACCAATTTTTTGTATGATTTAGAACCATCGGTTATAACCTAGTCTGTAACCTTCATTTTGTGCTTACTGATTTGTATTCCCTGAGGATGCCAATAGAAACAGATTGGTGAAACATGTAGGAGGATAAAAATAAAGCTACTTGATAAAGATTTTATAAAAAAGTGTAATAGTCTTATGTACAAATGTTAGTTGCTTTTAAATTATAAGAAGCTGGAGGAAACATTAAGTATACGTATGTTATTAATTATCATATAAACAAGCTTTATAAACTCTCAAGACCTTCAAAAGAAGTAATGAAATAATTGAAGATAATCATATAGTAATTCTTGTTTAATGGCATCATTTTTATCACAGCAATGACATTTGAGCCATTTGTGGCATATATGTTATAAGATATAATTTTGACATTAAAATGAACCAATTAAAATTACCTGCAAATTTTAATAGTGATCCTAAGTACTAAACTTCATTCAACTTGATCAAGATAGAATTCTTTGAATTGTTTTTGCCAGTAAACATGGTGCAGTTGCATTCAGTTCCACCTTGCTTGGCTAGTTGAGTTGTTAAGATATGCACTCTTCCAGCCAGTAGGTTTTGGATGCAATTTCCACTGTGGGCATGAGCGTGTTTAGGTGGGAGATGAATTTCATCGCTTCATGTAAGATTATCACTCCTGCTGATTGGAGCCTGAAATGGCTAAAAAAAGTTCTATGTTTGGTCTTTAAAGCAGGGTTTCTGTATAGGTTGCTATGTCAGTGATTTGTGACATTAGGAAAAGACTGCATCACCCAAAATGAACTATAGGCAATATTATCAGCTGATGAAAATGGGAGAGTGCTGTCTCAACCAAGAATAATAGGAAAGCCCAAAGAAGCTAACACCAGTGGACCAGTGGGTGCTCTAGAAGAATAGTATGAAAATCCTGGCAGTCTAATGTAGACATGATCAACCAGGGGTTCAGGTTAGTAATAAAAGACACTACATAAAAAACTGAAGTCTCAGTTTCTGCAGAAGGGCAACTGCACATATGCTAAATATCTGTATCAGTGTAGGCATCCAGTACAGACCATGCTGTCATAAAAAAAAACCCTTGTGACTAGTTTCCATAGAGTAGTGGAAGTCTGTGATATGAACTGACTGATCGTGTTACATCCTTCTGGACTGTTTATTGTGGCAGATTCCTGGGAAATTCCTTCTGCCCAAATACATCATTCTAGCTGTGAAGTTTAGTAGAAGATGATGTTTAATGACTGGTGATCTTTCTCCTAGTATGGCCTTGAGTTATAGTTATGGTGACCATACGTCCTTTATTTCACTGCTGTGTCCTTTAGATTTTTTTTTTTTTTTCTAAACTGGCAATTTTTCCCTTTATTTTGTGAATTGAAATAGTAAATTGAATATTGGTGTGCAGCACAAGGCCCATAGAGACGTGAAACTGTCATTTCACCAGCACTCGCTAGCAGCGCGGCATATATGGCTGTGTCGTTGATATGCGTGTGTACATATTGTACTTGACTGTGTGTGTGTAGTGTAGAAGCTATGGTAGGAGTGAGTGAGTGGACGTCTTGAAGTTTTGCTTATGTCTCCCTGGTTCTAATGCTCCCACTGAAAGAGTATTTTCATTAATGAACAATATGTGGACCAATGAAAAAACCCAATTAAAAATCGAAATATTGAAAGCATGCATTTATACCAAATGCAACTTTGATATGAATTGTATAGTCTTAGGAATATTTAAAACACAAATCTGATTTATTAAAAAAAAGTAGTTCATTCTTGTGAAAAGTATCAAAATAAAATTTTTTAAAGTAATAATATGATTGTTTAAAATGCTATGTATATGCTTATATTTTATAATAAATGTTATGAAGCTTTTTAGTTTTAGTGAAACAAATAAACACAACCTGCTTTTTCTTATTATGAAACAATTTCTGATTTGTCTTTTATTTTCTCCAAAAAAAATATGGTCACTGTAGTTATAGTTCCTGGAAGGATAAGTGATACACAGATACACACACACATATGCAGCATTTCCTGAATGTGGTGGCAGTTTTACAGAACAGAATCATGTCTCTTTCAACAGACAGTGCACTGTATACTATAAGCAATATTTGTACATGGTATGAAGAAAATGATGTGAAAATATAGATTTGGAATGAAGTAGAATGCAAAATGGTGGTCATGCTACAAAAAGAAATGGTCCAAAATGCCTGACTTGTGTTATCACAAACTGGTGGGGAGTATTCTCTTAGCAGTGAGTTGGAAAGTGTGATCATAGGAGGGCCCCCCACACACATGAATTATGTGTGTGTGTGTCTGCACGTGCACATGCATACAATTTCAGTTGCTTTGAAAGCTAGGCTTGTCCCAATATCTATTTCCACTTAGTGCAGTTAAATATTAGTATTAGAATAACCTGCTTATCTGGTTCCAAGATCTGCCAAAGGTGAACATTTTATCTGAACCTTTAGCAATCAGACATAGTGCTTGTTTCCAACTTCATGCTTTTATTAGGGCAAGTTGTGTTTTTGAAACCACCATGCTATGAAAGCATCCATTTCAGGTTGCTTCAAAGCTGAGCCACATATCCACTCAACCATCCACATTAGAAATCAGATGGCTGAATTATTTTTGCTTTATAAATTAGTAACTTGTTTATGTCTATGTACTGTGAGGATTAAAAAAATACTAATTTATGATCAACTGTTTTTTTTTTTTTTTTTTTATGTTGATCCTGTATACAAAAGGTTAGTTAGTCATAATATGTTAGTACCATGGATGGGTTTAGGTGAAAGTTGAATTTCATCAACTGGTATGAGGCCTGAAGTGGGTTTGAAAATGTTCCATCTTTGGTTTCTAGAGCAGGGTTTTGGGATAATGTGAAAAATAAATTTTAAAAAATAATAATTAAAAAAACTGTCACATTGAAAAAAAACAATAATTGAAATAAATAAAAAAAAAACTTTTCTTTAGAATGAAATATGTAAAAAGATGTTTTAGGTTTAAGAACTTTTATTGGATATGCAATATAAATATTAATATGCACGTGAAACTGTATTATAATAGTTTCCAATTTATATTTTTATCACTAGGATCCATTTGATGGTGTGCTTGGATTTAGTCAGGGAGCAGCAATGGCAGCTCTTTTGTGTGGTATGAAAGAATCTAATGGTAATCTGTTATTTGTTTGTTTGTTTGTTTAATTCAGCAGAATTAATGAAGATTCAATTTATTGCTTATAGCATAGTTTTTTGCTTTATCTAGTATGTAGTATCATACTACATACTTTATTTCAATCAGCAACTCACAAACTCAATAAGAAAAATAGGTTACATCCTACATTATTCAAAATAGCCAAGAAAAAAATAAGTAAGGCCTAATTTCATCATTCACTTATTTTTTAGTTACTAATGGAGACTTCGGTTTTGTTGATTGAAACTACTCTGTAGTCGCTTAATGACTATTATTATTATTATGTGACACTTCCAGGGAGTCCAAAGACTCATTGAGAGAGGACACCTACTCTACATCTCTCTGTCTCCACCAACTACAACTAACCGCACCTATACCAACGTCATTTACCGCCTGCCGCCACCACTAGTATTTCCACAGACAATCACAAACATCCATGCCCACAGCCTTTTTTGCTGGAGAGCAGATATGCTAACCGCTCAGCCAACCAGGCCTATAGAGTAGTTTTGATCAACAAAAACTCTTACTTCATTAATTTCAGTTCTTTTTTTTGGTAGAATCTACAGAACTAATTATAAATCCTTCCAGATCTAGCTTCACCTTCATATGAAATTGTTGAAGGATTCAAAGTAGTATATAAGTGGAGCTGGTCATCTGGGTACTTAAAGAGATTTTGAAAAGTAGTACTTGGTGCCTTGAGTGCAATGTGGTGTTTTGTCCAGCTTAAGAAATACAGTAGAATTACTATTCACTGACCTAAACAGGTCTGGAATGTGAACTGGTCAGATACCTGAATGTTGGTTAATTATGTGACAAAAAGAGAAGAAAAATACTGAATATGTATATAATCCAGTATATCAAATACAACTCTAGAAAATATATTTTATGAATGAGAAATAAAAATAATTATGGACCAGAAATTTTTAAGGACATACATGTTCTTACTTCAAAAAGATGTCCTTATATACTAATTTTTTTATGACATTCTCATTCATCCATGAAAGGTTGTAAAACCTACAGTACTTTAAATACTGTGAGTGGGTTAAAGGTTACATAATTCAGGAACTCTGCTCTAGGGACTAGACAAGAATACTTTTCAAACTTGGTTGCTAATAAAGTAGGGGGGAAAAGGCTCACACCAGGAAATCATCTATTCACATCACAGTAGGATTAAAACTCAATGCCTTTGAGTTGGAAGGTAGAGATACTATCCATTTAGCTAATCAGGTTGGTATGCCATATGCCCAAGATTGCTATATAGGATAGGACAAAATTAAACATTTAGTTTATTATTAATTGTAAAATCTCTTGTGGTGAAAAATAGAAATATTTTTCACCTATATCGATTTTACATGGGCGCCATAAACATAATTAGAAATGTATGTAACCCACTGTATTGTAATAAAATTTGTAATATAACTGAATGTAGAACCACAAGCAATTGTAACGTAAAAGATCAGACAGGATTAGGCTAGTAAACTGAAGGTCAACAACAGAGGTCACCGGATTATGAGTTTTGCCACCAAAATCTAACGGAAGCATGGGCGATAAAGGCACTTCCAGTAAATCCGGGAAGTTTTGGAAGGAAGGCCAAGGGACGACAAATGATATAAAAGGCGGAGATTGAGGGGCGAGAGGGCTCTCTATTTTTTTGTTCCTGTGGCAAGCTTTTTGAGGAGAGAAAGAGTCAGGGTCCCATGAGCAGTAGTTCTGGAGATCATGGGGGAGTTTGCTGCCAGAAGAGGGTGTATTTCAAGATATCCTTTCGTAAAATTCTTCAATGAATGTACTGATCCACGTGCATGCTAATTTGTCGCAGCCTAACCAGTTCCTGACATCACCGAAGAAATGCAGTACTGTTACAAGGGAGGAAATCGCTAGACGACTACTGTCAGATAGTGCCCGATTGTAAGTTTAAGAAAGGAACCAGCGGAATTCACCCTTAACCCTTTAGGATCCAGGACTGTACAATATAGTGAGCTTGTAAGTAGATTGCTTTATGTTAGTAGCCCAGATTGTGTGTACAGAGGTAGATGTTGATTCTGTTTAACTAATGGCATAATGTGTCGAAGAAGTCAGAAAGCCAAACTTGAGTTTGAATGTGCTTAAAAGAATACTGTAGATTTGAATGATGATGCTTGTGTTACATAATGCTTAGAATGTGTATAGTATAATTTTGCCTTATATGATTTGTAATGAGAGTAAGGTTATGTGTGCTAAAATCCATCCATGTGTCTAATAAGTTGAGTGTAAATAATTTCTTTGTCTAATGCTTTAAGTGTTGAAGAATTGTTTTAATGAATGTGTGGAGAATCAGACACGTGATATGCCCTATTTACTTTTGTATATAAACTGTCTAAGTTAAAATAAACATGTTTGGTTTTGTTAATAGCTTGCCTGATCTCTGTTAGCCAATGCACTGTCTCATAAAAACAAATCGAACCTGTGTGACCTAAGTAAAGTAACAACCACAACTGAGTAATTCAGAGTTGCTTGAGATAAAATTGATTTTAGGGTTATTATACATGCTTAGCTAAAATATTCTCTTGTATGTAAAAGAAAGATAGAAAATCCTTTTTCACAATCCTTAATGGCACAGTTGTTAATAAAAATAAATTTTTAAGGATTAATACATTTGAATTATAGCAATGTAGATTTAGCCCCAGCCAGAGGCTTTTCCTCAGTCTACGATACTAGCACGTCTGAGAGCTTACTTTATGGCATTAAGGGGGGGGGGGGGGAAGCTAAGTAGATTACGAAAGGAAGAAAGTCAAATAATAGTATTATATATGAGTTAGCGATTGGAACATATTGGCATTTTGTACAAGCTCAAGCAACCACAAAAATAACAAAGTAAGAGGGGAAACACAGAGAAAAAAAGTAACATTAACAATACAATCATACCCCAACTTATGCGAATCCGGAGTTATATGTACGTATTCCCGTCCTGCTTCATGCCTCACCACTAGTCGTCTTTCAGGCGCCGGCCGCATTCGCCAGTGTTGCACATGCTGTGAACAAGCACTGACGTGTTTCGCGCGGTCTCCATTCATACGTGATTTTTATAGTCTACAAACCTTGCGATTGTTTAATGTTATGTTCTTGATAAAAATTTTATCACATAAAAAATAATAATGTCATCCAAAAGAAGCAAGTCCAATTCTTCTACAGCTAGCAAGAAAAGAAAAACATTGACTTTGGAAACAAAACTCAACATTATTAAGGATTTTGAAGGCAGAATGAAAATTTGTGAGCTAGCAAAGAAGTTCGATCTACAGGAATCCACAGTAAGAACAATCAAAAAGAAAGGTTTACAGATTTTGGAGGACATAGATTCTAATGAGGAATGAATTGTAGCCACAAGGCAAGGAATAAAAAAATCATTAACTTGCTATGAAGAAATTTTGCATGACAAGAAAAAGACATTATGCCATCAGACGAATCTATTAGATTTTATGAAACCGTTGACATCGAAATAACTTTCTTTTTTTTTATGTACGAAAAATTACAATTATGATTATATTTTAAAAAAAATATAGGTGTTTTTGTAAACCTTTGGTCCCAATTGTATGTTTGTATATATAAATTACATGCAAAATTATACCCCGAGTTACGCGAATTCGAATTGCGCGCTTTTTGTTGGTCCCACCTACTGTAACTTCAGGGTTTTACTGTATAATAAATTATAAATTACAAATTACGAAAATATTATTTAATGCTATGCATAAGTCAAAAAGTACTTTTTCTTTTAGGCTTACACGGTGATCCGAATGCATTTTTGAAAATTATGGAGACAACTACCGTGTTTAAATAAAAACTTTAGTTTAATATAACTAAAATCTACATTCGATGTTTCGACCTTTATGTCAAGGTCATCTTCTGGACATACAAATATACACAGGAAACAAGTTATACTACAATCAAACTGGTTCGTTAAAGACACTGACCAACCGTTACCACAATTGTTGGCCTGACCTCTGGTGAAAAAAAAAAATAAAAAAATAAAATAAAAATAAAAAATTATACATCAACGCTAGAGTCCTATTATTAGTGTTGTCTAATAGATATATATATATATATATATATTAACATCATTCCAGCCAGTTGGTATGGAATGGTTTCTAATACTAGTTACGGATTGGCTAGTCCTGACTTATGCTGGATCTTTCATATTAGGTGGGCTGAATGTGTGCCATCCAGATCCTTGGAAATTTCATGCCATCTTTGTTATTGATATTTGGGTGGTTTATCAGGATTTTGCAGGATTCCTTAAATTTCCTTTCGTACCAGGTTTTTGTATGGTGTAAGGAGCAGGTGCTTTTCCAGTTGATTTGGTGTAAGGTGTTGAGTGCGTGGTCTGAGAGGCCTGCTTCACCATAATGGTTATATTTAATGTGTCTAATGTGTTCTTTCTTGCGTATAGGGATTGTCCGTCCTGTTTCACCAATGTACGGTAAGTTATTACAGGTGCAGCAGATGCAATAGACTCCAGGATGTGCTAATGGGAGGAGAGGATCCTTAGAGGAGCTGAATATGGTTTTAAGTTTAGTGGGTGGTTTAAAGGTGGCATTGAGGTTATAATGTTGTAGGATTCTGTTGATTTTTTCTGATAACCCTTTAATGTATGGGATGGCTATGGTTTTACTGTAATCTAGATTCGTTTTTGTTGTAGTTTTATAGAGTAGCGAATTTTGGTTTTCGATTTCGATGGTAAATTGTATGCGTTCGTGTTGTTTGTTCAGGTGGCTGAGGAATGTGTTTAGTGTTTGTCGCCCGTGCGGCCAGATCGCGAACACGTTGTCAACGTATCTGAGCCAGACTGTCGGTCATAGCGTGGCGGAATCAAGAGCGCTTTGCTCAAAGGTTTCCATGTAGAAGTTAGCGATTGGGGGGGGGGGGGGGATAGTGGTGACCCCATGGCTGTACCTTCTTTTTTTGTAGGTAGAATTTGTTTTCCCACATGAAGTAACCGGACTTTAGTACGTGGAAAAAGAGGGCCGTAATGTCGGGCGGAAATTTGTTCTGTAGTAGGAGAATTGTCATTGATGGGGACATTAGTGAAAAGGGCAGAAACGTCAAAACTGACTAATAAGTCGTCTTTGTCAAGTGTTATGTTTTTGATTTTGTTTATAAAGTGTTGTGTGTTTTTTATGTAGGAGGGGGAATGCCCTACCAACTCCTTGAGTGTTACCACTAATTTTTTGGCTAGGTGGTAATTGGGACTGTCTATTCCTTCCACGATTGGTCGAAAGGGCACTTTGTTTGTGTATTTTCGGAACCCCATATAATCTAGGGGGGGGGGGGGGCGTAGTGGAGTTTGAGTTTTTTAACCATGTCTGGTGGCCAAGAAGTGACGGACTATAGTAGTTTTTCTGTTTTATCCTTTATCCTTTTTGTTGGGTTATAATCGAAAACAAATTCGCTCCTGTTCCTAGACACACTAGTTACACGTCTTCCTTCAGGCAGTCTATCCTTGACGGGTCTACCGAAAACTGACACACACTGGCCAATACATACATGCAAATTCATACCGCCACCCATCACAAAAATATGGAGTCGTTAACACCCTTAAAAACAGAGCCACAACGAACGAACTAGTTTGATTGTAATACAGCTTGTTTCCTGTGTATATTTGTACGCTCCAGAAGATGACCTTGACATAAAGGTCGAAATGTTGAATGTAGATTTTAGTTATATTAAACTAAAGTTTTTATTCAAACACGGTAGTTGTCTCCATAATTTTCAAAAATGCAGTCAAAAAGTACAGTTCAGTGAATTGAAGTGGCACAGTTGTTTGTGATATATCAGTGAATAAACAAAGTTTGTACAGTCCATGAATCCTGAAAATGCTTTATTGAAATTTATGAAGCAATTACAATATATCTTGTAGAGCATTCTCAGCATCTTCATGGATGTTTCTTTTATTTATGAGCACTTCAAATTTTGAATTTAAGAATGATTCCTCAGCCATATATTAAAAATGTGATAACATGAAACATGTTTTTACATATACCTTAGGGAAGTTCTTTGTGTTCTTGATTAAAAAATTTTAGGACATAATTTGGTTAGAACAACATTAGTAGATATAAACTCATAATCCAAACTCTTAAAAGTATAATAAATTACAAGAGTAAACAAACTCATGAGAACAATAATTTATAAGAGGAATTTAAAAGCTTAAAATAGATTTAAAAAACATGGAATTTTTTTTATCAGAGGGAAATAAAATAAAGATAAAAATATATGGAAAGTTTTTCAAAAACAGAGAAATATATACTGTGTGATATAATGAACTTCTGCAAAGAATTAATGAATTTTTTATTTTTTGCTTGTTCACTCTTCATATAAATTTAATTCATATATAATCATAATTTTAGCAAATGAAAAAAATTAGTCTAAATTTTTCGTTTGCATATCTGACATAAACACAAGGGTGGTCTGAAAAGTTCTCAGCCTCGACCATAGATGGCAACGCTATCGGCAAGATTTTTTTTTTCTAAGTTGGTACATCTGTCATAAGCACCCATGTGAAATTGCAAGTCGTTCTATCAAGTAGTTTGTTTTATACAGCTGTCTGAATCAAAAGTGTTGTCTGTATCCCTTAAACTGGATAAAATTGAGTATCATGCGGTTATAAAATTCTTTGTAAAAGAAGGTTCAACGGCAAAAGAAATTCATTCGAAGTTCATAAAAGTTTTTGGGCACTCTTCTCCTTCGTTTTTGACAATTAATAACGGACTGCCGAGTTAAAACGCAGCAGTACCAGCCTTGAAGATGATACATGTGAAGGACATCTAAAAAGTGTAATAACACCAGAAATCATTGATCAATGCATGATATGGAATTGGATGACTGGTGAATCAAATTGCATGCATGAAATTGCTGAGACTATAGGCATTTCAAAAGAACGTGTAGGATATATTTTGCATGAAGAATTGCAAATGAAAAATCTTTGCATAAGATGGGTGGCGCACTGATCAAAAATGCACTCGCATGAAAATCTCTGAACAGTGCTTGTAGCATTTTAACAAGAATAAAACTGATTTTGTGCATCAATTTATTACTATGGATGAGACTTGGATTCACCATTAAACACCAGAATCCAGACAGCAGTCAAAACAGTGGACAGAAGCTGGTTGTTTGGTGCCAAAGAAGACAAAGTTGGTTTCATCAGCAGGAAAAGTCATGGCATTGGTATTTTGGGATGCTAAAGGCATTTTGTTTATTAGTTATCTTGAAAAGGGTAAAACAATAACTGGGGAATATTATTCCTATCTTTTAATTAGACTAGACGAAAAAATTTGTGAGAAAAGACCCAGTTTGCAGAAGAAAAAAAAAATTATCTTTCATCAGGACAATGCACCTGCCCACAAAAGTGTTTTAGGAATGGGAAAATTAAGGGATCTGCATTATGAATTGTTGGAACATCCACCCTATTCCCCAGATTTGGCTCCTTCTAATGTCTATCTCTTCCCAAAACTAAAACTCTTCCTCGCTGGTCAGAGTTTGTCTTCGAATCAAGAGGTGATTGCAGCTGTAGAGGGTGTTAGATCTTGAATGATGGCGCTATCAAGAATAGAACTGCTCCATTTGAGATTTAACAAGAGAATAATATCAAGCAAAAGCACACTTGTACTCTTGGCAAAGCAGACATAATATGTGAAGATGCAGATATTGACTTTGCTTAAAAAGGAATTAAAATATAAAAGAAGAGGTTGAATCTTAAATTAAAATGAAATCAAAGGAGGAAATAAATATTAAATTGTACTATGTTTAAGGTTATTGTCTAAAGTAGATGGAATCTTAATTTGTCAAAAAACATCAATGTTAAACTATGCCATGTATAAAGTCGTGTATCATCGTGCAAACGAAAGTTCAAAGGTTGCAGTTTGACCACCAAAGATGATGTAACGAGCGATGAGTAGGCATTCGTGGAAGGTGCAAGAAATTCGTGTTCCCTAAAAGAGCGATGCCCATACAGCAAGGAGGTGGTGTCACTCAGTGACAGCAAATGGGAGAGCGTCATAGACAAGTTTGGAGTGTGGAAAGAGGGCGCTATAATGGGGTTTAAAACAGATTCACATCGTTGAAGAGGTTTTCTTTTTATGTTTTTCTCCTGGTTCCTGTGGTGTTCCCCGGTCGCATGTGTCCTCCCTGTGGGTCTCCTGCTCGAAGTTCCCGAGCGGATCAGCATGCCTGATACCCGACAAGACATGTGAAGATGGCAAAGCGGCAGCATGTTTCCAGTTGCTGAGCGACACGAATCGAAGAAAATATAGCACGAGATGACGGCAGTGTTCGAGTTTTAGACCATCAGTGTGGATCTAACTGATGAGAAAACAGCAAAGGATTCCTTTGAAGGTAAATCGTGTTAGAAGCAGCAACGCTAAAAGTTCGTAAGCCCAGAAGAAACAAGTGGCTAATTCGGGACGAGCACGTGACAGCAATCCATTGTACAGAGGGATAATCTATAACAAAGAACAGACGGAAGGATCGAGAAATCATCTAACAAGGTGGTAGTGTACAAATCTTCCCTTTTATATGTTATCTATTGGTGACGAAGGTGTAAAATGGACAGAGTTTAGAAAAGAAGAGAGAGAGATTTTTGAGACAGTTTTCCGTGTTATGTTAATCGAATTGGACTGGTAGTCTACATTCATAAGTTGTCTAGACCAAGTTTAATATGTATGGTTTGTTAGTAGCAGTAATCTAGTTTAATACCGACATCTATGTTTGTGATATAGATGTACATAAGATTCTCATGAGTGTGTTTGAATAGCCTGTCTGTTTGATTATTATTACCCTGCTTTCCTTGTACTTTAGTATTAACCTTGATTTGTTTGATTATATGTTGTTTAAATTGTGATATTCTTAGATAAACAATAAATATGTTTTCCCATGTATACCCAAGTTTGTCTGAGTAAGAGATTGAATTTTACCACTCACGAAAATATCGAACCTATGTTTAGAGGAAAAAAAGGGAAATTTAAGATTGTCAAGGCCATGACCGTATACTGAGAACTCAACCTACCTAACTACTTAATCTATATAAGGCATTACTTGAATTCTGGGAAAGTTTCTTCGGATAAGAATTTCTATCCTAGAGTTCTGACTTGCACAGCATAAACAAATAAATTTCGTCAGAGCTCGAAGAGAGAAACAGCCCCAGAAAGTCAGTTTAGAAGCCAGATCCCAGTAGGCACAAGGAGAACAATAGAGGTAAAATATTTAAGAAAACAACGACGTAACAAGGGGTATTTTGCAGATCTTACTGAGAACCACTACAGGGATTGGATAATGGTACTGTAGCATTGCTAGAATAAATGTATTAGTCTTAAGAGAGATTATGTTGAAAAATAAAAAAAATTTTGAAATTATAAATTCGTTATTTCATTGTTAGGCCGAGAACTTTTCAGACCACCCTCATAAATACTTTATTTACATCATTTATGCACAACTGCTTAGAAACATTAAACCATTACATGTATCCACAAGTGGTGGTGGGGGGGAGTGATCTGGAGCCAAACATAATATGTTTGGCTCCAGATCACTGTGGTATATCTGTATCTTTAAACTTGAGTATTATTATTATTTTTATTATTATTATTATTCCTGACACCTCCAAGGAGTCCGAAGACTCATTGCGGGAGGACACTTATAACTGTCTCAACCACTACACTGAAATTCTACTACGAATCAACGCCATCTACCACCCACCTCCACCACAACTGGTACTCTATATAAATTGCATGCGTTCTGAAGGGCCGATTTGCCTGTATGCGGGATGAAAAACCCTGCTACCTCCGTCTGAGATTGGCTAACTCACCTTTGATTGAAAATCGTCCAGATAAAGATTCCTTCCGCCACGATGAGAATCGAACTTAGGCCTATTCCAATCGCAATGTATCGTCATTCTTCCAATTGTGCTACGGAGGCAAAAAACAAAGAGATCGACAGTGGTCTTACTTCTGGCGAGGGAATTGATCTATCCTCAATGAAAGAAAATCGTGTATTATTCAGCTCGTGACAGGATTACATCATATGAAATTTGTACTCAGAGTGCCCTGACTGACCAAAAAAAGCTCTGATCATGGCAGGAGGGTAACAGCAATAGCCGAGCCTCAGTTAGAACTTCATTGGCTACAGTATTGCCATCCATTACCCTCCAAAGGTATTAATCACCGCATCTCACGGTCGATTACCATTCCTCCCACCATATTACCATAATTATTATAATAATTATATTACCTTAATACCATATATTAAGTATCTTAACATAAATTAGTATCATTCTTATTCATATATTTCTTCTATCTTTTGTCAGAATAATTCATGCATTTTATTATTATTATACTTTTTTCTAACAGAGTTTTCCCTTAATTTTAATTTTGTGATACTAATTGCTGGATTCAAGAGTCTATCTACTTGCCATGAACAATTTTATATTAAACCTATAACAGTATGCAGTCTTCATGTAATGGGGGAGACTGATAAAGTAATACCAAAAGGTAAACGAAGTTTCAGTTTATTATATTTTAAATAATTTAAATCTCATTTATAATCACTATGAAATGATTTAAAAAAATGAAGTTATGCATTTCTTTACCAAATGTCATATGTACTAGTATCTGTGGAATACATTTTTAAGGAAGAAAAAAATAATCATTTGATAATTGACTGTACTTGAAAACAAGTATGGAAATGATTTCCAGGTAATTATGAAAGGTGCGTTAATTTATAAATCCATTTCTGGCTCTTGTATATAGTTTATTGTAGTGATCAATAACATATAATTCTGTATCATTTCAAATTGCTTTACCAACCTTTACAAGTAAAAATAATCTCAATGTAAACCGAAATGGAGATGACTAATCAAATTCAGTAGAAATTCTAAATACCAAATTTCATTAAATTCTGTCCAACCACAGCAGCATTATTTTATGTTGTTTTGAATGCTTTATATCCCTTCAAATGATCTGATTTAATCTAAAATGAACATGGTATGAAAAAATTTAGTACAGATTTTATATATAAAACATGATTAATTTCTGTTCACCAGAGTGCAATAATTCTTGGTATTTGGAATGGCTCAACAAATATTTATCAAGATGTCAGATACCAAATTTCAATAAATAGGGTTATTATATGTACATAGACAGTTGATGGAAGAAAAAAAAAAAAAACTGTTTTCTCAAAAAGAGGGATTTCATACTAAATTATTGATCAAGAGTGATTTTGTTTGTTGGTATGTTATATATTTAGCCAATAATCTTTATTACCAAGTAACTATACATTAAATTGAAAGAGCCTAAAAGGCTTCAATTAGGCATTGGAAATTATTAAACAAAAGAATAGTCTTCGAGAGTTAAGGTGATCAGTCCATTGTTATTCAATCTTTACATTAGGACCATGAGGATTTAACAGGAGACGTACAGCTATTTGAGAATGATTTGAATAAGCTGGAGTTGTAGTCATGCAAAAATGGCTGTCAGTTCATTGTTAATAAATGTAAAGTTTTTTATACAAAAGTGCACTTTGGTGTAATGAGATATCCAGTGGTATGTTATATTATTAGCAGAATTATGCTAGAAAAAACGGATCGAGAAAAGGGTCTTGGAGTTTTGGTAGATAAGAAGTTCAAGTTCAGGGAACATATAGCAAAGATTGTGATTACTACTTAGAATTGCAATGCCGAAACAAACATTGACATGCAAGAATAAAGATGTCATTTTGCCTTTGATACAACCTCTCTAGACTACTGCGTGCAGGTCTGGTTTCTTGGTTTCTGAGGTGATTCAGATGCAGTAGAGAGGGTGCAAAGGAGAGTAGGATATCTGCTATTTAGCGATATCAGATTGTCTTACATTATTATTTTTAGCAGTAGCTAATTTTGAATAAATAAAAAGGAATGGATAACTCAGTTTTATTTTATATATGTACACATTTCATAAATGCATAATGAAAATGCATTATTTCTTGTAATCAGAAATTTCTTTACCAATGTTACATATATAAGAGAAATCTTTGTATGGTTATGGCCCATCACAAACTGTTTGATTGCAATATTTATTTATAAGAATGACTCGACTCTCTTTCAGTTCTGTAACGTAAACTTGAGAGAAGAAAATATTGAACTTTCTGACATTTTCACATCATTAAAGAACTGTAGTCATGTTTACAACAAGCAAACATTTTGCTTTTGTCTTGCCATGTTACTTCCTGTGCCAGCTACTAGTGCCCTTGCATGAAGTTTGTACTGCCAAAGAGGAGGTCTAATTAGTGTGAGAGAATAATAGAACAGCTGCTGCATTGATTAGAACAGAGACAACGTTCTGAAAAGTTTGAAGTTTAGGGAAGAAATATAGTTTAAAGGAATTCTTAAGCCAAAAAGGTTTGATTATGAGGGAAACAGACAGTTATCCCAAGATTTTAAGAGATGAATTTCTTTTAAATAAAGCTGAGTTGCGGCATAGATAAAAGTGATATATAGTTTTTCCTGAAGTAATGGACAGTTCCTTTTGATACATTATGCTGAAAATGTATTCTAGTTAAACACTGTGAACCTGAAAGTAATAACCTTTTTGTGTTCAAGGATAAGGAAGAAGTTTCCACAAAGGGAACTTTCAAATTATCTTTCTATTTCAAGAAAACAGAAAAGGAACTGATATTGTAGAGAAGAATATGAAAGAAATACTTTCTTTCTTAAGAAAAGTTGCACACAAATTATTTTTTTGCTTTCAAAGAAAAACAGCTATGAGCCAATCAGATTCTTATGGCTACTGTTTAGATCAGAAGAAACTGCCTTATAAATTTGAGGGAGAGAGAGAGACAGTCATTTCGATTCAAATTCAGCCGATGTAAAAGGGCTTCGCAACTTTCTTTAAAAAGGTGTTCATATTTAAACCTGCATATGTGGAGAAGACAAGCTTTATCCCACTGGATATTATGTTTAGTGTCAATGCTATGTTGTGCTAGACCAGACATGAGGTTTCATGTGTTCAATATAATACCGATGTTCCTTCATTCTTTTTTCCACAGAACAGCCTGTTTGTCCAAAGTATGATAAATTACGTTCACATGGTATCTAGTAAGCACCAGCTAATGATAGAGATACCAGTTTGTCTTTTGTAGATGGCAACAAGTAAGAAATTTTGTTGATAGGAAAATATATCGGAATAAGATGATACTTCTTCAAAATTCTGCCAATAGGTTCTGAGATGCCTGAAATATAAGGGATTGGAACTCTGCGATCTGTTGAAGAATCCCAAGGTGTTGGAGCGTAGGAGTCAATATCTGCTGGATTTGATTAGGGTTGTAACCATTAGATTCTATTAACTTTTTTATAGTGAAAAGTTCTTGTTGTAAGCTTAATGGGGAGGATCACACTTTATGTGCTCTATTAAATAAGGGTACACTTTTCCTGATTGATAGCTTTTGTTATGATGCATGTAACAGGAATTTTTCTGCTTCAAGTCAGGCCAAATACTGAATTTTTCTACTGATTTGGCTAAATATCTGAAAAACATGTCAAACCAGTGAATATCTGAAGTAAAACCAAATATTCGGCACATCCCTAGTTAATTTCTTATATCATCTTAACTAATTTTCTGAGAGAAAGTTGACCAAAAAAAACCCTTTTTCTGCCACCAATACACCATCCTACCAGTAACCTAAATTTCATCTTAAGTCAACCCTAAAAACAAATGAATGAAAACAGCTATATGAGTATGTTTTGTTTAATTTCTTAAAATTAGACAGGCATACAAGACACAAGTAAACTTGGAGAAATAATTTTTCTCTTATGGACATACCCAAATGTATTCTATTCAGGCAAATTTGTTAAAAAGTAAATGTAGAAATTAAACAGTGGCAGTCTGTGTAGAGACACCTGCACACACACACCACTAGTTATCTTCTCAACTCTACTCCATAAATCTCTCTGATGTCTATCCATCAGTCACTGCCTTATCAATTATTACCAGCTTCATATCCAAATCATGTAGTTCCATGCAGTATTCTGTCAAATGCCTTTGAAAATTGTGTAGCCATTCAATTTATCCAATTCAGCTGTCTGTTTATTATAAAAAGTGAGTCAAGTATGATTTACCGTTCACAAAACCATGCTGCCTTCCATATATTGTATTCCTGTTTACCCATGGAAACACTGGTTAAGGACAAAAAATTTTTGTTGATCACCCTTCATATCTGTGCTTCGTACTGCTCATAAGCTTATTCATAATTTTCTCTTTAAATTCCCTTCACAATATTTGCTTTACTTGCAACTTATCCATTTAATTCCCACCTGATTTATCCTGCAGTCTGACACTACTTTCTTCAAACACCCCTTGACCATTTCCCATACACCACTAATATCTCTTTCTTTCAGTTTCTTATACCATGGCATTGCTCAAAAGCAGTTCTCTAAATCAACATACAGGGTGTTCGGGATAAATTTGACATATTTATAATTAATTATATTTTTTCGTAAGTTACATGTATTAACACACACTTCTCTTCATTTAAAAGTTTGGACCCTTCTTCATTCATATACAAGATGTCAGAAAGGATGGATAGCTGGAACCCACCTGAATCATGGAAGAGAATAACTTGTATCATGATGATTCGTGCCCGCCATCAAAATAAGGATATTACGACTGCTGCCCAATGCTCCCTGAATACAGTAAAAACAATCAGGCATGAACTAGAGACTTGCAATGGTGACTACGAGGATGTAGCAAGAAGAAAGATCCCTAGCAGACGATCTGATTGCGTTCGTACAGCAGAATTCCTCGCAAATCTGCAGGAACAGGTGTTGAAGAACCCTGGCATTGGAATTCGGGCTTTGTTCGTGGAGTTGCTAACTGTAGTCAAGCCCTGGATAACAAGGGTAGCCAATGGTAGGCCGTATGTATGGCAGCAGGATTCGGCCCCTTGCCACACCTCTGGGAAAAGTCAAAAATGGTTGTCTGAAAATTTCTACGACTTCACCAGTCCAAATGTTTGGCCTCCAAACTCCCCAGACCTTAACCCCATGGATTATTTTGTATGGGGCGCAGTTGAAAAAGACACCAATCGCACTTCCAGTAATACAAAAGCTCAGTTAATGGATAAAATTAAAACAGTTTTTGCGGCCCTTCCCAGGGAGACTGTAGCATCAGCTTGTTCGAGGTTCCGAAGCAGAATTGAAGCTGTGATCGATGCTAATGGTGGTTATTTTGAGTAAATCTTGTTGATAGTATTGTAATTAACTCTGCCTGTAATGTTTTTTTGTCAATTCATTAAATTTAATAGATACAAAGAAGATTTTCTTTTTCCTTACGAAACTGTCAAATTTATCCCGAACACCCTGTATACCCTTAAAACTAACAATTCCACACATTTTTCTGTCTTCCATGTCAAGACCACATGATCATGCTCTCAAATTGTTTGCAATATGAACACGAACACCTTGGTTATAGACAAGGTGTTCATATGTCTTTTTAATATATGAACGCCTCATATATCAAAAAGTTACCTATAACTTTTTATGGGTAACTTTAAAAAGTTACCCATAAAAAGTTATATTTCTGATATATTACTTGACTTCTTGAGGGTATGTAGCAGAAATTTTATGATGCCTTATCGATATTACCAGCTTCATATCCAAATCATGTAGTTCCATGCAGTATCACAAGGGCATACTAAATATTTAGTATTGAATAATCTTAAGAGTAGAAATGACAGATGGTATCATGTAATGTGAGCAAATATCAGAATGGGGAATTGAACAAGAACTTTTTTTTTTTGTGCTTGTGACCCCACAAAAGGTTCCACTAAGGAAAAATGGGAAGAATTTATTGAGACATTAGAGAAGCTGACTAACAAAAAAGGAAAAGTTGGTCCTTGTTGGCAATCTAAACAGTAGAGTAGAAAATAATTATCAGACAAACAGGAATGTTTTGGAAAAATTGGAGAAAAGAGCAATGCCAATAATAACAGTAAGTACCTCTTGGAATTCTGTTTGGGACATGGACTAGTCATTGCTAACACCATGTTTCAACATTTTCACGCATTCATGTGAAGAATGAAGATCATACACAGGAAATAAGTCTCATTAGCTCTGTTGTTGATATTTTCATGCTGATTCAGGACATCAGAATATACAGAATTTGAGATACAAAGTGATCACTGTTTAGTTTTGAGCAAGATAAAATTGAATATCATACTGAAAAGAAGTGCAAGTTTTAAAAAATAATCAGAGGTGAACTGTAGAATCAGATACACAGATGTTATTCAAGAAAAAATGGTAGTTTGAAAACAAGAACCAAAGCTTGGAGATTCAGTAGTAAACTCTGAAGAAATACATTGCTTGATTCAGTCAGAGATGCCTGAAGTGAGGTTGTTCTCTGTAAGGATACCAAAATCAGAACTCAGTGGTGGACCCAGAAAGTTAAACGATGAGGCCAAAGGAAAGAAGAAAGCAGATAGAAAGTTCCTGGCAAGTACTCTGAGAAAATATGGGGAAAAATGTAAGAAAGCAATGCAATATGTAAAACTAGCTAAACAGAAGTCATAGGAAGACTTGGGTAAGAACATAGAAAATAAATATCAGAAATGTGGGAAAATATTCTGGAGGCTATTGAAAAAGCTTAGAAATGGAGGAAAGGGCAGCATAAAAAGAATTAAAAGATAATGAAAACTGAAGATCCTTTCTTTTAGTGTTACACGGTGATCAGCATTCATTTAAAAATTTTATGGAATTTACAACCGTGTTCATGGAAAACTAAAGATATTTTAGATGTCTGGAGTAACTACTTTGAATAATTGCTAAATGAAACAAACAGTGACAGCACGGTGGTTAAAAACACTCAAAAGAAATGCAATCATGATTATATATCAATACTTGAGGTTGAAAAAAAAAAAGCCATCAAAAACCTGAAGTGTGGAAAGGAGCTAGAGTAGATACTATTCAGCCAGATATGCTCAAATATATGGATATAAAAGTGCTAGATTATGTAGTGATATAAAAACACTACATAATCTAGAGGGGGGCCTAACAGCTTTTTTTTAATGTAAATCCCACCCACAAAAAAAAGTTGCATACACATTTAGCACTGTGAGAGTGGACAAATGATCAGATAATTGGTAATCCCCTCCAGAGACGAGACAAAACATGTTTTTCTAACCACTTCAGGTCTCATATCAGGTAGCCAAAATCATCTAACACCTAAAAACTCACAAGTCCATTCTACACTGCTCAAAACAATTAGAAGATATTTTAGTTTCTGTCAGATAATTATAAATTTCTGCAAATAATTATAACTATTGGATACTTTATACATGAATAAATATTTCTTACTTATGGATAGGTACAATTGATGAGATAATCGATATTTATTACAAATTTAACAAATTATACATTTTAGCATGAAATAATTTTAACAAGAATAGCCAAAAATGCTTTTGTTAATTTTTAATAGGGCATATGGTCTTCATTAATAGCCAAAAGAGCAGTACATCTTGATTGCATGGACTGGATAAGATGATTGAACAGGGGATATTTCCCCACTTTTCTGTGAGAGCAATTTCGAGCTCTTGAAGCAATCATGGTAGCACCAGTCGAGCAGAAACGTGCCTACCTAGTTTCCCAGGCATGTTCGATTGGATTACAATCCAGTGAACAGACAGGCCAGTCCATTTGTTCAATACTTTCTTCCTCAAACCACTCTTGTACCAAATTTGCACGGTATGGACGAGTATTGTCATCTATAAAAATGAATTCTTGGCCAATTGAATCAGCATATGCACGAAATATAGGTTACAAAATCTCATTACAATACCTTTGGGCTGAAGAACCGTTTCTGATAAAATAGAGATTAGTATGGCCACCTATACTTATTCCAACCCATACCATCAAACTCCCACCTTAATGTTGGGGTCTTTCATGAAAAAACTGTGGATTATTTCTTGTTCCACTTTCATGCCATATCAAGATACATCGTTATCTGGTTGTAGCAACTTGGACTCGTTGCTGAAAAGTGCACAAGCCCAATTCTCATTTATCCAATTACGGTGTTCCTGTGCCCAAATTCTTCAGACTCTTTTGTGATTTGCAGTAAGTGCAATGCAAACCATTGGTCTTCGAGCATATAAACCTATGGCATGAAGACGATTTCGTCTTCATGCCATAGGTTGTGTTAAATATTCGATTTCTTCTGGCAAGTAATGACAAATACTGATCGTCTCTTGGATTTGTTGATGATGGGCAACCTTGACCTTGTCTTCGGCAAACATTCCCCATCTCCAGAAAGCAATTCCAAAGTTGTGAAATTACGCTCTGAGGTACATGAAACGCTTTAGCGACAACTTGCTACGTTTGTCCAGCTTCTAATTGACTAATGGCTCTCCAAGCCATGGATTCTGGGATATCATGTTGCTCTGCCATTTTTAACAAAATAATGGGTGGTAGGTGACACAAGTTTACAATTGAAGTGATAATTATTGCGCTCACTTCCACAGTGCATAAGCCACGCTTTTACACCCCCCACATGCTAATACGGCTAAGACACATTTCGACAAATCTTAACATGATTTTTGTACACAGTTGAGTGTTCTACACTGTTGTATATTAAGAATATTTTTAAATAAATGTGTTACATTTGTAAATTATTTATATAACTTTATAATTTACAAGAAAACCAAAATATCCTCTAATTGTTTTGAGCAGTGTAATGAGATTCAATCCTGCAGTCTGTTGCTTAAGGAAGCTGAGGTGGTACTAGCTTGGCTAACCAGACCAGCAAAGTTGCTAACTTATTGTCAATTTGTTCTCAGTTTGCAAGCTGGAAAATGTATGTGAAATATGAGATGATAAATTTTAATTGATCCTAAGTTTTGCTAAATTTTCTGAGAATTTGTGGTCTATTATCTGAATCCTGGTGGCAATATGCTTAGATTTATATATGTTGTAATTTGATAAATTTATAGAAAGTAATTAGAATTTAAAATAATTCATAGCTAGAACCAAGGAAAGAAAACAAAATTAAACTATGCTTCGGCCATTATTAAATGCTTACAATTATGCAGCAAACTTCAAATTGATGATTTCAAGATTTTTCCCTTTATGTGATCCCCACCCATGAAAGGTTGTAAACCTATACTATGTTGGGTGAGCTAAGTTTGTTATTTTTATTTTACATGATCTGCAAACTCTGCTCTAGGATCCCCACATGGAAGTTTTTGAGTCACTTCACACTTCCAGTAGTAATAATTATTATTATTAGTCACCTCCAGGGAGTCCAGACTCATCGAAGGAGGGCATCTATGCCCTCTACAAATCTGTCTCCACCACTCACAATCCAACTGACTGCAACTAACTACGCCAATGCCAACCACCACCACCAGTATTTCCACAGACAATCACAAACATCTATGCCCACAGCAGGATTCAAACCCGCAGCCTTTTGGCTGGAGAGCAGATACACTAACCACTCGGTTGTCCAAGTGGTTAGCATATCTGCTGAGTAATCTTGCTGGTCTTCCACGTCAAGACATATTCACAAATATCCATACCCATCATGAGATGGATATAAACACAACCTGTTTGTTGGAGAGCAGAAATTAATATAACACCAACCTCTTCCTTATATTAAATGAAATCAGTAAATGAATAAGTATTGTATTAGCATAGTTAGGTGGATATTTTAATATATTTAATTTCCATTCACTGGCATTTAAATATAATAGCAAATATAAGAACTAAAATTTTTCTTTTAATCACTTTTTTTTTTCTTTTTCTAGAAAATAGTCAAGCTCTTCTGAGGTGTTTTGTTCACCCATATGTTGTGACTCATCCTGGGGGACATTACATTCCAACAAATAGTGAATATAAAGCTCATTATTTTGATTTTATCAAAAAAAAATCTTCAAAGGATTGCTCTTCAGATAATGTAAGGAAATGACAAACAGAAGAGGAATGCACTGTATTACTATAAAGATTTTTTTCTCTTTCTTTTTTATAAAGATTTTTTCTCTTTCTTTTTTATAGTGTATTATATTATATAGTGCACATGTAATGAACAAGTGAAGCAAAAATTGCAAAGGTTCTGTGCAGACAGATGTAAACTGATAGTTTATTTAAGATATACAAGATGAGTAAATATATGGTCTTTACCTTGTAAATTGACTAAGATTAACACACTGTCTACCAGATGTGACCCTGTGCTTCAGTTATGCACATAAAAATAACAACATGCCAGTTCAGTATGGAACTACACTGACAAAATGGGTGGGAATATAGAAATAAATTCATATGATTATTACATATAATAAATACAAATTTTTAATAATGTACAAAAATTCTTGCGATCACACATAGTAAAGAAACTTAAAAGCAATAAAACATGTTATATATATACACACACATGTAAAAATAAACTGATCATACTTTTTTTACATTAAAATGAGTGCATAAAATACCGGGGTGTAATCAAAATAACACTTCTAGAGAAATGAAAAAACTGATCAGAGAATATTTAATATACAAAACTTTTTCACAAAAATCTGTGAGGCAATTTCCACTCTTAATAGTTGGGACCTGTACATTCAAAATAAAATATGATCACAAAGTTTCAGCAAGCTTTTATAAGGTGATAAAGTGAAAAAAAAATATTCTTTTAATTTGAATTTAAAAACCATTTCTCAGGCCACAACAAATGCCATTTTACATCTTTGTTAATTCAAGTCCTATATAATTTCAACACACCTGAATGAGTATAAACATAATGGAATCATATCCAAACTTCATTCTTCCACAAGAAATGTGAAATCAAATTCTTGAATAGATGATCTGCCATTATCTGTTTAGGTCTTGCATTCTTAATACTTGCACAGAAAAAATTTTTACTGAAATTGCAACTATTTATAAATGCTATAATCCAAAATGTAAACTCATAACAAATATCTAAATTCACATTTATTAGTGTCCCCAACAATTAAGAACTTAAGCTTTATGGTATTAAAGGAATGGATATGCTAAAGTTATACCTCTGCAAACTATTTAAAAATATTCAAAGATGCACAAAACTAATCATGGAGAACACAAATAGTATGGGAACTGCAGCATTTCTTTAGCTAGTTACATGAACCCAATTCTAACCAAAGAAATAACATAATTTCTGTACCAGAATATACCCCCCCCCACATCAACATTTAAATCACATGCTTTAAAAGTGAGGTATGTTATAAATTATTCATATCTGTTATGACAACACTATTAAAGATAACAGTTATAGCAGTGTTACACTGCATATGAAGTCACATAATACTCAGTGAATAAAATCAACATGTGAATAATTACAAAAATGTGCACTTTATGGCACAACACTTGCACAAATATACATTATATAAAAATAAGTTGTATTATTGCCCATTCACATGTTAGAAGTTCTGAAACATGCAGCTAAACTTCTGAAACTTAATTTTCCCCCAGAGCAATTAGATACAAATACTCATCTGAAGGCAAGGCACAAGTGACAGTTCTGATTTGTTACATTTATTGTACACACATACATGTGTTGAGCCATTCCATATCTTATGGCAAGAAACAGTTTTATGAATAGATTTTTAATATGTAATAGAATGTGCATAATTTTATGTCTGATTTTTTGCATTTCCTTCCAAAGGGCTGTCATGTCCTGTGTTTTATCTATAAATATTATTATTACATCACACCTCCAGGAAGTCCAAAGACTCATCGAGGGAGGGCATCTACTCTAAAACTCTTCGTCTCATTACTCCACCAAACTTCATCATCTAACACCAATGCCATCTACCACCACTAGTACTTTCACAGACAATCACATGAAATGATTTCTGCTATAATTTTAAAATAATGTCCAACAGTAAATTTTACTTTATGGTTCACATACACACAAAAATCCTGAAATACACCATGTTTTAGATAAACTGTCTAATACAAATCCTCATACTCTGAACATAATGAATTCTAAATTAAACAAGTGTATTTAAGACTGGTAAAAACTTGTCTCCTACAACAATTATATACAAACAGAATTGTTTTGCAATGCTTATCAATTATCAGTCACAATTTTAAAGAAATAAGGGCTATACATGTAATATAAATCCAATATTTTAGGTAATGTACAAGAAAAAAAAAGTTCATGCAGATCCAGAAAATATTATTTTTAAGGCAAAATTTCCTTAAAAACATAAAACTTGTATACACACAAAGGGAAAAAAATGCATTTTTACAGATAACAATAAATATATATACTGGTAATCTACTAATTCATGATAATTGCTTAAAAAAATATAGATAAAACGTGTCATTCATTCACCTAATCTAAGACAATTTAGGAATGTATGTGGGACAGGAGGGGACTGTTATTCTGTTTTTTTTTTTTTTTTTTCTCCTCATTTTAACTTTGATAATGCTGTGTACTTGCTTACATCCCAGATTTAGAAAAATGATCAATATACCATACTACACTAAAAAATTCAAATAAAACCAGCAGGTGAGTCTTGGGCTATATTTACTACTTATATATATACCGCAAAGTAAATAAATCCAGTTGCATTTTACAGTGGCCAGAAGCCCCCCCCCCCCCCCCCTCATGCTGAACACACAGAAAATGGCCAATAATTTAATTTTCTAAGTCCTCTAAAAATTTACCCAAAACATCTTCAAATATTAGAAATATATATACACATTAGCACAAGAATGTTTAATTTGCCAAATATTTCGGTCTGAATATTACAGACCATCTTCAGTGGCTAGATAGGAATAGTTTTTAAAAAAACAAGGTGGAATACGAACAATTGATCGTATTCCACAGATGTCACTACAAACTTGAACATTTATTTAAAGAAAGTGTAGAGGCCTTACTTCAACATCCTAACTTGAATCGTAATGACTGTATATCTATATCAAAAATTTGGGAAAGTTTAATCAGGATAACACATTAAATTATTAGTTTTTTAATCAGTCTAATGTTATTTAAGATCATTATATGAATTTTTGAATTAATATCTTTAATTATGTTTTAAAAATGTTTACTCTTCTAATACTTAGCATTATGACATCACGCAGCTCGTTCTATGTATGAATGATCAATTGTTCATATTCCACGTTTTTTTTTTTTTTTTTTAAAAAAAACTATTCCTATGTAGCCACTGAAGATGGTCTGTAATATTCAAACCGAAATATTTGGCAAAATTAAACATTATTCTTGTGCTAACATGTATATATTTCTAATCATTATGTCACAAGTATCGTTAAAAAATCAAATCTTCAAATATATGCAATACAAATTACATGTAATGCATGCACAATTAATAATAACTGTATCCTCGTTGATTTTGACAGAATTGTTTGAGCTAGCAAGATGAAAAGCTGAAAGTTTATAAAAAATTTATCACCTAAGACTAACTTTTTTTTTAATATTCAAGCAAATTAATGAACAGGCAGTGTGTTCAAGTAATTTATAATCAGAAATTCTAAATGGTTCTGAATCTCAAATTTCCAAAACTGTTCGATCTTTTTTTTACTTTTTCAATATACTTCAAAATAAAGTGTTGAATTTTGTCATAGTTGAGAACATAACATTGCATAATATTCTAAAAATAAATGAAAGTATTTATTTCATTTATGTTGAACTTGTGATACTTGTTCAAATTACATATGATTTAATGTGACTAGAGAAATTCTTATATTTACTTAAATGAATTATGTAAAAAAAAATTTTAAAACATGACTCCCACCTATATTAATACTATGGTTGAACTAAGGATTAGGTAATCCAAAAAAAAACATGGTTTGTGCATAAATAAATATACAGGATAATATATTAAATTGTTCATATTTGGTCTAATGTATTAAAACTAAGAACTTTTATTGTTAAAATACCATAAGATTTAATGAGTAAAAATACAAAGAGCCAACAAGTTTCACTAGCCACTGTCTAGCATTTTTAAGGCTGTACTGGTGTGAAAACAAATGCATCAAGTTACATGAAAACATACACTTTAGTAAGTGCTAGGCTGTTGTGTTTGATGGCATGCATGCATTCGAATGCTTCTTCAGTCAGAATCTGGTACATGACCACATGTGTAGTTTTTAGCATATTGTAGTTTCGTAAAGCTGAGAGAATTGATGAGATATTTCCATATGTCTTTAAGAATAGCACCTTGATTTTTATTTAAATTATTGCCTGTGCGTAGCACCACTGCTGCTTCTTTGAAAGTTCTGTGTCTGTGGTCATTCTCGATGTAAGGCATAGAACTGTTTTTCCGATCTATAATGTGATTTGATGTTGAGAAATGATGAGCTAAACCAGATGTGATGATTCTATTGTGATTGACATCCTCCAAATGTTCCTTCTGTCTTATTTCAAAACTTCTAGAGGTCTGTCCAATTTAAGAAAGGCCACACGTGCATGGAATTTCATATACTCCAGAAAATTTGAAGAAAGGTACCTCATCTTTGGGTGATCTTAAGACTTGTCTGATCATGGTAGTTGGTTTAAAAATTACTCTGATGTTATGAGCTTTTAACATTCTCGCCAATTTTGTGGATACTGATATATGGAATGACGGCTGTGGCCACTTATTGGGACTCCGTTCCACGTTGTTGGAGGTTGTCTTTAAAAAGCAATTTGTTTAAAATGTTAGAAGGGTATCCATTCAGAGATAGTGTTAGCTATTTGTGACAGTTCTCTCTGTACATCTAACACTATCTCTGAATGGATACCCTTCTAACATTTTAAACAAATTGCTTTTTAAAGACAACCTCCAACAACGTGGAACGGAGTCCCAATATGTGTCCACAGCTGTCATTCCATATATTAATTTAGTATCCACAAAATTGGCGAGAATGTTAAAAGCTCATAACATCAGAGTAGTTTTTAAACCAACTACCACGATCAGACAAGTCTTAAGATCACCCAAAGATGAGGTATTCTTCAAATTTCCTGGAGTATATGAAATTCCATGCACGTGTGGCCTTTCTTACATTGGACAGACCTCTAGAAGTTTTGAAATAAGACAGAAGGAACATGTGGGAGATGTCAATCACAATAGAATCATCACATCTGGTTTAGCTCATCATTTCTCAACATCAAATCATGTTATAGATTGGAAAAACAGTTCTATGCCTTACATCGAGAATGACTACAGACACAGAACTTTCAAAGAAGCAGCAGTGGTGCTATGCACAGGCAATAATTTAAATAGAAATCAAGGTGCTATTCTTGGAGACATGAAAATATCTCATCAATTCTCTCAGCTTTACAGAACTACACAACATGTGGTCATGTACTGGATTCTGACTGAAGCATTCGAATGCATGCATGCCATCAAACACGAATTATCAAATGTAATGGCCTAGCAGTTACTAAAGTGTATGTTTTCATGTAACTTGATGCATTTGTTTTCACACCAGTACAGCCTTGAAAATGCTAGACAGTGGCTAGTGAAACTTGTTGGCTCTTTGTATTTTTAATTATTAAATCTTATGGTCTTTTAACAATAAAAGTTCTTAAGATAATATATTCTCATTAGTTTTGAAAGCTATCTCTGATTGGCTACCAGTGGAGATTAAACCTGCCCACTCAAGTCTCCAAATGTTTGATATAGGACTAAAATGGCCTCGCCTATTCCCTATATGGGGATAAAAGGCGTTAGCCGATTTTTTAAATTTTTTTTTATTTTTATTAAAGGTAGCATTAAACAAATTCTGCACAACATAAAACCAATCATGTAAGGATGAAATGGCATTAAATTTGAGAAATACTGATCTAAGTATCTGGAAGTGCAACTAGATATCAATTCAGCTTACTGAGGGCATAAAGTAGCATTCAAAAAAAGTTCTTGGTCTGCAGAGCAGGATTTTCTGATTATTTGTCTTATCAGTGATACTAAGTATACTAATATCTTCAGACTTTTTGTGGATGAGATTGTCATAAAAAATGATGTGTAGCACATTTCATAAAAAGAGTGCAAATATCTCCATTCAAATTGCATCATAGAATTTTTCTTTTATTCTATATGTATTTTTTGGATATCAATTCAGCTTACTGAGGGCATAAAGTAGCATTCAAAAAAAGTTCTTGGTCTGCAGAGCAGGATTTTCTGATTATTTGTCTTATCAGTGATACTAAGTATACTAATATCTTCAGACTTTTTGTGGATGAGATTGTCATAAAAAATGATGTGTAGCACATTTCATAAAAAGAGTGCAAATATCTCCATTCAAATTGCATCATAGAATTTTTCTTTTATTCTATATGTATTTTTTCCCCAAATATTGTCAACGGAAACATATTTGAATGAAGCAGCTTATCATAAATTGAAAGCACTTTGTGTTATGAGCAGCAGCAGCTGATGCCAAGATATGCTAACCATATCATTCAACAATACAATATACATTGCCTGGTTCATCCATTTTCACAAAATGTTGTTAAAGAAACTGAAGTTCATATGAATAGTTTAACATCATATGATAATCAAATATTTTTAGAGAAGTGTTTTTTCATGCAACATGGAAACTATTACATTTCATCCAATGTTTACCTAGTTCACTGACCTAATAGAATATTTGAAACTTATGGACCATTTTTTTTTTAATATTACCCTGAAACTGGCATAACTAATTGAGAAATGCCCACATATGCATATTTTTTTACGTAGTTTCAAAGTGCAACTATTCTTGCATCATCAAGGAAGTAGGCAATTCAATAAATGTAGTTTATCATGTGATATAGATTCAAAAATTCTTTCTTCGACTAGATAGTTTATTAGCATGCAAAACACAATTATTTACTTAATATTAACACAAAAACCAGTTAAGTTAGTTAGTCTTAGGGTATAAACAGCAGGCCCCCCCTACATTTTCCCCTCTTACAGAACAGGCAGGCAAACTGGCCTGAGAGCAAATATATCTAATCATAATACACAAAAGTATACCAATCAAAAGATTACTCAATACACAACTTGACAATTGACTTAATAATCAGGTGAATGAAAATGAAACATCAAAATGTGTAAAATATAATTTTTTTTTACTATGTGAATTTGCAGTATAGCACAACTGTTATTTTGTAAAAAGGAATAAAGCAAGTATGGTCCTACTAAGAATAATATGGTTTTCCATGCATGCAATTTGGTATGTGTTAATTATATCCTATTCTAAGATGTATTACAAAACAAATACTGATAAAAGCAAAGACATATCCCATTTTTCTCAACTTGAACATTTATGAACAATGCATTCATACTTAATGAAACCATAATGCATCAATCTCATAATCACTAAGTTTGGATTAACATTATCTCGTAAATTGTTTTCCCATACAAAGTGCAAATTCCTTCATAACTGCTTATTGCAATTATAAGATGTACTGATACTATATAGTATAAGATGTACTGATACTATATAGTACTGATAAAAAAAAAACTGCCAAAAAAATAGAATAAAAAAATAAAAAGAATAAAAAACTTTTATTAGACTACCCTATAGGTAGTCTAATAAAAGAGACAGAATGGTCATAAATCCAGCTACTTCTCACTATAATATGAACAAGTACTAATAATTATCACTATGAAACAGGTGGTGTGTTGGTGTCTTAATTACGAGTGTAGACTGTTTTACTTATCAAATATCCAGTGCTGATCATAATGATAAGCAAGTAATTTGTATTTCCTCAAGCATGAAAAGTAAACATTTATGACACATGCAAGCCTCTGAGATTATTTTCCATTTTATTCTCTGTGTGAATCTGTAAGTAAAAATACTAGATTTACCATGTCATTTCATAGAATAAACAAACACTCATCTGTACCAAAAGAAGGATTCCAAACTGAAAGTTTAATTTTTATGTTAATATTATATTGAATGAAGCAGTTAGCAGAACTTGTTCCATTCATAGAAATGTCAGAGATGACACTGTGACAGCTGTAATGCTTAGTTTTAGGTAATTCCCCTAAAATGATTAGTAAGGAACATCTGCTCAGTTTTCAAGATTCAAAATAAAATTTTTTTGTTTTTTTAAAGAGTAAAGAGATAAAGTTGGAAGCATAAACATCTCATTCACACCTGAACACGTGTAAACATCAGCTTAAGTGGTATTCACATACCCCATTAGTGGTAGTAGATTTTAAGTAATGCAACATAAAACCTTCAGTTTTAAGCAATCTAACTTAAGACCAATGTGCATCAGTGTATTAAATCTGCTGGTTTCATTTGCTTTTTAATCAGTGGCCAATCTACTGCCAGTGAAAGGTACTGCTAAACCATAGGGACCATGTGTAATCGAAATACAAAAATAATGGACCTTTGTACCAATTTGCCTACTTCACCATAGCAAACTACATTCAAAAATTTCTATAGTTTAACAGCATGAGAGATGGCTTTCATCACTCAGCATGAAACACCACCACACTTATTGGAGGCCTGAAGTGGCTTGAAAAAGTTCTACGTTTGGTCTCTAGAGCAGGGTTTTTCAGACTTGGCAAAAAATAAATAAAAGTCATTAAAAATAGGGAGAAAAAAAATTCTTAACCCACCCATGGTAGGTTGATCATAACCTTTTGTGGCTGAGAGCCACATAAAAGGTTATTGACAATATATATGTCCAGGAGTGTACTCGCAAGTGGACCATGCAGAGTATGTTTATCTATACGCCATTGCCAGTTATTATTCTGTTTAAGTCTGCGTGGTTAGCCTAGTGGCTTTGCGCTTCGCAACCATATGCCTGGGAAAGGAGTGTCCTAGGTTCGATTCCCGTCAACGACGTGAGGAGCTCAAGGATCTTCCTCATTCATAGCCAAGTTAGCCGGTCTTGGGTGTGGACAGCAGGGTTTTTTCTGCCAGTTTATCTGGTGTTTTTCATCCCGCAAGCAGGCAAACCGATCCAAGGACACACACGGATTACAGTCAGGAATACTGAGTCAGCCATAGGTCTGAAATTCGTCGGCCTATGCCGGTTCCCGGATAAAATTTGGGGGGGGGGGGGACTAGATGGTACCGTTAACTCCTGTAAAAAGGGTTAACGCTATATCATCACACAGAATTTATTTATTTATTCTGTTTAAAACCTCTAATCTCAATTTTTTACCCTAGAAAATAATACTAAAAAATTAATCATGTTTCGTAGAATTTTTTAAATAACATTACCATTTTTTTTGCATGATTATAGAGGGCCCTTGAATGTCTAAAATTTTTGAAAGATAATAGGAGCAATTATAACAACCAATCCCATAATGTTGCTATGATTCATCATAAGCTAGCTTGGCTGTACTGTGTTATGCTATCCAAGTGAATGGCATATCTGTTCTCTAACAGGCCATGGGTTCAAATCCTACCATGGGCAAGAATGTTTTTGTTAATTCTTAGGTGATAGATGAAATTCACTGTATGAGACCACTACTTTACTTATTTGGAGAGTTGTGAGGAAAAAAAATTTCCCTAGAATAGGGAAATCAAATTATCTAATCTTATTCTGCCTAAGGTATTAAATGTACAATAGGCTTGCAACCCTTTGTGAGTGGAATCACAAAAAAAAGCCAACTTTCATTTTAAAAAAAAGTGAAAGAGCAAGATAATATAATACCAAACTTTGGAATATCTATAAAAAATAGCTTAAAATATTTTAAATGTAGCACTATTAATTATAGGACCACTTCAAAAATACACCATAGAAATTAATGGTAAACCACATAACTGAATAGTGCACCATGCACACATTTTAGCATCCTTTCTAAGCCCCCCTCTTTAACAGACATCTTAACCCCAGCTCCACAAAAGTCATTTCATATACATTTTTCATTTTTTTTCTCGTCCTGTTCTTTTGCTACATAAAATTCTTTCTGGTCAAGCACTTAGGCAACAGACTTTAGTACTCTATTGTATTGTAAATTAAAATAAAAATTCAGTGTAGGTCTACTCATTTTCTATGTTTTATTTTTTCAAGTGGTTTTTATCACAGATGATGGCACCCAGCCTGCTAGAATTAAAGCTATCATTTTCTAACTCAATGGTCACTAAAGTTCAACACTTTCCATGCACTAATAAATTATTTAGCAAAAAAAATTTTAACAATCAAAAACAAGTAAATTAATTTTTATTAAATTTTCCTAGAATTATTAATATTTTAAAATGATATACCTGAAATTCACAGCATACATATTACTTCATATTTCAATCCATACTATCAAGTTATACAAAATTCAAATTCCTATTAATTCAAGATTTTTCCAAAGTAAACAGACTACAGAATTTTGCCCTGCTTATCTAAATGCTAATCCACTTAAAAAATTTTATATGTGAATACCTAGTTTATAATGTGACTAACATACTTTATATTTATGATTAACTTACAAAATAACATTAACTAATTTTGAAATTAAGTTTTGTAACAGTATAATAAAGATTGAATTACTATTGTTTCCTATCATAATCCAGTGATAACTGGATTATGAATCAGTTAACAGTTTCTGAAAGGAAAATAACTTTTATTTACTGGCTATCCATAATTAGAAATTTTGAGATACTGTTTCTTGATTTAGTTCTTTTTTATTTTGTTGGAACGAAACATTTCCAAATTTTTATATAAGTGACAGCACAGAAAAATTATATTGAAAAAATATACTTTTCAGTAATAATATCAGAAGTGAAATGTAAAATAAATTTTTATGGCACATCTTAAAAATAATGAAACAGTATGATTTTATTAAGATGGAGGGTTTGTTTATATTTATGTTTAATCAACATGAAATCAGTAAAATGATTTTGGATAAAGCAAATTTGAAGACTTCTTGAGAATAACAGTACCTCCTTTACCCCAAAGTATCAATACATTGATTTCATCACAATATATTATATTATTACTTATAATTAATGAGCTTTTATTCCACTTTTGACTTTATTTTTAACAATAAGAATCTTAAACTACTATGTATAAAACATAGCTAGAATGTTTTATAGAATCTAATTCCTGATAAACAGAATCCCTTTTATAAATTTGTTTCAAACATAAAATGTAAGCACTTTATGTATGTGAAGCAAACATGAAGTATGCAATTTTGCCACCAAAAAAAAATCAGAATGCAAATCACATGAACATTCTCTTCCTATGAAATATTCTGATGATAATTAACTAAACACTTTCTGATTGTTTTCAGTAAGACAAGATAATTAGAAAATAGCATGCACATCTCATTACTATTATTTGTGTTTTTTATGCCACAATTTGTGGCTTAAGTTTATAATACAAAGTACATGAATTATCACATTCTGGATTAAACAAAAGTACTTAACTTTGGTATTCTTATTACTATTAACACATTTAACAAACATTTCAATCCCATGTATTTGCAGAAAACATGTGAACTTTTTGTTCACATGCTTTCTAAGATACATAAGATAGCATGGTGATTAATTTAAAATCGTATTGAACCAATCTTTCCAAATGATTCTCTTGAGAATAAAACAACGTACATTGAGTCAACTGTTTACATAAAAGGAAATAAAACATTGATGCACTTTTCTTCATATTTTTAATTGTTTCATTACAAATAATGACCCTTGAAAAATTATACACTGTTTTTGATAATCATCAGGATTTTCAAAACTATGGGATGGGAGAATTATTTTTGCCATTTTCAAGATTTCTTCCATAAACTATTAGACTATTACAAAATGGGCAGAGAAACAATAACACAAACTTTCTCAAGAGAATGGCTTCATTCTTACTTGAAGATAATGAAATATGGAGAATTTCAGAAAATGGATATAATGCAAATGATAAACTTATTTTTCTGCCTTAAAACATAACAGATGAAAAAAAAAATGTATGGAATGTAAATAATTATAATAAATTTGTACTGAACTTTCTCAGAAGCACAGATTTTAGCAATCATTATTTAAGGTTGTTGATATGCAAGAAAATATAAAAACTATGTGGTTGAAAATATTTGATTATCTGTTGTTAAACATTCCAGTTAAAAAAAACTAGAAACTTAATACATTTTGGAAACAGTATCAAAATTACGCTAAAATATATTAACTTTATAAATAGGTTAAATTTCAATAAAAATATAATTCAATGAAACATAGATGAAATTATATGTAAACAATTAAAATATCCAAACTGGTGTTTTAAACAAAAGCCAACTAGAGAAACCATCAGACAGCTTCATTGCAGTCAAAAAGTGAAAATCTGACAAAATTACATGGTGCATTTTAAAAAAGTAAATACTGTGTAACCTGATTATCTAACCTTTATAAACTCTCAGAAAAGTATTAAACTGCCATGAGCAATAATGAAAAATAAACTTTGGTTCTGCTTTAACATTACAGGGTTGAAATTAACATGCCAAACATTTCAACCATTTTTTCTTTCTTTCTTTTTGGTCATAGCAAACTCCCATTCAAGTATCTTCCAAATAGAATGCAATTGCAAAAAACATGGATCTTTCACAGTAACCGTCTCTCCTGAGGTATGCAGCTTCTCTGGTGTACTCATATTTTCGGGGATGCAAAACTCATATAGCTACACATTATATCTGTCATATGGATACACTGTAATCATCAAATAAATCTGAAAGGCCTTCCCCATCAGCTAAAGAGAAACTATAGTCATCTTCAGACAGAGGAGGTTCTAGGGAAACAAAAGGCAGAGTATCACTATGTTGATCTTCAGTTTGAAGAAGAAAGTGTTTGCCCATTGGTGCAAGGTCATCATCTTCAGATATTAGAGCATGTTTCAAGGTCGGATCTCCTGCAAATAATGGAAATATTTATTTAACAGGATCTAATAATGTATTTTATTACCACTTTTTAAAATTTAAATGAAGTGCATAGTTAATTTTGAAGTATTCAGATATGTAGCATTAAATTTAAGTGGAAGTTGATTTTTAATGTTTGATTACTGTTAAGGATAATTCTATCACATCCTGTCTAATAGCTGTATGTGCATTTCAGTGAGTTGGCTAGTTTTGCAGAAGGAGAACTACTTTGACCACAATGGGAAATTGGCTAATTCACCTTCAACTGACAAGTCTTAAGTGTTGCTTGTATTATCCCAGCTAGCATTTGAACTGAGGCTGCAATCAAAGACCAGAAACTTTGGTTTTCCATCCCACAAAATGACCAGAAAAACATGCAATTAACAGATACGATGGACTATCTTATCACCCTTGGAGTTTCAGATATAAATCCTACAGAAACATGTATAACATAAGCACGTAAACACAAGAAAGATATTTAATTAGCCAAATATTTTGGTCTGAAAATTGCAGATCATCTTCAGTTGGTTATGGATTAAAGATAAGCTGGTGTTCCGGTAAATATTATGAGCTCCAGGAGATTTTATGGTTTCTTTAATCTTAGCGAAATTGGGAATAATCTTGTTGTCGCGGCATTTTTTTTTTAAAATTGATCTTTGCTCGTAACCTATCTTGTATAACTGAAAGTTTTCCTAATTTACCAGTTATTTTGGTGGCATTTTCCCCATGAAGAATTAAAATTTGATATTTTAAGGATACTTGTGACATAAAGACTGTATAATATAAGCACATAAACACAAGAAAGATGGTCTGCAATTTTCAGACCTAAATATTTGGCTAATTAAATATCTTTCTTGTGTTTATGTGCTTATAATATACAGTCTTTATGTCACAAGTATCCTTAAAATATCAAATTTTAATCCTACTATGGAAACATGTTCTTTCGAGGGCACTGTGGAGGCACCTATCAGGTCACCAATCATTTTCTGAGCATAAGACCATGTCACTGGTCTTCAAGTGGGATTCTCAACTCATCTTTTGACCAAAATGTTAGTGTATTATAGATGTTCAGTATTTCATAACTGAGATGCCATGTAAAATTACACACACACACACACACACACACACACACACACACACGAGGGTGTGCTGAAAAGCTGTGATCATTCACCATGAATGAATTAACATGCCTGACTTGTCTTATATATCCTAAATGAAAAAGAACAAATGATTACAATCTGATGAAACATGAGTGTTAAAGGATTTTAAGATATATTCTTTCTTGTGGTTATATCAGTTGCTTTAATATCATTTTTGTTCTAGGTGTTTGTCAGAACTTTGCACCCAAGTTTGTACATGAAGTATCTTTGGAAGTAGACTACTTATACAGCAGCTAATGACTTCTCATCAACTGCCTTAATATTCCATAATGCAATGCACCTGCTTCCTTTGTTTGTTTATGCTTGGATATAGGACTAAAACAATAATATATTTCTTATTACATTCTTATATATTAAAACGAGAAACAATTTCTTGTCTATTATGATGTACTTATAACCAAGCAAAAAAATTTTCTACAATTATCTCTAATCCAGAATATTTTAAAAATATGGTCAAACGCCATTTTACTATGTGTATATGAGACATGACTTCTACACTGATGCAACTTCAGTATCTTCCTGGATCTAGCTCTCACTGAGGAGACTTCAAATAAAGGTCAAAACCAGTTTGGGTAGTGACCTTTGTGGTGTATTATAGGAAAGTGACCTTTCCTATAATACACCACAAAGGTGTGCTTGCATTATGTGCAAAGCACACCTTTATTTTTTCATTTCATGATGAAGTCATCAGCTTCTATATAAAAAGTAACCTAATCGTGAAGATCCTTCACATGCAAACTGTATTTGTTTATGCATATAAGAATCTTAAAACAAACAAACAATAAGAATATAATATCTTATCTAATATAATTTAATAGACAAAATAACATTTGCCAGGATGATTTTGACTTTAAAACCATAGAATCATATGAATATAACAACGATCTGTATTTAAGGTTTGTAGATGTGGAAAAGGCATACAATAAAGTTCCCAGAGAAAAGCTATTTTCAAATATCCCATGTATACTGAACATGAAGACATCACTATTAACAATAAAAGAGTGCATGACATTTTATTTACTTCTTATTCTCTCACTCTATGTGAATTTGTGCACATCCTCATGTTGGAACATGGTATTAAAAATGACTAGCTCATATCCTGAACTAACACCATGTTCCAACATAGAGATATGCGCAAATTCACATGGAGTAAAGAGAACACAAGTCTCAATGACCATGTTATTGTCGACAGAAATATCTTTATACTAATTCAGGACACAAGAATACAGATTATTTGAAAGAGGAAGTAGGTGCCATTTAGAGAAAGATACCATGTGAAAAAATATGTACAAAAGAATCAATGTTGAGCAGCTTTCAGAGATGAACTGTAGAATCAAATATTATTTGAGAAAAAATGAGTTTGAAAACAAGTGTCTAACTTTTGAATATTCAGTGACAGATACTGAGAAAACATTGCCTGTTCAAGTCAGGAGAAACATGTTGTGGGGCTATTTGCAAAGACAGGAAAATGAAAACTCCACAGTGTTTTGATTTTTCTGCACTTACAGACACCACTAAAGTTAAAGAGGCAGTTCTGGAAATTGGCAATTCTATCAAGTAGAGTGATGTGGGCAAATATCAGAATGAGAAACTACTGGGTGACCACAGATGCAAGACCCCCCTCAACACTTCTGCGCACGTCAGAAGAAGGCAAATATATTCCGATAATAGGGTAATCAATGTGTTTCATGGGATGAGTGTTTATAATTATACGTCGGAAAATTAGCTTTTCTTTTATGATGGTTTTTAAAGTGGCAACTAATTTGCTTGTACAACAGTTGGAAACTTTTACGTATAAAGCACGTAATTTCATGTGTCGGTAACGAATTTGTACATCACCTTATTCCTTTCTCCTCTTCAACATGAGTTGACTCTTCTTGGGATGTTGCCAGCCAAGGGTCTCGGATCTGTGGTTGGACAGTACATAATGAAACTAATTTGTGCCTCAAGTCCACAGAAGGTTCTACTAAAGTAGAAGTGGAGTCATTTTTTTTTAAGGCTTAAGAGAAAGCAACTGACAATGAAAAAGGAAAAGTTGGTCCTTGTTGGGGATCTAAATAGCAAAGTAGGAAATGATTGTCAGACATACAAAAATATTTTGGGAAAATTTGGAGAAAAGAGCAAAGCTGATAATAATGGCAAATATCTATTGGATTTCTGCTCAGGACATGGACTGGTTATTACTAACACAATGTTCCAACATAAAAATGTGCACAAATACACATGGAAAGAAGATGCAAGGAATAAGAAAAGCTCACAGACTATGTTACTGTTGATAGTGATATTTTCTCACTGGAGTGTACACAGGATTTGAAGTTGGAAGTGATCACCATTTAGTCTTGAGCAGGATAAAATTGAATTTCATATTGAAAAGAAGAACATGCAAGAAAGTTTTAAGATGTGAACTAGACTAAAATACACAAACATTATTCAAAAAAAAATGATAGAGTTTGAGAACAGGAACCAAACTTGGAAATTCACTGGCAAATCCTAAAGAAAATACTGATTGATTGAGTGAGCCAGAGAGGCATGTGGTGAGGTTGTCTGCAAGGATAGAAAAATCAGAACTCCATTGTGGAAACAGGAATTTAAAGAGGCAGTGAAGGAAAAAGAAGAAAGCATATAAAAAGTTCCTGGCAAATAAGTCAGCTTGCGCTCTTATGCCGGCCTGGTTGGCCGAGTGGTTAACGTGTCCGCTCTCCAGCCAAGAGGCTGTGGGTTCGAATTCAGCCGTGGGAATGGATGCTTGTAATTGTCCTACAAACTTTGTGTGGAAAGGGAATCTGCGACCCTACCACTTATTCTAGCAGAAGACATCATTGCCAGAACCATACGGCGTCTACAGACATCAAATGTGAAAAAAAAAATTTTAAAAAAATGTGCTCTTAGAGAATACAGAGACAAATGTAAGAAAGATAAATACTCTGTAAAACTAGCAAAACAAAAGTCATGGGAAGACTTTGGCAAGAACATACAAAATAAATATCAGGAGGTGACAAGATATTCTGAAGGATATTGAAAAAGTTCAGAAACGGAGGAAAGAGTACTGTAAAAGGAATTAGAGATGATAAAGATGACGTGAAAACTGGAGAAAAAGATATTCATGATGAATGGAGTAATTACTTCGAAAAATTGCTAAACAAAACTATCAGTGACAGCATAGTAGTAAAAAACACTCAACAGGCATACAGTCAGGAATACATATCCATACTTGAAGTAGAAAAAGCCATCAAAGGCTTGAAATGCTGAAAGGCAGAAGGAGTAGATGATATTCAACAAGAAATGCTCGAGTATGGAGGTATAAAAGTCTTGCAGTGGCTGCACTGCATAGTTCAGACGGCCTGGACAGAGGGATTAATTCCAGATGATTGGAGTAGAGTTCTTATAGTACCCATATATAAAAAAGGAAATAAAATTGAATGTGAGAATTACAGGAGGTATTTCCCTACTGAGTGTTCCTGGTAAGATTTATGCAAGTATACTTGAGAAACAGTTGAGAAGGATTGTGGAAGGCAAGTTTGGTGAAGAACAAGCTAGATTCAGGAGAAAAAGAGAGACCATCAGGATCAGATTTTCACCTTATAGTGAAATAGTTGAGAAATACGACAAATAGTTGAGAAATCATGGGAATATAACAAAGATCTGTATTCAAGTTTTGTAGACCTGCAAAATCTTATGATAAGGTGCCAAGAGAAAAGCTATTCAATAACTACAGTTATATGGTGTGAATGGGGCATTATATCAAGCAATACTTAGTCTTTATTTGAGTTGTAAGTCAGCAGTTAGAATTGAAGGAAGTACAGGAAGATGATTTAATGTTAAATCTGATGTGAGACAAGGATGTACATTATTCCCTCTGTTATTTATTATCTATATTGATCACATTATGAAGGAAAGTGGTATTAAACCTGATATCAAAATTGGAGATGTTAATCTCAGCTCTTTATCGGATGATGCTATACTTTTTTTAAATAAATCTGTTACAGGTTTGTAAGATTCCCTGCCTAAATTGAATAACTGTTGTAATAGATATGGTATGAAATCAGCAATAACAACACAAAACAATGAAAATAGGCAGAAGCATTGAAAATATCAATTGGACTGTGAATGGAGAACCTATAGAACAAATAAAACATTTCATCTAATTAGGTACGATTTTTAGTGAAGATTACCTTGACCTGTGTTTCACTCAGGATTTCTCCATGAGTGCAGATCACAAAGATGCCTCCAACAATCTCGATCTTGAGCCTCTCTCTTCCATGTTATATCCATAGATTTCACTAATGGATCTTCCCATCTTGTAGGTGGTCTTCCTGGTTCTCTTTATTCTTGGTTGCCAGTTGGGTATTCTATATGTTCATCTGTTATTCTTGAGTCTGGATATGTGACCTGCCCATCTCATCTTGCTTTGGTATACTGCAGTTACCACATCTTTTATGCCTGATCTCTTTCTTAGTTCCGTGTTTCTAACATGTTCCATTTTGCTGATGTTACAAATCCTACATTCTATTGCACGCCGAGTTATTCTGAGAGTCTCTTCTTTTCTTGTCATGTTCCATGTTTCTGATCCATATGTGAGCGATGGAAGAATGTCACTATTAAATAGTTTTGCCTACACAGAGATGTCAAGATTTGGATCAGTAAGTGTTTCTTTTAGTCTACTGAATGATAGCCATACAGCTTTCTTTTTGCTAGTTCTTCAGATAAATCATTATTCATTTTTATTGTTTGTCCTAAGTAATTGTAGGAGTTGACTTGTTCTATAGGGATGTTATTAATACATAGGTGACTGTCCCTTATGTAGATGTGTTTAATTCATTTTGTTTTTTCTAGATTCATTTCTAATCCTATCTTACTGCTGTTTGTGTATATTTTTCCCCCATTTCTTCTAGGTCTTTAGGGTTGTGGGATATCAGTTACTAGATCATTGGCAAACATAAGGATTTGTAGTTTTTCACCATCTATGCTTATTCCTCTGTTTAGGACTATTTTTTTCAGAATGTATTCTAAAGTTCTAGTAAATAGATTTGGTGAGATCACATTACCTTGGCAGACCCCCTCTCTTTATATCTATATTTATAGGTTGATCAAATAGGGTTATTTGTGTAGTCTGGTTTTTGTTAATTTTTTTTATCATGTGGATGTAAGCAGGGTCCACATTTATTTCCAGTATGGCACTGATGCATGCATTGTGTTCTATGGTGTCAAATGCTTTTCTAAAGAGGAAATAGAGGGATTCGGTATTCTCTGCATTTTTCTGTTAGTTGCGAAATGACCTGGATATGATCTATTGTGGAGAAGCCTCTTCTAAATCCTGCCTGCTCTTTACTGGAGTTGTCTTCGAGAGTAGAACAGATTGGATGATAATTTTTTGTCTTCCTTGTTCCCTTTTTTGAATAGAAGTATGGTTTTTGAGGTCTTCCATTCCTCTGGAATCTTTCTTTCTTTGAAGTACCACATGAATCTGGCAGCCAAGGCTTTGAATATAGTTGGTCCACTTTGTTGAATTTCTTCAGCCTTAACATAAACAAGTCCCGAGGCTTTACCTTTACTCATTTTCTTAAAAGGCATGTTCTATTCTTCTGGAAGTACATCTGTTATATTGCTGATTTTGGAATGACTGGTTCTGAGACTTGGCACTTAGTTGCATAAAGATCATTATAAAAATTCTGCACAATTTCTTCTACCCTTTTTCTATTAGTATGTTTTTCTTCATTTTGATCCTGTAAAGCATCCATGCGATTAGCTTAGTGGCTGTGTGCGATTCGCAACCATATGCCTGGGGAAGGCGTGTCCTATGTTCGATTCCCGTCAGTGACGCAAGGAGCTGAAGGATCTTCCTCAGCCATAGCCAAGTTAGTCGGTCTTGGGCGTGGACAGTAGGTCCCCCCCCCCTAGTTTATCCTGGGGTTTTTCATCCCGCAAAGCAGGCAAACTGGCCTCGAGAACTCAACACTACAGATGTAGGATACACCAAGGCGTAGAGCTGACCACCTTATCCTGTGAACAGCTTGAGGTCCAATGATTAATAAACCCTCGACATCACAAGGTAAAAGAGAGAAAGGAAGATGAGATGAGATCCTGTAAAGCAGAGATGGAATTCTCTGTTTAAAATTTAAAGCTTTTTCTATTTTTTTCAGGCTAGTTTTTGCCTGCACTGATTCTCTTAGTTTTTGTATCCTGAAAGCTTTGTAGTCTTCTGGAATTCTTTTCCTTATTAACTTACAGATAATTTTGTATTCTATAAAATTTTCTTTTAAATTTCTTCAGTTCTTTTCTCTTTTTCAGTAGTTCTATAGTTTGAGGTGAGAGTTGTTCTCTTTTCTTTCACAGGAATTTTCGATTTTTTTATGCACTCATTGAATTTATTAATAAATTCAATATAGTCAACATTTGTGTACCAATTCTTAATAGTCCATTCGGTCTCTTCTATGTACTTTCTGAACTTGTAGTAATCTATTTGTTCGGGTTGGCTTTTGTGGTGCTTAAGGATCAAAGCTATATAACTGAGAGGAGACCTCCAGGTAGCCTTTAAAGGAATGCGGAGAACCGACCAGGGCTTCTGACCTAATATCCAATCCTCACCTTCTCGTGGTGCACCCTTTTGGGTATCTACCTGGATACCGAATGAGCGAGCATGGGCTGCCAATTTGGGATTTAGCTGACCAAATTGTATTCTTATTGGCTTAAACCAAAATACAAAATGATGGTACAAAATATCATGCCGGCTGGGGTGTCGCCCAGTTAAACAAGCCCCCCCCCCCCATTGTTTTCGCCAGGGATCCAGGTCAAACAGCAAAAAGTCAGCTACTGGAACAAATCCTAAAACACACCCCAAATCAACATCACCAGAGTTAAAAATCGGTACTATCAACATAAGAAGCCTGAATGCAAAGAAATGGAGCTAGCTGAGGAATTAGATAAGTACCAGATCGACATAATTGGGATAACTGAAATAAAAAAGACAAAAACTGGTGAGATCTTTCTGAGCAATAAATACAAAATGTTATATTCAGGAAATGACAATCAAGGAAAAGAAGGAGTAGCCATAGTATTCAACACTAAATACGAGGCTAATCTTCTTGAATAGCAGGCAGTCTCAAGTAGAGTGATGTGGGCAAATATGAGAATGGGGAACTGGACAATGAGACTTATTTGTGCCTATCGTCCCACAGAAGATTCTACTAAGGTAGAAGTGGAGGAATTTTTTCATGCTTTAGAGAAAGCAACTGACACAATGAAAAAAAGAAAAGTGTTAGTCCTTGTTGGGGATCTAAATAGTAGAGTAGGTAGTGATTGTCAGACATACAAAAATATTTTGGGAAAATTTGGAGAAAGGAGCAAAGCTAATAATAATGGCAAATATCTGTTGGATTTCTGTTCATGACATGGACTGGTTATTACTAACACCATGTTCCAACATAAAAATGTGCGCAAATTCACATGGAGAGAAGAGGCAAGGAGTTCCTGGCAAATAAGTCAGCTTGTGCTCTTAGAGAATACAGAGACAAATGTAAGAAAGTGAAACACTGTAAAACTAGCTAAACAAAAGTCATGGGAGGACTTTGGCAAGAACACAGAAAATAAATATCAAGAAGGTGGTAAGATATTCTGGAGGTTGAAGAAGCTTAGAAATTGAGGAACGAGTGCTGCAAAAGGAGCTAGAGATGATAAAGGTGACATGAAAACAGGAGAAAAAGATATCCTTGAAGTATGCAGTAATTACTTCTGTCAGGATCAGATCTTCACTTTACGACAAATTGAGAAAGCATGGGAATATAACAAAGATCTATACTAAAGTTTTGTCAATCTGGAAAAGGCACATGACAAGCTGCCAAGAGAGAAACTATCCAATACACTATAGTTATATGGTGTCAATGGGGCATTATATCAAGCAATACTTAGTCTTTATTTGAGTTGTAAGTCAGCAGTTAGAATTGAAGTACAGGAAGATGGTTTAATGTTAAATCTAGTGTGAGACAAGGATGTACATTATCCCCTCTGTTATTCATTATCTATATGGATCACATTATGAAGGAAAGTGGTATTAAACATGATTTCAAAATTGGAGATGTTAATGTCAGCTCTTTGCTTTGTGTGGACGATGTTATACTTCTAAATAAATCTACTACAAGTCTGCAAGATTCCCTGGCTAAATTGAATAACTGTTGTAATAGATATGGTATGAAGGTCAGCAATAAAAAGACAAAAACAGTGAAAATATGCAGAATTGTTGAAAATGCATTTTGAACGGAGAATCTGTGGAACAAGTAAAACATTTCAGCTACTTAGCCACGATTTTTAGTGAAGATGGTAAATTAAATATGGAAATAGACAACAGAATCAACAAAGCTGGTATGCTAGGAAGTCAATTGAATAAATTCGTATGGAAACAGAGAGAAATTAGTCAGAACACTAAATTAGCTGTATAACAGACAGTGTTCAAACCGATTTTAACTTTTGGATCTGAGAGCTGGGTCAGAAGTAAAATACCTGACCAAAGACTAGAGACCGCAGATATGAGAGTCCTGAGAAAGATTAGAGGCATGAACAGATTGCATCAATGGCAATATCATATTAAAAACGAGGATATTAGGAAAGAACTTGACATTGTCATTATCCAGGAATGCGTTAGCAGAGCTAATCTCAGGTGGTATGGTCACTTAAATAGAATGGGCGAGGAAAGATTAGCAAAATAAGTGTTCTCTGCAATGTTGGCAAAAAAATGACCCAGAGGAAGACCAAGATATAGGTGGATTGATACTGTACAAAGTGCCTTAGATAATAGAAATATAAGATCTGATAATGTTGGAGTCTTGGCAAGTAACAGACTGATTTGGAGGAAAATTGTAGATAGGAAGTTAGTAATGATGTAAATTTTTCATGTAGTAGAATCATATCCTGTACACCCCTTTAGGGTACATGGCAGGAATTTGATGATGATGTCTTTTGTGGTTTGATGTTGCCCTGATATGTTGTTCTTTTTTTGTGATCTATTCATATAATCGCTCTGAGGAGGCTGTGGTCAGAATCTATGTTTTGCCTATCATACCAACATTTTGTACTAGTCTTTTACAGTCTGTTAAAATGTAGTCAATTTCATTTATTGTGTCTCCATTCAATGATTGCCAAGTTTATCTTCTTCCTGGGCGTTTGTTGAAAAAAGTGTTCATGATAAAGAGTTGTTCAGCTGCAGCAAATTCAGCTAATCTCTCTCTCCTCTTCTATTTCTTTCTCCCAGGCCATTTGAACCTATAAACTTTGTTTTCTTTTCCACATCCTATTTTGGCATTAAAGTCACCACGAATGAATGTGTATGTTGACTTGTAATTTAATGCCTGTTCAAGATTCATGTAAAAATTTTCTATTTTTATATGAATTTCTTGATTATCAGCTACAAATGTTGGAGTGGCAGGATATTAATTTTATTGTTATATTGTTCTATATTCAAATTAGGAGTACACCTATTCTTTCAGATATGATGTTACAAGACGACTTGGTAAGCTTAGATTTAACAATGAAGTCCACTCTGCCTTGTTTCCCATTGTTTGAGGATGCTCTGAGGAGTATCTGTGAGCCATCATACCATCTTGCTGTCAGTTCTTTCAATCTTTTTGTTTCATTCACTAGCAGGATATCTAAGTTGATACTGGTTAGTTCTTTGATTAATAAATCTTTTCTGTAGTCTCTTGCCAAAGTTAGAGTATTGCAGGTACCAATTCTATTTTCATTGATTCAAGAGGTGGTCTATTTTCATCTGCGAGATTCTTAGCACCCCTGGCCTTAAACAGAATCAACAAAGCTGGTATGGTAGGAAGTCAACTGAATAAATTTATATGGAATAAGAGAGAAGTTATTCAAAATACTAAATTAGCTGTATACAAGGCAGTGTTCAAAATAAAACACTTGACCAAAGAAGAGACCACGGATATGACAGTCCTGAGAAAGATTAGAGGCATGAACAGATTGCATCAGTGGCAATATCATATTAAAAATGAGGATATTAGGAAAGAACTTAACATTGTTAGCATCCAGGAAAATTAGAAGAGCAAATCTCAGGTGGTATGGTAACTTAAACAGAATGGGAGAAGAAAGATTGGATTCTTTCTTCTCCCATTGTGTTCTCTGCCAGGATGGCAGGAAAAAGACCCAGAGGAAAACCAAGATATAGGTGGATTGATATAGTAAAAAGTGCCTTAGAAGATAGAAATATAAGAGCTGATAATGTTGGAGTCTTGACAGGTAACAGATTGATTTGGAGGAAAATTGTAGATAGGAAGTTATTAACGATATAAGTTTTTCATGTTCTACTATCATATCCTATACAACTCTTGAGGGTACATGTCAGGAATTTGATGATGAGAAAGTAATAAAAAAAAATATCCTCAGCTATAGATTTACAATCTTTAGTAGTTGGGAATGATATTAAACAGTTTAAATATTCAAGAGACCAAATACCTCGAAAGCTGTCATCTGAGTCCGTATCATCCACTTTGACACTGGATCCAGCTGTGGAACAGTCATCATCATCATCAGGACAAAGGTAAGCTTCTATTTCACCTTGTTCACTTTTCAACCAGATTTGAAGTTTCTAAAAATGGTAAATAATAGATAGAAAATGAATCACAAATAATAAACAGAGTTATAGTGTATACATGTTAATCTGTAGATGTGCTTCTGCACTTCTCATATCCAAATTAATATATGAAAATAAATTGTTATCAGAGTTTGATCTGTCCTAATCTAAGAGTCTAGTCAAACTTACATTTTAATTGCTCAGTAATATTTTTATTCATAGCATCACTATAGAAATACAGAAACCGACTATTATATATAAAAGACAAAACCGCCAAACAATTTCAACTTTATATTTGGCTAAAATAAAGAACTTTTATTATTAAAAGACCAGAAGATAAATGATAAAATATACAAAGAGCCAACAAGTTTCACTAGCCACTGTCTAGCATTTTCAAGGCTGAACTGGTGTGAAAACAAATGCATTAAGTTACATTTCAAACATACACTTTAGTAACTGTTAGGCCATTACATTTGATCATTCTGTTTGAAGGCGTGCATGTGTTCGAAAGCTTCAGTCAGATTCCGGTACATGATCACGTGTTGTGTAGTTTTTTGCATATTGTAATTCTGTCGAGCTGAGAGAGATGATGAGATTTTTCCATATGTCTTTAAGAATAATACCCTGATTTCTATTGAAATTATTGCCTGTGCGTAGTACCACAGCTGCTTCTTTTAAATGAGAATGACTATAGATACAGAACTTTAAAAGAAGCAGCTGTGGTACTACGCACAGGCAATAATTTCAATAGAAATCAGGGTATTATTCTTAAAGACATATGGAAAAATCTCATCATCTCTCTCAGCTCGACAGAATTACAATATGCAAAAAACTACACAACACGTGATCATGTACCGGAATCTGACTGAAGCTTTCAAACACATGCACACCTTCAAACAGAATGATCAAATGTAACGGCCTAACAGTTACTAAAGTGTATGTTTGAAATGTAACTTAATGCATTTGTTTTCACACCAGTTCAGCCTTGAAAATGCTACACAGTGGCTAGTGAAACTTGTTGGCTCTTTGTATATTTTATCATTTATCTTCTGGTCTTTTAATAATAAAAGTTCTTTATTTTAATACATCAGACCAAATATGTACAATTTATATTTGGCTATTAAACAACAGTGAAACTTGCATTTAAATATAATTAACATTAATAAATATGAATAACAGTACAGATTACTTAACAGCCAAACATAGATAACTGGAAGGAAGCTTCCACACAGCCTATAAGTAATGTTAAGAATGCATGCAAAAGGGGAGCATGGTTAGCTAAGAGATGTATGCTATTGAGTAAGAGTTGCAAAATTACTGGTGAACTTCTGGGTAGTGAAGAAGTTGGCTGTTGATGTTACAAGAACTGAGTTTTGGATTATGGTAGAAACAAGTAAAGCTGTGAAGCCAGTATTTTATGTTTGTACTTTTAACCAGTTTGCTTATTTTTGCAGGATGAAGTTTTTGAGAAATTTAAGCATATTGAATGAATTCTTGATGCAGACTTTTATTTCTTCATTGTCTAATGAATACAATTTATGAAGACAAAATCATATATGTTAGACCAATTACTTTACTTACAATTAAGAAAATAACACTTGACGTTTTGACCTCTTTATCAAGGTCATCATCAGGAACACACATATACGAACAAGACACATGCAGTTTTATGTGATAATACTTATGTGTATTGTCACATAAAACTGCAAAATTAAAAAGCATACTTAGTTCATTCAAAAGATCCCCTTTATTACCTTGCCAAGATAAAAAAGGCAAGGCAAAAAAACATATCAGGAGTTGTTGTCAAGGTACTGAAGAAGTTTGTCAAGAGCAAAATACAGGAATAGATAGATGACAGTGGGATACTGTATGGGTTTTGTGAAGGTTGGTCATGCCTCAGCAACTTGCTCAAGTTATACAGTGCAGTGATAGCTAAGTTGGATAGAGGAAATGGGTTTACAGTGATAGTGCTGGACTTTGTAAAGGCCTTTGGACAGGATACCACATGAAATTAATCAGTAAACTGCAGCACATGGGAAATGGATATAGCGTTCGTGAGATGGATAGGAGGGTAGTTGATGGAGAGAGATATCAGAGAGTAGTTTATTCAGGAGTAGAGTCCAAAAGAAGGCCTGTGACTAATGGTGCGCCACAGGGTTCTGATCTTGGGCCACTACTGTTTAATTTTGTCATTAACGATATAGGAAAGAATCTGAGGGTAACTGTTTAGTTGTTTGCTGATGTGCAAAATTGGGTATAGCAATAGTTCAATACAGATAATGTCAAAATTTTACAGGATGATTTGGAGAGACTTGCAGACTGGACAAAGGAGAATGGATGTTAATGTAATGTGGCAAAGTGTAAGGTTATGCATTTTGAAGAGAAAAGATTACCAGCTCAATACCACATTGATAGAACTGTACTCTACAAAATTGACGAAGTCAGAGATTTGGGAGTGTTAGTGGATAGGGAGTTAAAGTTTAGGAGGCACATAGCAAAAGTAGCTAAAGCAGCTCATCAGATCACTTGGTTACTGAAGACTACTTTGGCGAGCAGAGACAAGCAGGTTATTATTACTCTTTACCATCTTGGTCACTCACCTCTAGTTTCTTGGTGATGAAGAAAAGGTAGAGAGGATCCAGAGATGAGCAACGAAGATGGTAGCAAGTCTATGGAATGAACCTTACAAGAACAGGTTGAAGATTTCAGAGGAAATTTTTCAGAATAGGTGTGGTGGGGGGAGAACTAGGGGCCATCCTTGGGAACTGAGTAAGACTGTAGTTAGAAAGGGTGTTAGAATTAGGTTTTTTGCTTGGAGAGCAGTGAATAAGTTGCTAGAGTGTCTGTTGTGGATGCTATGACTGTGAATGAGTTCAAAGCAAAGTATGATAGATACTGCACAAATGTTGGATAGTTCTGACATGATGTTTAGGGCTTCCCTTGATGAGTCTAAGGACTCCATGGAGTAGCCCGTAATAATAGTAGTTTGATGTTCAAGGTGTAAGGTAGTATTGTACACTCTTTCCACTATTATTTATAATCTATATGGACCACATATGAAGTGGCATTAAACCTGATATCAAAATGAGAAATATAAAGCTCAATTTTATACTTTAGAAAGATTGATGTTACACTCTTGAAAATAATCTACTATAAGGCTTCAAAAACTCCTTAATCGAAAGATTGCTATAACAAATGTTATGAAAATCAACAATGAATGGACAAAAAAATGAAAAAAGAAAAACAACTAAATTTTCAAATAGCTCAGAACAAGTAAAACATTTCAGTTTTACTTGTTCAGACAGAAATTTCAGAAAGGAGGCACATTAAATATGGAAAAGAGACAACAAAATAAGCAAAACTAGTATGGTGGGAAATTAACTGAATAATCTATATAGAATAAGAAAGAAATTAATCAAAATATTATACTAACTATATATAAGACAGTGATCAAACATTTTGATCAGAAATAAAAATACCCTGAATAAAGACCAGAGACCAGACATGAGTTATGAGAAATATTAGAGAAAGAAGGTTGATCAGGGGAGGTAAACAGGTATCAATCACAATAGAAATTAATATATAAGAATGGAACTTCCAACTACCAGCATTCCATAAGATGAACAGAGCTAGCCTAAAGCAGTATACAGTTACCTAAACAAAATAGGAAAGAAAAGGTTAGCAAAACTGACGTCAATGCCAGAAGGAAGACCCAGGGGAAAACAAAATCTAGGTGGATTTGACTGATGCAGTTACTATGCGTTAGAAGACAGAAATGTAATATATGACAGTATTGGAGACTTAACAAATAACAGATTAAAAACAATGAAGATTGTTGACATGAAACTATTAATAATGTAAGCTTGATTATGTGCTGATATCATAATATCCACATATCCTTTGAGGATATATATCAAGAAATATATATATATATATATATGAAAAAACACATATCAAGAAATGGTGTCAGCCAAATTTTATATATAAAATAAATTCATAACTTACATCACAGGGATCAGAAACCTCCAGTCTAGTCTCTAGTGGGGCTCTGATAGCCATAACAGTCTGGTCACTAAAAGAGCTGATGTGCCGTAAATCACGATATGTTACATAAGCAAATGTGAATGAAAGTTAAGGAGAAAGAATGAAATGAATTGGAAAAAATTAGCTACAAAAACACTAAATATATTAATTACCACGACTGTAAAGTATTGAAATGAAATTACAAATTTAAATGGAATTAAAAATGTACAAAGAGCAGTAAGCAAGAGTAGCAATAAGCAAGGCACCTCTGCTTGGCTTTGCATAGCCAAAAAATTCAAGGACTGTATTCTTCTATTCCACCCTCTTGCTACATCACTGAAATAAATAATTCCAATGAGAGATTCTCTTACTTAGCATGGAAAAAAAAAAAAAAAAAAAAAAAAATTGAGCCAGGAGCTTTTTTTTTGTATGTAAATCTTACTCAGAAAAAGTTGTAAACCTGTAGCACATTAACATTAGTAGTTAAAGTTACATAATCTGGAAATCCTGCCCTAGAAACCAAACAGGAAACTTTTTTTTAAAGCTGCTTTGGGTCTCTAATAAGCAAGGTGCTGGTCTCACACCACACAATGAAATTCATCTTCTACCTAAAGACATTTATAAACATCCACCCCTACAGTGGGAAAACTTCAGACAGTTGAGAGTGGGTATACACTAGCCACTCAGTCAATGAGGCCAACCCATCTGAATGTATCAGAGACCTTATTACCAAAACTTTTTTTTTTTTTTTTTTTTTTTTTTTTTTTTACAAACACACTCTGAAGCACATAGACTTCAAAACAAGATTATTCGGCATATAGAATTTGAATTCTTATTTCTGTGGTTTGCAATCACTGATACAAAAGAATGATACAATTTGAAAACTGAACCTATATGAGAATATCCATGTGCGAACACACACAAGCATAAAAGAATTGAGACATGGCTAAGATGGCTCCATTCTGTAATTTTTTGTGTAAGAAATCTATAAAATCAGAAAAATATCCAAATTCTAATTTCTGACTATTAATTTTAAAATGATTATGTGATGCTATCATAATTATATGTATATCCATTGAGGGTATATATCAAGAAATGATGTCAGCACCAAATTTTATGTATAAAATAAATTCATAATTAACTTACATCACAGGGATCAGAAATCTCCAGTCTGATAGTCTTGTGACTATCAGAACCTCTAATGAGGTTCTGATAGTCACAAGTCTGGTCACTAAAAGAGTGACCAGAAATTTATTTATTATTCTTAATGTAGATACAATTCTTAGAATTTTTCTATTATTTAGCTTAAAAAAAAAAAAAAAAGCATAACCTATGAAGTTTTGCCTTTACACATTAAAGATGTCCGCTTTTTAATCTTCTCTCAATCACTGCTTACCCCAAGTGAACTGAGTGAACTTATTTAACCTAAAAACTTAATCTTTGTACTCTTCACCAACAAACATATTAGAAATATTAATTTCCAGGAATGGTTTCTGGACAGATATATTATATGTTCTGTTTCTTGCTTTGATAGGCGCAAGTGTCTAGATCATTATTTTCTATTCTCTCTCTAATGTAGTGCTTTCATAGTGCAGTCATAAGGACATTGCGGAATTTATCTTAAGGCTGGGGTTTGTTGAGTTTGCTGGTCTCAATGTGGAACTATCAGGATTTTTTGTAGGATAAGAAACTTTAGTTTCTTTCTGGAAACTAACTTTATAACTTGAAATGACTTCTAATGGGTTTATTGATCAAGGACAATAAGAAATAACTAAATTATTTCTTATTGTCCTTGACCAATAAACCCATTAGAAGTCATTTCATGTTGTACCATCATTTTTTATTTTGGTTTAACCAATAAGAATACAATTTGGTTGGCTAAATCCCAAATTGCCAGCCCATCCTCGTTCTTGGATACTTTCAGTATCCAAGTAGATACCCAACAGGGTGCACCACGAGAAGGGGAGGATTGGACATTAGGTCAGAAGCCCTGGTCGGTTCTCCACATTCCTTTAAAGGCTATGTGGAGGTCTCCTTTCAGTTATACAGCTTTGACCCTTCTCAGGTGGTATGGTCACTTAAACAGAATGGGCGAGGAAAGATTAGCAAAACAAGTGTTCTCTGCCAGGTTGGCAGCAAAATGACCCAGAGGAAGACCAAGATATAGGTGGATTGATATGGTACAAAGTGCCTTAGACAATAGAAATATAAGATCTGATAATGTTGGAGTCTTGACAAGTAACAGACTGATTTGGAGGAAAATTGTAGATAGGAAGTTAGTAATGATGTAAATTTTTTCATGTAGTACTATCATATTCTGTACACCCCCCCCCTTGAGGGTACATGGCAGGAATTTGACGATGAAGTCATTTCAATAGCTTGTGATCAAGAATATTAAACATTTTTTAACATAACTTTATAACTCTTTCTTAAACATTATGTATGAATTTTTAATTAACCAATCCAACAGCCATGAAATTATATCTTTCTTAAAGATACATAAATTCATTAAGTCTATAACCCATTGCTGAAGCTAACTACATATTTCCAGTCATTACAATAAAAGAAAAAAATGAACTTTATCTCATCTTCACTGTTTATTAGTAAAATTAATAAAGCTTTAGCAAAGTAAAGCTCCAGTAAACCGAGAAAAAAAAAAAAAAAATCCTGTTAGATAAATTTAACAAATTAAAACTACCTAACCATTTCCCATAACTATCATGATACAACCCCTACAAGCATTTAGTGAAGTTTCTCTAAATACTTTTGACATCCATTAAAATAGATCAGCCATAATCTACTAATGACAGATCTGTATAATAATATCATAACCTCCTTTCATTTATCAGTGAAGCTTAATTAAATTTACAGTCTGCCATGCTTCACTAGTTGCTTTACCAATATAATTCATGAAGTTAAATTCCCTACGAGTCAAAATACCCAAATCTCCATACTTAGTAACTTTTTTTTTCACCTGCCCAACTTCAAAAATCTAATTCAATCCATCCCACTGCTATCTTATTGTACATACATACAGTTGTTTATATCATCATCAAATTCCTGACATGTACCCTCAAGAGGTGTACAGGATATGATAGTACTACATGAAAAATTTACACCATTACTAACTTCCTATCTACAATTTTCCTCCTCAAGACTCCAATATTATCATTATCAGATCTTATATTTCTATCATCTAAGGCACATTGTACCGTATCAATCCACCTAAATCTTGGTCTTCCTCTGTGTCATTTTCCTGCCAACCTGGCAGAGAACACTTGTTTTGCTAATCTTTCCTCGCCCATTCTGTTTAAGTGACCATACCACCTGAGATAAGCACTGCTAATGCATTCCTGGATGCCGACAATGTCAAGTTCTTTCCTAATATCCTCGTTTTTAATATGATATTGCAATTGATGCCACCTGTTCATGCATCTTATATCTGCGGTTTCTAGTCTTTGGTCCCAGCTCTCAGATCCATAAGTTAAAACTGGTTTGAACACTGTCTTGTATACAGCTAATTTAATGTTCCGACTAATTTCTCTGTTATTCCATATGAATTTATTCAATTGATTTCCCACCATACCAGCTTTGCTGATTCTGTTGTCTATTTCTATATTTAATTTACCATCTTCAGTAAAAATCGTGCCTAAGTGGCTGAAATGTTTTACTTGTTCCACTGGTTCCCCATTCACAACACAGTTAACATTTTCAATGATTCTGCCTATTTTCATTGTCTTTGTCTTTTTATTGCTGACCTTCATACCATATCTATTACAACAGTTATTCAATTTAGTCAGGGAATCTTGAAAATTTGTAGTGGATTTATTTAGAAATATAACATCGTCCGCATAAAGCAAAGAGCTGACATTAACATCTCCAATTCTGATATCATGTTTAATACCACTTTCCTTCATAATGCGATTCATATAGATAATGAATAACAGAGGGGATAATGTACATCCTTGTCTCACACCAGATTTAACATTAAACCATCTTCCTGTACTTCCTTCAATTCTAACTGCTGACTTACAACTCAAATACAGACTAAGTATTGCTTGATATAATGCCCCATTGACACCAAATAACTGTAACATATTGAATAGCTTCTCTCTTGGCACCTTGTCATATGCCTTTTTCAGATCGACAAAACTTAAATACAGATCTTTGTTATATTTCCATGCTTTCTCGACTATTTGTTGTAAAGTGAAGATCTGATCCTGACAGCCTCTATTTGGCCTGAATTCAGCTTGTTCTTCACCAAGCTTTTTTTCCACATTCTTCTCAACCGTTTCTCAAGTATACTTGTATAGATCTTGCCAGGAACACTCAGTAGGGAAAAAGTTCTGTAATTCTCACATTCAGTTTTATTTCCCTTTTTATATATGGGCACTATTAGAGCTCTACTCCAATCATCAGGAATTCGTCCCTTTGTCCAGGCTTTCTGAACTATGCAGTGCAGCCACTGCAAGACTTTTATACCACCATACTTCAGCATTTCTGGTCGAACATCATCTACTCCTGCTGCCTTTCCACATTTCAAGCCTTTGATGGCTTTTTCTAATTCAAGTATGGATATGTATTCCTGACTGTATGCCTGTTGAGTGTTTTTTACCACTTTGCTATCATTGCTTGTTTCATTTAGCAATTTTTCGAAGTAATTACTCCATATTTCAAGGATATCTTTTTTCTCCTGTTTTCATGTCACCTTTATCATCTCTAACTCCTTTTACAGCACTCTTTCCTCCATTTCTAAGCTTCTTCAACAACCTCCAGAATATCTTACCACCTTCTTGCATTCATAAGTCCATAATATTTTGAATAAATAGCAAATGAGAAAACATTTGAAAATATTAAATTAAAAATTTTTGCATCATCTGAATAAACGATAATACTGCAATATCCTTTGTTCATAGAATGAAAATTGGTGGAAGAAATAATAATAATTTGAGGTATGCAGATGATGCCACCTTGCTAGCAGAATGCAAAGAAGATTTGGAGGAACTTATTATGAAAGTTAAAGAAGAAAGTGCTAAATATGGTCTTAAACTTAACCTCAAAAAATACAAAAGTTATGGCAACATGTGAACTTAATGATTTTGAAGTAGATGGGGAGAAAATGGAAGCAGTTACCAATTTTGTGCTCCTAAGATCCCTAATTGATCAAGATGGTTATTGTACTGAAGAAGTTAGAAGAAGATTATTACTCGGAAAGAAAGCAATGACAAATTTCAGCAAGATCTTTAAAGACATTAGCCTCGCAAAAAAAATCAGAATCGTGAAAGCAATGGTATTCCCTGTGGTACTGTATGGATGTGAAAGTTGGAAAAGAAAAAATGTGAGAAAGAGTGAAAGAAGGAAGATAGATGTATTTGAATTATGGGTTTGGAGATGCTTACTAAGAATACCATGGACCGCAAAGAAAACCAATAAATCAGTGACAGAATAAAGCCAAATTGCTCCCTTGAAGCTACGATCATCAAGCAAAAAATTGTCATACTTTGGACGTATTATGCAAGCAAATGACAGTCTGGAGAAGATGATGATGCTTGCTAAAGTTGATGGAAGCAGGAGAAGAGGAAGACCAAGAATTAGATGGGTGGATGGAGTTAAAGAAGCAACTGGAATGCGCTTGGAAATTCTGAAAGATATGGCCAGGGACAGATCTAAATGGAGAGTATGTTCGTAGAATCACGAGGAGTCGAAAACGACTCTATGGAACATAACAACAATCCTTTGTTCCCAATATTGGTCCATTCAACCAATGTAAAATTAAAGCGATCTGACTCTGTTAATTCTTTAATTTTTGTTATTTGCACTTCTTTTTTATGTTCATATAAGTACAAAAATAACCAAGATATCTCACTAGTTCTTTAGTAATACACAATTCTGTTTCGAAATTGATTTGCACATAAACACTAATGGCAGTTGTTTGAATTGAGATTCCATCTTTGACAGTCAATCTAGATACAATCTCACTCAACTTTCTTGTTTTATGAAAGTTTAAAATTGATCGATCAACCTTAATTCTTTTTTAAGCTACTTGAAGGTTCCATATTTCCTTCAGCATTTATTTTTAAACATGCATCTTCAGCGGCATACTGTATGGATTTGAAATGTGGGTAATAAATAAGGAATCAAGAAAAAGAATTTTGGCATTTGAAAGAACTTGTTACAGGAAGATTCTATTATTCTATTGATCAGTATTGACGCCAACAAATTTCATTTTGAAATAGCAAAAATAATTTTTGATGCCAAACCTTCAGTTTTAAACTTTCCACTATCAAAATTGAAAGTTCTTACCTCATGAAAACATAATCATCACCAGAGCAGTATGACCGAAAAATTAATCTACTACTCTGAGACCGAAATACTTATGCAAAACTGGACTATGATCCCACAAAAAAGACAGCTGAAGAAACTGAACAAGCTACTCGATGAAACAACGTCGATAGATGAAGAAACTTCAAAAAAACGCAAAACATACCATGCTAGACCTCCGAGAATATACGGTTTACCCAAGCTTCACAAAAACAACTATCCACTCAGACCTGTCGTTGATTCAATTAGCAGCCCGACTTACAAGCTATCAAAATTTTTATCAAACCTTCTCCGTCCCCACATAGGCCATTCAACCTCTTCAATAAAAAACTCCACAGATTTTCACACCAAAATAAAAGACATTCAACTGCTGACAACAGACATGCTAATTAGCTTTGACATCGTCTCTCTCTTCACCAATATTCCCCATATAGAAACTGTAGACCTATTAAATCAAAAATTTCCATCGGACATTGTTGAACTTTTCAAATTTGTTATCACTTCTGGTTACTTCATATGGAAAGGAAAAATCTACAAGCAAGAGGAGGGAACAGCAATGGGGTCTCCCTTGTCACCCAACTTAGCAGATCTGTTTATAGAACATCTAGAAGAAAAAATCTTTGCATTCAAACCCAAACCAAAACTCTGGCTTCAATATGTCGATGATATCTTCTCAGTCTGGAGTCATTCCAAACAAGAGCTACTTCAGTTTTTAGAAAAAATCAACCTTCTTCATCCTCGCATCAGATTTACATTAGAAAGAGAATCCCCACAAGGCATCCCCTTTCTGGATTTACACATCCAAAAAAAAGAAGACGGCTCCATCTCTGTCTATCGCAAACCGACATTTTCAGGCCGCTACATTCACAATACTTCAGCTCATCATCCCTCTCAAAAATTTGGAATCATTAAATCATCGGTAACCAGAGCACACAGATTATGCTCTTCCGAGGATTCTCTAAAACAAGAATTGGAAATAATCAAAAACACAGTCACTCTAAATGGTTACAATCTCAAAACAACTCAAAAAATGATCAGCAATTTCTCCGCACTTCAACCTAGACAAGAACAACCCATAGGATTCCCATACTATGAAGAAATACAATCTTGCTGCCACCTACAAACCCATCGACCAGATCCAAAACTAATCTAATAATACCCTTGCCTAAAGACAAACTTTCACCTATGCTACTACCTGGTGTATACGAGGTTCGATGCTCCTGTAAACTCTCTTATTTTGGAGATAGGCAGATCAGTTTTTAAACGCATTTCGGAACATCAAGACCATATCCACCTCATCAAGCCCGCATAAATCAGGCCTCGCTCAACACAGAGTTGAAAACCCAAACCACAAGATCCATTGGAAAAAGACAAAACTTCTACACAGATCTTCATATAAATATGAACATTTATATAAAGAAAGTGCTGAAGCCCTACTCCACAGACCAAATCTAAATCGCAATGATGTTCTTGCCATTCCTAAAGTATGGGAAATTGTCATACAAAATTGTGTAAAAAAAATAATAACTTAATTGTAATTAATTTTAATTTAAGTCGATTTAATTTAATTTAAGTTCAGGCCACAATGCACCACTGCACGCAATTTGAATTCCTTTGTACGTACGTGCCCTTTCTTTTGTCATACTGTACTGATGATGTCCTAAGATACCTAGGATGAAATATTTACGTAATAAAAAACCTACTACTGTGGTTCATGTGTGTTAAATTTAGTCAGGAAGATTCTAAGAATAGGATGGGTACAGAAAATCACAAATAAAGAGCTCCATTGGAAGATATAACCAAAGGAGAATCTAATGCAGAAGATTATACAACGGAAGCTGCAATTATTTGGCTACATCTGCAGAATGAGGTGAGGACCAGAAGATAAAGATGTTCAAGTTTTTATTATGGATGGTGTAAACAGAAGAGGTAGACCATACAGAGAATGGATAGATGACATGAAGGACTGGGTTTACAGAAACTGCGACACTGTGCAAAAAAAATAAAAAGGTGAAAAACGATAGTGAAGGAGGCATCGGACACAAACAGGTAGTGAGTCCACGGTTTGTGATGATTTCTTTTTAAAATGTGATTTTTGCATCCATTCTAAATGCTTCATCAATCCACTATTCAATCCCTTACGTGATATCTGCTTGGACAATAACTGCACTGAATGCTTCATTTTCATATTTCTAAAGGTGTTTCTAAACTTCAGATTGATTTATTTTCATTTTGTAAAGGAAGTGAAAATATTAAAATGATAAAATTTATAAAAATTAAAATTATAATTTTTATCTCAAGTTATCAGCAATTCAAATTTAAAAGTAAAAATGAAAAATAATAACTTCAGCAATAGCATGAATGTCCATGGACTACTGGTAGTGATATTTTGCTTTTGTTTAACTAATGAACTGCTTGATAGGCAGGGTAATTCTGTGAGTGATCTACTCAGAGTTGCTAAGTGTAAAAAAAATGTCTATTATGTGTGGTTGTTCCACTGCTCTTCATCTACAGTCTGTCATCTAATGATATTATTATATTATATTTAAAGAAACAAATAGATTTGTAAAATAACGAATGACATATTTATTTCAGTTGTCAAATGGTTTCATTAATTTGTAATAAAAATTGAATAATACTCATTTTACTAAAATTAAAAATTATAATAAATTCCACACATTTCTGTTTCAGGTTTGCGAATTTAAATTTATGAATTGTCTCAAGTCCTGTCAAGTAGCTGTCTCATACAGAGTATTTTTACTTGAGTACATTTACTAGTTTCTCTCTTATTCTATATAAATTTATTTAGTCGACTTTCTATCATAATAGCTTTGCTAATTCTGTTGTCTATTTCCATATTTAATTTGCCATCTTCACTAAATAGCTGAATAGCTGAAGTGTTTTACTCTATAGATTCTCCATTCAGGATGCAGCTGATGTTTTTAATGATCTTATCTATTTTCATATTTTTTAAGGATTTTCCTTTCAAAAACTGAAATCAAATTCTCCAACTTTGCTGCAAATATCCAATTTTCACATCTATTTCTACTACACCTACAACAGCATGAGCAAACAGCTGCCCAGCATTCGTTTACAGTTGAATTGCTAACTCACTGAACCTACTACTCCCACACATCTTTCATTCTAACAACCTAGGTTCTGTGGTACAGTCTTTCCACATGCAGTATTCCTCAAAGACTACAACCACAGGCTCCTCAAACAGAATATCAACAGCTTGCTTTTCTCCTGACTCAACCCACAAATGGTATCAATGTGCTATACATTTTGCAGCCTGCCCTGTGTGGCAGTAATATAAGATAAAGACATGTCTATTATGAATATCATTTCATTAAAGGCTAGTTTTCCTTTCTTACATTTTATCTATATCTTGTATCAGTTCTTTATATTTTCCTTCTTTAATCCTAGTTGGTCTTGCAGTAAATTCTTTGTATGCTTTATTTCTTTTTATTATGGTTTGAGCACATTATTAAACCACTCTCTTCTTCTTGTTTATTTTCATGTTCTAGCTTCTTGTGCAGATTAAGAATTCATTTTTTAATATGTCTAGCTTCATTCTCTTCTTTCTTGTTCTATATATTCATTTTCAACTTCTACCTTATTCTTTAATTTCTTATTAAAGAATATTAAAGAAAATAAAATTAATAAGTATCTTTAATAAGATACTTATTAATTTTATTTTATAATAATAAAAATCAATCATTAATAATACTTTGCTTTTCATTATCTCTAAGTATTATTACTTAATATTACAAATCACTTTCACTATGGCAAACTCATTCACTGAAACAAACTACTGAAAAGTTCCCATACACACGGTGCTTTGCTAAAAGAAATACATTATATTTTCAAACTAACCAGCATAACATGATATTCCTCCAGTTCTTACAAGTTGGTTATAGTAAGAGTCTACTTTATGCACTCCATCCTTATCTATACATATCCCATATCTAATAGTGTGGAATAAGAATGGAATCTGTACAGATTACATGTGCACTTTGGGGATTTTCAGTAATTTGTTATAGTCAATGAGCTTATTATAATATAGTACGCCCAAAGATACGAGACCCTTCAACACTTCTGCGCATGTCAAAATTAGGAGAATCCATTCCGATAATAGGGAAATTAATCCGTATTGTGGGATGAGTGTTTATTATTACACGTCGGAAAATTAACTTCTCTTTTATGATTGTTGTAGTTTTTAAAGTGGCAACTATTTTGTTTGTTTGAAGATGGTAAATTAAATATAGAAATAGACAACAGAATCAGCAAAGCTGGTATGGTGGGAAGTCAATTGAATAAATTCATATGGAATAAGAGAGAAATTAGTCGGAACACTGAATTAGCTGTATACAAGACAGTGTTCAAACCAGTTTTCACTTATGGATCTGAGAGCTGGGTCAGAAGTAAAACACTTGACCAAAGACTAGAGACCGCAGATATGAGAGTCCTGAGAAAGATTAGAGGCGTGAACAGATGGCATCAATGGCAATATCATATTAAAAATGAGGATATTAGGAAAGAACTTGACATTGTCAGCATCCAGGAATGCGTTAGCAGAGCTAATCTCAGGTGGTATGGTCACTTAAATAGAATGGGGGAGGAAAGATTAGCAAACAAGTGTTCAGTGCCAGGTTGGCAGGAAAATGACCCAGAGGAAGACCAAGATATAGGTGGATTGATACGGTACAAAGTGCCTTAGACGATAGAAATATAAGATCTGATAAATGTTGGAGTCTTGACAAGTAACAGACTGATTTGGAGGAAAATTGTAGATAGGAAGTTAGTAATGATGTAATTTTTTTCATGTAGTACTATCATATCCTGTACACCCCTTGAGGGTACATGGCAGGAATTTGATGATGATGAACTATTTTGCTTGTATAACAGTTGGAAAATTTTACATATAAAGCACATGATTTTGCGTGAATGAATCGACTCTTCTTGGCAGTCTGCCAACGACAGCTCTTGCTTATGTGGTCGGACTATAGTATCTGCTATAATGAGAGTTGACTGAAAGCATGATACATTGATTCTCATTGCAACAAATACCGTTAAAACAGACTCACTCACTATAACAAACTACTGAAAGGTTCCAAATAAAATTACATAGGTACAATGTTATGTTAAAGTAAATTCACTATAAGAAACTGTTTCTGTGGTCCCTACACAGCGAGTGTTGACTTTTCCATTGACATTCCCCTTACGTTAATTCAAACACTCCTCCTATTATTTCCATGGAAATTCATTGGACTTCACATCAATCCCACTTCCTTTCAGATATATTGCTATGGGAAGGATCACTACCCAAACTAGTTTTGATCTTTATTGAGATCTCATTAGTGAACTAGACCCAATAAAACACCAAGGTTGAATTAATAAAACCCCAAAATGTTGAAAAACCTTAATAAAGGTCAAAACTGGTCTGGGTAGTGATCCTCTTCTAATACATTGTATTTTGCACATCTGAAAGGAAGTGTAGCTTGCATTATGGGTAGCCTACATGTAGCCTACATGTGACGATACTTTACAGAGAAACTTTGTTTGCTTACACTTAAAGGATTAAACAAGAATAATTTTTTGGCAAGTATAATTTATCATCATCATCATCATCATCAAATTCCTGCCATGTACCCTCAAGGGGTGTACAGGATATGACAGTACTACATGAAAAAATTACATCATTACTAACTTCCTATCTACAATTTTCCTCCAAATCAGTCTGTTACTTGTCAAGACTCCAACATTATCAGATCTTATATTTCTATCGTCTAAGGCACTTTGTACCATATTAATTCACCTATATCTTGGTCTTCCTCTGGGTCGTTTTGCTGCCAACCTGGCAGAGAACACTTGTTTTGCCAATCTTTCCTCACTCATTCTGTTTAAATGACCATACCACCTGAGATTAGCTCTGCTAATGCATTCCTGGATGCTGACAATGTCAAGTTCTTTCCTAATATCCTCATTTTTAATATGATATTGCCATTGATGCCATCTGTTCACGCCTCTAATCTTTCTCAGGACTCTCATATCTGCGGTCTCTAGTCTTCGGTCAAGTGTTTTACTTCTGACCCAGCTCTCAGATCCATAAGTTAAAATTGGTTTGAACACAGTCTTGTATACAGCTAATTTAGTGTTCCGACTAATTTCTTTCTTATTCCATATGAATTTATTCAATTGACTTCCCACGATACCAGCTTTGCTGATTCTGTTGTCTATTTCTATATTTAGTTTACCATCTTCAGTAAAAATTGTGCCTAAGTAGCTGAAATGTTTTACTTGTTCCACCGGTTCTCCATTCACAACACAGTTGACATTTTCAATGATTCTGCCTATTTTCATTGTCTTTGTCTTTTTATTGCTGACCTTCATACCATATCTATTACAACAGCTATTCAATTTAGTCAGAGAATCTTGCAGACTTGTAGCGGATTTATTTAGAAGTATAACATCATCCGCATAAAGCAAAGAGCTGACATTAACATCTCCAATTTTGATATCAGGTTTAATACCACATTCCTTCATAATGTGATCCATATAGATAATGAATAACAGAGGGGATAATGTACATCCTTGTCTCACACCAGATTTAACATTAAACCATCTTCCTGTACTTCCTTCAATTCTAACTGCTGACTCACAACTCAAATAAAGACTAAGTATTGCTTGATATAATGCCCCATTGACACCATATAACTGCAGCGTATTGAATAGCTTCTCTCTTGGCACCTTGTCATATGCCTTTTCCAAATCTACAAAACTTAAATACAGATCTTTGTTATATTCCCATGCTTTCTCGACTATTTGTCGTAAAGTGAAGATCTGATCCTGACAGCCTCTATTTGGCCTGAATCCAGCTTGTTCTTCACCAAGCTTTTCTTCCACAATTCTTCTCAACCGTTTCTCAAGTATACTTGCATAGATCTTGCCAGGAACACTCAGTAGGGAAATACCTCTGTAATTCTCACATTCAGTTTTATTTCCCTTTTTATATATGGGTACTATGAGAGCTCTACTCCAATCATCGGGAATTCGTCCCTCTGTCCAGGCTTTCTGAACTATGCAGTGCAGCCACTGTAAGACTCTTATACCACCATACTTCAGCATTTCTGGTCGAATATCATCTACTCCTGCTGCCTTTCCACATTTCAAGCCTTTGATGGCTTTTTCTACTTCAAGTATGGATATGTATTCCTGACTGCATGCCTGGTCAGTGTTTTTTATCACTGTGCTGTCATCACTGCTTGTTTCATTTAGCAGTTTTTCAAAGTAATTACTCCATACTTCAAGGATATCTTTTTCTCCTGTTTTCATTTCACCTTTATCATCTCTAATTCCTTTTACAGCACTCTTTCCTCTATTCCTAAGCTTCTTCAACACCCTCCAGAATATTTTGCCACCTTCTTGATATTTATTTTCTATATTCTTGCCAAAGTCCTCCCATGACTTTTGTTTAGCTAGTTTTACACACTGTTTAGCTTTCTTACATTTGTCTCTGTATTCTGTAAGAGTAAAAGCTGACTTATTTGCCAGGAACTTTTGATATGCTTTCTTCTTTTCCTTCACTGCCTCTTTAACTTCCTGTGTCCACCAGGGAGTTCTGATTTTTTTATCTTTGCACACAACCTCACCACATGCCTCTCTGGCAGAATCAATCAATGTTTCCTTCAGAGTTTGCCACTGAATCTCCAAGGTTTGATTCCTGTTCTCAAACTCTTTCATTTTCTTTTCAATAATATTTCTGTATTTTAGTCTACAGTTTACATCTGAGAGCTGCTCAACTTTTATTCGCTTTAAAACTTTCTTACATGTTATTCTTTTCAATATGAAATTCAATTTTATCCTGCTCAAGACTAAATAGTGATCACTTCCAATTTCAAATCCTGTGTACACTCTGGTGTCCTGCACCAGGGAGAAAACATCACTATCAACAATAACATAGTCAATGAGACTTTTCTTATTCCTAGCCTCTTCTCTCCATGTGAATTTGTGCACATTTTTATGTTGGAACATGGTGTTAGTAATAACCAGACCATGTCCTGAGCAGAAATCCAACAGATATTTGCCATTATTATTAGCTTTGCTCTTTTCTCCAAATTTTCCCAAAATATTTTTGTATGTCTCACAATCATTTCCTACTCTGCTGTTTAGATCCCCAACAAGGACCAACTTTTCATTTTTCATTGTGTCAGTTGCTTTTTCTAAAGCATCAAAAAATTCCTCCACTTCTACCTTAGTAGAACCTTCTGTGGGACCATAGGCACAAATAAGTCTCATTGTCCAGTTCCCCATTCTCATATTTGCCCACATTACTCTACTTGAGACTGACTGCCATTCAAGAAGATTAGCCTCGTATTTTGTGTTGAATACTATGGCTACTCCTTCTTTTCCTTGATTGTTATTGCCTGAATATAGCATTTTGTATTTATTGCTCAGAAAGATCTCACCAGTTTTGGTCTTTTTTGTTTCAGTCACCCCTATTATGTCGATCTGGTACTTATCTAATTCCTCAGCTAGCTCCCTTTCTTTGCCATTCAGGCTTCTTACGTTGATAGTACCGATCTTTAACTCTGGTGATGTTGAGTTGGGGTTTGTTTTCAGATTTGTTCCAGTAGCTGACTTTTCGCTGTTCGCCCTGGTTCCCTGGCGAAAACAACGGGGGCCTTGTTTAACCGGGCGACGCCCCAGCCGGCATGAAATTTTGTCATGTTGTACCATCATTTTTTATTTTGGTTTAACCAATAAGAATACAATTTGGTCGGCTAAATCCCAAATTGCCAGCCCATCCTCGTTCGTTCAGTATCAAAGTAGATACCCAACAGGGTGCACCACGAGAAGGTGAGGATTGGACATTAGGTCAGAAGCCCTGGTCGGTTCTCCGCATTCCTTTAAAGGCTATGTGGAGGTCTTCTCTCAGTTATACAGCTTTGACCCTTAAGCACCCCCTTTGACTTTTCCATTGACATTCCCCTTACGTTAATTCAAACACTCCTCCTATTATTTCCATGGAAATTCATTGGACTTCACATCAATCCCACTTCCTTTCAGATATAATTATAATTTATATTAACTGTATATTAACAAGTATAATATTTATATTATTTATATTATATAATTATATATATATATAATTATATAATTATTATATAATTATATAATATAATATTTATATTAACAAGTATAATTTATATTAACTGTATTTCATATGGACCTAAGAAGTTTCCTTTAAGTCTTCTGCTTATAGCTGGCATTAGTGATTTCTTTGATTATGAACTAGCAAAAAATCAGTAAGCATACCAAAGTTCCAGTTGTCTGAGTACCACTGTTCCATCTAACAATCATTCACCATGCTATTCAATGATAGAACCAAGGTTGGAAGGAAAGAAATCAAAATGTAAATGCCAAAAATAGATCTTTAATGACATGCTACACTCCACTGCTTTGTATACTTGTAGCATGTCTTCCATAAGATCTCTGAACTTTTAAAGGCCTCACAAGATCATTCAACTCTGGGTTATCAACTCTGGTGTTCAGACTATTGGGAAACTGAATTACATACAGTTCTTGATACAATAATTGTCTTCATCAACAGTCCACATCTCGCATGATTTAGGAAATGGCAATGTACTATCATGAAGTGTACTGGTCTTTTGTAGCTGATGGCAAGTTTAGTTATTTTATTAACTGTTTCTACTTTGCAGAAATGCCAGAGATATTGGTTAAACAGAAGTAGCAATTACTTTCATGGGTTTCCTAAAATTTGGGATAGCAAATGGCATTGAAATATGTACAAACATCCTCTTAAAAATTGTGCATCCACCACCATCATCACCATTGCAACACCATAATGTGAAAAACCAAGGTCTAGTCTTAATCTCTTGATTAGAGAAGCAAATGCCAGTATCATAGATTTCACACTAATCCACATATATATATATAGCAAAACAAGACTGCACTATTCATATATTTATGAAACATCATGCCCTTCAAACTTTAGGCAGCAATCAAAATTATGCCCTACTCTTTGTACAAATGAGCAAATACATTACGATGCACTCTGCAAAGCCACTTTAAATCTGCAACACCTGTTAAGAGAAAGCAAATGCTAAATCATAGAACTAGATATAGTGTTCAGAGTGGTAGCTATATATCTGGCTGCTCTTCATGGTAGTGAATCACAGCATATGAACAAAGTTATCTCCTGGAGAGTGACACATACACATCACATGACATAATCTGCTGCATGGCCTGAAGAGTGGCAACCTTGAGCTGATCATCGGAACTCACGGAATGCTGACTTCTGCAAAGTCAACAGTTTTCATAGGCAAACTGTGGGTGATATAACAATATGGGTGAATAAGACTATTACACTTTTTTATAAAATCTTTATCAAGTAGCTTTATTTTTATCCTCCTACATGTTTCGCCAATCTGTTTCTATTGGCATCCTCAGGGAATACAAATCAGTAAGCACAAAATGAAGGTTACAGACTAGGTTATAACCGATGGTTCTAAATCATACAAAAATTGGTATTGTGCGTGACAATGTGCGTGTCTCGTTAACGTGATTTATTCGTGATGACTCATGACGTAATTGTTATGAAAGTTCATTTCTTTGATATTTAATGATCTGATAAAAGTTTTCCAAATTTCTGGTAAAATTAGACCTTGATTCTTGTTTAGGTTTTCAGTTTTACGGATGACTGTAGCTGCTTCTTTAAAGGTTCTTGAATGGTAGTTATCTTCTATGTATGGCATAAGGCTCTTATCCCACTCAATGTGATGGTTAGTAGAGGCAAAGTGGCATGAAAGGCCTGAAATGTCTTGTCTGTTATTTCTGACATATCCTATGTGTTCTTTCTTTCTCGTTTCGAAGCTTCTAGATGTCTGACCTACGTAACTAATACCACATGAGCAAGGAATATTATATACTCCAGAGTATTTGTAGAATGGGTGAGGATCTTTCGGTGATCTTAAAAATTTCCGAATAGTATTGATTGGTTTGAATGCCACTCTGATCTTATGTGGTTTTAAAAGGTTAGCTAATTTTTTGGAAAGGTTGTTGACAAAAGGAATCTTAATTGTACTGATGTATTGGACGTCATCACGTTGTCGATGTGGTATATCTTTAAAAAAATTAAAATCTATGCACCCACTTACTCCTAGATTGTATAGCCTTCCAAAAATTCACAAAGAAGGTATACCATTACGTCCAATAGTTGATGGAATCTATTCTCAAACTTACCAACTATCCAAGTATCTTGCGAAGATTTTACAACAACACATTCACGTCTCGGATACTTATATTAAAAACTCAAAACATTTTATAGATAAAATAAAAAACATCCCTATTTTTGAAGTGGATATACTAGCAAGCCTGGACATCACATCTCTGTTTACTAACATTCCAGTGGTTGAAGTCATCAACATCTTAGACAAATTGTTCCCAAGAAACATCACTACTTTGTTCAATCACTGTTTAACTTCTAACTATTTCATTTGGCAAGAAACGATCTACAAACAACTCACTGGATTAGCTATGGGTAGCCCCCCTCTCACCTCCTTGTGCTGACTTATTCATGGAAGATCTAGAGAAAAAAATCTTAACCCAGATCTTTCCAAAACCGAAAATTTGGTACAGATATGTAGATGACATCTTTATCATTTGGGATCATACAAAAGAAGAACTAATGAATTACCTCAACCAAATCAATAGTTTCCACAATACCATCAAATTCACATTAGAAATGGAAAAAGATAAAAAACTGCCATTCCTTGACATTTTAATAAAGAAACAATCCAATAATAGTATCAACCTATCTGTATACAGAAAACCTACAAATACTGGACGTTACCTCCATTTCAACTCAGCTCATCACATAGCTCAGAAACTTAGCATTATCCATAGTCTCAAGAAAAGAGCTATACAGTATACAACAGACAAGGATGACCTACTAACGGAATTAACCACAATATCCAGAGAACTTTCTTTAAATGGTTACCCTAAAAGACTCTACAACAAGATTCTATTTACTGATATACCACATCGACAACGTGATGACGTCCAATACATCAGTACAATTAAGATTCCTTTTGTCAACAACCTTTCCAAAAAATTAGCTAACCTTTTAAAACCACATAAGATCAGAGTGGCATTCAAACCAATCAATACTATTCGGAAATTTTTAAGATCACCGAAAGATCCTCACCCATTCTACAAATACTCTGGAGTATATAATATTCCTTGCTCATGTGGTATTAGTTACGTAGGTCAGACATCTAGAAGCTTCGAAACGAGAAAGAAAGAACACATAGGATATGTCAGAAATAACAGACAAGACATTTCAGGCCTTTCATGCCACTTTGCCTCTACTAACCATCACATTGAGTGGGATAAGAGCCTTATGCCATACATAGAAGATAACTACCATTCAAGAACCTTTAAAGAAGCAGCTACAGTCGTCCGTAAAACTGAAAACCTAAACAAGAATCAAGGTCTAATTTTACCAGAAATTTGGAAAACTTTTATCAGATCATTAAATATCAAAGAAATGAACTTTCATAACAATTACGTCATGAGTCATCACGAATAAATCACGTTAACGAGACACGCACATTGTCACGCACAATACCAATTTTTGTATGATTTAGAACCATCGGTTATAACCTAGTCTGTAACCTTCATTTTGTGCTTACTGATTTGTATTCCCTGAGGATGCCAATAGAAACAGATTGGCGAAACATGTAGGAGGATAAAAATAAAGCTACTTGATAAAGATTTTATAAAAAAGTGTAATAGTCTTATGAATAATTATCAAGAAAAAATTCAACATAATATGGGTGAAATTTTTGTATCATATAATTATGTTAAAATTATTAAAAATAAAATGTGCCTGATGGCACATTTTACCTCACTATTCAGTAATTGCCTCTAACACAGCTGCAATATCATTTTAAATAAGCTGTTTTTTAAAAAAAAAAAAAAAATGAATCAAAAATAAATAAAAGGATATTTTCTCTTTTCTTCATTTTCAGTCAGCAACTTTATCTGTAGATTTGCACTCCGAATAAGATCATCTAATTCATTTTCTTTTCTATCCATATAACTAATTTCTCTCTGTAGCCTTTCTTGGGAAGAGGTAAGATGACTATCCAGGTCTCCTCCTCTGCAGCAGAAAATAAAAATAATCACATGAAGTCCAAAGAACAACCTAACTATGAATTTTCAAAATGCTTTAAGTAACTGAGCCATATTTTTCAGCAATATCATATATTATTTCTTACTGAAACAGAAATAGTTCCATTTTAATAACAAAAAGAATCAGAACTTCTTCCCCCTATCTCTAAGGTGACAACAACCAGAATCCAAAGTAATGAATGCATCTGCACACAATTCTTCCCAAAAATATTGAAAAATCAGGTCAATATTATCAAGAGCTCACATCATCTGTTCATTATAAATGTTCGCCTGATAAATTTCGACTACACAATCTTTATTATTATATAACACCTCCAGAGAGTACAAAGACTCGTCGAGGAAGGGCACCTACTCTACAATTCTCCATCTCCACCAACCACAACTACCTTCATCATCTACACCAATGCCATCTACTGCCGACCACCACCACTAGTATTTTCACAGACAACCACAAGCATCCATGCCCATGGTGGGATTCAAACCTGCAGCCTTTTCGTTGGAGAGGGGATATGCTAATCACTTGGCCAACCAGACTGGCCGATTGGTTAGCACCAAGTGGCATCTTAATTATGTATTAATTTGAACAAAGCTGCTACATATGTAATCAATTGTTTTTTCCTGTTGTTAGCCACTTCAGGATACAAATGTTCTCCTATATACTACAAACATAACCTCTCTAACCCTAGCAGTGACTTCCTAAAATATACTGGACAGCTCTCGTTAAGCCAATCAAAATGTATAGACTCAAGTGCTAGTAATGCAATCACCGAACTAGTTAAACAATTAATGATTCTTGGATTTTTAGATACACATATAGTACCTATAAAGTAAAAATAAATAAAAAAATGTTTTCACAGTACAAATTATTCATTTCTCATGCATACATAACTTTACTCCCTACATTCTTACTACCGTCATCTTCAAATATTCGTTTCATAGTAAGTACACAAATATAATTCCTCTTTTGTTTTATTCTCTGTAATTTATCAATTTCAATTCAATACTCTATCCAAGACAATTCCCAACACAAGTACCTGGACACAACTAACTGGGAACAGGAAAAAAACTTACACATTGTGTTCAAAAAATCAAGAAACATATCGATGAATTCTTCATCCAAAGACGAACGCATTCTTGAATAAATCATGGTATTAAAGATTAAACAATATAAATGAAAAATAGTCAAGATCAAAACAACTTTTAGAATTTTATTAAGTAGAGAGCTTTGACTACAAATAAATTTATAAATTAGTGAATAGATCAGAAGCAGGAGTCAGTTATAGAAAACATATGGTCAGAACCAAATGTAGATGAAGAGCATGAACTTAGATAAACCTCCACGAAACAGTCTACAACATGATTATGACTAAGCTATGAAACTTAACTCTAAGTGCTGTATTGCCACATCAGACATTTATGTCTGATGTGGCAATACAGATCACAAGAACAAAGACAGTAAGAGCAAAACACTGAAAAGTCCAAATTGTGAGGGAGCATGCTCCTAAGCATGTCAGAGGTGAAAGGATGAAAAAGAGATCCAAAATATAAAAATTCAATGGTGCATCACTTTTCAAGAGGTGAAGAGACAGTGCACAACAAAAGTAGCAACATCCGGTAAACCCTCTTATGCTGAAAAGATAACTGATTGGAGAGAAAGTGTCAGCAGGGACTCAGACTGTGTGTTGATCTTACCTTCTTGTAACTATAACATCCCTGAATGGTAATGACTTGCTTGCTTTTAGAGTGGGAAAAAAAAAAAAAAAAAAAAAAAAAAAAAAAAATTAGTATGGACTCATTCCTGAGTCCTGTTTTTTTTATCAAGAACTTTTTATCCTTTCAAGTCTGAGTGGAAATCGCTTTCTCAACTGTATACACAAGAGAAAAGAGTCCTACAAGGATCAGTTCTAAGTGTCACACTTCTTGTAATCAAGGTCAATTCAATAACCAAACAACTTCTTCCAACTGTAAGTAATGACTAAACAAAACATGTGTAGTTCTTGTTCGACATATCATAGCCAAATTGGCTATGATATGTCATAGAACTACACCTGTTTCTAGATAAAATAAACCTTCCTCATCCTCGCATCAAATTTACACTAGAAAAAGAATCTCCACAGGGTCTCTCTCCTTTCTGGATTTACACATCCAAAGAAAAGAAGATGGTTCCATCTCCACTTCTGTATATCGGAAGCAGACATTTTCAGATCACTACATTCACAATTCTTCTGCTCATCATCATCAATCTCAAAAATTTGGCATCATTAAATCATTAGTAACCAGAGCACACAGATTCTGCTCCTCTGAAGAATCTCTAAACCAAGAATTGGAAATTCTTGGTTTAGAGATTCAAAAATGGTCAAAAGGCATCTCCGAACATCTTTCAAAAATTATGAAGAAATACAAATTTGCTACTCCCTACAAACCAATCAACTAGATCTATAGCTTGCTACCTTCTCCTAAAGACAAACTCTCACCTCTGATGCTACCTGGCATGTACGAGGTTCCATGCTCCTGTAAATTGTCTTACTTTGGACAGACAGGTAGATCTGTTCATAAACGTATTTCGGAACATCAAGACCATATCCATCTTATCAAACCACAGAAATCTGGCCTCGCACAACACAGAGTTGAAAACCCAAACCATAGGATCCATTGGGAAAACAAAACTTCTAAATAGATCTTTATATAAACATGAACGTTTATATAAAAAAGTACTGAAGCCCTACTTCACAGACCAAATCTAAACCGTAATGACGTTCTTGCTATTCCTTAAGTATGGGAAATTGTCATACAAAAATGTGTAAAATCATTTTTATATATGTTATCTTATTTTAATGTAATCTTCCCCCCCCCCCTCCAGATATATTTTAATTTAATTCTATAACATGCTACTGCATGCATACTGGGATTCCATTGTAATCATGAACCCTAACTGTATGTTATTCCTAGTATTGTTTGAATTAACTGTAATGAAGATGTCCTAAGATACTTAGGATGAAATATTTACCTCATTACTTTACAGTTGGAGGAAGTTGTTTGGTTATCAAGTTGACTTTGATTACAAGAAGTGCGACACTTAGAACTGATCCTTGTAGGACTCTTTTCTCATGTGTATACAGTTGAGAAAGTGGTTTCCACTCGGACTTGAAAGGATAAAAAGTTCTTGATAAAAAAATGCAGGAGGACTCAGTATGGACTCAGGAGCGAGTCCATACTGATTTTTTTCTTTGATTCACTCTAAAAGCAAGCAAGTCATTACCATTCAGGGATGTTATAGTTACAAGAAGGTAAGATCAACACACAGTCTGAGTCCCTGCTGACACTTCTCTCCAATCAGTTACCTTTTCAGCATAAGAGGGTTCACCAGATGTTGTTGCTACTTTTGTTGTGCACTGTCTCTTCACCTCCTGAAAAGTGATGCACCATTCAATTTTTATATTTTGGATCTCTTTTTCATCCTTTCACCTCTGACATGCTTGGGAGCATGCTGGATGGTCTCCCTCACAATTTGGGCTTTTCAGTGTTTTGCTCTTACTGTCATTCTTGTGATCTGTATTGCCACATCAGACAGATGGCAGAGTCATGGCACACAGTTTGAGAATAACTATGCTTCTGACATTTAAAGCAGCAAAAAGGATTCAGGATACGGAGCCTTACTGGACAACTGAGAAAACTAGCTTTGAATGTTGGTGGTTTTTGTGTGTTAAAGGTAAGGATGATATTTCTGGTGGGAACCAGATACCCATCCCTATGTATGAGGATTTTCCTTATAACTGTCATCCATGGTCCTTGAGTTCGGAGTAGATCTCATCATCAGGAACAGCAAGAAGGTCCCACTCTGATATTATGCCTCTAGACATCTTAAAGTTGTGTGTGTGTGTGGGGGGGGGGGGTACCATAACAGTTACACAAATTGTGTCACTGTTGCTGCTTCAATAGAGTTTCTTCACAGATTTTGGAGATCTTGCCAACCCTTCCAAACCCATCTGGATGAAGAAGGATGCCAATTTTCCAAGTGAACATTTGCCTGTTGAATTTAATATACAGTGTGGTGCAAAAAAAAAAAAAGTTTGGTGAATAATTATAATGATTGATATATGTTACGGAGTAAGGGAGTGGCAAAGTTCAGCACTGTTTTTTTTCTGCCATACCATATTGGAAACACTGGTGTACTTGTTGTTCTTGCCTCTGATGTTTCAAAGGTTTCTGAACATGGTTGAGGTGAAGGATCTCTGATAAACAAGAGGGTGAAAAATAATTCATTCTTAGGAAGAAGTTGGTTTAGTGACAGAACTTCCCACCAACCATGGGGCCACACATGGATGCCTACTCTCTAGCAAGCAATAACTGTTCTTGGGAGTGAAAAAAAAAACTATGCCTTTTTTTTTTCACTCCCTAGATGCTATACCAAGAACACAGTGATCCTTATGCCCTGTTCTCAGACACAGGAAAAGGACACACACACACACACACACACACACACACACACACACACACACACACACACACACACACACACACACACTGCAATACCATTCACCATGTAAGCAAACCGACAAGCCAACTGATGCTCGCTGGGCCATTCAGGACTGTCTGTCTTGCCAAAGCAGAGGCTAAAGAAGTGCATGACTACCAGGATCCCGCTTTATGGATGTCTATGGATCACACCACATGGCAAACACAGTGGCAAGGCATTGGATTTCAGTGATAGTGGTCCTGAACACAAGAGAGTAATAAGGACTCAGGAGAAGTAGAACAAAGAATATAAGAAGAAAAAAAGCACAGAAAAAGAATAAGAATGAAAAGACACATACATCACTAGGAGGGCTCCCTCTGCCATGAACAGGTACCTCACATGAAGGAGTTTAAAACATGCAAAGTATTTCTAAGATATACCACTAAAATGTTAATGATCAAATTTTTATTACAAATATAGCTGGCTTGAGATATCTCTCTTTCAAAAAATGAGCTTCAATGGCTTGTATGCAAGTTATATTCAAACTGCAAAACATTTCAAAGGAATACTACTATTACTAAAATGGTGATGAAAGAATGAACCATCAAAATTTATTACAGATGTAGCTGGCTTGAGGTATCCAGACATCCATCAAATACTGAATGTCAAGAGCATAACTCCAGCAATAATATCCGAAACCACTAGCACAAGCAAGCTATGAAAACTAGCTGTGACTCGTGTTTCAGTTTTATATAAGTTTTAAATAAGGATTATACTCACTGAGAATATAGCTTGAATCACATTTCTGGTTGATTTGTTTGCATATTTTGTCATTTGAAATCTGTGTACTGCTACCACTTTGCGAGTGCATCATTAATATCAAAATCAAAAATTTAAAACTTAATTAATCATAACTCTAAATTTAAAAACCTAAAACCATAATTTAAAAAATAAGAATCTACACATATGAAAATGAAAGCTTTATAAAATAAGTATTTTAATAATAATAAACATAACTTTATGCATTTCTTGACATTGTTCCATATAACATCAATAAAAAGCAAACTTTTACACACACACACACACACATAAAAGGTTTTACATGAATGTTAGGGTTAAGTAAAATTACTTCTAATTTATTATTTTTAGATGAATTCCAAAAAATCATTTCATTAAATATCCATTTATAAAAAGGATATTTAGACTTATGCACTGATTGTACATATTGCAAACCAACAGATAAAAGAAATAAGCATTTTATCGCCTCTAGTTACTAAGGTATTCTCAAGGTTAGAGCAGCCACAATGTAATAACATGAATATGCAATTCATAAATGAGTTAGGGTATAAAATATTGGTATCCTAATGTCTTAACTTTGTTCTCTAGGTATAACAAGCCAGCCAGTGTGTGTGTGTGTGTGTGTGTGTGTGGAGAATGACAGTGTTTTAAATCTTTGACAGCTTCTTGTAGCCAAAGCTTGTGGATTTTCCCTCATCTTATCACATGAAGCCTATCACACACATAGTCTGATAGAAGGCTTTTCTGTATTAATTCATAAATATGTAGTTCTATTTACTTGCTGCAGATCTACCACACTGCCTTACTAAATCACTTAAGGAATTGACCGTAAATAAGAATACAAATTAAATTACACTTTAATAAATATTTCTGATATTTCAGCAATGTCACGCTGCCATCTTCAAAAGGAACTTACAAAAAAGGCACGTGCACGTAGGCACTACAACACAGTAACTGAGAATGAAGTGATGAAGCTATTGTTCTCCTAAAAGTCCTGATGGTACCCCCAAGCAGGCTAAGTAGGTGTTCTTGGCTGTTGGGCTGAAGGTCTGCTGATGTAAGCCTCCCAAATTTGGGGCAGTCTCATACAACCAAATTTGTTGAGGTTTGGAGAGTTTCTTAGGGCTGAGGCTGATTCGTCTTTCAAATTTGTATTTGCTACAGTGTATTACTGTAGCTTTCTTTCACCATATTCTGTGATGTGTATCTAGAGCATGGTCTGCAAGATCAGAGTGGCTGTACTTGTGAAAACGGATGTAGTCCTTGTGTTCCGAAATTCTGATATTCGTTTTCCTGCCTGTTTGGCCAAAGTAAGACAGGTTACAGCTGAGGGACCTGGTATACACCAGGTAGGTCTAGGGGAAGTGGTTGGGGAAGCTTTGATCTATTGATAAGAAGTTACCAATAGATCAAAGCCGTTTAACTCCATACTCCCCCACCCATCCCGTATTTATGGACTCCCAAAAATACATAAAGAAAATGTGCCATTATGTCCCATAGTGGATGGCATTGATTCCCCCACATACAAATTAGCTAAACATTTGGCCAAAGCATTCACACACTATACTGGCAACACACCATCACACATAAAAAAACTCAGCCCACTTCAAAGCCAGCATAGAAAACCTTACACTCCAACATATTGACATGATGTTCAGCTTTGATGTCTCCTCCTTATTCACAAATGTTCCACTCAAGGAAAGTTTAGAGCTAATCCAAGCTAAATTTTCTCCCACTATCTCAGCCCCATTTCAGTTCACAATGAACTCAGGCTATTTCGTTTGGCAGGGAAAATTCTACAAACAAATAGACGGGACAGCCATGGGTTCACCACTCTCCCCACCCTTGGTCAATTTCTTTATGGAGACCTTTGAAGAAAAAGCCTTAGCCTCTGCCCCACAAAAACCAACCACATGGCTTCGCTATTGTGGATGTGTTCGCTATCTGGCCACATGGCTCTGATACACTCCTCTCCTTCTTAACACACTTAAACAACCAACACCCCAGAATCAAGTTCACCCTGGAAAAAGAGGAAAACAACAGCCCTCCCTTACCTAGACACACCAGTCACCTGCCAACCTGATGGAACCTTGGTTTTCTCAGTTTATAGAAAACCCACCCATACAGGCAAGTACATTCACCAACAATCTCACCACCCTCCTCACAACAATATGGAGTGATACAACAGGGCTAAACTAATCTGTTCTAACGACAAGGCTCTAAACACTGAACTAAATCACATCCTCAACACTTTCTCAGCCAATGGCTATCCCCCCCCCCCAAAAAAATATTGAAACCAACAAACCACAATCCCCCCCCCCCCACAAAAAGGATTACTCTAAATCTATCACCATTCCTTACATCCAAGGCACCTCGGAAAAAATTACCAAAATCTTAAAAAACATGACTTGACCACCTGTTACAGACCATACAGAAAAGACCAACCACTTTCCCTAGACCTACCTGGTGTATACCAGGTCCCTTGCAGCTGTAAACTGTCTTACTTTGGCTAAACAGGCAGGACGGCGAATATCAGAATTTCTGAACACAAGGACTACATCCATTTTCACAAGTACAGCCACTCTGGTCTTGCAGACCATGCTCTGGATACATGCCAGAGAATACGGTGGAAGAAAGCTACAGTAATACACCATAGCAAATATAAATTCGAAAGACTATTCATGGAATCAGCCTCAGCCCTAAGATCGGGCTGAGGCTGATTCCATGAATTGCCATACAAAATAACCATTCTGGTTATTTTGTATGGCAAAAACGCTTTCTACCTATAAAAAGAAGGCACACCATGGGCTCGCCATTATCCCCCCCCCCCCCAATTGCTAACTTTTATTTGGAACATTTTGAACAACTTGCTTTAGGTTCCTCCCCTTTAAAACCCAAAGTCTGGCTTAGATACGTTGACGATGTTTTCGACACATCACATATAATAATTATGGCGACGCTGGCCTTTCTGATCATACCCTGAACACCTTACATAGAATGACTGGAAAAGCACTAGTTGTCTACGTTACACCAAAACATGGTATGAACGCAAATTTAAGGATGCTTGTGAGATCATTATCAACCATCCCAATCTAAACAATGATGGTCTAAAAATCCCATACATTTGGAAGGCATATATTCGATACGACGAATCCTTCCTCTCTAAGAACAACTATAAACAGGACTGTAGAAAATCCAGGATTCTAAATCTAAAATAACTTTAATACTAAAAAGTAGGAGATCACTGTTAAAGAAAAAAATCTATAAGAAAGAATGTTTATTCATGTTGTAATTTATAAATAATTTTTTTTTTTTTTTAAAATCAAAAATAACAATTGTAATAATAGAAATAGGACATCACTGTTACTGAAAGGAAAACCATCTGCAAGTAAGAATGTTTATTCGTGTAATCATAAATTAAATCTAGCTTGATGTAATTTTTTTCTTCACTAGAGCCAGTGAGTAGCATGTGATCAAATCATTGTTTCTCTAGCTTACGGTTTGAAATGTAACGCAGCTTGTCCTGTATATTTATGTATGCTCCAGATGATGATCTTGATATGGAGATCGAAACGTCAGGATAATAAAAAGAGTTATTTTAACACGGTTGTAGAAGTCATAATTTCAAAAATGAAAACAGATCTTTGTTATATTCCCATGACTTTTCAACTATTTGTCACAAAGTGAAGATCTGATCCTGACAGTCTCTATTTGGCCTGAACCCAGCTTGTTCCTCACCAAGCTTCTCTTCCACAATCCTTCTCAACCGTTTCTCAATTATACTGGCATAAATCTTACCAGAAATACTCAGTAGAGAAATACCTCTGTCTCACAATCAGTTTTATTTCCCTTTTTATATATGAGTACTATGAGAGCTCTACTCCAATCATTGGGAATTCGTTCTTCTCTCCAGGCCCTCTGAACTATGCAGTGTAACCACTGTAAAACTTTCATACCTCCATACTTGAGCATTTCTTGTAGAATATCATCTACTTCTGCTGCCTTTCCACATTTCAGCCTTTTGATGGCTTTTTCAAGCATGGATATGTATTCCTGATTGCATGCCTGGTCAGTGTTTTTTTTTTTTTTTTTTATCACCGTGCCATCATTACTGCTAGTTTCATTTAGCAATTTTTCGAAGTAATTACTCCATACTTCAAGGATATCTTTTTCTCCTGTTTTCATGTAACCTTTATCATCTCTAATTCCTTTTACAGCACTCTTTCCTCCATTTCTAAGCTTCTTCAACAACCTCCAGAATATCTTACCACCTTCTTGATATTTATTTTCTATGTTCTTACCAAAGTCTTCCCATGACTTTTGTTTAGCTAGTTTTACACAGTGTTTAGCTTTCTTACATTTGTCTCTGTATTCTCTAAGAGCACAGGCTGACTTTATTTGACAGGAACTTTTGATATGCTTTCTTCTTTTCCTTCACTGCCTCTTTAACTTCCTGTGTCCACCAGGGAGTTCTGATTTTTCTATCCTTGCAGACAACTTCACCACATGCCTCTCTGGCAGAATCAATCAATGTTTTCTTCAGAGCTTGCTACTGAATCTCCAAAGTTTGATTCCTGTTCCCAAACTCATTCATTTTTTTTTTCTTCTTTCATTTAATTTTTTCTTGAATAATGTTTGTATATATTAGTCTACAGTTCACATCTGAGAGCTGTTCAACTTTTATTTGTTTTAAAACTTTCTTACATGTTCTTCTTTTCAATATGAAATTCAATTTTATCCTGCTTAAGACTAAATCGTGATCACTTCCAATTTCAAATCCTCTGTACACTCTAGTGTTCTGCACCAGAGAGAAAACATCACTATCAACAATAATATAGTCAATAAGACTTTTCTTATTCCTTGCCTTTTCTCTCCATGTGAATTTGTGCACATTTTTATGTTGGAACATGGTGTTAGTAATAACCAGTCCATGTCCTGAGCAGAAATCCAACAAGTATTTGCCATTATTATTTGCTTTGCTCTTTTCTCCAAAATTTCCCAAAATATTTTTGTATGTCTGAATCATTTCCTACTCTGCTATTTAGATCCTCAACACTTTTCATTTTGTCAGTTGCTTTTAAAGTTAGGAGAATCTTCTGTGGGACCATAGACACAAATAAATCTTATTGTCCAGTTCCCCGTTCTGATATTTGCCCACATCACTCTACTTGAGAATGCCTGCCATTCAAGAAGATTAGCCTCGTATTTAGTGTTGAATACTATGGCTACTCCTTCTTTTCCTTGATTGTCATTGCCCTGAATATAATATTTTGTATTTATTGTTCAGAAAGAACTCACCAGTTTTGGTCTTTTTTGTTTCAATCGCCCCTATTATGTCTATCTGGTACTTATCTAATTCCTCAGCTAGCTCTTTTTCTTTGCCTTTCAGGCTTGTTATGTTGATAGTACCGATCTTCAATTCTGGTGATATTGAGTTGGGGTGTGTTTTAGGATTTGTTCCAGTAGCTGACTTTTCGCTGTTCGCCTCGGTTCCCTGGCAAAAACAACTTCGAAAACAGCAATGCCCCAGCCGGCATGAAATTCTATCATGTTGTATCATCATTTAATATTGTGGTTTAAGCCAATAAGAATACAATTTGGTCAGCTAAATCCCAAATTGCCAGCCCATCCTCATTCGTTCAGTATCCAGATAGAACTGTAATATTGGACACTAGGTCAGAAGCTCTGGTACGTTCTCCACATTCCTTTAAAGGCTTTGTGTTGGTCTCCTCTCAGTTATACAGCTTTGACCCATAAGCACTCTTGCTAAGTAGTTGTTGCATTTAATTTCTACTGCAAACTCATTCCAGTGTAAAATCTCGCACAACAAGTTTATTATATTAACTTATCGGGCTCGATTTTACAGGAGTTTCAAACCTATATAATGTAAAAAATATGATGCAAGATTTTTTTTTGTCTGAATATGAGTGAGTTAGCCGATCTGACCCAGAAACTCAGGTTTTTTTCATCCCACATACAGACAAATCAGCCCTTCAGAACACAAGCAATTTACAGACAAAAAATACTAGTTGTGGTGGTGGTGGAGGTAGATGGAGATGATTCATAGTAGAGGTTCGGTGTAGTGGTTGAGACAGTTGTAGGTGTCCTCCCAAGAATTGAATATTCCTCGGTGTCAGGAATAATAATAATAATAATAATGATAATATAAATTAACTGCCTTGTGAAATGTTTTAAATATTTCCTGTTTGAATATTGTACTTAAAATTAGAGAAAATGGATTAAGTGATATTAACACAATGAGTCAGTAAAAAGAATAGTGCATCAGAAAAGTTCACAACAATTTGCGAACAAATTAAGCACCTGAAACAAAGACTTTTGGTGAGAAGACCAGAACGATCTCGCCACACTGACAGGTAATCACAGACATTCCAAAGTTGGAAACAAAGAGCAAGGAGCATATTTAAGAGGCTGAAAAGGGAAGAGAAGGGAGCGGTTATAAGCGGTCACTGAAGAGAGGTTACTAGAAGGAGTTACAAGGACTACTACTGCCAACACAACTGCCGATGTTTTGGTTCCCTTATCGGCTGTACAAGAAGAGAGAAGAAGAATCGATGACTCTGAGCATGTGACTAGAGGCTTGGCACCCATCGTCGGAACTAAGTCTACAGCATTTCCTCTTCAAATGTTCCGGGAAGAAGTCAAGGCACATCCAACAAGATTTGTCCCACTGTGTAGCTGACCACGATCCCTGCAAAAAGCTAGATGCCTGGTCTATGAGTAGCCACCAGCGGAGGAAGAAACAATGGAGTTCGGAAACGTCCAAAATAAGAACATATCCTGTGTAAAGGCAAAGATTCAAGATATAGAGGTTTTGTTCAAGAGAGAGGATTGTGCATGTATAGAAAGAACTGCGAGTCAACACATGATATTTATGTTTTTTCTTGGAATATAGAAATGTAAGAATTGTATATAAGTGTTGCATTAGTGTTAGTGGTAAAGGTTTGTAAAGTGTTGTGTACAGTATCAGAGTAGCACAAGTGTATACGTTATACTGGTGTAAAGAAAGATCCTGAAGAGAGTTATGTAAAAGGGGACCAGTAATTCTATACTAATTGCCAAGTATTAATGCTAAGTAATAGTGTGTTGAGGTTCAGTGAATGCAGAATGTGTATAATTTAATGGTATAATGTATTTGCTGGAGTTAGACATGCTAGGAGATTGTTACTCCCCACTATTTTGTAACCTCAATTGTTTAGTTAGAAAAAAAGGTTTTTTGTTTGATCAACAATTTGATCTAATCATTTGCCAACGTACTATCTCAAAAATATTGCGGACCTGTGTGTGTGTGATGATTAGGTATAGCCACAACTTGCTATATGGTTAGAAAGATTTTAGCTAAGACCTTACCCTTGTTCCTATTCTTATAACTCTTAGACTATTATTTCTGCCAGACTGGAGCAGTCGTAAATCAAATAATTTGTCTGGCAGAAGAGTGTGAGAAAATAAGTGTACTGCAATCGTATAGCCGGCAATAGTTAGATAAGAGTGAGCTTTACGTGCAGTAGGAGCAAAGGGCAAGAGCAAGAAAAGAGAGGGGGAACAAGATTTTAAGACTGAAGGGCTTGGAGAACAACACAGGAGAGTTGGAGATTAACAAGAATAGGCACAACTTAGTAAACAGCATAAGTCTTACATATGGCACAGCCAGACAAGATAGCAAATTAGTAACTAATAGGAAAAACTATACATACAAAAATAAATAATGCATCATTTTACACTAGGTATATGAAATTTGCAGTAGAAATTCAAGACATTAAAACTGAACATTTAAACTTATAAGGTAAACTTATAAGGACCTGAACATTTAAATTCAAGATTTAAATGTTCAGGTCCACACAGCTAGCTTAGTGGCTGTGTGCTTCGCAACCATATGCCTGGGGAAGGAGTGTCCTAGGTTCGATGACATAAGGAGCTGAAGGATCTTCCTCAGCCATAGTGAAGTTAGCCGGTTTTGGCCGTGAACAGTAAGGTTTTTCTCCCAGGTTATCCTGCGGTTTTTCATCCCACAAAGCAGGCAAACCGGCCTTGAGAACTCAACACTACAGACATAAGATACACCGGGGCATAGGGCTGATCAGTTTATCCTGTGAATGGTTTGAGGTCCGATGATTAATAAGCCCTCGACACTGCAAGGTAAAAGAGGGAAAGGAAGATGAGATGAGATGTTTAGGTGCATTAAAAATGCATGCAACATATCCTAACCACATGGCCAATCACAAACACATCATCAATGTAATGCAGCCACATGGGATGTTTTTAAGGGAGTAAAGCTTAGCACTTTTAAAATCAAGGGAGATTCCATTTAAAAAAAAAAAAAAAGTTGGTGAAAGGAGTGAAACTGGCCCATCTTTGATTTGAACGTATATGTTTTATGCCATTGGAAAATAATGAATGCATTGCTAATTTAAACAGTGTGATGATATCTAGTGGGAATTTTGTTTCTAATCAGGTTAATGTTTTTTTAGTGGGATGTTTAAGAAGTGACATGATAACCAAGTTCACTAGAAGAGTATTTTTAGTTACTCAGTGATTTGAAATGAATCAAGTTTTTAAGAAGTAATGAAGTGTATCTATGCATTGTGTTGTGTTTATGTTAAACATTTACCTTATAAGTTACACACAGTATAATAAACTGATACATAGGAAATATACCTAATATAAATATAAAATAATATGCTTATTTTTATAATACACTGCCATATTTTTTTAAATAAGGAATTTATTTAGGGATTTATTAATTTATTGACAAGGCATTAGGTCTATTCTAAAATCAGTTTCTGTATGTGCTCACAATGTCATCATTTTGATGCACCATGTATCTGCTGCAATTCTTTCCTTAACAATTCATTATTTGAGTGGCAATCTGTCCTTGAGACTTCTCATACATAGCACTGATGAGCTATACATCTTGCGACCTGTTGTGTGGGCTAATGATGTTCCTTGACAGATCAGTGGCATAACAATGACTGTTCAGTTTCCTTCTCCCCAGCTCTCAACCCAAGGTGCATTACAAATAAATCTAATATATTAAAAATGTTGTATGAAAACAAAGTATTTTCATGGGGTGGGGAAGTGCTTTTTCTGGATTTAATCAGTTCTCAATCTCAACCCTACATTACAGAGTTTTTCAGGTAGGATTACACTACTGAAAGATAATAATAATGAGCAGATTTAAATTCATGCTGGCCAGATATCCAATTGTTTCCATCAGTGAAGTTTCCACCTGTTTCCATCTGTTATCAGTAAAGTATTTTCTATAATACATATTTATTTGTCATTGCTGTCATACAGAATGGCCAACTTTCCTGGTGTGCAACAGTAGCACATGACAAGTAAAATTATTGTGGGAAGTTCATCAGAAACAATATTAAACCAGAATAAAGTAATTTTAGAGAACATTACCATAGTTTGCAAGTAAAAGAATTCTCTTGAATTTATGATGAAGAACAAGGATGCAATGCCTGCATGATATTAAAATTAGAATATAGATGTAGTGAAATGCATATTTCATCAATATAATTAACAAGAAGACTATGGTATTGAAGGATGCCATTATAAATACATCATGACGTGATTGCTTAAAACACTGATCTTCTTCATTGTCCCCTCCACAACAGATAATATCACTGTTGGGATGAGTGGCTGTCTGTTTCAACATTCATCATAACATCACCATCCACCTGAATGAGTAAATATGATGCCATTACAAACCTACTCAGAACAGTAGGTTTTCTCCATAAACTTAAATGAAACAATATATATTTTACACAAATTAAAGCAAAACATAAAACAATGCACACTCCTTAAGAGGTGTGTTCAGCATTATGGGATACTTAGAGGGACTCATAGCAAAATAGCTGCTCTAATCATAAAAGTAGCTAGTCATGAACATATCTCATTACAAACTTTATGTTTATCATCATCAAATTCCTGCCATGTACCCTCAAAGGATACATGTTAGGAATATGATGCAGGATATGATAGTACTACATGAAAAAAAATTACATCATTATTAATTTCCTATCTACAATTTTCCTCCAAACCAGTCTGTTACTTGTCAAGACTCCAACATTATCAGATCTTATATTTCTATCGTCTAAGGCACTTTGTACCGCATCAATCCACCTATATCTTGGTCTTCCTCTGAGTCGTTTTGCTGCCAACCTGGCAGAGAACACTTGTTTTGCTAATCTTTCCTCGCCCATTCTGTTTAAGTCATACCACCTGAGATTAGTTCTGCTAACGCAATCCTGGATGCTGACAATGTCAAGTTCTTTCCTAATATCCTCGTTTTTAATATGATATTGCCATTGATGCCATCTGTTCACGCCTCTAATCTTTCTCAGGACTCTCATATCTGCGGTCTCTAGTCTTTAGTCAAGTGTTTTACTTCTGACCCAGCTCTCAGATCCACAAGTTAAAACTGGTTTGAACACTGTCTTGTATACAGTGTTCAAAAAAAGCTAATTTAGTGTTCCGACTAATTTCTCTGTTATTCCATATGAATTTATTCAATTGACTTCCCACCATACCAGCTTTGCTGATTCTGTTGTCTATTTCTATATTTAACTTACCATCTTCACTAAAAATCTTGCCTAAATAGCTGAAATGTTTTACTTGTTCCACAGGTTCCCCATTCACAACACAGTTGACATTTACAATGATTCTGCCTATTTTCATTGTCTTTGTCTTTTTATTGCTGACCTTCATACCATATCTATTACAACAGCTATTCAATTTAGTCAGAGAATCTTGCAGACTTGTAGCGGATTTAGAAGTATAACATCATCCGCATAAAGCAAAGAGCTGATTAACATCTCCAATTTTGATATCATGTTTAATTCCACTTTCCTTCATAATGTGATCCATATAGATAATGAATAACAGAGGAGATAATGTACATCCTTGTCTCACACCAGATTTAACATTAAACCATCTTCCTGTACTTCCTTCAATTCTAACTGCTGACTTACAAATCAAATAAAGACTAAGTATTGCTTGATATAATGCCCCATTGACACCATATAACTGCAGCGCATTGAATAGCTTCTCTCTTGACACCTTGTCATATGCCTTTTCCAAATCGACAAAACCTTAAATACAGATCTTTGTTATATTCCCATGCTTTCTCGACTATTTGTCATAAAGTGAAGATCTGATCCTGACAGCCTCTATTTGGCCTGAATCCAGCTTGTTCTTCACCAAGCTTTTCCTCCACAATTCTTCTCAACTGTTTCTCAAGTATACTTGTATAGATCTTGCCAGGAACTCTCAGTAGGGAAATACCTCTGTAATTCTCACATGCAGTTTTATTTCCCTTTTTATATATGGGTACTATGAGAGCTCTACTCCAATCATCGGGAATTCGTCCCTCTGTCCAGGCTTTCCGAACTATGCAGTGCAGCCACTGTAAGACTCTTATACCACCATACTTCAGCATTTCTGGTTGAATATCATCTACTCCTGATATTCAACCTTTCCACATTTCAAGCCTTTAATGGCTTTTTCTACTTCAAGTATGGATATGTATTCCTGACTGCATGCCTGGTCAGTGTTTTTTACCACTGTGCTGTCATCACTGCTTGTTTCATTTAGCAGTTTTTCAAAGTAATTACTCCATACGTCAAGGATATCCTTTTCTCCCATTTTTATATCACCTTTATCATCTCTAACTCCTTTTACAGCACTCTTTCCTCCATTCCTAAGCTTCTTCAACAACCTCCAAAATATTTTGCCACCTTCTTCATATTTATTTTCTATATTCTTGCCAAAGTCTTCCCATAACTTCTGTTTAGCTAGTTTTACATAGTGTTTAGCATTCTTGCATTTGTCTCTGTATTCTCTAAGAGCGCAGGCTGACTTATTTGACAGGAACTTTTGATATGCTTTCTTCTTTTCCTTCACTGCCTCTTTAACTTCCTGTGTCTACCAGGGAGTTCTGATTTTTTTTTATCCTTACAGACAACCTCATCACATGCCTCTCTGGCAGAATCAATGTTTTCTTCAGAGTTTGCCACTGAATCTCCAAGGTTTGATTCCTGTTCTCAAACTCTTTTATTTTTTCTTCAATACTCTTTGTGTATTTTAGTCTACAGTTCAAATCTGAGAGCTGCTCAACTTTTATTCGCTTTAAAACTTTCTTACATGTTATTCTTTTCAATATGAAATTCAATTTTATCTTGCTCAAGACTAAATAGTGATCACTTTATGTTTATGCTAGGGTAAAATAGAGATGAAAAAAATGATAATTTTTCATATAACATGCTATGCAACTTAGCACAAAAACTTGCAACAAATATCTCAAATCCAAGAGTAGTCATACGTTATAACCATATAATGGTTGGCATATTCACTTTCCAACCAACAAGCTGTGGGTTTGAATTCCAACCATGGACATGGATGTCTGTGATTTTCTTTAGGTGGGAGATGAATTTTGGCACACACTGCTCTGCTTATTAGAGGCTTGAAATGGTTCAAAAACCATTCCAAATTTGGTGTAGATTATGTATATAATACACTTTGAAAAATGCCAAAAAAAATATATCAATAAAAGTAGGGGAAAAAATTTCTTATCTTACCCACAGTACAAATGTACTATAGATTTACGAAAACCTTTCGTGGGTGGGAGCATATATTGATTTACATATATTTCTATGTCCTTACTGCAGTAGTTTGTTGTGAAATATAACATATGAGTTCAGTTAATATTTTGTTACTTCTATAAATAATGAAATGTTAACTGAAATTGCTTCAATTTTCAAAATGCTTAAAATGGTGATTGCAATTCATTATCATGTGCTTAAAGTATGTAAATTATTTTAGGTGTAATGTAATTCTCAACCTCTTACAATATCTCAGTAAAAATGAGATCACTTCATCTTTTCAGCACTTATTTTTACATATCAACTCATTTTTTTTTTTACTCTTTTTCACTCATGTAATGAAAAATATTTTTTAGCTTTCAATGAAAATTTGAGAAGAAAAATACTATTTTTTAAGCAACCTTGTCAACATGGTGAATCTGTCTTCACACTAAAAATAAATAAATAAACAAACTCCAGAAAAAAAAAAATGTAATGCACTTACTTCCACTGGATGTTATTTTTTGACTTTTTTTCTATTAATCCAATTCCTTCAAGGACATTGGTTATGTCATAGATTCGCCTTTTCTGTACATTTAATAACACAGATGCTCTGTTTAGATCCACTACCTACAATTAACAAAAATTAAATATAGAATTATATGCAATTAACTGATAAATGTCATATTTTTTTAGTATTTCTAGATGACTAACAATGTATTTAAGCTTAGTTAAGCCTCAATATGAGCTTGGTTGAAGCTCATCTTGAGGCTTAATGGAGTGAAAAACAGCACAAAGAAGGGACATCGGCAGAGATACAATATGAGAATTGTAATGATACACAGAAAACAATTCTATTTATGCAAAAATAAATAGAAGAGGGATGCCCTTTGTGGATGCTAGTAGTGCTGATATTATTTTTTATTTATTGTTTATGGTTATTTATGATAGCCAATTTCTAAGTGGAACATTTTGAAAAACATGAACCGTTCATATTATTAAGATACATTGATGATGCATTCTGCATTTGGCCATAGGGCTCAAGCACAAAGAAAGGACATCGGTAGCTAATTCACAAACTTTCCTATACTCATCCCCCTCAAACAATATGGTATCATATAATGGAAAAGACTACTATGTTTCAACATAGCAAATAAACATGACACTTTTTTTTTTTGGAATCAGCATTAGATTTAAAAACCAAACAAATTTTAATAAATATGATTGTGTGAAAAATTGCTCATGATTTGAGAAACAGTATAATATCTTCTACTTATTTTTTGCATTGCTGATTGTTTGTGTGAGTCATAACAATTCTCAGATTGTATCCCATGTCTGTGGCAGAAACAAAATATTGAAACCATTTAAACCTGTGCTAAATTCTTTCTTTGTGCTGTTTTTACTCCATCAACATGATTGACATCACTACTAAAATAAATATATAATATAGCTATTCCCCACCCATCTTAAAATTGATATTTATGTTTATGCAAATTTTGGATTAATGTAATTTATACAAATGCTAGCAAAAATTAGCATGTATGGATCCCCCCCCCCCGGCACAAAAAAAAAATTAATTTTTCAATGAATCAATATCATTAATTCCCAATACATACTCAAGGAGTGTAAAGGATACTATGATAGTACCACAAAATTAAGCTTACATTATTACCAAATTCTAATGACAATTTTCTTCAAATTAATTGGTTTATCTGTCAAGTTTTCAATACAGAAAACCTGGCAAATAGCCAATATTACTATTAACTGCATCAATCCATTAAATCTTCATCTTCTTATGGAGTGTTTTCCTTCTATTCTGGCATCAAACCTGTAATATTTATAATATTTCATATGCTAATTTTTGCTAACTTTTTCTCTTCGAGTTACCATGCCTCCTTAGATTAGCTCAGCTCATGCATTCTTGAATACCAACAATGTCAAGTTCCATTCTAATAATTTTTTAACAGATGGAAAAAGTGGTTAAATCATATTAAACTTCTCTTTTTTTTTCTCTCACACCTCTCCTATCTGTGGTCTCTAGTCTTTGAGCAACTATTTTCCAACTCTCAGATCAAAAATTGGTTTAATCGCAGTCTTGTATACTAAGAGCTTAGCATATTTTCTAATTGCTCTCTTATTCCCATACAAATTTATTCAACTAGTTCCCTACCATATAAGCTTTCCTTATTCTAGTGACTCTTTTCATATTAGTTTGCCATTTTCACTAAAATTGTGCCTAAATAGCCAAAACATTTACTTGTTCATAGTTGTTAGTGAGAAACATGTTGGCCATAGGGCTCAAGCACAAAGAAAGGACATCGGTAGCTAATTCACAAACTTTCTTATACTCATCCCCCTCAAACAATATGGTATCATATAATGGAAAAGACTACTATGCTTCAACATAGCAAATAAACATGACACTTTTTTTTTGGAATCAGCATCAGATTTAAAAACTAAACAAATTTAACAGATGACCAAGTAATATTTGAAACAACCGAGGACAATCTACAAAAAGTCATACATAAACTGAATTTAATAATAAAACAATATGTCGCTCTCTCAAGAAAAAAAAACTAAAACTATGGTATTCAAAGGAAAAATGCCCATCTGAACTAAAATAGACAAAGTGATTGAACAAGTCAACAATTTTAATTATCCAAATTCTCCAAAGTAAATAGGATAATAAACAAAACATTAAGGCCAGTAATAGTTACCAAAAAATGCAGACTAAGAATGTATAATATTTTATCAAAACTAACATTATTATATGAAAGGAAAGCATAGACAATAAGAGAAAAATTATCATAGCAGAAATGAAATATGAAGAACAACAGGTTATACGAGACTTGATAAAAAGAGAAATTAAGATATAGTGAAAGAACTACATGAATAATGGAAAAAAATACAGAACCAAATCAAAAGAGCATTTGGAACAAATGGCATATGATAGGATACCAAAGTGTCAAAAAAAAAAAGAAAAAGAAAAAAAAAGCAGACCAATAAAATGCTGGGCCAAGACCAAAACAGGCCACCTGGCCATGATTCGTGAAAGGAGGAAGAAGAAAAACCAAATATGTTAGCTGCTGATAGACCAGGGAAACAAAAGAAACTGAAAATAACATGCACTGGTAAATGAGCTAAGGGCAAGTAATCATTAAGAAAGAGGGCTTCAAACTATAATAATACAGACTGAAAGGAGGAAAGAATGGAATTATGTAGCAATTAGAAGAGAGAATAACCTAAAAAGGCATGTGATGGAAAGTAACCAGAATTTAAGAGTCCTGGATTTGGTGAAAGCATATTTGCCTAAAACCAAGGTAATCACACTTTGCTTTCAAAGGAAGTTATTTTTCTTAATTTAGCTTTGTGGACCTAAAAACTGGTGATTACAAGAAATTCAGGAAGCAATTTGGTGCAGTGCCACAGCATGAGAAAGACAAGGGAAAGGAAAGGATGCCTATAGTGTACAGGAAATAGTCAAGGGAGTATTTAATGAAAAGATTAGATTGCCTACCTAGAATCAGAAGAATAAATCATCCACATGTTAAATATATAAACAGCACCATGAAACAGATGAAAAGGTGATCAGCAGGTTCACAAGTAGTACAAACATAGGCAAAAAGGACAATCTAAATCATGATGAATGCAAAATAAAATTTTATATTTAGTTTTTTAAACAAATAAAGCCATAGGATTGGTTGAGATAGTAGTCCATGTTTTAAAGAAAGCACAAGAAAAATGGCAGAATCCCGAACCAGGCCATTTAATTTAAGTCTCATGACTGGGAGTATTCCCAAAGGAATGAAATGGAATAAGAGCAAGAACCTGTCACGTAGGTGATTCCAAGACAGATGTAACTATTGCAGACCAATTAGTATAGCTAAAAAAGATACTGGAAAAGTTGCTTAATGACATAATTCAGCAATGGATGGATAAGAATAAGATATGTTATGGGAACAAGCATCATTTAATAAAAGGAGATATTGTCTTAATAATTTACTTACGTTCTGCAAAGTAAGAACTAAGCTGGTTAAGGAAAATGGCCACACCATGATGTTGTTAAACTTTGCAAAGGCATTTAACAAGACAATGTGAAGAACTCAATTATGCAAGTTGGAACAAATGGGATTGGACACAAAGCTGGTGACATGGATAAGAGGATTGCATGTCAAAAGAATCAGAAAGTAGTATGGTGGAATTGAATCATAGAAAAGGCAGATGACTAGGTAGATTACAACAGAACTCTTTATTTAGGTTGTTGTGTTCGATTTGAACATTAATGATATTGGAAATAATTTGAGGGGGGGGGGACAGCCAGTTTTTGCTGATGATTATGCTAAACTAGGTAGAGCAATAGTTAATAAAAGGTGATACATCCTGCAAGATGATCTAAATAGTCTGGTAGTTTGGAACAAAGAATAATGACTACCAATTCATTGTGTCAGAGTTATTGACTTTGGGATAAAAAGCTGAAAGCTGCATATTACAATAGTCTGTAAGAAATGGATGAAGCTAGGGATTTAGAAGAAGTAAGATGGACAGAGAACCAAAGTTAGAAACAGCACAAAAGTGGGCAAAGTAGATAAAAGCATCATTTAGATATTACAACGCACACTGACCAGGAATAAGTTATTATCCCTCTTTATCTGTGCACAATAGTCTAGATTACTGTGCACAGATTTGATCACCTGAGTTACTTAGGAATATGAAAGTGGTGGAAAGTATTCAGGAGTAAGCAGCAAAAATGGTGATGGTTTGTAGTTCTCTAACTTTTGCAGGTTAACAAAATTTAGCCAATAAGTGGAAAAGAGAGGATATGATAGAAGTGTACAAGTTACTAAACAGGATTTCACTGACCAGGAATAAGTTATTATCCCTCTTTATCTGTGCACAATAGTCTAGATTACTGTGCACAGATTTGATCACCTGAGTTACTTAGGAATATGAAAGTGGTGGAAAGTATTCAGGAGTAAGCAGCAAAAATGGTGATGGTTTGTAGTTCTCTAACTTTTGCAGGTTAACAAAATTTAGCCAATAAGTGGAAAAGAGAGGATATGATAGAAGTGTACAAGTTACTAAACAGGATTTCGTAAAATATACATAAAGGATATCTTTCAATAAATGACAGCATGGAAGAGCATAGATAATCTGAAAGTTGTGTAAAATTGTAGTTAGCAAGTATGTAACATAAAACTAGATTTTTTGCTTGAAGAGTGGTAAAATGAGGGGAATGGTTTGCTAGAGCACTTATGAGTGCATGCACAAATTTAAGGAGAGGTATGATACTCACTGTGTCAATTGTGGTTAGCATCAACTGCTCATGATGAGTCTTCCAACTCCACAGAGGTGCCTGTGTAGTAATGTTCTCATAATTATGGAACTCAGGGATACCTATACTAGAAACTGCAAAATCCGTTGCATGCTGAGTTACTTCAAAATGATGAATAACAAGATTTTATTATATGCAACAGCTGTTCAAAAAAAGTATGCAGGTTAGAAGTTTATCATAATGCAGGACATACTCTACATGTCTGAAAAAAATTGATTCTTATAGTCTGTATTCACTGTCATTCTACTAAGGCAAGGACAACAGTTTTCGACTATGATGCATCATTTGTTCACAGCATCTGATTTGTGTGTGTGCTCCATATTACAAGAACTTTGTAAAAAGCACTGCAATACAATCCTAAAACCGTCAGGATGGAGAAATTCTTCTCTACAAAAAGTGCAGCAAAACCAAAATCACACAACCATTATTTATTTATTTATTGAATATGTTGTGCATTATGGATATGGTCAGTTCTGTGGACAAATAGTCAATATCAAATTTTGCACTAAGGTTTTCAGAGATCTACTTGAGGCAGATGTAAAAACCCAGGAAAACAATGTTCCAAAGAACATCTGTTCATGTATCTCAACTGATTTAGTTATATGGCACATGGCAACAAAAGCAGTAGCTACCACATTTGCCAGACTTGTATGACTTGTTTTTGTTCTCCAAAATTCATTTTATAATAGCATCAATTGGAATACTTCTTAAATGTAACATTTAATTAGTGTGTTTACATATACAAAAATACTTACCCCATCTGGAGCACTGGTCAACAGGTGTACAAATTTCTTTGTTAAAAGTCCTAAGGAGGTATCATAGCGGGTCCGTTCCAAAGGAGATTTAACTAGAAAGAAGAATCATAAATTTATGTTTACATTGGTCATGAAATCCTGAAATTAGAGAATGAGTATATACAAAAATGCTTGAATGAAGAAATATGGATAACCAAAATAACAAAGCTTAACTCAACAGATGGACAGGATAATGTTCCCATTATCCTATCTTGATTTTGCACTATTTGCAAAAAAAATAGTGATAATACTAAATTACACACACACTTGTATATATATATATATATATTAAAATACTTGCCTATGAATCTAACTATTTGAATAAACAAAAAATGCTAGAGTACTTCAGTTTGCTTTTCTTCTTTAGATCAGTAATATTCAAATGATATGATATACATCTGATTCTTAGGATAGTAAACGCACAACTATAACAAACTACTGAAAATTCCGATAAAGCTCCATAGGTATAATATTATGCTAAAAAAATTAACTACAGCAAATTATTTGCTATAACAAACTATTCCTAACAAGTTTGCTTTAAGTGAAAGTCAACTGTACATTACATCATGCTACACTACACTACAGACACCTATCTTTTTTTAATAAATCCTAAATAACACTAACCAAAAAATCTTCAATTATAAGTACCACAACATTTTAATTATTAATACCATTTTAAGCTATTAAAACAGGAGATCCACACTTCTGGAGTGGTGCCGATCTCCAGTCAATTCTTCTAGAGACTAAGAATAAATAATCTATTCAATTTTAATGTTAACAAAACCTATTTTATTTTTCACTAATATATATATATATATATATATATATATATATATATAGATAGATAGATAGAGAGCCTCCGTAGCTCTATTTGTATAGACTGAGCCCTCTGGTTGGAAAGATCTGGATTTGATTCCCATCTACAACGTGAAAAACCTTTACCCGGTCTCTTCTGACTAAAGGTGAGTTAGCTAGTCTCATACAGAGGTAGAGGGTATTTTTTTTCACCCAGACACTCTGGTTTCTCATCCCTCAGAACAGGCAAACTGGCCCCATGAACACATATGGATCTACAGCCATGAATACTTAGGACAATATATGGAAGAGATAGGGTCCTCACCACTTGTCATTACGCACATAGTTAACCGCGAGTTACATCATGGTAGTCAACCTCACATGAATAGGATATATATCCCTGCTTATATCTATATGATGTCAGTTCTCGTCTGGAATAATCTTTACCCTCTAATATCTCTTGCCATAAACATATTGTATATATGGCTTCAATATACAGGTGACCAGGTTCTCTCATTACAGGCATTACTTTACTTTTGATACATTTCAGGCATTAATATCTATTGCCTTTACAAAGTGGCAGTGACTAGAAAGCAATGGAGAATATGTATCTATAGCAGAGTTAAACCTCATCTTGTTGAAAGATAAAGAGAAATTGTATATCTGAGTGCAGCTCAGTGGAAGTGGTGCTTGCATCCTCTGTGCTACTTATTATAAGCATTTCTTGACCTGTTACTGAGTTAGTTGATTTCTGGTATGGGCAAGAAGGTTTTTTTGGGCAGCTGGAATGACTGGAAGACATTTGTCATTGTCAGTTATGTGTGCATTGGAGGCAAAGTGTGAAGCCAGGAAATTAGATTTTTCTATGGGTGATGTTGCAATTGAGCCATCTGGGTATGATAGAGGTGGGAATAGTGTAGGGCAAAAGTTACAGTCAATTGCCTTGGCAAGAGACCAAAAGGCATGGCTGCCATTTGGACAGGCTGCAAGTGTGCTGCCTGTTCAAATTGTTTTAGAAGCATTGATAATTTTCTTGCATCTGTTTCGGGTTTCAGTATAAGCATTGAAGGAGGATGAGGTTCTTGATTTGAGCAGCTGTGGTATGCCTGATTTTTCATTTGTACAGCCTTTGCACATCTTTTGGAGAACCAGGGTTTAGTTAGGGGGATGGCAGTTCTGAGTAGTGTGGGGAATGTATGTTTTCATGCCAGTGAGGATTACTTTGGTGATACATTCAGTGCATATGTTTGGACTGGAAGACCAGAAACAATAGTCCAACCATGGGAATGAAGCACAGTAGTCTCAGAGACTCTCCCATTTGGCACTGTTATAATGCCAAACTACTCTTGTGTGGGAGTGACTATGTAAGCATTGTTGCATGGGGAAGGGGGGAGATGAGTACTAGATTGTGGTCAGAATTACCCAGGGGGGCTCACTACATTCACTGCATATTTGGAGGGGTCATTAGTAAGGAAGAAATATAGGGTATTTGGGGAGTGGTTTGGGTTATCTGGTATTCTGGTTGGTTTTTGAACAATTTGTCTAAGGTCATTAGTGATGGCAAATGTTTCAGCATCTCTGCTTGCAGGATGTATAATTAGATATAACTGTATAACTAGAAGAGGAAAGCCAATTAGTGTTATGGAAGTTAAAATCATCCAGGAGGATATTTTGCTATTAGGAGAGTGGGACTGGAGAAAATCAACTTTTAAGGAGAGGAAATGAAAGAGCTCAGAGTGATTGGTGGTATTAGGAGAGCAATAGAAACAGCAGATGAATTTGACTGAATTAGGAGAGGGATATCTTCAGCCAAAGAAGGTCGAAGTTGGGCAATTCTAGGTTAGGTGCTCTATGGCAGGGTATGTCAGAGCAGATATATGCACAAACGTCACCTTTGGGTCAAAAGAAGTTAAATAGTGTATAGTTAGGAATCCACGTTAGGGATTCCTTATGAATAGTTAGGAATAGCATCCACGTATTTATGTGGATGCTATTTTAATGAACTGCTATTCTAGTGACCTTCCATTTTCTGTTGGAGGCACCAGAAATTGGAAGCCATTTCTAAAAATTTTTAATGCCATCTGAAGAGAGCAATCCAATTAATTAATGATTCACCCCCTCTTTGTCTCTTGCAAACTTTCTCCAACCACTCTCTCGTTCTCATTTTGCCTTATAACTTTTCTAATTTACATGGGTATTATTTTAGTGTAGTGAATTGCTATTCTAGGTATATTAAATGGGCGCTATTCTAGTCTTTCCTGGCTTCCATCATTCCACTAGTTGCTCTTAAGCCAGTAAAAACACTAGCAATAACTGCTTCTCAATATCTATTCCCATCTTTAAACCTACTGAGCCAACAACTTCTCATCCTGTTTCATTTTGCTCTACTCTTCTATCCTCCAGAATGGCCTTTCTGACATAGTGTTCTCCAACTTTAACAAAAACATTAATAGGCCCCTCCCCTCTCTCTCTTTTCCAAACCACTTACCCACACAGTTCTAATGTGATATAGGCTCAACAACCTCTTGTTTGCAAGGTAAAAACTATGATGAAAATAAACGCTGTAATTTATTAAATGTAAATGTGATAAGGATGTCAACTTTAACTATCAAATCAACAATACACACTGCAATTCGCAACAAATGACTGTGCCACACCGACAGATGCACTATTTGCACAACCACCATGAACAAAAGTGTTCCTTAAAAAGAAACTGAAACGGTACTCTTTCACAACTAAAAATATTTCTATGCAATACCTTGACCATACAGAGAAACAATTGCAAAATGAGACCTTCCATTATGTCTCAATGTTTGTTACACACAACACTCAAACCCAAGAAGACGGAAAAACCTATAGCACTAGTATTAGTACTATGAGTGACCCAGAGGTTAGACAAACAAAAGAAATTTTTTGGCATTTATTTTAAGTGGATGTAAGATGCCAAGAATTTTCTCTTGCAGTTTCTGGAAGATTAAAAGAAAAAGTCTGTTCCACACAGAGAAAGCAAGAATGAATAATGAGGTAAAAAGAACTAATGATCACAGAACTAATAATATAATGGTATTATAAAAACTTATGACAATGCACTGAAAATAATGAGGTTGTAATTTTTAGGAAATATGTAGGATAAGTGTTTACATGGCCACGCCATGCATGCCAACTCGCTAGAGAAGTCTGTAATGTTGAGAATGGTCAGTGGAACCAGAAAATGGGCCAACAAAGAATATGCTGGCTCAATACCATTCAAGTGGATACAAACATGAACATCCAACAACTGAAAGAAGCAATGCTTGACAGGACAGCACAGAGAACACTTGCCTACAAGTTCACCAAGAGTTGGACATACTGAATGGTTAAATCATCATCATATAGGATAAAAAAAAAAACTGAGAAAAAAAATAAACAATAGAGATGTTAAGTTCTAAATAAACTATAAGTAGTAGAAAGATGCTTACTACTCATGTTTTATTTTTTATTTATTAATAAATATTGGAAGAATTATAGATTAATTCAGATGAATGATAAGCATTTTTAATACAAACAAAACTTGAAATTTTAATAGAAAAATCAAATAAGTAAATAGAAACCTAAAGTTGTAAATGAATATGATCTCCACTGAATCACCACTACCATATTTAATATCCATCTACTCTCCACTACTGTAATAAGAGTAGAAGAAATAAGTTGAAAAGGTTGTAAGCTGGAAAATCCCTATATAAACCATAACGATATGTTGACAATTAACATGCCTGAATGCTAAGATGTGTAGGTCTGTTGTTATTTTTTTAAAACTAATTTTACTCTGTTACTATACATACTGTACAGTAAAGAAACATGAATATACAGTACTTCTGTGTGCCCATTACAATAATCAGTTCAAAGCTTTCTGAGGATGGTTCGCCAGATGCATAACTTGTACAAGGTCTTCATTCAAAGAGCAAGGTGACAAAAGCAGCAGGCTTCTTTAAAAAATTGCCCATTGCCCACTTTTCTTTTCTGCATAAATTTCTCTGTAGAAGCAATTGTAGCAAACATCATTTTCTGTCTACTTTGCTAAATTTCTTCCAACCAAATTACTTATTATTAGAGGAAAATGCCCCTCTGCCAATTTTTTCACTGTAAACGTTTTATGGACTTGGCTTTTTGTTCTGCTTTTTTCTCTCTCTTCTGCAACTTTCCATGTTCTGGTACATAAGGTCTTCATTTGAGAGCTATTCTTTCACAGCTGTTCTACATCTTCACTGTCAGCCTCCAACTCTTTAGCAAGCAGAACTATCTTGTCACCAATCTCTTGTAAGGCTTTGCTGAATCCTGCTGTGAATGTATGATCATCTATTTCCAGCAGCTTCTTCCAAACTCTATTCACACACTTCACTCCATGCTGCATCTACAATCTTTATACAATGCAAGATATATTCCTTCTAAAAGTTTAAGGGTTTTCTCACCCTCAGTAACAGCAATAGTCTTTCTTAAATAAACTGCCCTGAAGGCAACAATAATACCATAGTCCATGGGTTGCAGGAGTGAAATGGCATTCAATGAACATGTTAATAGGACAGCATCATAAACTGAGGACCAACTATATATTTTGCGACTCCAACCCACAAAAGATTATAAACCTATAATACATTAGTACCATGGCTGGGCTTTTTTTTTTTTTTTCCTATTATTATTCATTTTATATATTTTATTTATTTATTATTATTTTTTTTAATGTATTTACTTACTTTTTGGACTAGCATTAGATGAGACAGATATTGTTCTGCCACGCTTAAGTCTAGGTGTACGAAATACATCTCTGGTAGTACTAATGTCAGCAGTTTCCAAATTCAACCTTCTTTTAACCTATAGAAATTTATTTCTGTTTAGATTTTTATAATTAACTATGTAATTTAAAAGCAGCATTTCTTATATACAACATATATTAGTGAAGTTCTTATATAGTGAATAAACATTCACTATCTTCAAACCAATAGTTATGTGTGTACAGGCTCAGGGAAAGTGGAGGAATAGAGATAGCCAGTTCAGCACAGTATCCATGAAAATACTTTTAGAGGATATATATATATATATATACAGGGTGTTCGGGATAAATTTGACAGTTTCGTAAGGAAAAAGAAAATCTTCTTTGTATCTATTAAATTTAATGAATTGACAAAAAACATTACAGGCAGAGTTAATTACAATACTATCAACAAGATGTACTCAAAATAACCACCATTAGCATCGATCACAGCTTCAATTCTGCTTCGGAACCTCGAACAAGCTGATGCTACAGTCTCCCTGGGAAGGGCCGCAAAAACTGTTTTAATTTTATCCATTAACTGGGCTTTTGTATTACTGGAAGTGCGATTGGTGTCTTTTTCAACTGCGCCCCATACAAAATAATCCATGGGGTTAAGGTCTGGGGAGTTTGGAGGCCAAACATTTGGACTGGTGAAGTCGTAGAAATTTTCAGACAACCATTTTTGACTTTTCCCAGAGGTGTGGCAAGGGGCCGAATCCTGCTGCCATACATACGGCCTACCATTGGCTACCCTTGTTATCCAGGGCTTGACTACAGTTAGCAACTCCACGAACAAAGCCCGAATTCCAATGCCAGGGTTCTTCAACACTTGTTCCTGCAGATTTGCGAGGAATTCTGCTGTACGAACGCAATCAGATCGTCTGCTAGGGATCTTTCTTCTTGCTACATCCTCGTAGTCACCATTGCAAGTCTCTAGTTCATGCCTGATTGTTTTTACTGTATTCAGGGAGCATTGGGCAGCAGTCGTAATATCCTTATTTTGATGGCGGGCACAAATCATCATGATACAAGTTATTCTCTTCCATGATTCAGGTGGGTTCCAGCTATCCATCCTTTCTGACATCTTGTATATGAATGAAGAAGGGTCCAAACTTTTAAATGAAGAGAAGTGTGTGTTAATACATGTAACTTACGGAAAAATATAATTAATTATAAATATGTCAAAGTTATCCCGAACACCCTGTATATATATAGCAGAAACAAAACATATATGAAAAGATCATCTGTAAAACCATATTATTCTCTTCATAATAAAATAAAGTATTTTGGGGAGATTTTTGGTGTACCAGAAGAAATACATGAACATGAAATATCTAAAGTAGAATGGATTTAGGATTTATGCAGAAATTGTATAGTTAAGAAATGATGAGAGAAGAAAACGAGACAGTTTTTGGAAGCAGAGGAGGCAGACTACAGATGTGGTGTGCTTATTCTAGGAAAGGCTAGAGTTGCAAGTTGGCTCAATAAAAGAAATGTGATATAATGGAGATCTGGATACCATCAAAATGTGAGAGATAAATATAATCTTTCTTATGAAAAAGACAGGACTGTGTTTAGATAACAATGAATTTAACAAGGTTAATCCTTGTGCCTTGCAAGGAGATCAGTGTTGTGAAAGATCTTAAAGTGCTTGGAATCATTTGTGCACTACAAGATTTGTTACATGGAGAAGAGGAAGGGAAGTGCTGCCATCAACAGAACTATGAATGAGATTTGAAGTTAGTGAGAGAAGATCATTTATTCATAATAGGAAGAGCATGGGTTAAAGTACAAAGTCCTGGGATACTCTTGCACTGATGGGGAAATTCTGAAAGAGGAAACAATCCAACTTGCCCAGAAAAGAAACTGGTGACTCATTTGCAAAATGGTAGAAGACAGACCATAAGATGACAGTTGAGTAGAGTAGGCCTCTATATCATATTCAATCAAGTACTCTGAAAATATCAAGGGCGACTACAAGTGTCTTCATACAACTGTGGATCAAGAGTGAGAGGATTGATCTATATTAGTGGTCACTAGTTTAATGACGGAGTGAGGTGAAGAAGGTCATAAATAGTGAACTTCTTCCCCAGGTGGTAAAGTTGGCTGTTGATGAACTTCTCCATTATTTGCAAAGGAAGTAAGGTGAGGGCAAGCAATTGGTAAATAGTTTAGGTTGACTAATTTCACTCTTTCAAGATGGGCCAAATACAGGTTGACTATTATGCTGTGGAACTGAAGTAAAGGAATATCTTCTTATCTAAGCTATTCAACATTCTTCTGACATCTTTCTGATAAGTCTTGAGGAGGCATGCATTAAACTGTTGAAACAACTAACCTTGAAGACAAAAGATGTTAAAAAGGAAGATGTCATCTCTTTCACTTCTAGGTGACACCACTGTAATATGTAAAGACAACGATGACTTTCTGGCAGTGAAAGAGAATGAAAACATGGAGCAGAAGTTGTGCCCAATAATCTAGGCAAGGGACTTAGAGACTAATCTAGTGTTTATGCAGAAGGCAAGTTTCTACATTTGCATTTTTCAAAGTGGAATTTGGATTATTTGGTGTTTTTTTTGCAACGTTGCTAGCTGCAATACAGGCTAAGATGGAAGCCGAAATTTTGTATGAAGCCATTTGTGATGCGATGAATTTTTTGAGCTGACTTTGAACTTGTTTAGAGATTCCAAGGATCAGTGGCAAAGAGGGATTTTTAGGTGGAATGAGGTATGAAAGCCTTCATTCCAGCAAAGGTTTATTTCAAATGCGTGAAAGGCTTGTGTGTTCACAGGACATCTTATTTTTAAGAGAGAAAAGAAAATAACATTTATTAACTTAGTTTCTGATATTTCATTGGCTATTGGTCAGAGCAAGTCTGAAAAGCAATCAACAGCATGAAAAGAAGAGGTGAAATTACAAAGATCCCACCTTGTACCATTATGCTAAAAGACAAAACAGAGTGGCTGGATGAAAAGCACTTTTCCTGCAAAGTGTTTTTCATCCATACTCTGACATAAAATGCTAGATGAAGGCATGGTAGTGTAATGGTGTGAGGTTGCTTCTTAGAGTATGGATTAAGTATGCATCATAATGCATGGAATTATGACTCCTAGGTCTTACACAAATGGTTTAGATAACTGGCTTTTTTTTTTTTTATGGTAATTATTATTAACATTAGGACCTCCATGGAGTCAAAAGACTCATCACAAGAGATACCTGTCATGTTACGTAAAAGCTCATCAAACTGAGTCACTGCTTCCGCACTTACTACACTCTGAGTTAACTACTCTATAGCACCTGCTCCACATACTAATTACACACATCCTCCTTATATAGCTTCCAGGGAGATTCTCTTGTAGAATATAGAAGAGTTTTTCATTCTATGAAAGGTTAAGTTCAACATGATAATGAAGTTTGATGATAAAATGAATTTTTGTGTGAAAAACAGTTTCATTACTTGATAATGACAAGCCAAACTCTTCAACTTGATACAAGAATGTCTGAAAAATCCAGAAATAGCCATTTTCAACACCAAAATATTTATATTATCAACATAATTTTCTGGAATATATATATCTTCAGGAGTGTATCTGATATACTCCTGAGCAGGATTATGCACTACTTTTAATTATGTCCAACTATAGGTTGAAAATAAATAAATCTCAGTAGGCACATTTCACAATCAGTGGGCAATAGGGAACAGTCTTTTCCTTCACAAAAATACCTGAATTGTTGTGTTATGTTGCTATTATAATAATATATACATCTGATGCTTTAATAAAGAATATAAAAAAATGTGTTCATGGCCTTTCTCCTTATTCAAGAGAGTATGCTAAATAAACATAAGTACACTTTAATAATAAGAATCATGTATTCATTGGACATCCATAGATATCATATGGTCACTCCGATGCTCAGTGATGTGCCACACAAGTTTTTGCCATTAGTCTTGTTGTATGCCTTTCTGGAGGCTTCAACTCTCTGAAGATCAGTTACTCCACCACACACACCATCCATCCATCTCATTGACGGTCTACCCCTTCCTCTTTTTCCAGGAACTTTACCTTCTATCATTGTTCTGAGAAGTCCTCTTTCCATCCTTTCAACATGTCCAAAATATTTTAACTTTCTTCTATCAATATCCTTAAGAAGCCTTAAAATTCTACTGATCTTTTCTAACACCTATTCATTTGTATGCCTTTCAAGTATATGATATCCTCAACAGACTTCTGTAACACATCTCAAAAGTAGCTATCCTTTTCTTATCTGACTTCTTTAGGTTCCAAGTCTCGCATCCATAAGTCGCTGTTGGAAAAACAACTACATCCAAAATCCTCAATTTTGTTCCCATGGAAATAGATCCATCCTTCCAAGTTTTAGATGTGTTAGGAATGGCTAAAACAACAGTCTGATGTTATTTTAGTTACCTTTACAGTTACCTTACTCCAATTGAGATTTGCATGATTAAGGGCCTTAGTATTCTTTAAATAAATGTTGAAATATGGAGGAACTGAATACCTTGTACAAATGATTAGTTTTTCTGTTTGCAGGAAGAAACAGAATCAATGGTGGTTATAAGGGGAATAAGCACAACTAAAGGACATGCTCATCAACTCTAAGGCAAACTAACAAAAACTCTTTCAAATATTTTTCAGTCAAAACAGTAAGAATTGAACAACTTACCACTGGATCAACAATCAGATCCACCAAGAATGTTTTTGTTTACGTGTAGAACATGCCTTAAACAAACAAACAAAAATAATATCAGCTAACGCCTTTTTATTCCCGTATAGGGAGTAGACAAGGCTGTTTTAGCCCTTTCTAACTTTTGGAGACTGACTGGGCAGTTCATTCCCCACTGGTAGCCAATCAGATATAGCTAGCCCAAGGCTATTCACCAATTAAGTGGCACACAGTGAAGAGACAGCTCAACAAGTACTACCATCTCGTGGTCCCTAACCCAATATATTTAATGTCTGAAATAGTGTGGGTTCTATGGTCAATTTTCTCGAGTTTACAGGACAAAAAACCTGCTTGCCCGTGCCAGAAACTGACTAACTCGGGAACCAGTTGAAAAAAAGGCTTAGAAAAATTTCCTATAGGTTGCTGACTAGATTTGAACCCAAGTCTTTCTTCGTGTGGTCAAGCGCCATGGTGTGCAAATGCCACATCCACCGAGCTACACAAACAAACAAAAATCTTTATTGATAGAAATTAACATGCTATCCTGCTTGGGATGTAATATTTACTTCCATGGTCCATGGAAAATGTTCCACTGATTTCTAGTGGGAAGTTGGTGGTACTATGCTTTATCTTCCTTTAAAAGATTAGTAAGATCCACAAAAACTGAATCCTAATTCTGTATTCCATGGCTCAGGTTGGGATTAGTATACTGGTCACTGCAACAGTCTAGTGTTATTACAACTACTGTTATCAGTTAAATCACCTTGCAGTTGTGATTTAACTGATAACAGTAGATTCACACCAAGAGAAGCAACACCACATTACAGTGCCACCTCCAAACTTCACCAAATAATAACACACACAGAAAGTCGTTACGCTTTATACTAACTATGCCATTCTAGTTTGTTACAGTACTAACATAAGCATTTCTTAAGTCTTACACTCAACTTCCACACTAGTATCTGTGTGCTCGCTCAACAGCCCCTCCCCTCCCAAAAGCTTTAGTTTTCCTAATTTTGCACATCCACTTTCACTTCATTCAACAACACACTTCCTGGCATATAAAACTTATTTCATTCAAATATGCTGTCACAAGTGGAGTCATCCTTCATGAAATATATCATCATCATCATCATCAAATTCCTGCCATGTACCCTCAAGGGGTGTACAGGATATGACAGTACTACATGAAAAAATTACATCATTACTAACTTCCTATCTACAATTTTCCTCCAAATCAGTCTGTTACTTGTCAAGACTCCAACATTATCAGATCTTATATTTCTATCGTCTAAGGCACTTTGTACCGTATCAATCCACCTATATCTTGGTCTTCCTCTGGGTCGTTTTCCTGCCAACCTGGCAGAGAACACTTGTTTTGCTAATCTTTCCTCTCCCATTCTATTTAAGTGACCATACCATCTGAGATTAGCTCTGCTAACGCATTCCTGGATGCTGACAATGTCAAGTTCTTTCCTAATATCCTCATTTTTAATATGATATTGCCATTGATGCCATCTGTTCACGCCTCTAATCTTTCTCAGGACTCTCATATCTGCGGTTTCTAGTCTTTGGTCAAGTGTTTTACTTCTGACCCAGCTCTCAGATCCATAAGTTAAAATTGGTTTGAACACAGTCTTGTATACAGCTAATTTAGTGTTCCGACTAATTTCTTTCTTATTCCATATGAATTTATTCAATTGACTTCCCACCATACCAGCTTTGCTGATTCTGTTGTCTATTTCTATATTTAGTTTACCATCTTCAGTAAAAATTGTGCCTAAGTAGCTGAAATGTTTTACTTGTTCCACAGGTTCTCCATTCACAACACAGTTGACATTTTCAATGATTCTGCCTATTTTCATTGTCTCTGTCTTTTTATTGCTGACCTTCATACCATATCTATTACAACAGCTATTCAATTTAGTCAGAGAATCTTGCAGACTTGTAGCGGATTTATTTAGAAGAATAACATCATCTGCATAAAGCAAAGAGCTGACATTAACATCTCCAATTTTGATATCAGGTTTAATACCACATTCCTTCATAATGTGATCCATATAGATAATGAATAACACAGGGGATAATGTACATCCTTGTCTCACACCAGATTTAAAATTAAACCATCTTCCTGTACTTCCTTCATTTCTAACTGCTGACTCACAACTCAAATAAAGACTAAGTATTGCTTGATATAATGCCCCATTGACACCATATAACTGCAGCGTATTGAATAGCTTCTCTCTTGGCACCTTGTCATATGCCTTTTCCAAATCGACAAAACTTAAATACAGATCTTTGTTATATTCCCATGCTTTCTCGACTATTTGTAGTAAAGTGAAGATCTGATCCTGACAGCCTCTATTTGGCCTGAATCCAGCTTGTTCTTCACCAAGCTTTTCTTCCACAATTCTTCTCAACCGTTTCTCAAGTATACTTGCATAGATCTTGCCAGGAACACTCAGTAGGGAAATACCTCTGTAATTCTCACATTCAGTTTTATTTCCCTTCTTATATATGGGTACTATGAGAGCTCTACTCCAATCATCGGGAATTCGTCCCTCTGTCCAGGCTTTCTGAACTATGCAGTGCAGCCACTGCATAGTTCAGAAAGTATGGTGGTATAAGACTCTTATACCACCATACTTCAGCATTTCTGGTCGAATATCATCTACTCCTGCTGCCTTTCCACATTTCAAGCCTTTGATGGCTTTTTCTACTTCAAGTATGGATATGTATTCCTGACTGCATGCCTGGTCAGTGTTTTTTTATCACTGTGCTGTCATCACTGCTTGTTTCATTTAGCAGTTTTTCAAGGTAATTACTCCATACTTCAAGGATATCTTTTTCTCCTGTTTTCATTTCACCTTTATCATCTCTAATTCCTTTTACAGCACTCTTTCCTCCATTCCTAAGCTTCTTCAACAACCTCCAGAATATTTTGCCACCTTCTTGATATTTATTTTCTATATTCTTGCCAAAGACCTCCCATGACTTTTGTTTAGCTAGTTTTACACACTGTTTAGCTTTCTTACATTTGTCTCTGTATTCTGTAAGAGTAAAAGCTGACTTATTTGCCAGGAACTTTTGATATGCTTTCTTCTTTTCCTTCACTGCCTCTTTAACTTCCTGTGTCCACCAGGGAGTTCTGATTTTTTTATCTTTGCACACAACCTCACCACATGCCTCTCTGGCAGAATCAATCAATGTTTCCTTCAGAGTTTGCCACTGAATCTCCAAGGTTTGATTCCTGTTCTCAAACTCTTTCATTTTCTTTTCAATAATATTTCTGTATTTTAGTCTACAGTTTACATCTGAGAGCTGCTCAACTTTTATTCGCTTTAAAACTTTCTTACATGTTATTCTTTTCAATATGAAATTCAATTTTATCCTGCTCAAGACTAAATAGTGATCACTTCCAATTTCAAATCCTCTGTACACTCTGGTGTCCTGCACCAGGGAGAAAACATCACTATCAACAATAACATAGTCAATGAGACTTTTCTTATTCCTAGCCTCTTCTCTCCATGTGAATTTGTGCACATTTTTATGTTGGAACATGGTGTTAGTAATAACCAGTCCATGTCCTGAGCAGAAATCCAACAGATATTTGCCATTATTATTAGCTTTGCTCTTTTCTCCAAATTTTCCCAAAATATTTTTGTATGTCTCACAATCATTTCCTACTCTACTATTTAGATCCCCAACAAGGACCAACTTTTCCTTTTTCATTGTGTCAGTTGCTTTTTCTAAAACCTCAAAAAATTCCTCCACTTCTACCTTAGTAGAACCTTCTGTGGGACCATAGGCACAAATAAGTCTCATTGTCCAGTTCCCCATTCTCATATTTGCCCACATTACTCTACTTGAGACTGACTGCCATTCAAGAAGATTAGCCTCGTATTTTGTGTTGAATACTATGGCTACTCCTTATAATTCTCCTTATAATTCTCTATCATGAAATATATAAGTAAATAAAATGTACAAATAAATTACATTGTCAAGAACAAAACATGTGCTGATGGTGTAATATATGTTTCTTCCCTAATCCACATACACAAAGAGTATGTAATGCTACAATAAAATTTCCTTTTTTGTTGGGACTACACACTAATGAAACTTACTTGAAAAGAATGAAAAGTTACATGACAAGCAGAACAAAATCCAGAATAGCTATACAATTCTTGAGACCTAATATAGATCCAATAATATCTTTAAAAAAAGGTTTTGTAACATCCTCTTCAGTACTCCTATTTGCATTTACAAGGTTCTGAGTTATAGGTGATAGATATAAACAGTAATTCTTTCATATCTCATTTCATTTGGTAGGCCACAATAACTTTCAGTATGAATTTACTAAACCACATCATCATCTTTTATAATGCCATACATTTTAAAAAAAATGAAGTAAATATAAATAAAAAAAAAAAAAAGTACAGCAAAGTTCTTAGTTTTCTTTTGTGAATCAAAACATTCTATTTTATTATTACCAAGACCCCATGGAGTCAAAGACTCATCTAGGAGGTCCTTTTATCAAACACACAGCTCATCATACTGTGCTTTAACCACACTCAAATTCTCTGCAGACACCACACTCTCAGACAAGGCATTCCAATCATTCATAACTCTGCTTCTCACTCCCCTACTCGCACTCTCTTTATACAGCTTCCAGGGATGACCTCTGGTTCTCCCCTGATCTCCCACTATTTTCTGCAGAACCTCTCCAGCATTGATCCTATAACAACCCCTTAATAACTTATAATTCTCTATCATATCTCCCCCTTCCTCCTCCTCCTCCTGTCCACCAGCCTCTGCAAGCTGCATCTTCTCAATCTTTCCTCATACTCAACATTCCAGAGGTTAGAAACTACCTAAGTCAGTCATCTCTGGATCCTCTCCAACATCTCTTCATCCTTCTGAAACCAGGTGACCAAATCTGGGCAATAGTCCATGTGCAGCCTAATCAAAGCCTTATACAATGAAACAAGAATCTTCCTTTCTGCATCCCATTTTTGTTTATTTCCAAATTTTAAAACCTTACATTTTGCAACTTTGAACTCACATCCCCATTCCCGTGCTCAATCACTCAATTTATTCAAGTCTTCTTGTAAAGCCACAACATCATCTCTACTCTTCATGATTTGTCCCAACTTGCATCATCTGCAAACAACTGAATATCTCCATCCAAATCTTCCCCAATATCATTAATATGCAAGTTAAACAGCAATGGCCCTGAGGCACACCACTAGTAACTTTCCTTTTCCTGGATATCGCTCCCCCATACACAACTTGTTGATACCTATCAGATAGCCTGTTTCCAATCCAATGCACCAATCTAATATCCAACCCCATCCACTCCAGTTTGACTATCAACTTATCATGTGGTAATCTATCAAAAAAGCCTTTGCAAAATCTAAGTATATTACTGTGTATCCTTCTCCTCTGTCCATGGAAGTAGTCAACTTATTGCAATAAATAAGTAAGTAGATTACTAAAACTATTTTGATTAACAATTGCAAAATACGTTATTTAATAGCTTGTAAACTGATGCTGCAAAATCAGGCATTAATCCTTGATTGTCTGTAGTCTTATTTTTCTGTTGCTATCATCAGGTCCTTCAAAACTGATATCAACCAACTTTTAATCATGGTGAAATGTTGAAAGTTGTTGAAGGATTAAACTAATTTTATTATATTTTAATCATGGTCTTTTCTTCCACTCCTCATATTTATAGTAAAAAAAAATAAAAAATACAAGGTTAAAATAAATTAGTTGAAGATACTACAGGTCAGTGATTGCCAAATTGTAGAAATCACTGGCCTGCAACACAACTGAATGTAGTCCTTTGCTAATGCAGCAAAAGACTACATTAATGGATGATGCAGAACGTCTGTAAATCAACGTTTCTCTGCATTTTCTTGTTTAAGAATAACTATATTGCAATAAACAGTTTGAAGAGAAAAAATCTGTTGTATTTAAAATACTTAAACTTAATTTCATCAATGTCCTGCTTTGATGAAATTTAACTAATTTTTTCTATTTCGAAATTATGTAATCTACTGTGTCCCTCCAGCCATTTAATGAAGTGGCTCTAAGAGCAAACAGAAGTTATTCATCATGTTATTGAATAATACTTCGATATAGTTTTAGCACTGCCTATTTCTGCAAGCTGTGTTATCTGCTTTACTTCTCTAATTAGTGCTTTTAATTAATGCCCCCCCCGTACTCCCATATCAAGAATGAATGAACTGAAAATAAGAACTTGAATAATCCTCACTTCTGCTTATCAAATTAATTTACAAGAAAGTTTGTAGCTGCAACATTAGCAAGTGGATTTCTTGGGATTCACATCTCTTTTCACATATTAGGTCTAAAACTTTGCTGCAACCCAATAATCAGCTTCTCTCAATTTGATATTGGACAAAATAAGTCATGTCCAGTCTGCTTTTATGTCTGACAATGCATGCAATTTCAAGCCAATTTCTGTTTTTTTGCAAGTTGGAGAAAATTCAACTGACTGGGAGAAAACCTTTTCACCTCAGTCTAGGATCAGCTAACTTTGCATTGCAAGAAAAAGACCTGGAAGGGATTTCAACCCAGGCCGTTTTTCCCGAGTGATGGCTGGTGAAAATACTGTCAGAGAAGCATCCCATTTCTGCTACAGATTCATAATACTGTCTTAATCCAATTATTAATTTCAACCGTCTCTGACAGGTTTTCTATAAAATAAATAAAAGTTTCTTGCTACATTGCAAGAAGGAATATTTCCTAGGATGGTAAAAGGCCACATGTCTAACAAACAAATAATAAAATAATCAATTTCAATTTTTAAAAATTATATCAGTCCAAATACACATAAAATAAACTAATTTTTATACTAGCTGTGTGGGGAAGGGGAGCATTAACCTCTCTTCCCACACACACTACTCATGTTATGTAAAGATTCTTTCTGTCTTAGGACTTGCATTCAGTAGCACTCCAATGTAGCTATAACCACCCATTTACAAAATTAAGATTGGATTCATACTTCAGTGTTTTTTCAGAAATAATGATGAGAAAACCAAGATGTGTGAAATGAATTCCCTGATTTATCAGTTTTTGCAGAAGATGGCCAAACAAAAGGCTATAAGGCCAGTGTTAATAGCATCTGTGTTAACTGCATGTGTTTTCTAGCTGGTTTGCCTATTTTATGGATGGAAACAGTTTCCTTGCCAGTTCCATATAAGATTGGCTAATTGATCTTCAGCTTATAAGTCCTTACGACAAGGTTTTCCACTTAAAAGGCAAATGTAACATCATCCTCACAACTGCACTAGTTTTTTTTTGTTGTTGTTGTTGTCATCATCATTGCAAAATTACTTAAAAAAAAAACATTACTATATGTGACCTGGGTTAATTAATAAATCTTTTATTAAATTTACTGAATACTCATATTTCAATCAGCAATGTATAGTGAATTCATAAATTCACTATACATTGCTGATTGTATAGTGAATCAATTAAATAGATAATTATTCATCTGTAAATAATTATTTACAGATGAATAATTTCTGTAAATATTTTATATCATTTCAGCTTCATTGATCTTTCTCCTCTCCTTAATTAATACAATATAATAACATTACTTTCTCAACCAAGTGATGTAAGAACGTGGCTTGTTTGGGAAAGTGACCTGGATTCAAATCCCATCTGTATAGCATGAAGGATTTTCTAGACCACTTTCATTCAAGGGTAAATTAGCAAAAAGTACCAAAGAATTTTTTCCCTCATGGTAATTTTCAGCCTTCTTCCCATTTCCCTAAATGGTTGTCATAAACCTTCCCATAACAGACTATTAAACTATGTGTGAAAAGAAATAGATGAATTATTACTTGCTTGACCTTGAATTTATATGGACTTTTTCAATTGAAGGTGAGTTAGCTGATATGGAGGTAGCAGAGTTTTTTCTTCTGGAAACTTGGGATTTTCATCCCGCGTACAGACAAATCAGCCTTCAGAACACATGCAATTTACAAACAAAAAAAAATACCATTGTTGGCAGTGACAGGCATTAGATGACATTGATGGTAGTAGTGTCGTAGTAGGAGAATTAAGTAGAAGTGAAGAGGGTGAGTGTATTTAGCAAAGTAGAATAAAGTGTCCTTAGACTACTGGAGATGTCACATAATAATAATAATATACAGCTCCTAATGTTATAATTTTTTTTAAGACAAAGACAATATGGAATAATTATTCTGCCTAATTCCAGCTTTCTTATATATAAAACTTGTATAAAGTTATGGAAAGTGCAATATAAATACAGAAATGAGAATTTTATTTTTTCCACCTCATTTCTTGAATGTTTTTCCCCTTTAATAAATTATCAACATAGAGAAAGATGGAACAATTTCGTAACAGAACTAGAAAAGGATTTATTTAAGCCACAACCCAAAACCTATAAAGTAATAAAATACATGAATAAAGAAATAAAAGAAAAGATAAAAATACAAACAATAGATTTAGAAAAATGGGTGACCTATTTCCAAAATCTCTGGACAGATGAGAATAATGAAATAAAATTTTATAAGACAAAGAATGACCTAATAGAAAATATCACAATGTTAGAACTGAAAAATATAAGAAAGAAGATGAAAAATAGGAAAACACCAGGAGAAGACAATATAAATATAGAACTATACAAAAATGCAGGTGAAAAATTTAATGAAAGACTTCTGAATTTTTTTAATATGGTTTGGATGTCCAGAAAAACCCCTAACTCTTGGAAAAAAGCACTGGTTATCCCAATCTATAAATAAAGGAAATAAAGACAATTGCAATAATTATAGGGGAATTAGCCTGCTGCTGAATACAGGATATAAAATATATACAGAAATATTAAAAAGAGAAACGAAGCAGCATCGTAGAAGACAAATTACTTTCCAAAAAGGCCGATCCTGCATAGATCCAATTTTTACTTTAAATTATTAATAGAAAAGAGAAGAGAATTTCAAAACGAAACACACGTGGCCTTTATTGATTATGAAAAAACCTTTGACAAAATTAGTAGACAAAAATTGTTTAAAATATTAACCGATTTAAACATACCAAACCAACTTTTACAATCTATTCAAGAAATATATACAGGAAATAAAATAGCAGTTAAATTAGAACACATCTCAGAATGGAAAGATATATCAAGAGGAGTACAACAAGGATGTACCCTCTCACCTCTGCTTTTCAATATACATGTACATATATAACAATCTGGAAACAGTATAACCCATTTGGTATAAAAATATCCTGCAAATGAAGATAGATAGATTACTATTTGCAGATGATCAAATAGTATTAGCTACATGAGAAGATGATTTATAAAGATCATGAAATGATATCTGAAGACAATATAATATGACAATATCTAAAGAAAAAACAAAAATAATGGCATTCAAAGGAGAAAACCCAATAAGAAGTAAAATAGTGATAGATAATAAAATACTAGAACAAGTAAACACTTTCAGATACTTGGGATGTGATCTATCACACGAAGAAGAAAAAGACAGACACTAAAATATCAAACTTTGTCAAAGTAAATGGCATAATAAATAATATATTTAAGCCATTCCTAGTACAAAAACACACTAGAATCAGACTATATAATGTCATGTCAAAACCAACTCCACTATATGGAAGTGAAACATGAACCATAAAAAGGAAAGATGAAAAACGAATTCAAACAGCAGAAATGAAGTTCCTCAGAAAAACAGCTCAGAACAAGCTCAAGTAGGACCACAAAACAAATGAAGAAATCTTACAATCCCTGAAAATAAAACCAATTAATTACTACATAAGACAGTATAAAATGGACAACAGCAGACTACCAAAAATATTATACAGATACAAAATAAGTGGAAAAAGAAGAATTGGAAGACCAAGAAAGAGATGGCATGAGACCGGAACAGGCCACTTGGCCTAAATTCCATGTTAGGAAGAAGACGATAAATTATCAACCATATACAAAATGATTGGGGGGGGGATTCAGCCATACTATTAAAAAGTCTGGATGAAGATTATACGGTAAGACAGATATCATCAGGCTGATGAAAGGAACAATGATAATTAAATTACAATATGCTTAGCTGTTAGAAAGGGTTTTTTTTTTTTTTTTTTGCAAAAAGAATAATATTTAAAAGTCTTAATTCACATGCTAGATTTTATCATCGCACTATGGTTCAACAGCAAATTCTTGGATGGGTAGAACAGATATGAAATAGCAATATGAATTTTGCTTTAAAGCTACATGCACCTCTTGTTCTTGGAAGTAACAGGAAAAGTTCACAGTAGTTTTTGCAAATTTTTAACTGAGGTTCCACCTATAAAAATTAAAAATAATAGTGTACTTAGTATCCAGGAGAAGAGGAAAGGCAATAAGTAGATTAGCTCAACTCTGCTCTACAGCTGTCAAATACTATATTTTTTGCTGCTTCAAATGGGGATGTGAGTTCAATGTTGCAAAATGTAAGGTTTTAAAATTTGGAAAACAAAGATGGGATGCAGAATTTATGCTTGGTGAGAATATATTGTTGGAAGTAGACGAAATAAGAGATCTGGGAGTGATAGTGGATAAGGATCTAAAATTTAGGGGACACATCGCCAAAATTGTGAAGACAACACAAAGACTTCTGGGAATGATGAGGAGGACCCTGACGTGTAGAAGTAGGGAGATTCTTGTTCCATTGTATAAGGCTTTGATTAGGCCACACATGGACTATTGTGCCCAGATTTGGTCACCTGGTTTTCAGAAGGATGAAGAGATGTTGGAAAGGGTCCAAAGGCGACTGACTAAGGTAGTTTCTGACCTCTGGAATGTCGAGTATGAGGAAAGATTGAAAAGATGTAATTTGCAGAGTCTAGTGGAGAGAAGGAAGAGGGGAAATATGATAGAGACCTACAAGTTGGTAAGGGGTTGTTATAGGATCAATGGTGGAGAAGTTCTACAGAGAATAGTGGGAGATCAGGGGAGAACCAGAGGTCATCCCTGGAAACTGTATAAAGAGGGTGTGAGTAGGGGAGTGAGAGGCAGGTTTTTTTCGTGCAGAGTTGTGAATGATTGGAATGCCTTGCCTGAGAGTGTGGTGTCTGCAGGGAGTTTGAATGTGTTTAAGACCCGGTATGATGAGATGTGTGGGAGATAAAAGGACCTCCTAGATGAGTCTTTGACTCCATGAGGTCTTGTTTAATAATAATAATAATAATAATAAATTAATGAGCCAGCTTTGTGGATAATGTCTCCTCTGCTTTGTCATTGTTAATTCAAATTTCACTGAATGATGCTTGTAAAAGTCTTTGGGGTTAGTGTCATTACACACTTTACTAAAGACCCAAGTGACAATAATTTTTAAAATATTCTATAAGCAATCATCATTTTATAGGCAGACTTGTCATAAAAAATTCATACAAAATATACAAAAATAAAAAAAGTTGGTAACATCACACCAGCAAATAAAAATCATTTGCACTTTGTTGCAATAAAAGAAATGGAATATCATGTCTGCATAAAGGATTAGTTTTTCTATTAATGGGCCCCATGTTTAGACTAATTTGGAAGAATTCCAAGGAAAATTTAGATGAAAATTATTGACAGGTAGTTAATAATAATGTAAACTTTTTGTGTAGTACTATCTTATTATCATGATAGCACTAGAACAACAGAATTAGTAGAAACACAAGTTCTCGATAAAAGGTGGAATTCTTTTCTAGACCTCAAACAATGAATTGCTTGACTAAAAGAGAAACAAGAATTTATGATGAGGCAATGAACTCCAAGCAGTTGCATAACGCTATTCAAAAATGTATATATTCCAAAATTCGAACGATTGTCAATTAATGACAGATTATATGGCTTCATGAGAGGGAATACCTAGGAAGAGAATGAAACTTATACCATTATCAATAATATAAAACAGATAAGATATATTCAAGTACTTCAAGTTCTTAAAAATCACTTAATGTCCAAGAACTTGAAGTCATCCTACTTTCCAAGATTACGGAATAATCTAATACAAGACAGAATTAGAATACAGAAATAGTTGCCAAAAAAACTGCATTCCTGCAAAACTTGGCACAATTAGAAGTCACATGAGTATGGTTGTAAAACTGGATTTCAGTATCTTGGAAAGTGTGCCTGTATGTGTGGTGGTAGTGTGGGGGTAGTGTGGCATTCCCCCCCTGAAATACTCCTTTTCAAAATCAAGCATAAATACTTCAACATAAATAACATATTAGCTAATAGAGAAATTTTAAAAAAAGTTTTTGCATTAGAAATTAATTATTAGAAGTAATGAAACAAAGCCTGGTAGACAGCATCTGTGCTTTCCAAACACAGGCTGTGCTGTGGATTCAAATTCCACCATAATGTGGATGTTTTTTTAAAAGCCTCTTAAGTGACAGAAGTTTGTGGTGGCTTGAGAAGGACTATGTAAATCTACAGCATATAAGTACAACCTTCTCTGGGTAGGAGTGCCATTATAAAAAAATAAATAAATAAATAAATTTTTAAATGTAAATTCCATAAAAATATACCAACTTCCTGATACGTTATTGGTCACCAGTCATTTGTTGGTGCTGGTTCTGGATATCAAGATAGAAGCTCATTTCAGAAGTGTCCAAAATGGAGAATGCCCTATCAGCTTTCCCCCCCCCCCACTAACAAACCATTTCAAGACTCCCTGACTTCTCATCAGGAAAAGTAGGAAATCCTAGTGACATTTTAACACTTATTTATATGTAACCAACTTATGAAATTGAAAGATTATAAATCTATTATTGTACAATGGTGCTACAAGTGGACAAAGTGTTATTTAAATCAGAAAAACTTTGCTCTAAAGACCAAACATGAGACTATGTCAAGTCACCTAGGACAATGAGCATGGCAGTGGTTCAACACCAGGTAATGAAATTATCTACCTAAAGACAGTCACGAACATCCATACCTAGTGGGATCAAAATCAACAGCATGTTAACTGAAAAGCAGGCAACACATTTCCAGCTTAAAGGTTTAGAGGGGAAAAAAAAAAAAAAAAAAAACTTAGGACCAAAACTGCAGATAAAGATCCCAAGTTCCATAAAGTTAACTCAGTTCTTCTAGCATAAAAGATAGTTTCTGACAGTGCTAATCTTGGATGTCAGAATAGTTTCGAAAACCTAACAAAATGAGGAAATATTCTGCAGATTTTTTATGCATCTCCCACTCATGAATGACTAAATCTATAGTACATTAAAACTGTGGGTGGGGTAAGGTTATTTGTTTTCTTTTCTTCTGTACATAAAGACAGAAGCCCTGTTGAAGAGCCCAAAAATTTTTACAGCAAGTTCAAGCATCCAATAAATAGATTCATCTCACACCTAAAGACATTCACAAACATCCTTGCCTAGAGCAGGATTCAAATCTGCAGCCTGTTGATTGGAAAGTGGATACCTTTATATAAAAGAATTTGTGTTGAGAGGCTCACTTTTCTTGAAGAACAGTTCATTAATAAATATCTTTTTTTTTCAGAGCATTTCCTCCTCTTTTGTCTGCTCTATCTCTATTCTTAGAATGCTGTTTCATTCTCCAGTTCTCCTCAACCAAGGATAATGACTCAGAATCGAGAAAAAACATTACCTGTTTTCAGTATATAAACAGATAATGTTTTTCTTTATTCGAAGTCTTAATCCCAACAGAAAAAGTAATATCAAAACAAAGTAAAAAAAGCTCTCCAGTGAACAAAAAGAGAAGTCTTGAGTTTTATCCAATTTGGAAAGAAAAAAAGTAAACAAATAATGGATATAGAAATTTGTGAAAACCGGTTAACTTAAAAACACAAATAGCATTTTTTTTAATCAATATACCATAGTTTTTTGTCATTTTTGTGAATTTCATATGCAAACAGTACACCTATACATTAGCACCAAGAGTAGGCTAAAGATTAGATATCTAGATACTCTGCTCCAGAAACCAAAGATGGAACTTTATTTTAAACTGCAATCATTCTGGATAATTCTGCTCAACAATCATTAAATACCGCAATAATACAAGCATGGACTAATTATCTGATCTTAATATGCAAAGTTCAATGGCTGGTCAGAACCAATAAGTGTATGTCATGCAAGACGAAAATCTAATGTCTAGGAAGAAGAGCTGTGCCATATCTATATGAGATCAATGAACTTGCATTCAGTTGAAAAATCCTTATAAAAGTTCTTCACACTTTCATCTTTTCAACAAAAAGATATCATTACTGTCCAAATTATGGAGGCTCCAAAGAAGCAGAACACACAAATACACACAATGTTTATTTTCTTATGCACTGATGGGGCAAAACACTACTTGAGTGACCAGCAAGAGCCACTTCAAGCAAAGTGGTAAAACTAATGTTTCGCCAAGATGTAAAGCTGTAATATCTTTCTCAAGTTAGTGGCAATGACTAAAATTTTGTTCTTTGGCTATCTCTGCAATCTTTTTTTTTTTTTTTTTGATTCAGATGACCACTTACAAAAAGAAAATGTCTTTCTTTCTTCATTTTTTTCCTTTAATCACAATGGAAACCAAGTTGTTCAATCACTGAAAGAAAGCAAAAGTATGAGAAATGCCAAGTAAACAAAGAGGGCCGATATTTTAAAGCCTAACAAGAGGTCACACTTTTTCCAAACTAAAAGCCAACTTGTAAACTGGTTATACTAAACCCAGCAACCTTTGTGCAACACCATTCTATCTTACATTCCTAGACAGATTCATGTTTTCTCAATGCATTAACAAATGCCGCATTGTCATCATGCCTACTTTTGCATTACAGAGACACTCAATAATGGCAGCTGATTATTATTATCAGACATTTTATCGCAAACCATTTATGAAAAACTGACATAATTATTGCCTACTCATTCATTTCACAGACAAAAATAAATACTTGTGGAACTGGAAACTAAGTAGGCATTGGGCAACATTGTATATTGTATTTCTGAAGTTTTTTACTCAACAGTTTTCTTTTTTCCTGATTTTTGTTACTAACAATTTCTTTCATAAGTGATGTATGTCTTCTAATAAGCATTTTAATATATTATCATTACACATGATGACATAAAAAGGTACACGTTAAGCACTCATGCTTAAGCTTTTGGAAAAGTCACCACTGGAGTCCTTGTATTATAAAAACAAGAAAAATTTCGCTTAAAAAGGTATCTACAAGATACTTTTAAGTGAAAGATGATCGTCACGTTTGGTGCTCCTCATGTGGGAATACTCATATTAAGAAAAACAAATTGCATTCAAACTTAACTTTAAAAAATATTAAGCTGTAAAACAGCATTAGGTTAACCACCATCCAAGAGACGATCATCTTTCACTTAAAAGTATCTTGTAGATACCTTTAAATGGAAGGAAGATTGCACATATGCTTTTGAACTAAAATAAACCAAGTTTCAATAAGCCACTCTTCAATTGTGCACTTTTGTTTTAATCCTTTTACCATTTTCTGTATTCTAATTACTTGCTATACAAACATGATATACTTTATTCAGGTTATTCCTTATTATCAAAACTGTTTTGATTTACAATCTGCAATGTTTTTCTGCTTTTTTTTTTTCAAGTATTTTTTTTTTTTGTTTGTTTGTTTACAGCTGCCCACTCATTAGCACCAAAGTTGTTGATTTTCAGCATAACCAAACATGTGAATATGCATACTTAGTTTGCTTTCAAGCAAAGATGGCAAGAACAGGAACATGCAAGGAATAATGGAGCTATTTAAAAACATTAACGTTAATATACACATTTAGAAAGTGGGGTGAATCATAATTTTATGTTCATCGAGAAATAAACATTAATTATAGAAATTACTGCAAGTGATGGCCAGAAAGTTGTCGAACTTTTAAATGATTAAAGGGCAAGTGCTACGCTATCTTATGAAGTTTACTGCTTTTCAGACTTGTTTGAAAGCAGTATGAAGAACGAAACAACGAACAGTGTCTGAAATAAGAATTCAAAATTATTTAAATGACTTATCTGGTGAAGAAAAAAAAAAAAATGATGCTGAAATATACAATAGCGAAAGAGGGGGGGGGGGGAGAAACTGGAATATTCATATAATTAACGATACCAAATATTTGTATATGCTAAACAAAAATAATTAAAACAGAGTGACAGCTTGCGCATAAAACGTATTTAAACTTGAATGCCAAGAGCACACAAAGGAAACCGTAAACACAAGTCTAGCTACCTGGCTTCTACTTGTAGGTGGTTTCGGTGGATTACGAGCCAGGTAGTAATGATCAGGGGTTTGACCGTACTCGTCCATGATGATTGTAGAATGCGCCGCATTTTGTGAAACTGTAGCTTTGCGTTCTATGGATGCTGAAGTTGTCTTAGATATGGGAGTTAACATTTGTCCCTCACCATTGCTTACAAGTGAACCAAAACACGTTTCTGCAGTTAGCCTAAGTGCAGAATTCCGAGGCGTCCTTGGCATGTTAACACGTTTATATTCTCAGGCTATGACAAGGCTAAGATGTCAAGTTACCGTACATCATAAGATCTCTACTGTAAATATAAAATATGCACTAAAAATATAGCTTTCACGTAAATTTGTGAAAGTCCGAGTCATCGTGGAGCACTTATTGAACTTTATATAGAAATTAAAATATGCAGATGTTTTAAGATTACTGATATACAGAGGTATGCTGTCCAGTACTCTAAGTATAGAAGCGACCCAATCGGTTTGAAGCACAAAGGAGTCTTATTTTGGCGCGAATCATATTTCCCGCGAAATTTCTGTAGTAGCGGCCCGAAACGTGGATAACGTATATCTACTACTCCGCGAGTTATAGAAGATGCGAAAAATATATTTTATTCAATACAATTATGTATGTGAAACCATTCAGTATGCAGAACAATTCTCCTAGATTTACCAGAAATGCGAAAAATGTATCATTAGTTTTACTGATTTTAATGTTACTCTGTTTAGACAGATGTCCACAATCAGTTAGGTGTGTCACATGGAGTTTAAAAACCCAGTGCTCTAAGCTCGTCCAATGACATTGTTTAACTCTGTTAGCAGTTCCCCCCCCCCCACACACACACATACACATTCTCTGTTTCTTTTCTTTTTTTTTTTTTTAATTCTCAATTACATATTCCGATATCATAAACAAAATAATTTCGCTAAGCAAAGTACGGTATTTAATAACACCTGATCATAAAAACAATAAAGCAAAAAGAGTAAATGCATTATTTGAAGCACAATATTATAAAATAAGCGAATCACTGCACACAATGAAGAGCATGTGACTTAGAAGGCGTGGCCATTTTCTCATTCATAACATGAAATACAAAAACAAGTTTATTTAAGACGTGTTGACAAATTTTGCTGTTATATGTGGACAATAACCTTGGTTTTATTTATATGACCGCCTTTAATTTATACATTAGTATATATGATTCAGTTAAACACAATGATATTCGCCTAGTTTTGCATCATACTTGTTTCATGTATATTTTTAACTAGATATAGCCTAAATGAATATAATATCTTGCAAACAAATAAAAAAAAAACATAACTTGTTTAGTAATATTAATAATGCTATTTTAATATAATTTGGGAATCGAGAAACTCATACCGAGACGTATTCCTAAAGAAGTGCAATCAAAAACCGAAAGTATGGAATTTATTCCAAAAATACATTTAATCAGTATAGAGGTCCAACAGTAGCAGTGAAAAAACTGTTTGGCAACACAATTGACGTTCATGTATTAATTCGAGAAATTAGGGTATTTTATAGTGGGCGACAGAAAAAATAAATATAAAGCTTCCGTAAAGGCCTATCAATCCTCAAAGAGAATAAGCGGAGCTCCTTTAGTTATAACTAACTTTTTGAAGACTAATAGACAGCTAGTCTCCATCTTTCAAGCATTTAGTGAAAGTAAGAAGGGATTAACAATAAATTAAATCCCTTCAGGGAGAGAACTGTCAACTATCATCATCTCATGGGACTAAATCCTAACATTGATAGAGATTAATTATACGTCACCATCATAATCCTCTAAGGGATTTAGGCCCAGTGACCTGTTCCAGTTTCATTCCATCTTTTTCTTGGTCGTCCCTGACTTCTATATCCTCCAATTGGGTGGTATCGGAGTATCTTTTCGAATAATCCTTAACAATCCATTTTTCCAATATTTTCAATCCACTTCTTTTGGTATTCGCATACTTAGTCCAATACTGATTCTATTTTAGTTCTTTACGTTCTGTGCTACTTTTGTCCCAGAGAGCATAGCCTGCTGTCCTTCGCAGGAGTTTCATTTCTCCTGTTTCTGTTCGTTTTTCTGCAGTTTTTATGGTCCATAATTCCGTATAGTAGAGAAGGTCTTGGCAAAACTTTATAAATTTTATTCTTGTATGCTTTTGAAATTGATTAGGTTTGAAAATATTAATATAGATCATTCCCGTTATCTTCAGAAAGTTTGAAAATTTGATGTCAATGTCAGCTTCTTTTCTATATGATACAACACATATTTAAAGCAGTTAATTTGTTCTAAAATTTTCTTTTCAATCATGATTTTACTTCCGATTGGAGATGTTCCTTTAAAAGTCGTGATTTTTGTTTTGTCTGTTGATATTTGCATCCCAATTTTTATTTTCACTTATGTTTAAGGCGTATATTGATCTTTGGAATTCATCTTCACTTCTTGCTATGATTATCTGATAATCTGCAAACAAAATGATATTAAGTGTAGTTCCACGATTTAGTTTAAATACCGGTTGTATATTTTTCTTCCATTTCGTTCCTGTTTCATCTACATAGATATTAAATAAGAGTGGTGACATTGGGCATCCTTGATGGACCTTTCTGATTATTGATTTCTATTCTGTAACTTTTTTCATTGATTCTTAGAGCCATTTGGTTGTTCTGATACATTGTTAGTTATTGCAGCAAGCAGCTGATTTGGAATGTTTAGATTCTTGAGTACAGTCCACAGTTTATTCCTTAAGACTCTGTCAAAGGCTTTCTACAAATGCTATGTGTGTTTCTATATTGTATTTGTAATGTTTTTCCATTAAGATTTTTAATGTAAAAACTGGGACAATTCACGATCGTCATTTTCGGAAGTCATTTTGTCCTTTGCAAAGTTTATCTTGTTAATATTCGTGCAACTTATAACAGAATTTAGAGGAACTACAAAGAAATATCCTCAGTAGTTTTCATAGCTGCACTATTGGTTTTTTATATATTATACAACGTAAACAACATCAGAAAAAAAAATCAGCTAACGCCTTTTTATTCCCGTATACGGGAGTAGGCGTGGCCATTTAGCCCTATCTAACTTTTGGAGACTGAGTGGGCAGTTCGATCTCCACTGGTACCAATCAGAGATAGATGGCCCAAGGCTATCACTAATTAAGCGGTACACAGTGAAGAGAGACGGCTCAAATGTGCCGCCATCTCGTGATCCCTAACCCTAACACAATATATTTTAATGTCTGAAATAATGTGGGTTCTACGGTCGATTTTCTTGAGTTTACGGGGAGAAAAACCCGAGTTACCGGGAGGAAAAACCCGCTTGCCCGTGCCAGAGATCGACTAACTCGGGAACCGGTCGAAAAAAGGCTTAGAAAAATTTCCTCTAGTCCCCGACTAGACTCGAAACCGAGTCTTCCTTCGTGAGGCCAAGCGCCGTGGTATGCAAACGCCACATCCACTGAGCTACACAGGCTCATCGTAAACAACATAATGTTCATAAATATGGAGATGGATAGGAAATTGATGAAAATGTTGTTTTACGCACACAACGAAAAGGATTAGATTTGAATTTGCTAAAAGTTAAATGATGCTAGTATGAACATTGAACTGAAGAGCTTGATGTTACAACTCTCTCTCTGTATGTGTGTGTGTGTGTGTGTGTGTTAGGTAGAGTCAGTGGCGCACCATAGGAGTTGCCCGAGCACCCCCACGTCCCCCAAAGAAAAGGAAAAAACACTAGAATTTTCCAAACATCTTTTCCTAATTAAAATTCATTTTTTTTATTTATGTTGTGTCGTGTCTTCTATTTCTATCCTACTTATGAATTAGCGATAACTACAGATGCTCAGTCATAGGTCGTATGCGATGCGTAGTGTGCATTCGCAAATCGTCTACTCAATTCCCCCCCCCCCCCCCCCCACACACACACATACACACAAGGTTAAAACCTGAGCGCTCGGCCCCTCCAAGATTAAATCCTGAGTGCGCCACTGGGTAGAGTAATCAGTTGGTCAAAGGATGATCGAAGTGGGAATTAAAATTTGATGTCAAGACACAATGATCTGTTATCAGATTTATTGGGTTTTTTTCGGAAATAATTACCTGAAGCAGCATGCGAAAAAAATGTTCTGAGTGCTAGGACTACTAAATGCATCACAGAATATGTCTATAACCAATATGACTACATTGCTACCAATTGGTGCGAGAGCTCATATGGTCTTGACCAGGGAGGCGGCTGAACGTGTAGAATTTTCAGTTAAGAGGAGGGAATATATGGAATTACAGGGCTGGTAAGAAAAACTTACGCATGTGAGACTGCAAGGGCTGGATGTTGAAGTGCATGGAAAGTGGTAAAGGAATGTAAAGCAGACTGCACACCTAGAGTCAGGAAAATGAAAATAAATTCGCCTGGGTATTAAATAAATAAATTCCATCATTAAGCGGGAGCTACAAAAAAAAAAAAAAAAGATTGTAGAGGGCATTCAACGAGAAAGATATCCAGCAGATACATGCGTGGAACAAAATATATACTACAAGGTTAACTGGTGTAGTAAGAAAGGCAAAAGCAGCATGTGAAGGCAGATTAGCAGTACACCCTAAAGATAATCCCAAGGAATTCTATTGGTATGTTACAAGGGAAAGGAAGAATGTTCATGGAAGAATGATTTTAATGAATGCCGATGGTAACTGAATGGGGCGAAATAGTAGAATTACTAAGTGAACACGTTGCAAGAATATATCATCCAGGTGGAGATAACAAGAGAGGTAAAGACTTATATGGAAACTGACGTAAATGAACTGGAGGTGCATAGCATGTTGCAGAACCATGATGTAAATATAACTATGGGATTACATGGTATACCAGCTCGAGTTTTATGAAAAGGTTCTAGAGAATTGGTACCGCCTTTGACCACATTGTTTAATCTAAATCTTAGCTCTGAGTTAGTTCCAAAACTGATGTAGCAAACTACCGACTGATCAACACATCAGGAGTTGTAGTCAAAGTACTAGAGAATTTATTCTATACGAGGCAAAACGTGGTTTCGTGAAGGGTAAGTCGTCCCTCAGTTACATGCTCACGTTTCGTAATGCAGTGACAGCTGAAATGAATACATGTGATGCGTTTAAAATGATACTGCTGGATTATACAAAGGCTCTTGACAGGCTACCACACGGAATTCTAATTAATAATTTGCAGCACATGGGGATGGATACAAAGTTTGTGATGTGGATAAGAGGTGATTGATGGAGAGATAGACCATAGTTTATTCAGGAGTAGAGTCCAGTAGAAGGCTTGTGATTGGTGATATGCCACATAACTCTGTTCTTGGACCACTACTATTTAATTTGTACATTAACGTATAGGAAAGGATCTGGGAGGAACGATTCATTCATTCGCTAATGATACAGAATAGCGAAGAGGAATACTTAATAAAGATGTTGATATTTCGGGGATGATTTAGATAGACTGGAAGCGTGGTAAAGGAGAATGGATGTTAGTTTAATGTAGTAAAGTGTAAGGGGTCATTTTAGGGTCAAACGATTATCAGCTGTATATCACATTAATGGAACTGTACTCCAGGAAATTGATGAAGCCAGGGATTAGCGGGTGTTAGTTGACGTTTAAAGGGCATATTGCAAAAGTGGTTAAAGTAACTGATTGGATTACTTAGTTACTGAAGAATACCTGACAAGCAGAGATAAGCAGATTATTATACCTCTTTGGAAAGCTTTGATAAGACCTCCTCTTGACTATTGTGCACAGATCTGGTCATCTGGAATGAGAAAATGGTAGAGAGTATCCTGCAGGAAATGTCCAAGTTGGTATCAGATCTATGAAATCAACTTTATGAGGACATGTTGAGGATTTGTAGGATTGAAGCATACAAATTACTGAAGTGTTTTTACAACATTAATAGATAGAAAATTTCTCAGAATAGGTCTGGTGGTGGGATAACAGGAGCGATCCCTGGAAACTGAACAAAAGTGCGGCTAGGAGGGTTGTGAGGACTACATTTTTTGCTTAGAGACTGATGAAGGAGTCGAATAGGTTGCCAGTCTGTTATAGTTGCTATGCCTCAGGGCAAACCATATTTCTGTATATTACAAGCGCAAGTTCAGACGAATCAGCGTGTGGCAATTTGGATAACTCACGATTTCGAGTAGAAAGTGAGTACGCATTACACTTTTCGAATCGTGCGCAGAGGGATAATGTGGTAGCATTCAACAGGATAAAAGAAAAACGGCTGCTAAGCGAATTGTGTACGAAGCGCTTTTCATGAAGGAATAAAATTGCAAATTTGGAAGGCTTGTAATATTCAAAGATATCATCCAGATGATTTCATGCAGGGAAGAATTATGGAAAGCTTTAAGAAGACCACAGAATTACTGATATTGCCAGAGAGTTTGGAATCTCACATAGCGTTGTTTCAAGGCTCTGGGAAATGTTTCAAACCAATGGAATGTTTTCCAGACACTTGCTAAGAGGTCGGCCTCGTTCTCCCATGGAGCATGAAGACAGATATTTAAATATAACAGCAAAACGTTATGACTCGATGGACCACGGCAGCTTGCAAATCAGTTCCATTCAACCACAGGTACGCGGATATCTTAACAATCTGTTGCAAGACATCTGCCACAAGTAGGTCTACAAGCACGAATGCGTGTAGTCTGCGTCTTTTTATCCACAGCTCATCGTCCAGCACGATTTCAGGTGTTGTATCGATAAAATTGGACAATACACCAATGGGTTATGTACTCTTCACAGATGAGAGTCGTTTTAGTCTTTCCTCTGATTGTAGACGACACTCGATCTTGCGTGTAAATGATGCCGCATACATTCGGGAAAATGTTCTTCAAAAGGATAGATACAGTGTTGTTGGGGTCATGGTGTGGGAAAGCATTATGCTTAATGTACGTACCGAGCTACAAGTGCTGGAAAAAAGGAAGTATGACTGGTGACCGATATGGCAACGAAACCCTTCAACGTCTTATTCGATTCTTCTCGTACTGTACGCAAATAATTCATTTTTATGGATAACAATGTCACACGACATCTTATACGCGCAGTAGGGATACTTCTGGAGAGCGAATAGATTAATCGAATCGAGTGGCCAGCACGCTTCCCAGATCTCAACCATGTTTTGTCCGCAATAGAGCGATACATTGCTGCTCGAAATTCCCCTCCAGACAAGAAACATTTTAGTTTACCTCAAGAAATGGTGAATCACTTGGTAGTAAACATGGTACGACGTGGTGAAGGGTACGTCGCATTTCGGGGTGGATATGTTCCACACTGAATTGCTCTCCGAATAGTTTTTGTAAGCACTGTACATTAATTCCTTAACTACGTCCTTAGGAAATTTGTAACTTTTGCCAAAAATGTATTGCACTGTAATTTGTCCGAAATTTATAACCCAATTTTGTTTAATATAATTTATTAGAATGCTGGCAATGAATTTATTTGACTACAGTCAAGAAACGTTTTTGAAAAAAAGTGCAGTTTGCGATGAAGCCGATAAAATTTGGTATATTGGTGTACAATAGAATGACAAGGAAATGAGAAGACAGTGGGAAATATCAGAGGTGCAGGGACATTAGTATAATGACATTACAGAAGGGTGTATAAGAATAGCCAAAAAAAATATCGTATTGCAGAAGTTGGCACGTTATGAATGAAAATATGGTCACATAATATCAGTGCGACATATGATTCTCTCTAACGGCTACACAACCTTACAGCTGTGGACCATGCTCGATATAAGGGTGTCCATAACAAAATGTGGCAACAAATCCTATTCTTCCACCAGAGAATACTGGTTCGCCATGCAATCAAGACAGCGGTTGCCACGCAATTAGACGCCCAATGACGTCTCACATATGCTCGATATGATTTAAGTCTGGTGATCTTGCTGGCCACAGAAGTCCTTCAATATTTTCAGTTTCAAGGTACTCTTCTACCATGAGATCTGTAGATATTATTATTATTATTATTATTATGACACCTCAAGGGAGTCCAAAGACTCATCGAAGGAGGGCACCCACTCCACAACTTTTGTCTCCACCACTCAACCACCAACTTGAATTAACCGCAACTACACCAACGCCATCTACCGCCGACCACCACTACTAGTATTTCCACAGACAATCATAAACATTCATGCCCACGGCAGGATTCGAACCCACAGCCTTTTGGCTGGAGAGCGGATACGCTGACCACTCGGTCAGCCTGGCAGGAATATAGACATTATGATGCATGAAAATAGAATCTGGGCCAACCACACCACTCATAATTACATGCATTTAGAGGATTTGTTCTCGGTACTTCGCAGTTAGAGCATCCCGATCAAAAACATGAAGAGTAGGTGCGGTAGTTGATCATTATTCGTCTCACACGAGAACAGTCTTCACCGTCAGAGTCCCTTTCTCTGATTTTGGAGTGATGGGAACGCATTCTTCGTTCTCTACAGATGAAACAACGTCTAGAATCTATTTGAAGAATAAAACCGGACTCAGAGAACACAGCTGTACCCCATTTGTCAGGTCCAAGTCACATGTTCATATTACAGTTTCTAAGAGCTCTGCAGTGGTTGTGTTTAATGCGATTCATAGACAGGATATCATGGGGTTTCACCTTGCTTTTCCAACCAAGATAGCGGATTCTTTTGCTTGATGTAGCTCTCTGGTGACCTTGGGAAACTCTTCTTGTAATGGTTCCTGTCTCCTGAAATTACACTCATAGTCCCAAGATGACACTTTGTGATACATTAAGCCAAGCGTCTCTCCAAGAGCCTCTTGGCCTGGAGTGCCACCCTCGCTTCGACTATCTCAGAGTTGCATAAACCATCATGATCCGTCATCGTAATGGTGCAGGAGATGCGGTGAAAGAGTAAAGGAGTCCCATCATTGCCTATTAAAATAAAAAGGGGAAAGAGTACACCAAGAGATACTAAACAGTGAGGGAAAGAAAGGAAAATGAGGTTGGAAGAGGTAAGGAAAGGGAAAAGATGGGATGACAACGGGAGGGCGGAGACAAAGAAAATATGCTTCATCTTTTTTTCAAAGTTAGTGCTATGAGATCTTTTCACCCTAATCACATAGATTCTGCAGGACGGAATGGGCTATGGAGGCAAGCGGTACTCAGATGATTCGCCCTTCCAGCTACCTAGAGTTGGTTTTCACTGACTTGCTTCCTATCGGAATTTTCCCATGGAAGACTGCGGATCAGAACTGAGAGACATTTATTGATAGTGTTGATGTTATAACAATAACAGACAATACTTGAAAGATCCATATACAAAGATGCACAGGGTGAAGTGGGAGGTGTACATCACTTGATCGTGAATTTTGACTTAGTCAATGTTTCTCTTTCTGTCCGCATGAAATGTTTCACTGAGCAGTAAAATTTGTATCGTACGATTCGTTTGAGATCTGGACAACTAGGAAAACTGATGTTATTAGCATATTTTTGTGACCTTCCAATACGGTATTTTAGTCAGTTGCGAATGGTATGAGTAACGTCAGCCTGTTTTTAGCATCTGGTGGGAATCTCAGATGGTTGATTTGTTCCTGCGATTTCCACTCGAACAATCATCCCCTTTCAATTTCTAACAGAGCAGAGCATGTTGCAGTCTTTTCCATATACTCAGAGAGTACTGACACTCATAGAAGAAAAGCTAGTGTCTCCAATCCTGGCAGCAGTCACAGAGGTACAACACACCTTCTGGATATTAAGGTTCATTTGAAGGTTGCCATATGCCATCCTCCATGCCAGATTCTTTCTCTTCGCGTTGTCACCATGCTTTGTGAGTTACCAAAAAGAATGTTGTTATTGGTTCCTAAATTTAGGACGTTGGTACTTCGGATGTTGAAGAGGGAATTATACCAAGTGATGATGCTCTCGATATTGTTGATGATTCTGGCAGATCTGTTTGTACTGTTGTGGGAAAATTTCTGCTCTAGAACCTTAGTGGTCATCTTGATACAGAAATTTGAAGCCTAAAGCCTAAGAAGAAGAATCTTGCAATACGCCTGCTGACAGGGTTAATTTGCAGCATCCTGTTCAGATGAAAAACACTGATACACGCAGATACCTTATGACTAAAACAGGAGGCTGAAATCCTCAACCTTCTCCAAAAGTTCTTCATGGATCTTGATGTCAAACTTCTATGCAGGTTACTCAGAACAACTTAAGGGGTTTCTTTTGTAGCTGGCCTCTTGATTTTCTGTGAGTGTGACGAAGACATATTAGTAGACTGGGTGCAAAATGGTTTTAATGACTCTTCCCTGGAAGAAAGAGACGGTTTGGGTTGTTAAGTAGTCAACGTTGATTTCTGATTTCAGTCTGTGCTGATAAAGAAACCTCTAAGATGGTAAGGTGTCTTCAGTGAGGACAAGACCTATACAGATGATGTTTGGGTTCCAGAATTCTTACTTTTTAAGTGTTTTACCAGGGTAGGATGGCAGCCAGATATTTTCAATTTTAAAATGTTAAAGGAGTTATTGATGGAGTCAATGTCCCTGAGGATGCATACCACGTCATCTGCATATGCTATGATATTGGATTCCTTCATGTTGGGAGGGGGGAAGCAGAATACCACCAGCAGTAGGACAGTTGTTCATTACATATAGAAATGGCTCGAGAACCAGTATAAAAAGAAAGAAGCTCACGGAGGAAGGTCCTTATTTGACCTCCTTTTCCTTCTTTCTTGATCTACTATTCAATCCATCGATCAAGAGGTGGGGTAGTACTATTATTATAACCCATCCCGACCGGAATTTCCTTTCCTTCATTTGTTTTTGCTTTCCTCTATGTCGAGAGTGATGTCTCTTATGATGTTATCGCATGCTGTGCTTTGGCGTTGACTGGATAATACGAATCAGTCTTTCATTGTTGTAAAGATCTCTGAATCGAGATCTGCGAACGAAGACATGTTCTTGACCTCATTTTATCGTGCTTTGTTTGATGGTTGCTTTCATTTGTGCCCACGTGTCCCAATACCAATCAGCATTGCTCCAAATAGAGTATATGGTGAAGCATAACTATTGAGGACAGAAGTCTTGTAATTTCCAAGGCCCTGACCAATTTCTAAGCAATGAAGTCGAGCACAATTAGTTTATGGTCCGATACACTTCCGTTGATGTTCAGGTGACTCATTAACTGAGCTCTGGAGACAAGGGGTTGATGATTAATAAAATCTGTTGACTTGCGCCTAACCGGGTTAATCCAGACAACAGTGGTTGTGAGCTTTCTAGATACACAGAGCCATCTTTTCCAGTTCTTAGGTTTCTGTATTTTAACTAAGCCGGGTTTGCCACTTAGTTCAATTAGTTACCAAAAAGGATATTGTTATTGGTTCCTAAATCCAGTATGTTGGTACTTTGGATATTGAAAAGGGGATTGTCCCAAGTGTTGATGCTCAGGATATTGCTGATGTTGGTCTTCATCAGCAGGAAATGATAGGGTACCACAGAAGTAATTATTGATAATCTGGAAGAATGCTAATGTTTATATTATTTTATTATTACTTTTTTTTTTTTTGCACCATCTCTGATGTACATGATGAACTTGAAGTCTTTACAATAGAATTCTTCCCTCTACATACCACTGAATGTCGTGGAAGGGTCCAAACAGAAGGAAGATAGCATAAGTACCCAGCTCTTTGTGCTATGTGTTATGCTAAACTGCAGTACGATGAGACGGGGTAAAATGGCTAACATCCTGAATGTCCCTCAAGTGATAGAAATGTGCTTCTTGCATGAAAAGAGCCTTATATTAAAAACTAGCATTAGTTATCACACCTTCTCTTGCTTGAATGGTGAACGGAGTTCTCTTACTTTAAGAGAGGCGACACAGATGGGGATGGGGGATGCCAATGGCAACTACGATGTTTAAGCTGTTATAGCCGATCAAATATTTGATCCATGGTTGCCTAATCAGCAGGAATTATGACTCCACTTATAGGAAGACAAAATATCTAACTGCTTGCAAACTGACATTGCAGATTTCGAACTGGTGACGACTGTTCTTGATTTTGAATCTTACAATTTTGTCATCAGGTATCTTGTATTCATAAGTAAAGAATTGAAAGTTAGTGTATATCTTCATTTTTTTTCTATGATGCTGTCTTCTCTGAGAAGAGGATTTGTTTCAAATTTCATTTTTGATTCCAGTGTTGTTTCACCTGAATTTCTTTTAAATTTCTAGTCTGTTTTATATGCAGATGATTTTTCCTCTAAGATGCTTTGGGTAACTATTATATGGACGGAGGATCTTGGGATATTCCCTTGGTAATGGAGCTATATACGAAGGTGGTCTGAAAGTTATCGGCCTCGACCATAGATTGCAACACTATCGGCAAGGTTTTTTTTTTCTAAGTTGGCACATCTGTCATATGCATCCATGTCAAATTGCAAGTAATTATTCTATCAAGTAGTTTTTTTATACAGCTGACTGAAGCCAAAATGTTGTCGGTATCCCTTGAAATGGATAAAATTGAGTATCGTGCGGTTATAAAATTCTTTGTAAAATAAGATTTAGCGCCAAAAGAAATTCATTCTAAGTTCTTAAAAGTTTATGGGCACTCTTCTCCTTCGTTTTCGACAATTACGAAATGGGCTACCGAGTTTAAACGTGAGCGTACTACCCTTTAAGATGAATCCACGTGAAGAAAAAGTGAAGCAACACCAGAAATCATTGATCAAGTGCACGATATGGTATTGGATAACCAGCCGCGTCAAGGTACGTGAAATTGCTGAGACTATAGGCATTTCAAAAAGAACATGTAGGATATATTTTGCATGAATTGCAAATGAAAAAGCTTTGTGCAAGATCTGTGCCGCGCTTGCTCACAGCATATCAAAAACGCACTCGCATGAAAATCTGAGCAGTGCTTGGAGCGTTTTAACAAGAATAAAACTGATTTTGTGGGTCGAATTGATTACTATGGATGAGACTTGGATTCACCATTAAACACCAGAATCCAGACAGCAGTCAAAACAGTGGAGAGAAGCCAGTTGTTCAGCACCAAAGAAGAAAGTCGGTTCCATCAGCAGGAAAGGTTATGGCATCGGTGTTTTGGGATGCTAAAGGAATTTTCTTTATTGATTATCTTGAAAAAGGTAAAATAATAACCGGGGAACATTATTCCGATCTTTAAACCAGACTAATCGAAAAAAAAATTCGTGAGAAAAGACCCGGTTTGCAGAAGAAGAAAAATCATCTTCCATGGACAATGCACCTGCCCACAAAGGTGTTTTGGTAATGGGAAAATTAAGGGATCTGCACTATGAATTGTTGTAAAATCCATCCTATTCCTCAGATTTGGGGAATAGGATGGATGAATTCCATCTCTTCCCAAAACTAAAACTCTTTCTCGCTGGTCAGCGTTTTTCTTCGAATCAAGAGGTGATTGCAGATGAAGAGGGGTATTTTGCAGATCTTACCGAGAATCACTACAGGGACGAGATAATGGCGCTGGAGCATCGTTGGAATAAATGTATTAGTCTTAAGGGAGATTATGTTGAAAAATAAAAATAATTTTGAAATTATAAATTCGTTTTTTCCCTGTTAGGTCGAGAACTTTTCAGACCACCCTCGCAGGTTTTTCCGCTGATGATGTTTTTGAAATTATATTATAGTAGCAGGTAGAATGGTAGGTATGACTGCTAACGATGTTCCAATGTGTTCATTTTTGGTTCTTCAGCAGATGGAAGGTTGGCTTGTAACAAAATCGTGGGTGTTTCAGCAGATTTGCTTTGGTTTGTTTCGATTTACGGCCGAAGCTGCTCAGGCTATGAGGCCAGTGTATTATCTTTTAATTGTGTGCGTTCCAATGACCGGCTTGCCTGCTTTTTAAGTGAAAAACCGTCTTTTCGGTTCATACGGAGGTGGCACGGTTTTCCTGCCATCTGCGTATGAACGCATGTCCATTATGAATGATGATGATTTTTGACTAGTTTTTGACAAATTTTTGACTAGTACAAAAAATGTCCGACTACAGTAGGGAGTGGAGTATATATTCCTATTAGCTCCTTTAGGACATTAGTGAGCACTCTGGGTTCCTTATATCCTGGTATCTTAATTCCTATGTCATGGTCCCCTCTGGGAGAGCAGAAACATCTTGTGCATTTCTTGAACTCTGTACCTGGAAGGATGGAAAAAAAAGAAAGTTAGAGTACTAGGATTCGAAATAAATCCAATGGCGTTAAAAATGCTACCACCATTAAAATAAATGAAGTTCGTGTATATAACAAGAATTTACAAAGTTAGCAAATACAATAAGGTCAGTGATAACAAAATGCCAAAAGTAAAACGTAGAATGTAAGAAAATTCTTTCGCTCCACTAAGAGTAAAGGAGAGCTCATAGGATTACGAATATTGCCCTCCATCTAGCGCTTTGTATGTAGATCGGCTACCTATGAACATCCAAAAGAGTTCACGGGAAAACAATTGGAGACATCAAATGCAATCGGTGTTTCAGCTCAAAAAGTTCGAACAGTCGATTTAGGACTCTCGCACGAGAAAATCAACGAACTTTGGCGTGAAAAAAAAGTCGAGTATAGTCAGTGTCCATTTCATCACGCAGTTGAAAAAAATAGCTGCGCAGTCAAAGAGCAAACTTTCACGAAATTTTAATTTTAACCTCTTCATCTAGCACCTTTTTTTAGGTCTGCATGCAGATCACGTGTATCGAGCTGTCTCTGTGTATACAAGAGTGTGTTGATTTTGCTTCAAGTGCAACGAGTTTTTTTCTTTTTCTCTTTTTTTAACCGATCATTTCACCCGTTCTTATTCCAACACGTCGACTCCAATCCATTTATTTTCTTGAATAAAATCATCCATAATTTTCAAAACTCCGCAGTGGTGTTGTGCGTTTTAGCGTTGGTTGGCAAAATAAAAGATCATCGTGTACTTCTTTAAACATTTACGTTTTTTTCATTTGTTTTTTCAGTCCGTTGAGAATTTTGCTTTGGAATGAACATTGATTTTTCGATGTGAAATAGTTTATTTTTTGTTACAAAAGTGACTTGATCTTTACTTCGGTGTTTTGTGAAAGTCAGTAGCTGCTTAACAGGTAAGAATTTTATTTAAATTATGGAAAATCTTGATACAGAACGACAGTCCAAAATTTGAACAAAAATCAAGCACTCAATCTCATTTAAAAGCTATGGAAGAAATTTGAAATCGAGTGGCTTGGTTATTTAAATCTATATTCAGTGACAAGCAGTGACTTTGAAAGTGACGATAGGGGAACAGAAGGTGAAAAAATAAACTTACTGGCCTCCCCCAACTAAACAATTCCAGGAAGAACATGTTCGTAAAAAGTGAAGGACTGAAGAGGAATTCAAAGATGATCAAATGAAGAATGACAACACTCCTACAACAGATACTTCAAGCACCGTTAGGGAGAAGATTCTTCCAGTCATTTAATTCTACGAGACAAAAGTAAATGGACGTGGGTCATATCAACAGACAGGACCAAAATATCGCCTAGTTGTGGGCAAAAAATGCAGATGAGGGCATAAAAATTCATCCCACTACTATGGGCGATTACAGTCAACTAATTAAATTGATGGATAATCTTACTATACAATATCATGCCTTCTCCCTAATTAGCGAAAGAAATTTGAAAGTAGTACTTAGAGGAGTTACTGAGGATATCAGATCAGAAGAGATTAAAACAGATCTTATTAATTACGGTTTGCCTCCGATTAAAGTGAGCAGGATGTATACAGCTGACAAGAGACCGATGCCACTTGTGTTAGTGGAACTTCGCAACGCTCATAAAAACATTTATGAGTTAACTTCGATCAGCGGTCTCAGGATTACTCCTGAACCTCTGAGGCAAAGAACATCAGCAGGGCAATGCCACAGATGAAAAAAAATTTGTCATGCTCAGCAGCTATACAGAGCTGACTACAGGTGTTTGAAATATGGTGAAACCACCCAACTAACACCCGTGCCAAGCTGAAAACCATAGCTGCTAGATGTGTTAATTGCAACGGCCCTCATCCTGCAAATTACAGAGGATGCAGCTTCTTCCCAAAAACTGAATGAGAGTGAGAAATAACCAGATTCCCTTTCAACTTTTCATACAATAAAAGGAAGCTGAACGCCCTCGTACTCAAACAGTATCTAAAAACCAAGAAGGTACGCTTCAATTGAACAACACGTACGCCGATGCAGCATTTCCAAGAAAACAACATGCCCTGAACAAACAAATCCCAACCTGACTGAGATCATTTACGCTTCTCTAGCTACCATGCTTCAAGATGTCAGAAAATCAAGCTCATCACTGACCTCTACAAAAAGATTCCTACAAAACACACACTGTGTTCTAAGAGCACTTAGCAATGAACAGAAATAAAAATTTTTCCAAACTCTCTCCTAAGTCTCTTGATATGCCAATGGCCTCTCCAACCAAATTACTTAACTTCAAGAATTCGCAAATAGATACAATCCATATACTATTTCCATCCAGCAAACAATCCGAAATTAAGAGGATTCCTGATGTATAGAAGTGATAGACTTGATTTTTTCATAGGGGGTGATACTGCCATTTATGTTAAAAACTACCTTAAACATAATGCCATATTCAACCTCCAAACCACAAACCTGGAGATTACAGACATCGAAGTCTACACCAATACAGCTGGTAAACTTAAAATCTACACCGCTTATAACTCTCCTAGCAAAACTTTACTGATGACTGATTTAGACGCCATTCTAGGCATTAAAGACTCCGTCGTCATCATCATCATCATCGCTAGGGATCTGAATTCCAAACAGCCGGCTTGGAACTGTAAAATGACCAATAAATATGGTTATATTCTAAACAACATGGGGTCAAACTGCATTGTAGTGGCGGGTCTCATAGAGCCTACTCATCATGGGTCTCTCGGCGGTTCAGATATTTTAGATATTTCTACCTATGGAACATTAAATATCAATATCAGTTAGAAACAGTAAATGAGCTGTCTTCATATCACAACCCTATGTTACCCAAATTAGGTAATCAGGTACCATAATCTCCCCGTCATTCCTTGATGGCTTGGGAAAAATTATCCAAAGCATTCCCCGAACACATTGGTCCAGTACCCACCATAAAATCAACGCTCTTACTAAGGGGGCACTCTTTTCTACCTTTGTGTGCTTAAATCTGCGACTACAGAAGCTTCCATGTCTTTATATTCAGTTTCATCCACTGTTTATGATTTCCATTTTGACTTCAATTGACTTTAAAAATAATTATTATACGAGAAACTTAATAGATTAAGTGTCATGGATGAAGTAACTTAAGTCTATTACATAAATAATATGAGATTTCTTTACTATAGTTTTGCTTTTGTTTTTGGTTTCCTTTGTTTTTGAAGGAATGATCTGTATGCTAATTGTTTTTCAAATTCAAATTAGCTGCAAAAATGAACGCTTTTTGCTCCCTTGCAGAGAGTAGGCGTGACCGTTTTAGCCTTATCTAGCTTTTGGAGATTGAGTGGGCAGTTAAATCTCCATCGGTGCCAATCAGAGACAGCTGATCCAAGACTATCATTAATTATAATTAGTTCATAAGCGGCAACCAATGAAGAGACTGGCAAACAAGTGCTTCCATCTCGTGATATCTAACCCTAACAGGATATGCAATTGTCTGAAATAATGAGGCTCTACGGTCGATTATCTTGTTTACGGGACGAAAACCTGAATTTCCAGAACCTGGTAATTCAGGTTTGCCCGTTCTGGAGATCGACTAACTCGAGAGCTTTTCGAAGAAACAACAAAGCTCCTCTAGCCAGCGACTAGACTTGAACTTAGGTGTATCTTCTGGCGGCCAAGTGCAGAGGATGCAAGCGTCAATTCCACTGAGCAACATGTTTTTTCAGATAAAATCTGAAAAAAAAACGTTAAACTGAGCTACACGGTTTCCCATATTTTATTTTTCTTTACAAGTAGTCCAGAGGTTGCTTTATGTATAAATCATCATTATCAAAGTTTTCAGTTCTTCTCTATCTTCATTAACTTTGGTTCTTTTAGATAATCTTCTAATTGTGATTGATATAGCATTCTAATGCTTTCTTCTTGTAATAGATATACTTTGTATACTTGTTCTATTTCTTGTTTTTTTTTTCTCCATTACTTATTTCTCCATTTTGTAAGTATTACTATTTTAGAAACTACCAAATAATGATCCGAAAAAAAATTCATTTTCATAAACATGTACATTTCTCACATGTGGAGCTAGTTTCTGGTTAGTAATAATCGATTATAGAGCTTGTTCCACTACCATTCCAAGTATATATATTCTTTCTTTTTTTTTTTTTCGAAAAAAAAAGTATTAGTTATTTTAAAGTTAATGAAAATACAGATGTCTACTAGATGTTGACCATTATTAGTGATGCAAATTTTCTTTATATTTACCTAAAACATTTCTATTGGATTACATCCGACTCCAGCATTAAGATCTCTGGTTATTAATATACGAGGGTGGTCTGAACAGTTCTCGGCATAATAATCAAAAAACGAATTTATAATTTCAAAATTATTTTCATTTTTCAACATAATCTCCCATAAGACTAATACATTTATTCCAGCAATCCTCCAGCATCATTATCCCGTCCCTAGTGGTTCTCAGTAAGATCTGCAAAATACCACTCTACAGCTGTAATCACCTCTTGATTCGAAGAAAAACGCTGACCAGCGAAAAAGAGTTTTAATTTTCGGAAGAGTTAGAAGTCAGAGGGAGCCAAATCTGGGGAATAGGGTAGATGTTCTAACAATTCATAGTGCAGATCCCTTAATTTTCCCATTGCCAAAACATCTTTGTGGGCAGGTGCATTGTCCTGATGAAAGATGATTTTTTTTCTGTAAACCGGGTCTTTTCTCACGAATTTTTTCGTCTAGTCTGGTTAAAAGATTGGAATAATATTCCCCGGTTATTGTTTTACCTTTTTCAAGATAATCAATAAAGAAAATTCCTTTGACATCCCAAAACACCGATGACATGACCTTTCCTGCTGATGGAACTGACTTTGTCTTCTTTGACGCTGAACAACCGGCTTCTGTCCACTGTTTTGACTACTGTTTGGTTTCTGGTGTTTAATGGTGAATCCAAGTCTCATCTATAGTAATCAATCGACCCACAAAATCAATTTTATTCTTGTTAAAGCGCTACAAGCCCTGTTCAGAGATTTTCATGCGATTGCGTTTTTGATCTGAAGTGAGCAAGTGCGGCACTCAACTTGCACAAAGCTTTTTCATTTGCAATTCTTCATGCAAAATATATCCTACACGTTTTCTTTTGAAATGCCTATAGTCTCAGCAATTTCACGCTCTTTGACTCGTCGGTCATCCAATACTATATCGTGCACTTGATCAATGATTTCTGGTGATCTTCAAGGCTGGTACGATCACGTTTAAATTCGGCAACCCATTTCTTAATTGTCGAAAACTAAGGAGAAGAGTGGCCATAAACTTTTATGAACTTCGAATGAATTTCGTTTGGCGTTAAACCTTTTTTTACAAAGAATTTTTTAACCGCGCGATACTCAGTTTTATCCATTTCAAGGGATACAGACAACACTTTTGCTTCAGACAGCTGCAAAAAACAAACTACTTGATAGAATGACTTGCAATTTCACATCAATGCTTATGATAGATGTACCAACTTAGAATAAAAAAAATCTTGCCGATAGTGTTGCATCTATGGTTGAGGCCGAGAACGTTTAAGACCATCCTCGTATAGTCATTTTATTACATTTATTTAATTGTTTTTGTAATTTCTCATCAGTTCAGAATCGTCTTTTCTACCTTCTTCAGGGGCTTAAATTCCTATTTCAGTAGCTTCTATTTCTATTTTTATTTTTATCTTCTTCTATATGTATTTTTAAGTTGCTAGCATGGTTGGTCGAGTGGGTAGGGAACTCGCTCTCCAACCAACTTCCTGGTTTCGAATCCACCAGTGGGCATGGTTGTTTGTCATTGTATTTGTGTGGGGGATGAATTTCATCCACCCGCTTATTGGAGGTATAAAGTGACTTGAAAAAGTTCAATTTTTGGCTCTCTCTTTTTCAATGGCTCTACAGCAGGGTTTCCAGATTATGTAAAAATAAATTAAATATACAAATATATATATATATATATTGATAAAAAAATAGAGGGAAAAATCCTAAACCCATCCACGGTACAAAATGTACTATAGGTTTGCTAACAACTTTTTGTGGGTGGGAGCAACATCAAAAAATTGTTTTTAACTGTTAGAATTCGATCGTTTACAAAATTGTACAAAAGTATTCTGGTTTTTATTTATTATCAATTAAAGTGATCATTCCACTCGAAGTTCAGATATAAAAACTCTTTTAATGATCTTAAAAGCCATGACGTTAAGCTAGGCTTCAACATGTCTGATCATAAATTCTAAATAGCAGCATTAGCTAATGAAAATTCATAAGTTAATGAAAAATGATAATAAACAATATTTTTATACACAGTAGAAAGAGAAAGAGAGAGACAATTAACCCTTTAACGTGGAATTTTGTTCTGAAAATGTGCATCTGCATGAGTAATTAAAATCAAGCGAGGACCAGTATACTCGTCAAACGTAGAATAAATGCACCTGCTGTACATTTTAATTAAATTATAACAAAGTGGCAATTATTAAAAGTTAGTTTATTTGAAAAATCAACAATCTTATTATTTTTTGAAACACTTAAATGAAGATACCAAGGAAAACATAAAATTAAAATTGATAAAAAAAATAGGGGGGAAAATCCTAAGCTCATCCACGGTAAAAAATGTACTATAGGTTTGCTAATAACTTTTTGTGGGTGGGAGCAACATCAAAAAATTGTTTTTAACTGTTAGAATTCGATCGTTCACAAAATTGTACAAAAGTACAATTTTGTGAACGATCGAATTCTAACAGTTAAAAACATATTCTTCTAATTTCAATTTCACCGAATTGAAATTAGAAGAATTTCTAAATTACTACACAGAATTGTGGACAGACAAATATTTTAAAAAAGACAACTGGCAAACAATTAATGAAAATGAAAAGGGAATAACTAAAAAAGAATTAGAAATCAACCTGAAAGAAACAAGAAACGGAAAATCACCTGTAGAAGATAAGCTAGGTTCAGAACTATACATACGCAGGAACAAGATTTAAAGAAAGACTCTTATTATTTTTAAATAAAGTTTATTCAACTGGTATCACCCCCCCCCCCCCAATAGAATGGAAAAAAGCAATAGAGGTATCAGTATACTAAATTCCTGTTACAAAATATATAGCAGAATCTTAAATAGCAAACTAATGAAATATTCCGAAAACTTTATTTTAGAAGTACAGAATGGGCTTTAGAAAAGGACGATCATGTATAGACCCGGCCTTTTGCCTAAAATTAATAATAGAGAAAAGAAGAGAATACAATTTAGAAACACATATTGCATTTATTGACTTTGAAAAAGCATTTGACAAAGTTAAAAGAAGTTTAAGTATAAAGAGCTAATAAGCTTCATTTCGGCAATGAAAACATTACTTAAATTAAGGGGATATTAAATCCCACATAGTTTTAAAACCGAATAAGAAACTCAAAGATTGGAATCAGAGAGTTTCTTGCCGAATATAGTAAACTATAAAGTATCGGCGACACTAGCGTTAGCCAATGCAAGTGATCCTAGTACGTAGTACAATACCGGACGACTCGTTGCAAAGGTGGGGGAAGTTCAGATCGCTATTCTTAGGCATTTTCCATAATGTAAAAACACATTTCCTAGGAAATGTATGCTGTTATTACATTATGGAGGGAGGTCACTACCCAGACCGGTTTCAGCCTTTTTTGAGGCTTCATCAGTGAGTAGAATGGGAGTTCATGTCTTTCATCATCGGCCTTTGGAGTATAAAGATTGCTGAGGGTCAGCAGGTAGTAATAGGGAAAGTTAAAGAAAGGTAGAGTAGGATAGTAGGAGATAAAAAGAGGCCTCAGTCAACCTGTTTAGCTGTGTAACCCAGAGGTTGTGGCTAAAAGGTCTGTTAAACATAATCTCCTTACACCTGTTCTAAAAAAAAAACTTAAAATTTACACTTCACTTTATACGAAAAAGATAACTTTAGGTTACATTAATCCAGGTATCTGGAGACGTCATCTCGTAACCCCTAAAAAAAGAAAAACGTTTGTTAAAATTTAGAACTTAGATTCTTCTTAAACTATGCCTTACAACTGAAAAAGAAAAAAAAAGAGAGAAAAAAAACTGCGATAGCGGGATTCGTATTGAGGTGGACTTTATCAACCAGAGAACCGAGAGTTGGGGGAAGAACCCGGCCCGAGTGATGCAGCCCACAAGGAGCTGCACCGCCTCGACGTAAGCCTTCGCAGCCCGGGTTCTCAGGTCTACCCCCTCCTTAGTGAGCTAGAGAAACCAATAAGTTGTACAATAGAATTAAGTATTTAGTTGGTCCTGAAAGGAGGACAAGTTTTTAGTTTGCCCTTAACTCTTTTTTTGTTGTATTTTTCTGTAAGATTTGAGAAGCTACTGTTTTTTCCGGGTCATTTATTATTTGGTGAAGAGCTTTATACAGACTCCTTTCCGTTTCTTCGTTTAATTCAGGGATTCCTTTTAGCTGGGCTGGGTTTAGTTCACTTAATCTTTCTATATAGAGGTCTCCCCATTCTAAGCTTATGGGCTCAGGACCTGTGAGAAGGAGTATAGGTGCTCCTATTTTGTCTATTGCCCTTTGGAGGATTACCTCGGAGTCTTCTGGGATTAAACGCATTAGAACCCTTTGGGCGTCCACGGCGGGGATGGATTCTTCCTCCGATTCCTCGGCTGAGGTAATATTGCCTTTTCTTGATTCCTCAGTCTCTTCTTGGTTTTCTATTCTGATCTCCCTTTCTTCCTCTTCCTCAGAGTCAGATACTTCTTCTGGGCATGTGTTATCTGGTTTTGTTCTCTTCGTTTCTCCTTCTTCAGGGCTGATTGGTCTTTTTTCTGTGTTGTTGCTGGCTTCCATTTCTTCTACTTCTGTGGTCTCTTCCGTCTCGATGCGAGTTTTCCTTGCGTTACGTTTCTTTTTTTTCTTTATTTTCCATTCTGAGTTTTTCGTGGTGGCGGCTTGATTTCCTGTTGTTACTGTCACGATAGCTGTGGGTTGAATGACTGGAGAGTCTTCCTGCTCCGTTGTTTTAGGCTCCTCTGCTGTTTTGCCTATAACTAGAATGTCGTCCTTTTTTTCGGGTTCAGGTTTATTTACTGGAGTGGTTGCTGGGGTTGGCGATATAGCACCTCCTATTCGTTCTGCTTGTGTCCTGTTGGGACAAACGTCTACCTTGTGGGTTGTATTTCCACATTTCAAGCAAGGTGCCTCACACCGACCTAGGGCATGTCCTGCCGCCATGCAGTTCCTGCATTTGTTCTTCGGGCAGTCTGCACCTAGATGTGCGAGTGATCCGCACCGAAAACATTGCTTTCTTACACCAGGGTAGTTGACTACTACCCTGGCAGAGCCTAGAAATACAAAGTTGGGGACCTCAGCCTTCATCTCCATAAGGAAGGTCACCTCGCCAGTCTTCCAGTCGGGGTAGTCGGCATCGTTGGTGATTTTGACGTCCCGTACGTCTCCCCATTTTGAGAAAACCTTTTTGATTATCTCACTCCCTTCCTCGAGATATTCTACAGGGAACCTTTCTATTCGTAGTGTCTTCAGTAGACTTCCTACTACGAAGGGATAGATCATTTTCCCTTCACATTCTACACCTGCCATTAACTTATTCCTGGTTTCTATATCTTTCACAACTACCTGGTATCTACCTGCTCCATAAGGGGTAAAACCAAATATCTTTTGTGCCCCTACTATGTCGGCGAGAGCTCTCGCTAAAGTCCTCTTCGGTATGTTGACGCCTGCCTCTATACCGAGGGTTTTCACTCGCGGCAGGAATGAAGTCATTTGGAAGAGAGAAAAATATCTCACTATGAATTAAGTCCCGGAAAAATGGATAGACCTTTAAACCAGGGCCAAGCGTTCCCCGTTTGCAGAAATCTCCTGCTGCACTACATAGAGGCGGAAGACTACAAGCAGGCGCAAGGCAAAAAGAGAGGAAAAATAACTAAAAAAAAATTTCTCACCAAGGCTGGAAGTTTCTGGCAGCAGGACTGGAACATGCAGCTTTCTTCTAGATTCGTTGGATCGGACACTCCTCACAAACTGGAACTCATAATGGAACAAACCGGAACTGGAATTCATCAGTGAGTAGCTAGTCCTAATATTCCTAGGAAATGTATGCTGTTATTACATTATGGAGGGAGGTCACTACCCAGACTGGTTTCAGCCTTTTTTGAGGCTTCATCCTACCAAAGTGTATAGCGAAAAGAACTTATGTACTCTGCGAACGAGTTATCCATACAGGTGCAACCATTAAGTTACTTAAGTATAAAGAGCTAATAAGCTTCATTTCGGTAATGAAAACATTACTTAAATTAAGAGGATATTAAATCCCACATAGTTTTAAAACCGAATAAGAAACTCAAAGATTGCAATCAGAGAGTTTCTTGCCGAATATAGTAAACTATAAAGTATCGGCGACACTAGCCGATACTTTATAGTTTTACTGCTACGATAGAAGTCTTATTTCCATGTTGGTCACCAGCATGAAAAACGTCCATTTTCCCATTGATAAGGCTCTTCTCATTGGGAAAATAGAATGGAATGCTGTAAAATATTATTCTTATTTGATTTCATATATAAATATTTGCATAATGATCTGTCACCAAAAGGGACAGTGGGTAGCTTAAACGCTCTCTTCATATTGAAATATGTCCTTCATACGAATATGAAAACATATTGAAATAAGTAGTTCAAGGATTCTGGTAATTGCCTAAGGGATACAAAACCTATAAAAAATCGAGAATTAGAATTGGACTACGCATTCAAAATTATCTATATTATGTGTGGTCATTCTATTTGAGAACAAACAAAAATCGGAGATTTTTTTTTTCGTGAGGGGATAGAGCAACCCTTATACAGGGTTGCCATAAATTAACTTTCCCTCTTTGGAGGCATCTGTAGCTAAAACTTACACACGGAATGAGACCACATTTTATATTGACAATTTCGAAGGAATGGGGAGATAAATTTCGCGAAAAAAAAAAAAAGATTTATACCAAAAGTCGCCGATAGGGGAAATTTTGGCGCTGGCGGAGCCGAAAGCAGTCATGCAGGTAAAAAGGATTATGCAAATTTAACTGTGCGTACGTGATAGTAGTGCCACCAATTCCACTCATAAAGGGATTGGGAACGTTCAGGTAATTATTCGAATGACTGACAAATTGTGCTCAATATGCGTCCTACCTTCCCTCAGCATGCTTTACTTTTAAGTTGTTTTACCTTAAATAGTGTAATGCCGTAGCGGCCCTTCGGGAATTTAGAAGGCTTCATAACCTGCGTACAAGTCCTAAGTCAGCTGTAGCACTGAGAGCTATGATTAAGAAATTTGAAGAAACTGGATCAGCAGGAGTTAGACCTGGCAGAGAGCGGAAAACAGTGCAAGAAGAGACAGTAACAGACGTTGCTACTGCGGTGTTCGACGACACAGGGATCAGTACTGGTCCATGCGCTTGCCATAGCTCGCAAACTTGATATGGCTTATGGTACAGTCTGGAAAATCTTACGCAAACTGCTTCACTTCTATCCATATAAGTTCAGTCGTGTGCAAGCACTAACTACCGCAGATTATGATAAGCGCGTGACCTTCGGGCTAACGTTTCTTGCCCGAATGGAGGGCGACAATGACTGGTCTTGGAGAATATTGTGGAGTAATGACGATCATTTTTATCTGAATGGGTCAGTCAACACTCACAACTGCAGAATTTGGGCATCTGAACATCCCCAAGCGATCCAACAAGTACCACTGCAATCTCCAAAAGTAACCGTGTGGTGTGGCTTCACAGCCGATTTCATAATAGGACCATACATCGACGAATGCTGGAAAATTTTGTCATTCCTGCATTGCAGCAAAGACAATGTTTGGACTCCATAATTTTTATGCAGGATGGAGCACGGCCACACATTGAACGTTCAGTACAGCGCCAGCATTTTTACGCCAGTATTTCAGTAATGAGAGGATTATCAGTCAGTTCTTTCCGATGGCATGGCCGCCTTGATCCCCTGACATCACTCCATGTGACTTTTGGCTGTGGTGGTATTTGAAATCCGTTGTATATGTTGGTGGTGTTCCCAACTTGCATGTCTTGAAAGAGAACATAAAACGGGCTGTTATGAACATCCAATCCGACTCCTCACGCTCAGCTGTAGAGCATGTCGGAAACCCGATGCAATTTGTTGTACACAAGAACGGTCAGTACATTGAAAATCGTGTATGTGGTCCAGGGGACCCTGATTCTGATGACAAAAACATTATTTCCTGTGAGTTCAATCACTACATTAATTTCTGAGTCTCTCGTAAGTTGTTGTTTTAGTTTGATTATTATTATTCTTATTATCATTGTAATGCGCCACATATCCAGCTGGAATGAGCGACATGGCTGTCGCTTACACCGTCGAAATGTTATTATTCAATTTTATCTGCCTTTAATGTAATTATCCGCTTGTTTTCGGCTCCGCCAGCGCAAAATTTTCCATATCGGCGACTTTTGGTACTAAAACTTTTTTCCACGGAAATCATCTCCCCATGCCTTCAAAAGTCTCAATATAAAATCTAGTCTCATTCTGTCTATCGGTTTTTGTTACGGAGGCCTCCAAAGAGGGGAAAGTTATTTTATGGCCACCCTGTATTAAGTGCTCAGTTGCGTACGATTCCAGGCATGGAGAGTCAAAAATTTTATTCACATACATATTCTAATTATTAGTATTACATGACACCTCCAAGGAGTCCAAAGACTCATGAAGGGAGGGCAGCCTAATTTTCAACTCCCCACTCCACAACTTAATCCACCAAGTACACCGAACCGCCACTACCATCATTATCTACACACACAACGCCACCGCCACTTACTGCACACCACCACCACTAGTATTTTTTGTCTGTAAATTGTGTGAGTTCTCAAGACGTATTTGTCTGTATACGAGATGAAAAACTCGAGTTTCCAGGAGAAACAAACCCTGCTACTTCAGTATGAGATCGGTTAACTCACCTTCAATTGAAAAAAAAAAAAAAAAAAAACATACAAAGATTCCTCTCACGACGAGAATCGAACTTAGCCCTTTTCCAATCAAAGAGTGCAAATGTCGTTTTTCCAATCGCGTTACAGAGGTGCTAAATGTGTTTAACTTTGGTGGCTTTATTTGTATTTCGATACAAACATTTTCAGCATGTTTAAATTTACAGTTAATTTCTCTCACTATTAATATTTATTTTGTGAATACTAATATTTCACCACCTCGTTTAGTTTGTCGACAGTATGTATGTAGTTGGAAGTTTAGTATTTGGCAACTAGTGACTTCACCCTTAGTACTTCGATTAGGATTCCTAAATCCTAATCCTGTGACCTCCTCTCTTTAAGACGGTTTCAACTGATTACAGGAGAGATAATGAAGAAAGGTGGTTTCCTTTGCCTTCCTTGCCATAAGGATTTATAACTGTAGGCGTGTGTTTTCGCGGGACCGGTTTGCCTGTTTTGAGGGATGAAAAACCCGAGTTACTTGGAGAAAAAAAACCCTCCACCGGTTTTCGAGACTGGATAAAGGTCCCTCACGTCATGGACGGGAATCGAACTCAGAATAATGATACACCTATTCCATATTATTATGGTTCGATATTATTATTATTACTGGTCATTAATCAACGGTTCTTCTGTATCTGCTAACAGAGTTAAGTTTGTCTACGAAGAGCTAGGTAGCGAAATGTCGATTATCCTGTTTGCATTATTATTTTAAAAAAAAAAAGCTTTATAATCAGGACTGGCGCATAGTATTTTTCATGTGTGTGCGATTAATGTTCGGCGTCTTTCCATAAAAAAGTTTTTTTTGAATAAAGTGTGAATAAAACGAACAGGAAATGAAAAACAAATGAAAACCGCTTTACAGTATAATGTTACTTACGGATTAGTCCTGCTTATACAATTTTTTCAAGTTATATACATTTTTAAAATAATATAAAATAGTAATATAAAGTTAAGAGATTTATTCAAATATTCTTCACATTAATTTTGCTAAAAGGGATCGTCCGGCTTTCATTTTAGCGAAATCCTGTCGTAGTACATCAATGTTGATAGACTGAACAATATTATTTTCTATTGAAATTAGTGCCAAACCATTTAGTTTTTCTTGACTCATGCTTGATCGCAGGTAGTTCTTTATTAATTGTAATTTAGAAAATGTTCTCTCTCCCTTAGCAACTGAAACGGGCAAAGTCAATAGTATTCTCAATGCAATCAGTGAATTTGCAAAGAGTTCTTCAAGGTTGACGATTATTTTGTGTCGCTGACGGCGCCCTAACAGCCCGCTAATATAACAGGCTCGAATGTCGAGAAGAATGAGTTGCAGTAGTAAGCCGACTTTTAGAGCCGGACCACGTGCATCCGATCCGAATAAAATTAGGATACGGCCCTTACACGGAACTCAACAACTAATCATAAGTTGATTTATCATACATCAAAAATTAAAGAACTATTTTAGGTATATTTTCGTAAATTTTAATCAAAAATTACAGTGATATAATCGGGGCCAGGATACAATTCCAGAATTTATTTGTTCGTTTCCGGGAAGATCTGAAGGGGCCCGAACGGAAGACGACGTACATTCATAATTATATGTACCATTCTGTACCATTCGTTGTTCGTTTGAACTCTTTTCTCATATTTTTTGACATCTTTTAGGCGTTTTTTCTTCTGAGGCGCCTGTGTATATTGTACACTTCGCACGCGCCACCAACCGGGCCTGTTTATAATGATATTTTGTTTCCAAAAGTGTAATAGATATAAATGTTGTGAGTTCTATGGTTTTAGTTTTATGCTTTGCAGGATTAAAAACCGAGTTTATCCTGAGGTAAAAACGCTGAATAAAAAGAGGCCTTGTAAATGTTCTATTAGTTGGCGACAAGAATCGAACCTACAAACTGTCTTTCTTCTGATGGGCGGAATTATTAGCATTACCAAATGGGCGAGTCGAAATTTCACATCAGAATAAATCTGCGATCATTATTACTTCATTGTGATAGGATGAAAAGTTCAAGTAAAAAGAGATTAACCTTCATATAAGGGACGGTATGAAAGTAATGGTTTTTCCCCCTCAGAAAATATTATTCATTTAACAATAGCCTTTACGTGGATTAATCTTTCATCTTTCGAGAAATCTGTAATTTTTTAAGTCTCCATCATTCGCTCTACACACTTTTGCTGTCACTCAATAAGATGCTGTACGCCGATCCCTTAAAAGACTTTACTCCAGCGTCGTAGTTTTTCACGAACGTTTGTTTCAACTTCCTGTAGTAAAATGGCATCCTCAGAGTGCACTTTTCAGAAGATTCAACAGGTGGAAGTCGAAACAGTCAGAGACTATCGGATCCCAGCTCCGGAGAGAATGAGGAGGATCAGTCGAGACAAATGTTGTAATTGCACCCCTTTGTGTGCAAACGTGAAGGCAGACGTTATTGTGTAGAAAGTCGCCCTCGTCCATGTTTCTGATGGATGAGCTTTGAATGCATTTTCTTCAATGCTTCCACGCCGTTCTGAAACGATCGTGGTGCCGCTCTCAAAACAGCACACAAGCAAGACCCAATGTTTGTTCCCTTACTTGTGTATTATGCTCATGTGATCGATCTCAGTGCCACTCTGTGGTAGAACTAGAAATTACTACTGTCCACTCAACGACGTGTGAAGCTTTCTTCCGCGATTGAAATGAAAGAAAAAAAAAAAGGAAGACATCACATTTATCCCTCTCTTCCGCCCTTCTACACAGCCTTTCCAGGACATGGTGAAACGACATCATATATCACTAAATGACTATCCTCTGATCATATTCCTGATATATGAATAATCCGTTTTTGCTTTTAATGCTAATATAACATATTGCAAAAAAAAAAAAAAAAAGGTTTTTCCAACATTTCACTTTTCAGATTCTCATTTTTATTTTATGGTATTATATGGATGGAAAAAAAGATGTATGCATCCCTGTGTAAATGGCCTTTGCATCCATAGAGCTAGACTGCCCAAAGAAAGACTGCTCTAAGTTTGATTCTGGTCTCTCATTGGAGGAACTTTTTTATAAGCCATTCTAAAACAGGTTCCTCAGGTGGTCAATCTGTAAGCGGGTTTTTTCTCACTGCAAGCGGGTTTTTTCTCCCTCAACTTGGGTTTTTCATCCCACAATGAAATCATTCATAGAATCCACAATATTTCATACAATAATAGATCGTAGGGTTAGGGACTATGAAATAGCGACAAGTGTCTACCGTACTATCTTCACCGAAATTATTGATGGGCCAGCTATCACTGATTGCCCAAGGGTGGAAATATCTCCCTCAGTAACCAAAAGTTTGGTAGGGTTAAATGGCCTCTGGTCAATAAAAGGCATTATCTGAAAACAATAACATATTTTATTAATTGTTTAAAAATGTTCGTGTGCTTTGCACATGGCATAAGTTCCTATTAAATTTATATTATTTGCTGTTGCCATACATATAAAAATGACTCTTTGTCCTTGATGGAAATTGAATGAAATTAGGTATAAAGAATCCTACAAAATCTATGACATTACTTAAAAGTTTTGATTAGTCTCTAATTTAGTATGTAGATTAAATATAGTTACATCTTCCACTTACAAAGAAATTTTGGATGATTTCTGCTGCCAACTGATGCCAGTTTCATTTATACAGACTTGCGAACAAATCACGCTCTTTCACGACTTAACATTTCAATTTATCTAGTGTATGGAGTGCGATAATGTGAGTGTGTTGAACTTCAGAAGAAACAGAAAACATCTATCAAGGCAATTTTGCAGGTAGATATAAGAACAATTAACTAATTTACAACAACCGTGCGCGCGCACACACATATCTTTGTTACATAAATATCTGTAACAAGCTTTATGATAATGGCACATCCTACTTAATTTTTTTTTTCTTTTCAAGTTTATGATGACACTGATAGTCTCCTTAACGGAAGGGGAATATATATATATATTGCAACATGCCGCCACTGGTTACAACACTGGTGTTGTAACCAGTGGCGGCATGTACGTAAGCATTGCGACACTGCAGCATCCCCAAGGAAAAAACGATAAAATTAAATTTTGTTTGTGTTTATAAATAATTACAATGCTTACAACATTATATAAATGCAGTACAACATGTAACAGCTTATGTTTTGACATTGATTGAATAGTTAATAATTGGAACTGTTAGATTACGAAACAAATACACTGCGATGTAACGCAGTGTCGGAATTATCATGTTCAGCCAATTGCAGCTCGACTCGCAGATATTCGTTCGCACTTGTCACTGCACGTAACAAGTGAATCCGACACTGCTCGTTAGGCAGTGTCGCTACAGATAAATTGTATGCTTGCGCGCGTTATATCTGAGATACAAAACTTTTATTATTGGTGAGGGTGAAATATTTCTGGTAAATCTTATTTTATTTATGGATTTTATTTTCAAATAATATTTTTAATAAAGCAAATCTTTTTAATATGTAAATGTACTTATTAATAAATTTGTTACTGATTAGAAAAAATGAATTATTTTTCTTATTTTGTGTATGCAGCACCCCTACTTAAAATTTTCAGCAGCCGCCACTAGTGGTAAAACTTAAAGCAAATTAAAAACAAACAAACATAAAAACTCTGGGCCATTATAATAACAGACTTGAAAACTAAAGTTAAGTTTGAATTGTCGTTATAGTCCGGTGTGCAGTTCTATTGTTGCGCAAATGCGAGCGTATATGAGTTCACGCGTACGCCAGTATCTAATGGCAGAACTATGCGAGTCAACTATAACAGAGGTTGCCGTTGATGTGAGAAGGGTCTAGGACAATTTCTTTAAATTCAACTATGCGCCGTTCTACCTCATCATGACAAATATAAACGTTTGATGTTACGTTCCAATCTACTTCATCGTTTGTGTTCACTGAAAATAAAACGTGATTTGAGAGTGCGCTTGCGTTGATTCTGTTGTATGAAATGTCTCTCTGATGTTCCTCTAGTCGCAGGAGGATTGACTTCTCAGTCTGGCCATAGTATGGTCTCCCACAATCACATATTATTTTATATACACCGGAGAACTGAAGCTGGTTATGAGCTTGTTTGGGGTGGCTTAGAACTGACCTTAGTTTTGGAAGAGCTGAAAAACACGTTTTTATATTAATTTTTTTCAAAATTCTTCCTATGCGCTCCGAGAAAGCGAGCAGATGTACGGTAAAGAAATATAACCCTTGGGAGTTGTTAGTGATCTCTGCGTTGTTTCAAGGCCGCTGGTATAGTTGCCTTTTAATGTTTTTGGAAGAGTCTCCATTATTTAAGTAAGTTCTTTCTAGGTATTTTAGTTCATTTTTTAGTTCTTCTTCATAGGATAATACTGAGCGAGCGCGGTGAGCCAATGTAGAAGTGATACCTTACTTTTGTGCAGGATAGAGATGTGAGGATGCAAGTAGGTATCTATCCGTGTGTGTTGATTTCCTGAGGATTGAGATCCTTAAAGAATCCGACATCTTAGTAAGCTTCATGTCTAGAAATGAAAGGAACCATTTTCTTCAATCTGGAGGGTAAATTTTATGTCTTGGTGGAAGTTGCTTAAATGATTTAGGAAGATGTGAAGATTCTCTACACCATGCTCCCAAATAAGGAATATATCGTCCACATAGCGGAGCCATGTTCTAGGTTTTAATGTTGCTTTAGAGATGGCTTTTTTCTCGAAATCCTCGAAGAAAATGCTGGCCAGTATCTTTGTTCTGTTTATAAATTTTCTCTTCGGACTTAAAATACCCCGAACTAATGCAGTGTGAGAGGAGAGCAAAAATCTTTTTAGAGATCTTGTTTTTTAAAATGCTGAGAACATCCTGCGTTGGAACATTGGTAAAAAGTGCCACAACATAATATCGGATTCTTCAGCTTTATATCTTTGATTTTAGAAGGGAAGTCCGTTGAATTTTTAATGCAAGAGGAAGATTCCTCTTATCATTCTCCAAGCAAGAGCCTGTGTAGCTCAGTGGATGTGGCGTTTGTACACCAAGGTGCTTGACCGCACGAAGGAAGACTTCTTTGTTTCGAATCTAGTCTGCAGCTAGAAGAAATTTTTCTAAGCTTTTTTCGACCGGTTTTAGTTGATCTTTGGCACGGGAAAGCGGGAGAGGGTTTTTTCTCCCGGAAACCTCGGTTTTTCGTTCCGTAAACTCAAGAAAATCGACCATAGAACCCACATTATTTCCGACATTAAATATGAGCTTTAGGGTTAGGGACCACGAAATGGCGGCACTTGTTGAGCCATCTCTCTTCACTGCGTGCCGCTTAATTAGTGATAGCCTTGGGCCAGCTTTCTCTGATTGGGTACCAGTGGAGATTGAACTGCCCACTCAGTCTCCAAAAGTTAGATAGGGTTTAAAACGGCATCGCTTACTCCATATATGCGGGAATAAAAAGGCATTAGCTGATTTTTTTTATATCCTCCAAGCAGACAAGGGTAATGCAATGATCGTACTAAATAAAACAGTTTATCGCGAAAAAATCCTGACTTACTAGAATCAGATACCTACTCTGAACTAGACCGAGACCCAACGAGAGAGATACATAATCGAACAAACGATCTCCTTAAGACAACAACGGAACTTCCAAGAGACACAAATCTTTCTCTTCGGTCCTTACATCCACTTATTCCAAGATTATACGGCCTTCCAAAGGCGCAAAAGCAAATTGTCCGCTCAGGCCAATAGTTGTCAGTACTGATTCACCGACATATAAATTATCAAAATATCTAGCATCCTCCTTAAAAGGTTTAGTAGGAAAATCTTCCTCTTACATTAAAAATACAACAGACTTCGCTTCTAAAATCAAAGATATAAAGCTTAAGAATTCCGATATTATGGCGAGTCTTGATGTTGTGGCACTTTTTACAAATGTTCCAACGCAGGATGTTCTCAGCATTTTAAAAAGCAAGATCTCTAAAAAGATTTTTGCTCTCCTCTCACACTGCATTAGTTCGGGGTATTTCAAGTCTGAAGAGAAAATTTATAAACAGAACAAAGGTAGCCCCCTGTCTCCAATACTGGCCAGCATTTTCTTCGAGGATTTCGAGAAGAAAGCCATCTCTAAATCAACATTAAAACCTAGAACATGGCTCTGCTATGTGGACGATATATTCCTTATTTGGGAGCATGGTGTAGAGAATCTTCACATTTTCCTAAATCATTTAAGCAACTTCCACCAAGACATAAAATTTACCGTCCAGATTGAAGAAAATGGTTCCCTTTCCTTTCTAGACATGAAGCTTACTACGATGTCGGATTCTTTCTATCATTCTTCAGGAATGATAGATTCCTACATGCATCCTCACATCACTATCCAGCACAAAAGTTAGGCATCATTTCCACATTAGCCCACCGTGCTAATGTGGAAACATTAAGAAACATTATTATTATTAAATAATAATAATAATAATAATAATAATAATAATAATAATAATAATAATAATAATAATAATAATAATAATAATAATAATATATTATTATTATTATTATTATTATTATTATTATTATTATTATTATTATTATTATTATTATTATTATTATTATTATTATTATTATTATTATGGTGTAATGCGTGTTAGTACAATTACAGTATTAGTGAAAAACAAATTTACGCATCATTTGTTTATTGCAAGAAGCTCACCAGGAATATTAATGCATGTTTATTGTTGATAAACAGTGTAGTTGGCACAGGTTTTTTTTCTTCATTTTCTCTGCGTCTGACAGTTTTTCAGAGATGTCAGTCGCCTTCTGCTTGGTTGCGCCATCTCTTATCTGAACGACATACTATATTTGGAGATTTAAAAATACAGAATATGCTGAATGTCGTAAATGAAAATAGAAATTAGTAACTAACTGCCATCCTTGTTTTTTTTTTAATATTTTTTTATTTTCCTTAAGAAAGGAATATTTTATGCGTGTGTGCCGTTCTCAATGTAATACATATGTAATCAATTCAAATGCATTGAACTCTCATGATTATTATTCAAAAAGTACAGTACAATATTTGATACTAACCCTTTCTTAGCAGGTGCATGAACATCATTCCGATTAATCTCGCTGCCGTGAACGAACTAAGTTGAACATACTAAATTCAGTGATGAATTTTAAAAATTCAACACTAAATTTGATAAGTTTCTTAAGTTCGTATTTACACGACCATTTAAGTTTTTTTGAAATACGAACGATGTGAAGTGCCCTGAATTTTTTTTTTTCATTTCACTTACTTAACTTTTATTTATTTTATTTTTTATAACAGCTTCCTTCACATACGTGAGGACCTGGACCTAATTCCAAATACTTCAATGCAATCAAAAATTATTGATTTGAAAAGTTTGACTCCAATGTTGTGAGGGAAGGAGATAGTTTTTATAATAAACTTTGAAGCAAAAAATAAAATAAAAAAATAAATAATAATCGAAATTGGTGCTGCGTCATACTAATTGATGATATACTGAGAACTAATAATATATATATATATATATATATAAAAGTCCATATCAATGGAATATCAATCTTATTTTTGATTAAATTTGGGAAGAATAAGCAGATTTCTTTTGTGAATGGGAAGGCAGTCAGCTTCACCCTTTGTCGTCATCCCCAGTGGGTGAATTTGTTTCTAACTAATCTGGAAACGTAAAGGCAATGAGGTGAACCTGAGTACCGACAACTGCAGCCATCTCGTGTCTATCGTATGAAATAGTCCGAGTTGTATGGTGAAGTTTTTTTGTTTTTTTCCGAGTTTTAGAATCAAAAAATCATTTCAAAATTAAAATTAAAAAAAAAGAGAAAGAAACGTTAAAATGGGATAGATCTTAAGCCAGTCGGAGGAAAAAGACCTAGAAAATCCTCCAATCGACGACTCGAACCACGCTTATAACGATCATTCTCCTGCCGATCTAGGGTCATGGAAGTTAGCAGGATCGACAGGTACTATTTGTTAAATTTAATGATTTAGATTTTAGAGCATCGGTTCCCAACCAGTGGTACGCGTACCCCCGGGAGTACGTGCTGGACCGTTCAGGGGCACACTAAAAATAATCAGTAATGGAAAAACCTAATTTCCACTATTTTACATTAAGATAGGCACTGAACAAAAGTGTCAGTATTTAAAAACAGCTATTTTAAAAACAAGGGGTACAATTTATAGGAATGGGTTTAAAAGGGGGTACGCAAGTGGAAAGAGGTTGGGAACCACTAATTTAGAGGGTAAATTTTTCTGAGTTTTTGTAGCTCGGCCAGTTCTGACGATGTCCTTTGTTCGGAAAGACTGGGTTCGAATCCCGTCTGGGAGGCAAAGAGCCTTTTATCAGAACTTTTCATCTGAAAGTCAGTTCGCCAGTCTCAAACAGTAGTCGCAGGGTTTTTCTCCCGGAAACTCGATTTTTAATCCCGCAAAACAGCCAACTCGACCAGAAGAATACACGCAATATACAGACATAGGAGAACTACAGGGAAAAGGATTATCCACCCTGTTCTGCCAAATCTGCTTTCGAAAACCTGCATCGTACAGTGTGGGTCTGAGTGTAATCGTAAAACGAATTTTAAATATGACTTTTTTTTTATTCGAGGATAACTTAACCACTATTAAGTGTAAGGAGAGGGGAAGAAGCTTTTTTTTTTTATTTTATTCCTGCAGATTGATAACAAGCAGCTTCACGTGCACACTGACATGATGCTCGAAATATGCTACTGAAGATTTCAATTGAACATATAAATCTGCACATTGGATGGTTTTGGATGACCATCGCACTCAGTAGATCAGTGGTTTATGCGATAGGTAAAGTGGGATAAAGAAGAACCATGTAATAACAAATAAATAAATAATGTGCAATAAAACAATTGCAACTTATTTTACGAAATGTACCTTTTTAATGTTTGTTTTCAGTAGATTCATACTAAACACCATTTATTTGCCATATTACTATTTTAGTGTTTATAGTGAAATTCATACAAAAATCATCATATGTGTAACTTAAAAAGCACAAGCTCCATCTGGATTATAAAATTATAAAGATTACACATACACACTGAAGAATGCAGTCCGCAGACTCATTGCAGGAGACCCAATCTATCCACACAATCTATCATACCTCTCCTTGAACCCATTAACAGACAAAGCACTCACAACTGACTCTGGCAACCCATTCCACTCATTCACCACTCTCCAAGCAAAAATCTTGTCCTCACATCCCTATGACCACATGTTTATTCAACTTCCAAGGATGACCCCTTGTTCTGGTTCCTCTAGTCAAGTGCTGAAACATTTCCCCTCCATCTATCCTATAAAACCTTTTAAGCAACTTAAATGTTTCTATCATATCCCCTCTTTTTCTCCTATCAATTAACTTCTGTAATCCACACACCTTCAATCTATCCTCATTGGGTACATTCCACAGGCCACTCACCATCTTGGTCACTCGCCTCTGAATCCTCTCCACCGCTTCCTCATCCCCAAGAAACCCAGGGGACCAGACTTGAGCACAGTAATTCAGACGTGGACGTATTAAGTCCTTATAAACAGGAATAACAACTTCCTTATCTCTACTTGTTAATATGTTCTTCACTAGCCAAATAATCTTATGGGCTAATTTAGCAACTTTAGCAATATGTCCTCTAAACTTTAACTCTCTGTCTGCCACTACCCCCCCCTCCCTTAAATCTCTAGCTTGATCTATTTTCCTGGAGTACAGTGCTGCGATCAATGTGATACACAGCTTGTAATCTATTTATCCCGAAATGCATAAATTTATATTTCTCGACATTAAACTGACACCCATTATCTTTTGCCCATACTGACTGCCTATTTAAATCGTCCTGCAATCTCTCCACATTGCCTTGATTCACTATTACTCTACCTAATTTCGCATGATTAGCAAACAACTGAATATTTCCTTTTGGGTTATTAACTAGATCATCTATGCACCAATTAAACAGCAATGATCCCAGCACTGAACCTTGCGGCACACCACTAGTCACCTGTTTTCGCCTCGATTCTGCCCCTCCATATACCGCTTTTTGATATATGTCCAGCAACCACCCTCTTATCCTCTTACAGTGTCATATCCATTCTCATTTGTTCTAATTTGCATAACAGTGTTCCATGTGATATTCTGTCAAATGCCTTTGCAAAAACCAGCAAAATCATTGTGTAGCCATTTTCTTTATCCAACTCAGCTGTTACTCTATTATAAAAGTTAGTCATCGTCCTCCCTCTTGTTCCTGATACTTCTGGCATTAATATGTAGAAACTGCAGCATCCCTTTAGTCCCCCATCCACCTTTACTTTCCGAATTGACTACCCTATTCAATAATTTTGCTTGACAGACTAGATTCTTCACTTGGTCATTCTCACACTCACTCGCTTCATGGGTGCCTTCAGACAAACTCACTTGCTTCCAGCCTGATTGCTCAAATTTCCCTGAATTTGCACTTCAGCATGCTCGGTGAATAAAGCTCTCTCCAGACACCAAACACCAAAACCATTCAGATGTCCATTCGCATTGTACAAATCCTTCTTTCTCTCAAACAGAAACACCGAGATCCACAAATTCTTCATCATTTCTTTTGTACAATCTACATATAGACTCATTGAAGAATGGGTAAACTACTAAGGCATGAATGACCCCCTCACAAAGCATGTTGGCCCTCATACAGTATCATAATTTTATCTAACCATTCTTCAATTCTCTTTTAAATCAATTTTTCTAGTACATTACCACCATGCCTAAGATGTTAATTGATCTATAATTTGCTACTGTAGTCTTAGAATGCAAAGGAATAATTTGGCCCTCTTTCCACTCCCTTGGAACTTTACCAGAGCTGAGACTGAAATTAAACAGTTAAGTCAAAGGTATTGCCAATTCCCTTGCACATTCTCGCCAAATCCTAGCTGATATCCCATCTAATCCCACATCTGTATTTACATCGAGATTCTGTAATATCCTAAGAACCTCCAATTCATCTATCTCTGTTCCCACGTTAGTGTCTGTCACATAGGTTAAAGCAGTAACCTCACTAGGACGATATATGCTTGCAAATTGGTCACTCAGTAACTCGACTATTTTATCCGCTTCTGTCTCCTCGTGACAATCATCATCACTCATTAAGGTTAATCTTCCATAGTTATTCTTCCTGTTACTTGCCACATAACGAAAGAGCTCTTTGGAATTTCCTTTGGCCTGCTCGGCTAAATTCTTCTCATAATCTGATTTTGCCTTCTTGCCATGCTGGTCACCTTTCTTGCTTGAGCCTTGTGTACAGTTCATGAATTTGCTGGTCGCCTTTCTCTTTATGTACCCTCCATAGCATTTTCTTCTTCTGCAGCTCGGACTTAATGATATTATTCATCCATCTAACTCCTAGCCGTCATAATCACCTGCCTTGTAGTTCCACAAATACCCTTTCCTGATTGAATATTCCTCGTGTTTTACAATTTCTCAAGTCACACGGTCACTTTCACCAATTGGATGCAATGTTGTCACCTTGGTTATGGATAGCTCCTCTGATTCTATGACAGGTCCAATACTTTCCCATGCCTAGTCCCCTCCCTCGCATGCCGATTTAAATAATTATCTCTTAGTAGGTGTACAAATTCATTTCCTTCCGGCCATGTGATCTTTCTTCCCTCCAGTCTATATTTCCGTAGTTGGAGTCCCCCCATAATAATCACTCGACCTGTACTTATTGTTCTAATTTGCGATGCATTCTCATCGTTCCCAGATGATCTTCCAGATCATCTGTGGAACCTGGCCTATAGCCACAACCAACTGTATATTCTGTGTTCTTGGTCTTAATCTCATACCAGATTGCTTAAAATGAACAGCCAACTCCCCGCCTGTCTCCTATTCGTTTTGGTAGCAATTCATCTGCTATCATCAGCAGTACTCCTCTCCCCATCCTATCTTCTCTATCTTCCCTGAAAATACTACACCCTTCACATTCAATCCCTGTAACTCACCTGATGTTAGCCAAATCTCACTAATGCCTATAACTTTTGGCAGTGTTACATTAACCATTGCCCAAAACTTGTCCTCCCTCTTGTTCCTGATAGTTCTGGCATTAATATGTAGAAACTGCAGCATCCCTTTAGTCCCCCATCCACCTTTACTTTCCGAATTGACTACCCTATTCAATAAGTTTGCTTGACAGACTAGATTCTTCACTTGGTCATTCTCACACTCACTCGCTTCATGGGTGCCTTCAGACAAACTCACTTGCTTCCAGCCTGATTGCTCAAATTTCCCTGAATTTGCACTTCAGCATGCTCGGTGAATAAAGCTCTCTCCAGACACCAAACACCAAAACCATTCAGATGTCCATTCGCATTGTACAAATCCTTCTTTCTATCAAACAGAAACACCGAGATCCACAAATTCTTCATCATTTCTTTTGTACAATCTACATATAGACTCATTGAAGAATGGGTAAACTACTAAGGCATGAATGACCCCCTCACAAAGCATGTTGGCCCTCATACAGTATCATAATTTTATCTAACCATTCTTCAATTCTCTTTTAAATCAATTTTTCTAGTACATTACCACCATGCCTAAGATGTTAATTGATCTATAATTTGCTACTGTAGTCTTAGAATGCAAAGGAATAATTTGGCCCTCTTTCCACTCCCTTGGAACTTTACCAGAGCTGAGACTGAAATTAAACAGTTAAGTCAAAGGTATTGCCAATTCCCTTGCACATTCTCGCCAAATCCTAGCTGATATCCCATCTAATCCCACATCTGTATTTACATCGAGATTCTGTAATATCCTAAGAACCTCCAATTCATCTATCTCTGTTCCCACGTTAGTGTCTGTCACATAGGTTAAAGCAGTAACCTCACTAGGACGATATATGCTTGCAAATTGGTCACTCAGTAACTCGACTATTTTATCCGCTTCTGTCTCCTCGTGACAATCATCATCACTCATTAAGGTTAATCTTCCATAGTTATTCTTCCTGTTACTTGCCACATAACGAAAGAGCTCTTTGGAATTTCCTTTGGCCTGCTCGGCTAAATTCTTCTCATAATCTGATTTTGCCTTCTTGCCATGCTGGTCACCTTTCTTGCTTGAGCCTTGTGTACAGTTCATGAATTTGCTGGTCGCCTTTCTCTTTATGTACCCTCCATAGCATTTTCTTCTTCTGCAGCTCGGACTTAATGATATTATTCATCCATCTAACTCCTAGCCGTCATAATCACCTGCCTTGTAGTTCCACAAATACCCTTTCCTGATTGAATATTCCTCGTGTTTTACAATTTCTCAAGTCACACGGTCACTTTCACCAATTGGATGCAATGTTGTCACCTTGGTTATGGATAGCTCCTCTGATTCTATGACAGGTCCAATACTTTCCCATGCCTAGTCCCCTCCCTCGCATGCCGATTTAAATAATTATCTCTTAGTAGGTGTACAAATTCATTTCCTTCCGGCCATGTGATCTTTCTTCCCTCCAGTCTATATTTCCGTAGTTGGAGTCCCCCCATAATAATCACTCGACCTGTACTTATTGTTCTAATTTGCGATGCATTCTCATCGTTCCCAGATGATCTTCCAGATCATCTGTGGAACCTGGCCTATAGCCACAACCAACTGTATATTCTGTGTTCTTGGTCTTAATCTCATACCAGATTGCTTAAAATGAACAGCCAACTCCCCGCCTGTCTCCTATTCGTTTTGGTAGCAATTCATCTGCTATCATCAGCAGTACTCCTCTCCCCATCCTATCTTCTCTATCTTCCCTGAAAATACTACACCCTTCACATTCAATCCCTGTAACTCACCTGATGTTAGCCAAATCTCACTAATGCCTATAACTTTTGGCAGTGTTACATTAACCATTGCCCAAAACTTGTCCTCCCTCTTGTTCCTGATAGTTCTGGCATTAATATGTAGAAACTGCAGCATCCCTTTAGTCCCCCATCCACCTTTACTTTCCGAATTGACTAACCTATTCAATAATTTTGCTTGACAGACTAGATTCTTCACTTGGTCATTCTCACACTCACTCGCTTCATGGGTGCCTTCAGACAAACTCACTTGCTTCCAGCCTGATTGCTCAAATTTCCCTGAATTTGCACTTCAGCATGCTCGGTGAATAAAGTTCTCTCCAGACACCAAACACCAAAACCATTCAGATGTCCATTCGCATTGTACAAATTCTTCATTCTATCAAACAGAGACACCGAGATCCACAAATTCTTCATCATTTCTTTTGTACAATCTACATATAGACTCATTGGTTATCAATGCCTTCCTCCTCAGTTCGCCTCTATCATAGCATGGTAGGAGACTTACGATCTTCACCTTCTCACTCTTCAGTTTTTCATCTTCTAATAACTCCTTTACATCCTCCCTCATAGAGTACTTCTCGCCTCTCAAATTATTGGTACCAACCAAGAAAATCATTTCCTTTTATTTCCTTTTTGCATTCACATGGCGTGGCTAATATTGTGAATTTTTGCTCCCGAAAAACACAATTTTTTTATACTTTCGTTAAGTACTCCCATAATTTGCTCCTTAATTTGTTTTTTTGTTTGTTCGGTCGGTTGGTCTTTATTATTCTATCGTATCACCTGCTTCTTTCTTTTTCCAGCCCGGCTTAACTCTTGCAGATTGTCGTCGTGACGAGAGGAACCTTTATATGGGGTTTTTCAACTGAATGTGAGTAATCTTACACGGAGGTAACAGGTTCCCTCCCTTCGGATATTCAGATTTTTCCTCCTGCATACAGAAATTATAATTTACAGAGAACGCCACTGATGTAGATGGAGAGTGTAGAGAATTGAGTGGTGTTGACAATAGGTTGTGCGAAGCACAGTGCCCTCTCATGATGAGTTCCCGGAGTGCTTGTGTAAGTATCACATAATAATAAAATACAGGGGATAACACACCACACACACACACACACACACACACACACACACACACACACACACACACAGAGAGAGAGAGAGAGAGAGAGAGAGAGAGAGTGCACATTAGTTAATTCACTATTATGGCATCAGTTAATTTCTAAACGTATACATGTATCTTAAACAAACTCTCATTCATTATACTGGCAGAAATTCAAGTACCACATTTAAGTGGTAGATGAATTTTATCCATCGATACGCAGCGGCCGCCACCCTGATTATTAGAAGTCTAAAGTGGCTCGAAAAATTCCATGTAAGGTCTCTAGAGAAGATTATTTTTTCAGATTATCCAACCCTTAGCTCATCCACGGTGCTATAGATTAACAGCTCATAGTTAGTTTCCGCGGGCGTGCGTGCGTGCGTGTGTGTGTACGAGTGCTATAACGTTAAATATTTTCATGATGGTGGATCGGCAGAAGAGCAACTCGCTACAAGTTCGATTCTAGTCAAAAATAGAACTACGGTTTCGGCCTTTTTTTTTTCTTTTTTTCAGCCGATTCAACTTTTGGCGCTGTACTTAACAGCGCCAAAAGTTTAGTCTGTTAAACTTCACTGTTAAGTTCAGTCCTTTTTCTTCAGGTAAACTGAAGGGAAAAAAACTGACTGTTATCCTACAACTCAGCAAAACTAATCAGATAACACACACACGTATGTGTGTGTATTGTCTGATCGAGTACGAATAAACAGTAGTTAACATTAGAAGCGTCGCCTCCTATCCAACATAGCTGATATGCACTCAACTTCGACGAAGCTAAGAGGTGAAAATTGATTTCCAAAACAGTTAGGTTTGGGGGGGGGGGGGTTTCAGTGCAGAGAATTTCCAGTCAACATCATATTAACCAGTGTAAAGTATTAATCCGAAAATAAAAAATAAAGAGACAACTCAGTGTCTGATTGTAAAAATGATTCGATCTCCAGTTAAATGATCTATAATTTGCCGAATTTCCCGAAATAAATATTTAGGGGAGGCGAAAGAGGAAGCAGAATCAGAACAGTGATGAGGAACAGGGCTAAAGCAAGATCAAGAAAATCGGCAAATATAGATCACTGAAATAAACAAGGTTGTTTTAATATCTAATTCTGGATTAAAATAAGAATGAAACGTGCCGGCTCCATCCCTGGTGCTAATCCATTTAAATTTGGATGAAGTAGGAAGTGACGCTTTCGTCGTGCCTACAAAAGCACACAGTGCAGGTTATGAACGCACATTTAAAATTTTCAAATCGTTTCTTCTGCATTTAGAATCTAAATGCAGAGGAGAAGGACACGAAGAATTTCTTGTAGTATCATATCATGGTAAGGAAGGACATTATAAATCAGCAAATATTTAATAACAACGAGCTTTTTTTTAAATTATTTTAAAAATTTTAAAATAATTAAAAAAAATTCAAGTAGGTAACAACAAATATAACATACATTAAATATATTCCAAAGCAGTATTCTACGGTATCACAATATTAACAGCAGTTGTAAAACATTTCTGAAGGTCGGATAGCTTCGACCTGTATTCCTGAACCGCAGCACATCGCGATTTTTCTTGTTGCATTGTTTGATAAATGCAACCACAGCTAAAACAATAAGTTTGCAAAATCTCTCTGATCGTGTGGCTGGACGAGCTCTTATACACAAAAGGTTGTATAACGAACTTACTTGATAAGTCTGATTTAAAATGATGTATAAACTGTGGGTTACCGTTAAAAAAAAAATGAAAATAATGAAAACTGCAAAAATAGAGAATAAACTATGAAAACAGCTTAGGTTAATGAAACAGAAACTGAAATCTTAATTGCAACCTCGATAATCCCTTCGCTGTCGAGCACAACTTGCTTCCGGTAATAAAAATGGCCACGCACGAAGTCATGATTAGCAGTAAATTAATCCGTGCCAAACAACTAATCAACCTAATCCTTGCTTCCGGTAATAAAGTAATTAATACTGAAATGTATGCAAGAGTCTCCGCGAGTATTACAAGCTAATATGATCATATCCTTTATGGAGCCAAAACATGGACAAAAGATGTTGAAAGCAAATGACTGGCATTTGAAGATGAATTATCTACGGAAAATTAATAAAACGCAATTGACAGAATGCAAAACCAACTATTGCCATTTGTTATTATGGATAATATCAAACGATAAGATAATGGTTCGATCACATCAGGCCTGGATGAACAGATAAATAGATCATGACCTAAACGAGACGACCGCTATCAATAGTTAAGGACATCACAAACAAACAGGACTTTTTAAGCTAAATGATGATACCAAATCCTGCACAAGACAGAAGAAAATGGTTAATCACCATCCGTGAGAGGCTCAGCCTGTCTCCTAGGACAAAAGAGATAGGAAGAAAATCTATAATTATTGCTAGATATCTAAAAGGTTTCCTTTTGCAATAGCGCCAATTTATATTACGTTTAAAATTCAAATAGACTTAAACTTATGTTCAATTATAATTTGAAATATTATTATATGGTAATATAATTTTAAGAATTTAAACTGCTAAATTGCAATTTATAGATGATGATGATGATGATGATAATAATAATAATAATAGACCATGGGCCTGACTGAACTTAAACTGTAGACTATTTTCGTATCCTAACCCTTTCACAAATAGCGAAATCTTGTCATATATCGCTGAAAGATTAAAAAAAAAAAAATGGCAAAAAAGGGGAATAGTTTTCGTGAATTTTATTGAATATGTAAAACGCTTGGATTGTATTTACAGTGCCCAAAAATGACAGGCTCAATGAGGAATAAATATTATTTCACATGAAGTATATAATAGTCCATTTCATGTACACATAAAGAGTGATTTTATAAAGCTTTGATTTTTCAGGAACAATATCTCTGAAGTTCGTTGATATATAATGGTGGTGCTGCGTTCTGTTAATATGTTATACGGAGGATCAAGCATACAATTACTGATCACGCTTTGGTTCATAGGAATTATCAGCAAAGTGACGGAGGCCTCATTGGAAGATACAGGGCAGTCTTAATGTAAAAATTCGACCAGGAGTAACTTCAATTCCAGACTGAATAATATTGATATTATTATTACGAACTTTTATCCTACAGAAGTATTGAATAATACTTAGGCTTCCAAAATAGTGAAAAGTATCCCCCCCCCCCAAATAAAAAGTAGGGTTTTTTTTTTTTAATCTGCCACTTCATTCACTTAACATCAGTTATATTTCAGCCAATAATTATTCCACACTCTAAAGTAAAAAATATATATATATAATAATAATAATTAAAATGTAGGTTACATAAGAATTGTCAAATTTACAAGCAATGCAAATAAGAAAATTCTGAAAAAAAAAAACTTGATTTTCCTTAGTTCTAAAATGGACAAGTAAGGTTCGAAGTGCTAAACAATTTTTAAAAACATCGCTAACCAGTCCTGATTGTGAATGAGATCAGGAAAGTTCTTTTAACATGAGCGGTACAAAATGCTACTCAAAGAACTAAATGACCATTTCATCTTTGAAGGTCCAAATTCATCTGTTTTGATTGGAAGAATCTCTGGAATGAAAGCAACCAATCATGTGACCCGTTGCCAATCAAAAAGTTATTGTTGTCCACGGATCAGTTTCCAGAATCCTGAAGGGGAAAGATAGAGATATATAGTGGAAATAAATCTTTGACTATTTCTGTATAACCTTAATAGAGCCATTAAGAACGAAGCTATTCTATTATTATGAGAAATCTTCTCACAATTTTCACGCTTTGTTCGTACTGCGGTTTGAAATTGCTTGACAGCAAAATATCTCCCCACTTTCCCCTCGATTCCCCAACTCTTAATGACAGTTGCAGTCCCTGCTGCAAGATCCCAAAGAAGAGATAGTTACAGGCATGCCATCAGCACATTTTTCATCGGATGCACCGACACCAAATCTCGTCCTTGAAATGGCACACAATTTCTCCTGTTGTAACGAGGTCAATAGCTAAGGCCATAACAATCAAAACCAAGTGCTTATTCCACACAAGTGGCAGCAAGATCAAAGGGAGAGGAAAGGGGGCGGATTATTCGACTATAGGAAGAATTCTGGTAAATCTTTCCCACACTTATGAAACTATGCAGTTGAGATAAGGTAGTAACAAGATAGAAGTGAGAGAAATCCGAGGCTATGATGCAACTATCTTGCTGTCCAATGTGCCATTTGTTTTTGTACAATATAATAGAAAATTTCTACAAAGAGTTCTTCAAATTGAGTCAGACAGAACAAAGTCAAGAAATAATTCGATTCATAATAAATATGCAATATTAGGATATCAAAGTATGTGTAATCAGTTGAAAGTTTAATGTATAATTCCACGCTATTTATACGTTGATTTATACATGGCTATATATAGAGTTGAAAAGATACATGATTTTACTGTTTATTGGCATCATATTTCTGGTATAATTTTATTATCATGTATCTCTCTCTATATAGTGTATAATTTCAAAAAATACTCAGGTGCCTGTTTCCAATCATCCTTTATTTAGATACTTTCAATTTATTTATTTATTTTTATTTGGTTGTTTCCTATACTGGAAGCTTTCTACTTATAATTATGTAAATCAACTAATTACGTTGTTTGTATTATTTGGATAATACCGCGCGGTTAGCCTAGTGGCTTTGCGCTTCGCAACCATATGTCTGGGGAAGGAGTGTCCCAGGTTCGATTCCCGTTGTAGACGTGAGGAATTTGAGGATCTTCCTCAGGCATAGCCAAGTTAGCCGGTCTTGGGCGCGGTCAGTAGGGTTTTTTCCGCCAGTTTATCTGGCGTTTTTCATCCCGCAAACAGGCAAACCGGCCTCGTGAACATACGCCTCTACAGTCAAAAATATATTCCCCCCCAGCGGCAGACCAGGCGAGGGGTCGGTTGGGAGTAGTACTAACAAGTAGTCGCATCTAAGTAACACGCGGACCCTGCATAAGAAGCGGGAATAACGCGTAGAAGAAGAAGAGAGTATTATTTGGATAATACTGCTCATATTACAAAGCTGTGTTCTTCCACCGTAAGGATGCTTGGTTGACTTTGAGCATGTAGTTTAAGTTAGATGACGGAACAGTATCACAAAAGCTAGTTTTATTCCGAACAACTGAAAAATACACATACCGGCCGCTGAATGAGAACCTTTTACTTTACAGTGTTGGATCTGCTTCAGCCTGAATTACAGCACATCTGTAGGTTTGAAATAGTTTCTACAAGGTGTTGGATCTGAGTCAGTCCTTTAACTCAGATTTGACGGCAGAGGACGTTGCTCCTGGATCAGTTTTTCTAACATATCCCATACATTCTCAATGGGGGTTCAGATCTGGGCCTTGGTGGTGGCCAGGGAAGATGGTGGAAGTCGCTGTCATGCTCATTCACACACTGCTGAACAATTCTTGCGCGATGGACAGTAGCATTGTCGTCCATAAAAGAACCGCTACCTCCTGAATAAAAAGTGAACATTGCAGGGCTTGATCGGCAACGATGTTCAGATATTCCTTAGAGAACACCCGACCTTCCAGCAATATCAGGAGACCCGTTCCGTACCAACAGAACCATACCATGACACCACCTCCAGAATATGAGTTGTGTTGACAAGGTAATCTGGGATCATTTCTTCATAGGGCTCCCGCCAAACTATCCGCTTACCGTCGATACAGAAGAAGATGTACCGTGATTCGTCGGACCACATGGCTTTTTTACTATTCTTACAGTGTCCGGTCACGATGCTCCTGACACCACTGTAAACGAACTTCTCGGTTCTTCTCAGAAATTTGTGTTTTCCGTATAGGAATGCGACTGCCAATACCAATCCTCTTCAATTCTCTGGGTACATAGTTCGGTGAGATATGGATAGGGAACAGTCTTCATTAAATGCTTCGATCAATTGCTGCACACAGGAAGTTGTCTGTCCGTACAAGCCTTCTCAGACAACAGCGATTTCGTTTCTGACAGACTGTTTTAGGATTACAGTTACGCCTCTTAAACAAAGTGGGTTAAGGGAGTTTATCTGCATAAATGTTTCTAATTCAGTGGCCGGTATGTGTAGAAATTAAAATGTAGAGGATATAAGAAAGTGTACTCTATATTTGTTAAGATATAAATGCAAAAGATGTGCAATAAGCAAAATTATTTTTTTTTTTAAAATTTACTAAAAAAAACTTAACTTACAATAATAAAAGGTGTCACTGAAAGAGCAATAAACACATTCATGGCATCCAAGTGTTGGTATACAGTAATTCAAGGTACGTCGGTTAAGAAACACTGCTGTATAGTAATATCTATAATTGCTCTCAAACTATACAAGCATTATATGTGAAATGATATGCCCGTGTCTGCGCGGTTAGCCTATTGACTTTGTGCTTCGCAACCATATGCCTGGGGAAGGAGTGTCCTGGGTTCGATTCCCGTCGACGACGTGAAGAGCTGAAGGATCTTCCTCAGCAATAGCCAAGTTAGCCTGCAACCCTCTCAAAGAGAGGAAGCCACAGGATCAGATCAGATCAGATATGCCCGTAGAAGCTAATCCATAAATTGTATAACTCTTTTATCTGAGTTATCTTATCGGAAATATTATTCACTTGATGGATAAGCCCTAAATTAAAATCGTGATACATATTTGAACATAAATTGCTATTGAAGAGCCTCCGTAGCTCAGTCAGTATAGATGAATCCATGTGGACGGAAAGACCTGCGTTCAATTCCGTTCAAAATACGACGAACCTTTACCTGGTCTTTTTCGATGAAAGAAAGGTAAGTTAGTCCGTCTCATACGATGGTAGGTTTTTTTTTTTTTTTTTTTTTTCACCCGGAAACTCGGGTCTCCTATAACAGGCAAACCAGTCCCGTGAACACTCGCATCTACAGACATTGGACACACCGGAAGGCATAGGACTAACCATCTTATACTCGAGACGGTCGCAGTTGAATTGGTAGTTAGCTTTCTCTGAAATATGTGTCCCAATTATTTCAAACATTGCCCATGTTGAAGTTATAATGCTGATGGTTCCAACCGAAGGACAAATGTCGCGTTGTTTTCACAACTGCGCTCAAAAGGGCAGGTGAAAAGACTCTTTCGTTTAAATTTCGGTGTGGGGAGAGGACATCGAACAAAACACGTGAAAACTTGCGACGATTTTAATTAATAATTAAACTATATTTAACGCACGTAATAAAGAACAGCTCTTGTCAAAAAATTAAACCCTAGACTGCACGCATCATTTTAAATTTACAGCTAGGCTACTTCAGTCACGCCAGAGAATGGATGGAGGCATCTCTTCGCCCGCTATAATCTTCCAGCGTGTAGCAGCAGCAAATAGCTCATCCAATGTAATGCACTCTTGACTGTATAACTAGATGTCATGATTTACAAGAGTAACCACTTTCTCTGCGTTTCCGTATCTTTCCGTGTACTTTTTTGATTCATGCAAATAGTTGAACTTTAAATTAAGAGTTCTGCGTTCTATTTTACAAGATTTATAATCTTCAGATCTCCTCTAATATGACGCTTTCTTTCGTTTCCCCTTTTTAAATGATCTCAGTTAAGCCTACTAGTAAAATTCAGTTTTTATAAACCTTTGTTTTTCTTATAATATATGCCTTACATTATCGGTATTTTCTTCTCTTTTTTTTCCCTTCTTTCCATTACTTCAGAGAGATGCGGGGTTGACTGCACTTTATTTGACAAATCATATTTATTTCCAGCGCTCATCATAACATTCACTTCAACTTCTTCATTTGGTTTGAAATATTTCGCTATTATCCGAGCAAAACTTCTTTGTAATAGGCTCTTCTTTAGATAGAGAAACAAAGTTAATAGTTCTCCTAAGTCACGATTAAGTTCCACAGCCAGGATGAACACCGAAACATTCAGGACGATGTTTTGTCTCGTATATAACGAATAGCATTGGGATGGATCATGCAAGTTTGGATTGACCAATGCAGTCTACCTCTGAAGCTTTGGTATAGCAAAATCAAGAATCAATGTATCACTACTTATCTGCATATAAGGAAACTTAGTCGTATCTCCTGCTTGTTTTTATATAAGTAATGTTTTCGCACTATCCGTTCTGAGGTTGTTACTGATGTTTACTAATTATATGATGATGTTTACTATGTGTGTGTGTTCTCCGGCCGTTTAGTCAGTTCAGCATGGTGAGGGGAACCCTTGCATATCTGTATAAAATTAAAATGCTCTCGTTAGGCGTGTTTGGTCTAATTAAAATTAAGCAAAACTAAATTATGCGCTTAAAACGGTTCTAGGTACAATTGTTATGATAATGAATGGTGTCATTGTACGAGAATACGATTGCGAAATGCAAATATTAACGACTTCATGTTAGCCTGTAATTATTTGATTTGTTGTCGAATTATTATCTGTAATTTCGTATAGCTTCGAAACGTTTAGCTTAATTCTATAATTAGATATCGTCCTACTGAAGTGGAGTTGACCCGACAAATTTTAGTAGAGATCCTGAATACCATATTTTATTGAATTCCATCCCTAGAACGGAGTTATTGTTCTGTATAATTTCAAACTGTTTGGCCCTTCCTCATTTCGAAACATTCTCTTCCCTTGCAAATAGCCCTTAAACCAAAATGTAGACATTTTGAAGGAAAAAAAAAAAAAAATCCAAACATCAAATTTCACTAAATTCCATATGAGTACAGACGGACAGATAAAACAAATATAATAGAGGCTTACTCGTTTTACAAAGTTTACTTAATGAAATTATTAATATTTTGTGGAACTTATGAATGTTTTATTACATTTAGCCATATAGGAAGTTGGATTTTGGATTCGCGTTCTCCTGATATGTCATGATATTTTTTCTTCAAAGATATCGTTCAAGTCGTGTCAAACAATATTTGTTAAAGCTTTAAATCACTCGGAGGATTTTTATTAAGTCAATTTTTCAAGTTTTTACTACTACATTTGAAAGCTTTTCTTGTTGCTTTAAATGCAGTGCATAACATTCTCGCCATTTCTCTACGAATTGTGAGATTCGTAGTTGTGTTATTCTTTTCCTCACAGATACGTTGAATTTCATTTGATTTTCAGAGTGTTTCGAGAGGAGTGGAAATCCTATTTTCCTCCCGAACAACTCCAAGGAGGCATTGGTTCTTTCATCGTGCCTGAATAAGTTTATATTTTCCGTCTTGGATCTACGTAGGGCTTGAACAGTTACGCTTCAAGGGACTTAACGGAGTGAAATAAACGTTCGTTGTGATTTCTAGCAGATTCCATGTTGAATGGCTGTGATAAGCAAACAGTCCTGCATTGCTGTTATATTTCCTATCGTCCGTGGGGTCAAAATCACATGTTCTACTGACAGGCAACGCCACCTGGCATTGCTTTATCAACTTGCCAACATGCAAATCAACAAGAAAAAGAGGGACAGAAAGCTGATATTCTTTGTACATGTTATTCTATGCTGGCATTTTTTTTTTATTTAAAACAAAAAAAAAATGAAAAAGAGAATCACCAAATGTAATGTGTAAAACATTAAATATTATACTTTGCCTTAAAAAACTTGAACTTGGTAACTATATTAACCGTTACTTAAATTTTAAGCACTTTTGGTTGAAACAGTGGTGTAGCTAGGGCTTTTGCAGCTAGGGCGATTCCGGAGTTTGCCGCCTCTCTCAATACACACCAAAAATACTGCAAAAAAGTCAAAACTACGTATAGGGAAATAAATTAAAATAGTATGTTTATGTTTATTTTAGTTGTAAGTATAGTTGTTAAGAACTAATTATTAATTAAGTAATAAAAATTACTAAGTTAACATAAAATAATCGTCGAAAAATAAAACTGTGTCTCACGTGAAAAGTGTCTCCCCCCAGCTACGCCACTGGGTTGAAAGGCTATGTTCAGAATCCTATCGCAGTAAAAAAGAGATATCTATAAAGACTTTTCAATTGAAGGTGAGCTAGCTAATCTTATAGGAAAGTGACTTCCTTTAAAAAGTTTTTTAAAAGGAAGTCACTTGAGTTTTTTTTTTTTTTTAAAAGTACTATCTTTTTTTTGCAATCAAGACAAGACTTTAAACTAGCTGGTCAAGAGCGTGAGGCCTTTACAAACTTTCATGCCCATTGTAAGATTCGAACCCACAACCTGCCTGTCAGTTGGAAAGCGGGTATACTATTCACTCGGCCAACGAGAGCAGCAAACCAGAGGGACTAGCCGAGAAAAAGCAATCAGTAGACAAAGTATATTCAATGGATGGAGTGAAGTGCGAAGATTTTCTAGCGCATGGATTGTGCAGGAAAGTTGAGTCTGAAGAATCGCCAAAGATGGGTTTTGAGACCGAATGAAGGTACCAAGCAATAATGATGATAATTTTTCTTAAAAATACATTCATAAAAAGTAAAAGCCAAAATACTCTCCTTTTCCTCTAGATCTGGATTGGATTCATTATTATTATTATTTCGTGATACCTCTAAGGAGTCCAAAGACTCAGCGAGGGAAGGCACCTACTCTACAACTCTCTGTCTCCACCAACGACTACACCGAACTGCTACTACCATCATCTGATCATCTACATCAACGCCATCTAGCACCCACCACCACTAGTTTTTTTTAATCTAAATTGCGTGTGTTTTGAAGGCCGATCTTCCGAATAGTTTTTAAAAATGTGTTTTCCCACAGCCGTTGCTATGATTTAAAAAGAAGATTTCTAAACACACAGAAAAATAACTATTTTTGCGTTAAGTTATATAAAAATCTTATATATCTATAAGATTTTTATATAACATAATCCGAAAACCCTACTCTCTAGAGCAGAATTTCCAGATTATGTAATGATCGTAAATAAATAAAAATACAAAAAAATATATAAAATGAACAAAAATAGAAAAAATCCTTGGCCAATTCATGGTACTAATGTACTATTATTATTATTTATGTCAGTAATCCAACGACTCAACGAGGGAGGGCATTCTACTCTACAACTCTCCACCATTGAATATACTACACGGAACCACTACTACCATCATCAACTACATACAACGCCATCTACTGCCCACCACCACTATTAGATTTACAACCTTTAGAAATCAATATAGGGTCTATGTAAACTGGACCCAAACCGAACACGGAAAATATACATAAAAATAAAATCCATGTACCAAATTTCACAAACATCTAACGAGTAGTTTAAAGATAAAGGACTTGGATTATCTTATTAAATATTCTCTACTATCATACTTTATGTTAATATCAGTAACTAACTTCACATGCAATACAATCGAGTTTGCAGCTGCTTATAAAATAAAGGACTTTTATTTTTCCCTGAAGGCACCTTTTAGTTGGGATGACAGGCCAACTTTAAATTACCAAAAATGAGCGTCTTTTTCATAAAAGTAATATAAATAAATTAAGCCTCGTGAGCGGTGTGTGTGTGTGTCTGTGTGTGTGTGTGTGTGTGTGAAAGAGAGAGTGCCGTGAACTAGTTCCAGCTGCATCCGCTCCCAGTAGTCGGTAAATTCTTAAGAACAAAGCGTGGCTGAAAACTGTGGGAAAATGCTTAGAAAAGGAGCGAACAAATAGAATATACCTGAAAGGAGATTAAGTGCGATCCATGAGATTGTCAGGAAGTGTGAAAATATGCAAGCGAAGGAAACATACTAAATGAAGCTAAATGCAGTGACTGCGGTGCTTTAGAGGCAGAATCAACTTCCCATACAAAAGCATAAACCCTAGTAATTCATCGGAGATCTTCATTCAGCCGAAGTTAAATGTACTTAGTTACGTGTATTAATTGCGTACTGTAAACTAATAGATTTAATTAATGCCTGGAATTTAATGAAGCTGTCAGCTCATTATGACTAAATTTCAAGCTCTTGTTTTAAACCTTTAACGTCCTAAACCAAGCATACAATAGCTCCCCCCCCCCCTCCCCATGTGCGGTGTTTTCACTAAACACCGCACACGGGGAGGAGGGGAGTACCTAAGTGGTTATGGCCTTGAGTCCTAATGTGTGTGTGTGTCATTTGACTTGTGTGCTCGGGCGATTTCTCCGCAGAAAATGGAGACATTTTCTGCGGGGAAAAATAAGGGAGTATACAGAAAAAGGCAGGGGAGGTGAAGTCATTAAAAAATATTTTCTATAGCAAAAATAAAAATGTATGAATTGTTTAAAAAAACTCCCAGCACAATTTTCTAATTTTTCACCTTGTGAACTTGGACGTTAACATTAACTCATTATTCTCACTCTAGAAAAATCTCTGGCACGGATAAGTAGTTTTTTTTTCCCTCCTGGAAAATAGGGATTTTTCTCCTAAAGTTCGGGCAGAAAGTTTTTAATCCCGCAAATGAAGAAAATCGACATAGAAGTTGCAATATTTCAGACAGCAATATACAGCGTTGTGTCGGGATCACGATATGGGAATATTTGTCTACTGTACTCTCTTCCCACGATTCGTATTAAAAAATCACTGATGGCCTCGGGCCACATATCTCTGATTGACCAAGGATGGAGACTGACTGCCTCCAGTCTTCAAAAGTTAGAGCTTAAAGGCTTCGCCCACTCCCTTAGAGGAAATAAAACGCGTTCTCGGATTTATTTATTTATTTATTTATTTATTTAATGTCCTCCTTTTAACTCCAAAATGATCATATTTCACACAATTTCAGATTTGCTTATCAAGTTAGCGTACGTCTTAATGGTCATAAGTGAAGAACCAATGTAAACAATTTATTCAAGATTACGCCTCCAGTGTGCAATCAAGATGCTGATACATACACAAATGATGGTATTTTCGCATGCAACTCTACTAAATACACTATTAATGGATTATTCATGGATAGGCTTTCATAGGTCAGTCAATATCAACAATGCTTTTTAGTTGGAAAGATTTGGGTTCAAATCCCGTCTAGCACATGAACCTTTACAAGAGCTTTTCAAGTGAAGAAAAGTTAGCTCGTTTTTTTACTCCTAGAAACTTTAGGAATTCGTCCGTAATTCAAAACAGCAACACGTGCAAATCTGACAGAAGAAAATATGCATGCAATTAATATGTTGGCTTCAGAGTCTCAGTTGATTCCACGTTGATTCGAGCAAATTCTTTGACATTTTCAGTCATTGGAAAATTACCAACGCTGTTCGAAAAAAAAAATTTAGTCAACAGGATGTTTTGAAGATTACAAAATCCTTGGGTGACACTCTAGAGTTGACAATAATAGATTTAAACAGAAATATAGGAAAGAAATGTGTTGCGATTTGTGTGCGCTGGTCTACTCTGTACAGTTGAAAATGGTGGAAATTTCGCAAAGAAAATAGGTAAGTCATATCGCAAATCAAAAGAGTAAAAAAAACAGAAACGGAGAAAAGAATGAAATGAACTATAAAAGTAGGGGGGGAAGGAAAACATCCAATCGCGAGATGGAAATCGATGAAAGAATATTTTATGTACGGGTTAACTTAATGCTCATAAAGGAAACTTCTGATTCCCTAAATGCAGAACGTTTGGAAATGCTAATCGAAGAGGAAGCAGGAAGAAAGCTAAATAAATAAATAAAGTCAGATATATGTATAGTAACTCAGTAGTGGTAGTACCGTGAGTGAGTTAGATAATTCTAACTCACTCACGGAAATCAAATCCAGTTCTAAAGAACAACCATATATATATATATATATATATATATATATATATATGTAGAAAGTTTTTTACCTTGGGTATGTTATATATTAGAGATACTAAGTAATTTTAAATAAAACTTGGTTTTAATACTATTTCCCAAGTAAGCAAACAGATAAGTTTGCGCCTGCACGTAGTGCAAGCCCAGGCAACTCGTGGTAAATAAAGGTCAATAAAGATCGAAACCGGTCTGGGTAGTGGCCCTTGCCTTTAATGTATAGCATGATACATCTCCGCTAGGAGATGTGCTTTGTATTAAGAGTAAATACCAAGAGATCCTCCCCCCAATATACATATATATTTTTTTTTTCCTATTTTTGCGTCTCATGCACCTGCCTATCTCCAGTTAAAAATGGTGAAGACAAATCAGAACTCTATACTATATATATATATATATATATATATATATGGTTCCTACTCTTCTTTCCCTCTGTATTTCTTTTCATCTTGCTCCTCCCCCCCCCCCAATGCTATTAGAGTATTCGAGGGCTAGGGGTGATTCTTTCCTATTTTCCTATTTTTGCGTTTCATGCACCTGCCCACCCCAGTTAAAAATGGTGAAGACAAATCAGAACTCTATACCGCATCGGTTGTCGCGCGGGTTACCAAGGACCGCACTGGATGTTAGGCTTCCTGGACAGCCAGTGACAAGTGGGCTACAGGAGCAAGAACCACAGACCTCGAAAGTAAAGTAATTACTAGGAAAAAGTGGAGCATGGCTGAAAATCGACAAGTCATGCAGTACTTCTACAGTTCAAACCCATCAGTTAGGGGATTTCAGAAACGAGTGTTCCAACTTTGGCTTGAACGATACCCAAATTCGGGAATTTCATTCGAAAAGCTGATGCAGCAACGCAGCTTCATTATCCAACGAAAGATATTTAGTGAAAGCACTGAAGTTTAGTTGGAAGCACTGAAACCTCAAGCTGTAAGAAGGAGACTGTACTGACCCTGAAGTGACCACGAATATGAATGGAGCAGATCCAGATTCCAAAGTGCAGAATGCTGAAAATTTTGAAAATATACAAATAGTTGAAAGGAAGATATCAGATAAGGATCAAAAACTCGCAAGAAAAATTATCGAGCAAATGAACAGCAACCAGGAACGAGTTAGGCTTCCAGTAATGAGACAAGTACCTCAACAAAAACTGAAGGAACTCCTACAAGAGGCCAATAAAGCTGCAAGGGCTATTCCTACTAGAACTATTGGGCAAACGAATCAACTTATGTACTCAACAGCCTACGTCGTAACATCTGAATTAGGATATAAGATTAGTGAACCCAAAAGCAGTAAGGCTCAGGAACCAAAATGGAAGCATCGACTGGAGAATAAAATTCTTAAACTCAGAGCAGACGTGAGCAATTTCAAAAACTTTAAGGAAAAGAAGCTGAAAAACACGAAAATCCGAAATAACCTCATAAAGAGATATAATACTGAAACACGACCTATTGATGAAGTATTAGAGGAAGTGAAGCAAAAAATAGTTGCAGTTGCAGCTAAAATAAGAAGATACAGTGCACGTATTGAACAGTACAAGTAAAATTCGATGTTTCGCGCAAATCAACATCAGTTTTAGAAGAAAATTGATTGCAGCAGGAATGATAATCTTAAAGAAAACATAAATATAAATACCAGAGACAAAGAAAATACACTTAAGTTTTGGAAAAACCTATGGGACAACAAGGCAAAGTGGATTGAACAAACTACGAACGAATCCCAAGAACGAAAAATGGACCAATTGAAAATAACAACTGAAATGGTTCAAAAGCAAGCTAAAAAGATAAAAAATTGGTCAACACCTGGGAAGGATGAATTACATGGCTACTGGTTGAAATATCTAACAGGCTTACACGAAAGACTTGCTAACCAATTTTATGATGTTCTAGAAGGAAAAAAACAAAGAAGAGTGGCTCACAGCAGGGAAAACGTTTTTGATTATAAAGGATAAAGAAAAAGGTCCAAACCCAGAAAACTTCCGACCAATAACCTGCCTGCCAACAACTTTTAAGCTACTCACAGGCGTACTAGCTGATAAAACATACAGCTATCTTAAAGCAAATTCTCTTTTCCCAATTGAACAAAAAGGTAAAGCAAAAACTCAAGAGGCACAAAAGACCAATTGCTGATTGATAAAATGATTCTTAAAAATTGCAAACGTAGAAAAACAAACCTTCATATGGCTTGGATAGATTATAAAAATTAGTTTGATTCGTTGCCTCATAGTGGAATTTTAAAATGAACAGAACTATTCGGTATTACGAAAACGTACAAAAATTTTGCAATCCAGCATGAAAAACTGGAAAACAACGTTGGTTCTGAATAGAGACAAAATTGGAGAGCTAAATATAAAAAGGAGTATCTTTCAAGGAGACTCATTATATCCTCTATTGTTTATCTTGTCATTGATCCCCTTAACTAAGGTTTTAAATATAACTGCTCATGGTTATCAAACTGCACAAAAAAGTGCAAAGATATCTCACCTTTTATACATGGACAATCTGAAGTTGTATGCAAAATCAGAGAATGAACTTGGATCATTGCTTAATACTGTGCACATATTCAGTCAAGATATATCAATGGATTTTGGATTAGACAAATGTGCAACTGCTGGAATAACAAGAGGAAAGTTTGAAGATCTGAACGAAATCCAGCTACTCAATGGCGAAATAATCAAGGCAATAAATTCGAAGACAGTTACAAATATTTGGGAATTTTAGAAGCATCACAAATTCTGCACAATAAGATTAAAGAAAGAACTAGAGCAGAATATATACGACGATTAAGAAAACTCCTTAAGTCAATGTTTAATGCTGGAAATTTGATAAAAGCAATTAATACCTGGATCATATCTGTTCTGAGATATTCAGCAGGCATTGTTGAATGGTCCCAGCTAGAGGTGGAAGATTTAGACCGAAAAACTCGAAAATTAATGCCAATGCACCATGCCCTCGATCCTCGCAGTGACATTGATAGGGCTATATCTATCACGCAAAAAAGGAGGTAGAGGATTATTACAAGTGAAGCAAGTTATTGAAGAAGAAAAACGAAATTTAAATGATTATCTGCAGCAAGCAACCGAACAATTTCTAATGAAGTAAGGGAAGAGGGTTTATTTAAATCCATGGAGACAAAATTGGAATACAAAACCAACCAAGTAAAAGTGTGAACTGAAAGATGGAAAAATAAGACATTGCATGGAAAATACCTTCACAGCATAGAGGACAACAACTTGACCTGGCAATGGTTGAAAAATGGAGCACTAAAGAAAGAAACAGAATCAGTAATTTTTGCAGCACAAACTGCAAAAGAACAGGCCATTAAAACCAACGTTATGAAGGCAAAAATACAAAAAAATTCAAGAAAACAGTAAATGTAGATAGTGCAAAGAAAAGGAAGAAACAGTAGACCACATTATAAGTGGATGCAACAAAATTGCACAAATTGAGTATCGTAAAAGGCATGATAACGTAGCTAAGATAATCCACTGGCATTTGTGTAAAAAGTATGGGATTAAAGTATCTAAAAGCTATTGGAAGCATAAAGTTCACCAGAAAGTGGTTAAGAATGAAAAAGCTAAAATGCTCTGGGATTTCAAAATCCAGACTGACAAAAGCTTGGAATGTAATACATCTGATATCACAGTGGTTGAAAAAAAAAGTGAAAACAAGGGTGTTCAGTTTATCGAAATATCAGTACCAGGAGATAGTCGGATTGACGACAAAGAAACTGGAAAAATTACAAAGTATCGTGATTTGCAAGTCGAAGTGAAACGAATCTGGCAAAAGAAAACGAAAGTTGTTCCCATAATAATAGGTGCTTTAGGCGCCATCCCTAAAACATTGAAAAAACATGTAGAAGCACTCGAGTTAGATGGATTAAAAATTAGACAGGCAAAAGGCCGCTTTGTTCGGCACAGCTTTCATTTTCAAAAAGTAATTCCACAACTCATAGGCCTTTGGGTAGTGCTCGAATTAGTGGAATATAACCAGCCTTTTCTTAAGACTGAGGAAGCAAATCAAGCTTTGATGAATATTATATATATATTATATACGTAGAAAGTATTTTATGTAGAAAGTATTTTACCTTGGGTATAATAAATGTTAAAGATACCAAGCTATTTTAAACCTGATTTTACTCCATTTCCTAAGTAGGCAAACAGACAAACAAGTCAAGTTTGCGCCTGAAAGTGTCGCAAGTCTAGCTGACCCTGCACGTAGTGCAAGACCAAGGCAACTCATGGTAAAAGTAGAATAAGCTCTGATCACTAATCTTAATATTTACCCTTAATGCAAAGCACATCTCCTGGAGGAGATGTATGATGCTTTGTATTAAAGGCAAGGGGCCACTACCCAGACCGGTTTCGACCTTATGAATAAGTAAAGCCGTCTCTAAAAATACGGACGATCCCTAAGCGACTCAATTGTGGGCGAAAGACCGTCCATCTCAGCGTTGGTTCCACGCAGTGACGGCCTTCCACCCACCACCACCGAGCAGAACCGCTCATATTCCGAAGAAAAGCATTCACCGACAAAGCCCCTCACCGGACCGCGCCGGAGAACACTTTCCCCGGAGACTCAAATTGCTCCCTTAAGGCAAAAATCTTACGAGAGCAAATTCATAATAGCCCCGACCAGTTTCGACCTTTATTGAGGTCTCATCAGTGGGAGCCTAGATGAGATGTATGATGCTTTGTATTAAAGGCCTTATGGTAACTTGTTTTGGTAAAATACTTATAAGCTTCGTATTACTAAAATCTTGGTATTTCTAGCCTGGCTCCCACTGATGAGACCTGAATAAAGGTCGAAACCGGTCTGGGTAGTGGCCCCTTGCCTTTAATACAAAGCATCATACATCTCCTCCAGGAGATTTGCTTTGAATTAAGGGTAAATATTAAGATTAGTGATCAGAGCTTATTCTACTTTTACCATGAGTTGCCTTGGTCTTGCACTACGTGCAGGATCAGCTAGACTTGCAACACTTGCAGGCGCAAACTTGACTTGTTTGTCTGTTTGCTTACTTGGGAAATGGAGTAAAACCAGGTTTAAAATATTTTGGTATCTTTAACATATACCAGCTTGTGAATGAAACATGCAGGCATAAGAATATAACATGACCAAAGTGCTATTACATCCTTATTTCGTTCGATCACTTTCTGCCTTTATTACTACAACACACCATCACTGTGGTATGCGGCAAATTGGTTGCATACAATATGCTTGCTGAGTTCATGATCCATTCTCGTATATTCGTTTTCTACGTTTTATCTTTACATTCCATCGTTTTCTAGGCATAACAGAAATTTTTCCCAGCTTTCTCTGTCTCGTTCTAATTTCTCTTTTGACTCGTTTTTTTTTTAATATATATATTCGATATCGTCTTCTTATTTTTTACTTAGTCATCTTTTAAAGGCTAGCTTTTCATTTTCAATTATTGTTTTTATTTCATCATTTCATGTGAGTATTTTTTATTTATTTATTTTATAGTACTTTTATGTGTTCCTAAAACTTTCATATGTTGCCGACGTAATAAAGAATGAATAACATGCAAGAAAGTTTCTGTCTTCATTGTCTTAAATAAATTAAAACTATTTAAAAAATTTTTTAAATTTTAATTTTTTTAAATAGTTATTAATCCACTATTTGTATAACTTTCTTACACTTAAATGATTTAATAGTCATACTTTGTATTTAGATTCTGTTTCTGTTTATTATTTATTTATTTATTATTTATTTTTGTAACCTGCTTGGTGGAAATTTAAATTTGCCAGCCCTAAACAATGACCTGCATCTATTTCTACTCCTCTCCTAACTTTAATATCTAGGAAGAGGCTTGTAGCTTTTTCATTTGCAATAAAGTAGTTTACTATTGATTTTTGTCCTCTTTCACATCGTGTTATGTATATTTTTATATTTATAGAGTGCATTCGTTCTTTTTAAATTATTGTTCGTATAATCATTGATTCGTTTTCCATTTTTGTTTACTGTTGATTCTCCATTTTTTCTATATTATTATTAAAATTTTTAATACCATTCTAACGTTAAGATCTCCAACTATAATTATATTATCCGTTATATTTACTTTTTTTTTTCATATATATTCCTTGTAATTGGTTGCATACAATATGCTTGCTGAGTTCATGATCTATTCTCGTATATTCGTTTTCTACATTTTATCTTTACATTCCATCGTTTTCTAGGCATAACAGAAATTTTGATCTGCTAAAATTCATAATTTTCTTCTTCTTTACCGTCTTCAGAGCTATACATTCTGACAATTGTTAAATTCGCTTTATTTAATTTTACTGGCATGAAAATATGTATTCTAGTGGGACTCCCACCTTAGGACTACTAGGCTTGCCTCATTTTGTAGTGGAAATTACAGTCTGAAAGGAAAGTGTCATCCCCATCGTTCTCAAATTGCTCTTAATACCATAGAGAGGATGGGGAAGAAAGGAGTAAGAAACTGGAGAAAGTGGTAGGAAAGAAGAGTAGAATGCCAGTCTATACATATAATATACCAAATTTATATCTTATGAAGTGAGATCTTTGGCCTATCTCCAGTATCTCGGGTTTGCTATGCCCGCACTCACCAATGTGAGTCTCTGACTCACTGAATTCCAACTACAAATTCCAACTACTGAATTCCAATCAAGTGAATTAAACTTCGAATCATCCAAAAAAAAAAAAAAAACGGTGTACTATTGATCTGAATTCCTCGAATGTTCCTTTGCTCATTTTAAACTTGTATTTGAATTCTTTTTAGAATATTTCTTTACCATTTTAAATGTACATCGCGCATTTTTTATTTATTTATTTTATTTTATTTATTTTTTCCAGAATGGATTTCTGTCTGGACGAGGCTTTCAGGTTGTTGTCCACTAACTGAAGTTTAATAGCAGTGCTGAACGCTGGTTTAAGAACCACAGCGAGTATTGATTTTATTCAACCTTACAATTTTGTAGTGATAATCCCTTTGAGAAGCGGTTCTGCTTCTCCGCAGATAGTCTTCCTTTCACTGCCAGGCTTCCTTTTCGCATCACCTGTCTTACCTTTTGATTTATTTTTTCTTGAAGAGACGCGATACTGTTGAATGATAGCAATCCAATTTTTTGCTAATATCTCGTTGTGAATATCTCTTCCCACCAAGAGCGAGGGCAACACTCGTTTTACGATGTGTTAACGGTACCATCGTGCTCACTATAACGACGCAATAACGTTAGCAATGCAGCCCTTGTACTCTTCAATGATGCAATTGCACTTGTAGATGATGCAGTAACAGATGTATTATGCAATCAGCTGTTTTTATTGCATCTCATTCATAGCAATTGTTCGGCGTCATTTGTTTTCTCTTTTTGTAATATATTTATTCATATTTAAAGAGTACACATTTTTTACGTGTTGCGTCATTTTTTTTATTATTATTATTTTTTTTTTTTAGCCCACTATTGTATACGCATCATGGTACAGCGCTGTTACCTAATGAAAATAAACGAACCGCCTGTTGTAAGTATAAGTTGCTTATGTGACGCCGTCTAGAAAGAGGTGCACTTACTAAGAGTATTAGTTGGGTATTAAGAGGTATTGAATGAAGACGTCATTGCCAGGTAGCTTGACCGATTACCGCGACGCTTAATCCGTTAACTTCTTTATATACCAGACGGATAATTACACGTGTCAGTTTTTAAATAAGCCCGATCACTTCCACGAAAGCAATACATTTTGGGATATATTCATATTTTTTATTTTTTATGAAATTTATCATTTAAAACGCATTTTTTTCTATTCTGGTCTCCATTGGGTTTCTTGCATTTAAACGTGCAATACTGAAGGAAGTGGAGAAGGCAAAAGGGCTCTTTGGATGGTGGTGGATAGAAATTTGAAGTTTAGTCGACATATTGCAAAGAAGAACGTGGGTTCAATACTAGGAAGTTGACTAGCAGAGATAAGAATCTGATGATTCGATTGTAGAAGGTCCTAACCAGACTTACTGCGCTCCGCTCTGATAGCCAGGATTTAAAGTAAATAGAGAAACTTTGGAGTGGATTCAAACCGGACAACAAAAGCAATTTCGGAACCATATAGAACATTAGCTACATGTGTGTGTGTGTGTGTGTGTGTGTGTGTGTGTGTGTGTGTGTGTGTGTGTGTGTGTGTGTGTGTGTGTGTGTGTGTGTGTGAGGAGAATGACAGGGACATGAATACAGATGGTGATAGGTGCACAGACACTAAATGAATTTAAGGAGTGATTCGACAGAATCACTGGTCTCTGGTTTGCGTTAGAGACTTTTGGTCTCTAACGCAAACCCTTTAATGAATCTGATGATTCCATGGAGGTCCTAAGTGATAATGATGAAAATATAACGATATGAAAGTATCAGAAAACTTCGTACTTTTTTATCCTTCTAAGAAAACATTGTGCTCTTTTAATTATATATCTTATAATACGAAAAGAAATATGCGGAAAAATACACGTGTAAAAATTATTTTAGAAACCTTTTTTTATGTCCGCGCGGTTAGCAGAGTGGCTATGCGCCTCGCAACCATATCCCTAGGAAAGGAGTGTCCTGGGTTTAATTCCCATCGCAGACGTGAGGAGCTTAGGATCTTTCTCAGACAGCCAAGTTAGCCGATCTTCGGCGTCGACTTCAGGGTTTTTCTCCCCAGTTTATCTGGAGTTTTTCATCCCACAGGCCTTGAGAACTCAACGCCTCTACAGACATAGGATATACCTGGAGGCATAGGGTTAACCACCTTATCGTGGATTACTGTTGCGGTTAAATGAATAGAAAACCCTCGACACTAGGAAGAAGAGGAAATCTTTTATTTTTTTTTAAATAAAAAAACAAATTCTGTAATTTTTATTTCCAATGGAGTGGGCAGTGCTCCTTTAACCCTAACAAATTTTTAAAAAAATCGGTTGGCAGCTGGTGTCCACACTTATTACTGACAGCTGAGCTCAAGACTATCAATAATTAAAGGCTTGCAGGGAAGAGATTACGGCAGATTAAAAAAAAATCGCTAAAGTTTTTTTTTCCATTTTTCTTTTCTAGAGGAGTAGAAGAGTCCCTTTTAGTTCTCTCTAGCTTTTGGAGACTGAGTGGGAAGTTCAATTCCCCCGTCAGCCACTCAGAGATAGCTGGCCCAAGGCTATTACTAATTTTTAAGAGGCATCCAGTGAAGAGAAGACAGAGTAGTATCGTCATTTCGTGGTCCTTAACCTTAACACAATATGTTATTGTCCGAAACAGTATGAGTTTACGGTTATTTTTTTAGGTGTGAGGTTAAAAATCCGAGTTTATTGACCTCCGGTATATATATATATATATATATATATATACCGGAGGTCAAACTTCGAGGACCAGCTGAAGAAAAGTAGCAGAAAAAGTTCCAAAAGTCTGCAACTAGAATTGAACTTATTCTTTCATCAGGTTATCTAGCACTATGGAAGCAAGCACCATTTCACAGGGACGTGAAAAAAACTTGTTTCTTTGTTCTTAATGAATTGACAACAAAAAATATCATATTATATCCCAATGCCTGCTTTTAACACCACATTTTTAATCTATATTCGGTAGTCTGCAAGCATGATGCCGGCCTGTTTGGCCGAGTGGTTAGTGTATCTTCTCTCCAAGAAACAAGTTGAGGATTCGAATCCTGCAGTGGGCAAGGATGTGATTGTCTAAATTTAATTGGGAGATAATTCCATCGACAAGTGTGAGACATCCTCCCTGCTTTAGGCCGGAAGCGGCTTGAAAACGTTCTGTTTGATCCCTAGAGCAGGGTTTCAATGTAAAAAAAAAAATAAATGAAATTAAAAAAATTATAAAAAAAAATCCTTGTACTAATTTACTATAGGTTTACAATCTTGCTTAGGTGGGAGCCACATTAATAAAAAAAAATCCTCTCGCACCGAGAGCATTTATTCTCGTAGCCAAAGCACGTCCTTGATTCCATAAAACAGGAGACCAAGCATATCCAAGCAAGAGCTCTTTATCTCGAGCGAATTAACATATTATCATGACCATTTAACAATTTAGTAAGTTACACGCATTTGACAAGCGCGTGTTATAAATTGGTACGCAGATATGAAGCGATGGTTTTGCTTTACCAACACAAAATATCAAACTAAAAATAAAAGAAAAAGAAACCACACTATTTTCTTTACATCAGTGTGATCCGATGAAGAGCTTTGGTTAATATTTTCTTGTTTTTAACTCTCCTGAAAGGTTTGTGTTAAATCCTGAGGGCATCGGAGATGTACAAAAATTTTCTATTTCTTTCCTTCATTCTGTTTTGTCGATTGCATTCTCCTATCTTCATCAGGCACGTCCTTAGGCGATAAACTCTACTCCTCCTCCTGCTGTAAGGAGAGAAAACAAAAAGAAAGAAAAGGGAGGAAAAAAAAAGCGATCTTTGGGTAAGATCATTATTCCTTACTCGTTTCTTTTATTTCTGTTTCGTTTCCACTAATAATTACATGCTCAACAATAATCTCTTTCTCATCTGCCAAGTAACTTTCGCGAGCACAAATTGTGCCTTGAATGCGTCTCGTATCAACGTCATTTGCCATTTTCTCCGTTTTACGAATGCAAGCATTTACAACTGCGATGTAAATAGAGATTTCGGCCACATTCCTGACGTGTTTCTTATTTTCATGTACACGCGTACCAGTTTTATTGCACTCAACGTAGGTTTTCCCTTAGGGGGGGGGGGAGTGTAATGTAAGATGTTGATAGGCGGATCATTTTGTATTTCCCAAGTTGTTTCCTGCACATTCCTCCCTTCTTTTATTTCACGTTACCTCGTGCCAAGACCCGTGTTTATATTAATTCATATCTGTCATTCCTCATTCGCACTCCGAGTTGTTGCAGAGCTGAACTGCTGTACCAGATCGCTATATAAGACTAACTCGCGTATCTGTCTCATTACAAAAGGATGGGGGTCAGAGGCAGAACTGATTTTTTTTTCATCTTATTGCAATCAAAATACGTTGTATTTAATAAAAAGAAAAGACAAATACTTGAAGTATGGAATCACAAAAATAAATATTTTTCGTTAGGGAGAATTTTTTGTTAAATCCTTTTATTATTATAAATCACCTGGAGTGAAATTGTAGTCTTATAAAAGGCATAAATGGTGCCGTACTGAAACCAGACCTGCTTCATTGAAAAAATTTTATAAGCCTCCAGAATGTTGTGATGTGATGATAACCTTAGCATAAACGCGGAGACGTGTACTCTGTCTAGACGTTTATTATTATTTATATTTAAATTTAAAAAAAAAAAAAACGATTTCAGAGATAGTCGATCTTTTAGTACACCTCAGTAGGGAATTTTTTTTTCCTATGAAAAACTTCGGGATTTAATTCCGCAACTCAACAAAATCGACCATAGAATACAAATTAGTACATAAAGAAATATTAGTCAAGATTAGGAAACATCTAAACATCTGAAAATGTGGGAATTTCTCTTATTTAGCATACCGTGAAAATGCACTCAACCTTGGTTGGCATGATGGGTGGAGATCAACTGCCTCCTCAATTTCCGAAACGTTACAGTTATAGGATTTATTTATTTAATTTTATGATGTGCTTTTTTATAGAATAGATACTGGAACATAAATCAGACTCGTAGGAGATTAAAAAAAAACTCATAGGAATCTGTCATAAGGAACCTTATCATGTTCGAAAACCGCACTAGAAGTTAATGAGTTTTTTTTTTTAATCCCTTAGCATTTTAGATAGTAAGGCTAGCCCCTTGGCCAGTACACCGCTGTGGGTGCCGCTGGACTACTTGCCCATTGGTTTCTTGCCTAGTTTTTATTCTCTATTTCGCCATCATTCATGTCAAAAATCAACAAAAGAAATCTCATCGATCCGACTCACTTTCTTTTCCCAAAGGACAATTTATTACAATAAGAAGTAGAATATATAAAACCTACTTTTCTACTTTCATAAAAAAAAAAAAAAAAAAAAAAAGAGCTACTCCATCTTCAATTCTAAAGGTAACCGTATGGTATCCGTTATGTCTGAAGAATTTCTGAACGTGTCGACAAGATACTTGGAGCTCTTGACTTTCAAAATCTTATTCATTCCTGCAGAGAAGCTTTCTTTAATTTGAGGTTATTTGAAGGATTAACTCCTCCAATAGCATTCCCCGGTGTTTATTCATCAGATCTTTTGCGCCTATGGTTTATCTTCCTTTAGCTACTGGGAGATCTGGAGTTCTTTATCGCGAAGAACACAAGAAATATATTAAATAGCATGTATAGGTCTAGGCTAGGGGTGAACAACCTTTTTAAGTTGTGTAAGTGCCAAAATCGCCAAATCTTTGATACAAAAATTTTCTCACATGCCAACCGAAATTCTGGGAGAACATATTATTTGATGTCTTTTAAGTATTGGTAGAGCCTTTTCAAATAATCAAAAATCACACTATAGCAGTAAAATCAAAGAATGCTGTAAGAGTGATTATTGTCTAAGTGTCTAAGAGTGACTATATATCTAATAAATTAAACATATTAATTGACAATAAATACTCTCAATCCATATTTTAATGACTTAATTTACGATTTAATTAAATCTAAACCCACATATATACACACTTTAGAAAATCGAGAAATTCTTTATGAAACACGAAAAAATATATAAAATGATGGTCAAGAAGTCAGGCCACGTCTGGCTGTCATTGCGAATGATGTAACAACTGAACAGGACAAATCTTATCCGTCAGTATATTGCGGAGATGGATGGCCTGGAAATAGGATGTTTGTTTCATTTTCTATTATTACTAAAAAACAGTTGATAGTGTTTGTTTCTTTATTGCATTTTATTTGGTCTCGCTCTGCTTAAAGTAAAATTGTATTCTATTAAGTTAAAATATACAACTCAGTGAAGATATTGGATATGTATTTATTTATTTAATTATTTTTTTAAGGTGAGCCTAGGTTTCGTGCCAGAAAATAGTCGGTGGCGTGCCGCGTTTGGCACGCGTGCCAAGGGTTCCCCATCCCCCTGGTCTAGGCTTATAACATACTATCATTTTCACGCTGTATACATCATAATTATACGATATGTTCTTCATCCATCTTTTAACTCAATCATACTCAAAGATGTTCACGACACGATGAAGGAATATTCAATTAAGAAAGAAAATATTATTTATAAGTAATCTGTACTATATATTTCTAATTTCAATTCCGTTCTTATCAATCCATTTTAGATTCCAGCCTTCACCAATCGTTCCAAGACCTTAATTACCACTCTGTATATAGAAATCGACCTACAGTTAGAAATGTGAGTTTTGGCGTACTCATTTTTAGTATATTATTTCATTCTACTCTCATTCTTTCCGTGGACCTTCCCACATGTCCCAAAGGAATGGAGGAAGGTACTGTGAATCACCTGAACCATTCCTTTAAACACATCTTATTAGTACTGAGTTTACTTAACGCTTCGCTCGCTTCTAATATTTTACATTTTACTACTCCGCTGATTCTGAGTAGTAAGAAAACTAATAAGAAAACCACAGTATATAAAAAGAAGACTTCATAAGCTGAGAAACAAGCAGAAATCCCGTTGTTTCAATGGGCTTTTCAGTGCTATGTACAGACAAGTAACTGGCTTTCCTTTTTGTAAGAATCCCTTGCAAAAATCGAGACAATTGGGGGAAAGAAAAGAAAAAAGAAACAATAAATGTGATCCTGGATGTTTAACATTAATCAATGATAAATTGTAGAATGCTTCTGTCACGTTAACAGCATAATTTTTACAGTCCTTCGGCCTGCATATTCATAAGATCTAAGAAAGTTTACAACACATACGAATATATAAAACACAATCTAGTGGTTAGTTAATCCATAAGTCCCTATAACATTAAAGTACAATTTCAAAACGAGCTGTCATCATAAATCACTTTTTATTGCCAACTTTCTTAAACCGAGTGGGTGAAAAAATATCTGGTAAAACTTGACATTAAGCCATTTCCTCGGAAAGTAAAGTTGAGTCATTAGTTCTTTTGTTCTAAACAAATGGTAGCTATTCGAGGGAAAGCCTGTAGAGTGTTTTATTGTGAATCTTTTGTGTGTAAATAAAATTTCCTCCTGTGCTTTAATTTCCGTGCCTGTTTCCTTCGCTAATAAGCTATAGGAAACATGTGATTGTAACGTCTCTTTCTCTCTCTCTCTCTCTCTCTCTCTCTCTCTCTCTCACACACACACACACACACACACACACACATAAAATAGAGTGGAAAAAATACCCAGGAAACGTTCATCAAGTCACTCTTACATGTCGAGACTTACCCAAAGAAATCGATGCGGTAATCACCTTGCCTTGTGTCACATTCGCCGCAGATGAGGTCAACAATTACACATCCGTAGGAAGTATGGACGGAGGAATTTCAAGAAAAAAGAGAGGGAGGGGAATTCTGGGGGAGAAAGAAGAGGGACACCAGCTGCAGATGGTGGTAAGTGTCTTTGGCTGATGAGTTTCTTCCATCTTCTGTGCAGTAATTGTGGAATTTGGGGGGGGGGGGAGAAGATTATCATTAAGGTGCTGTCAATTTCTTTCCCTCCACAACTGGATCTATAAGCAATCGAAAATTTCTTTCAACTAGAAAGAATTTTCAAAAATTTTGAAACATTCTTCTCCAGCTTAAACTGGCAGGAAGAGGTGCTGTCTCACTAAACAAATCTATTGTTTCTGTTGTAATCTCTCTCTCTCTCTCTCTCTCTCTCTCTCTGTCCGTCTTTCTAGCGCTCTCACACACAGATACTGGACTTTTCTAAAACAAATTGCAAAAACTTTTTTTTCCCTACATAACCGTGCAAATATGAATTCTGTACGGACATCCACCGATTTCAAATTTTTCCTTGGGCAGAGCAACTGAATACCAAACAGCAATATGAAAGGAATTTAAATGGCTCTCGGTGTCTTAGAGACGTTTTTCATATATAAACCGAAAACTGTTTTTTTTTTTTTTTTTTTTTTTTGTACAATAGTTAACTATGGCAACCATCCAATGGGTAGACAAACTGTTAAGAATCAATAATTAAAAAAAAGTGAAACGAAACAGAAAAAAAATGAAAGTGAAGAATATAAAAAGAAGGGATTTATATATTAGATAGGAATATACCCAGCATTTAATTTCAGTACTAACAAGTACTGAAGTTAAATTAAAATCCTGGCAAAAGTCCATTTGTTATATGCTTATAGATGGAACGAACTAAAAGAATCTAACAGATTCTTTACATACCTAAAATGCTATCCTTTTGCTTTACAACTAACCCATTGATAATCCCTTACCATTAGAAAATAAAGTGTAGAATGAACTAACTCCCAGTGACGCTGAGTCCTAAATGCATAAAGGAAGAACTTGGATGGCATAAGATTTAGCTGCCAAAACCAGATGGCTCTGGATATGCAGTAAAACAAAACGAAAATTTAACCAACAATTGCTGTTTATTTCAAGCATTGTCGATAAAAAAAATACGCATACAGAACATACAATGAATCGCATCTTATTGGGCTACTACTTGCACATAAATCTTCCATTATGTAAAGTGATAGATCATATTATTCGCACTCTGAAGCAAAATTAAATTTGAGTTTATAGTTTAGAAAGATACCACGTAACAATTCTTTTGAAATCTGTCAGTTTAAGATGACAGCAAAACGATGAAGAAATCAACTGCGATGTGCTATTTTACTATGCTTTTTGAATGCTTTCCGTGGCCTTGATCTTTTTCAATGATTTATCCTACCTAAATTTATCCGAATAATGGTAAAATACAAGTTAAACTAAGAATACGTTTGTTTGTGGCAAGATCAACTTGAGACAAGTCGAACTCTAGCTTAAGATGATGCTACATATACGTATACAAGGCTGAAACACTCCCTCACCCACACCTTACCCCAAAAAAGTTTTCGGTTTTTGTGCTTTCCAAATATTGTATTTTTATTTTTTATTACTTCCTCGTAATAGTATTTCTATACTATATATAGCAAATTAAGGAGCTTGTTCTTGCGAAAAGAATGATATCAAAGGCATTTATATCTGTTGTTCAAGCAATTTATTTAATTGTCTAGAATGAGTCGCCAATATAGTCTAATTCGAGAACTTTTACTTTACGAGGTCAAACAGGGGCATACTTTTTCAAACGAAAAGCCAAAATGCTGTATCAAGTAGAGCATTGCATTTGACTTGATGAAAAAAAAAAGCTCAAAACCCAGCGAAATCACTCTAGAAACAGCTTGATCCTAAAAGCCACATACAATTGATCTGAAGACCACTTCAAGTCCTTCAAAGCCAATTCAGCCAGAAGCACTCGTAGATTGTTGGTCGAACTCAGTACCTCAAGTGAGCGTGTACAGTGTCATCTTAAAACGAATTGACTGTTTTCATCCGGGATGAAAAGTGGGTCTGTTTCATCGATTTGAACACAGAATGAATCAGTGGATTACCTTTGGTGAAACAGCACTTTCGGTACTCATATAAGAGACTTTTTGGATCATATCAAAATTTCGAGGGTGTATTCCCCTTGTATTCAGGCAGAACGGCATGCATTTGCTTTTTTCTGTCTATTTTCTCAGAATACTTGCTCTGGTTATTGAGAACGGATGTCAAAAAAGATGATTCGCCTTTCAAATAGAGCAAGCACCTTTTATCAGGGCTTTTCAACTGAAGGTGAGTTAGCAGGTCCGATACAAGGATGATATGGTTTTTCTTCCGGAAACTCGGGGATTTTCAACACGCTGTTTTGCAAGAACGCTGAAAAAACGAATCTTCTAAAACAAATCAACTTCCGACTATAAATAGCGGTTCGAACGCTTGGAAATACAATATTCCTTATTCAGAAAGTCAAGACCTAGTAGTACACTTACTTATCATGTGTCTCTCGATGGCTTACTTCTTATGCAAACTGTGCTCTGCCAAAATTGAGATTGAGTGTCGCATCCAAAGACTATTCATGAAGGAGGCCTAACACATCATGAGAGAGAGAGAGAGAGAGAGAGAGAGAGAGAGAGAGAAAGAGAGAGAGAGAGAGAATCAAGACCATCGAACGTCATGATGGCTTATATTTTGTGAAATTTTGATCCTAGTATATAAAAGCGTAAATAGAAGCTTTACACACACACGCACAGATTAAAACAATGAGTCAGTAGTTATTTGGAGATCTCAAACTGGTGTGATGATTGGGCTAAAGTATACTGTTTCCGCTCACGACATGCTGTAGTTATGAATCCTAGTGTGGATATATTACACGTATGTTTTTTAAATTAATAGGCAAGACCACTACTCAACTTATCGGAAGCTTGAAATAGCTTAAAAACTTTGCTCTCTGGTGCACTTCCGAGATTCTAATCCTTAGACTACTCAACGTTGCTTAATTTGCTTTAGGTTTATAATCCTTCGTGGGTGGGATCATTAAAAAAATAAATAAATAAATAAATAATAAACATAAACTACGGCACACAAGGCCCGACAAGAGTTTCTGGACTCGCTGGAATTTTTCACTTTATTTATTAAATAAAGTGAAAATTTGCGTGCTTCTTAGACAGGATTATGCAATTAAGCCAGCCTATACGTGGTTCTAACAGCAATACTTAATTCTCAGTCAGCAATATAATTTAATCTGTCATAGAGCATCCGTAACTCAGTCGTTTTCGATCCCTTTGGTTTGAAAAACCTTGGTTCAAATCCCGTCTACGACACGAAAAACCTTTTATCAGGGCTTTTCAACTGAAGGTGAGTTAGCAGGTCCGATACAAGGATGATATGGTTTTTCTTCCGGAAACTCGGGGATTTTCATCACGCAACCAGCGAAATCCGACCAAGAGAACACATGAGATTAAGTTTTATAATCAATTGCTTATTTCAATAGGCATAAAAAATAATCACCTTATTTTAAAATTATGGTGACGAAAGGAAATCCAGACAGGCAGGCAGTCGCGGATCTTGGGAGCCTGAAAGTTGTCGTTATTTGGATTTAAGGCCAAAGCAACTGGTCAGTTTGCCTGTTTTGTGGGATGAAAAACCGGAGCTTAAGTGAGGAAAAACCTTGCTTGAAAAGTCCTCATAAAGGTTTTTCGTTCTAGACGGAATTCGAACCCAGGTCTTTCCATTCAAATGACATCGTTCAATATTGACTGAAGTATGGAGGCTTCGGAGCTTGTAAGTACCGCGGATAATAATAAGTATTTATTATTACATGATAGCCTCTCAATAGTCTTTACAGATATACAACGTCAAAAAAAAAAATAATAATATAACAGGAATGTCACAAACGATACCGAGAATACAAAATATGAGACTTTCTTAAGATTATGCTGATTATCAGGTAAAACAGATAATGAGTTGCACAGCACTTTTAAAGGAATGCCTAATTCGCTAAAACGTGAGATGAATAAAGGTAAGAAAAAGGGAGGGGGCAGTTGAAAGTTGTTTCAATAAATTTATCTCGGTAAATTCTCATTTATTTAATACAGTGTGGTGTCAGCGCAGCAATGTTGTTAAGCGACTATACAGACCTCGGTGCAGCGGGACCCCCCCCCCCCCCCGAGTATACGGCCTCTAGAAATATCGGCATATAAATCTTTCAGTTTCAACAAGCAGTTATTGTTTATGTAGTCCTGTAATTCTACTAAATAAACAACACGACTTATTCTTGAATATAATTAATGAAATACACGATTTTTCTTGTACACCTAAAATATTGCTTATTTTATTTGCAGAATTACAATACCACCTAGTAACCGTGAACTTTATCTAGTCATTCAATCTACTTCTCAAACTAGATAAGATATAAAATGATTTATTAAAGCGTTAACCTGTTATTACAGATAATTATTTTTCATAATCCTTTTAAAGCTTCATTTAGGTCAAACAACTCACTTTTCCAGCATTAAAAGCTTAGTGTGCTTTACCAACAACCCGAAATTCCTACCTCAGCAACTAATGCACGAGCTCCCATCTCAAGCGCGTTCTCATTTAATGCGCCAAACGACGTTTAATCTTCTGTTAAAGTGAGCTGCATTCATTGGCGCTAACACTATTCGCTTTCTTCTTTGTAGTCCATTAAAGGGCTATGAGTCGTACTAACAGACGTGAATGCTGAATCATTCGTATTCCGAGGCCGTTTGTCTGCGTTTTTTTTCTTTCTTTCGATGTTGCAGTTTATTTATTTATAAAGTGCATCATCCAGGATAGTCTCAGGTAGATTTGCTTTGAAGACAACGTATTTCTCAGTGTGTGTGTGTGTGTGTGTGTGTGTGTGTGTGTGTGTGTGTGTGTGTGTGTGTGTGTGTGTGTGTGTGTGTGTGTGTGTGTGTGGTATTAAAGGGGAATGGTAAAGAAGGCTTCCAAACGGTCAATATATCGATCGTTTGGCATATATCAGCCATTCACATGATGACCTCCTGAACGCCAGCTATCCATTGGGATACAAGTTAAATGTTAAACTACACTAACACGGTCTACTATACGGCTAAGTTGCTTTTAACACTGAATAGAATTTAATGAATTTAGTATCCCAAGAGATAATAGTTGTTTGAAGAGGGAGCGTTTTCTTCTGTTTGCTTCCATGATATTGTACTACTGTTAACAAAGAAAGACTAAGAGAGAGTGCATCGAACAATGTTTTTTTGAGATCCAAATATTTATCTTGGCTAGGACTACCATTTAAATTGAACGCTTGTTTCATTCGAAAACATTGCTTTTGAATTATTTATTTATTTATTTATTTATTTATTCTTTTCGCAGTACGTGTAATTAAATCATAAACCAGAAACTGTATAATATCAAATGTGAACATGTATAGTATTAATAAAACGATAAAGAAGTGATTAAATAAAGCGAATAACTCTTGGAAAATTTTGCTTTCGATATTTAGCTCATCCCCTGTACTGTAATACATGCGTTTACATTTCGTGAGTAGGAATTACATAAAAATTGATAATAAATAATATATATATATATATAAAAAAACAGCTAGAACTTTCAAGCTCTGGTGCGTTAAATTGAATTTATACTATTTATTAATGTACTTTCTTATAACGACTATATCATAGTATTAAAAATGCACTTTTTTGAGAAACTGAAAATAATTTTAAAATTCTTTTTAGTTGTAAATATGTCTGACAATTTTAGGCACATTATTATTATTATTATTATTATTATTATTATTATTATCAAGCAAAAGTTAGAAGTAAAAGAAATAAACTATAAATTAAAATATGCGGAAAATATATGCATTGAAGTGAAAAATACCAAACAAGAGAACTTCTTGATATTCAATGCTATCTACACACCACAAAATTTCTTGATGAATTAAACAGATAGCTTTCTACTACAGAAGAAGGCACCTCAAAATACCTGATAATAATAGGTGACATAAATATAAACCTTATGAACATAAATAACAACACAGCACAATATCTTCTTCTTCTACTACGCGTTATTCCCGCTTCCCATGCAGGGTCCGCGTGCTATTTTAGATGCGACTTCTTGTTAGTACTACTCCCAACTGACCCGTCGCCTGGTCTGCGGCTGGGGGGGGGGATATATTTTTGACTGTAGAGACGTATGTTCATGGGGCCGGTTTGCCTGTTTGCGGGATGAAAAACGCCAGATAAACTGGCGGAAAAAAACCTACTGACCGCGCCCAAGACCGGCTAACTTGGCTATGCCTGAGGAAGATCCTCAAATTCCTCACGTCTACAACGGGAATCGAACCTGGGACACTCCTTCCCCAGGCATATGGTTACGAAGCGCAAAGCCACTAGGCTAACCGCGCGGTAACACAGCGCTGTGTTACCGCGCTGTAACACAGCGCAATATCTAGAGTCGTATACAAGAGAAGTGATAGTCGAAAACACAATCACATCCTGTATTGACCACATAAATATACGCCCCTCTTCCAAACAGCTATACTGCAGCTATCATAACGTGCAAACTAGCAGACCATTAAGTCACTGCACTGCAGCTGTATACTAAATCAGAAAACTTAAAATTCACTGAAACTACAAAACAGCATAATAGCATCATAAATGAAACTATTATAAATTACGGAATCGGAAAATTAGACTGGATGCAGAGAGCATCTTCAACCTCTGATACTATATATACTAATGTTAAACTTACATTTAATAAAATATATAACAAAGCAATAACAAAACAAAAATAAAAATACACTCCTAAACCAGATAGAATCCATGGATGACAGAAAACGCATTAATAGACATACAAACAAAAGATGCCCTATGGAAACGACTTAAGAGGTCGCCTAACAATACAGTATTGCAAGCTGAATGCAAAAGCAAACGGAATGACCTAAGAGAACAGATTAGAACCGCAAAAAGAAACAAATTAACAACAGCTCAGAGCAACATAAAGGAAACCTGGTATCTGATCAATGAAATGCTAGATAATTGCTAGCGAGTCCAAATCCCTCAAACAGTTGTTTGTCAACTGTTTGAGGGATTCGTGAACTCTGCCCAAAAACTGCAGGAAACATTCCTCCCCTTCACACAAAGAAATATTCTCCATTAGGACCACAAGCGATCCAGTCAATGCGATTGGCAACAGTAACAAAGGAAAAACTGTCACTTGCAATTCGTCAAATTAACCCTAAGAAAGGACCAGGAATAGACGGAATCAGACCAAAAGACATCAAAAAACACTCAACTAACCTATATCCAGTTATATTAAAACTGTTAAACAAAGTCTCCGAAACGGGCTACATACCTGAAACACTAAAGACGGCACTGATCACCCCCCATACATAAATACGAATAAAGAACATTATAAGTAAACTACAGAACTATCGCCACATTGTGGGTAATCAGCCAAATTATGGAGCGCATTGTGCATTGCAAACTTTCTACATACATAGAATTTTTCTATGTATGTAGAAAAACTACATACATAGAAAAAATTCTATGTATGTAGAAAAACAACTCCTGGAAGATTTCACAGACCTAATAAACGCTACGTTGGATAAAAACAGAATAGTATTTAAGGTAAAACACTTATGCCACTACACCGTCATGCTAAAACATTACTTCAGTCCAACTTATAGAGTAACAAGAACAACATATCAGATAACAAGACCACAGTCAACAAACTACAGAACATATAAGTACAGTATGTATAATATGTATAATAATCACTACAGAAAAGTAACCCGGAGCTCTCGGACAAGATTCAACAAATCATTCGATAGGAGGAATCTAGGATCTACAGAGAGCTGAAACCGGCACAATACAGGCATTATAGCAAGATGGCAAATTAGAGGGAAATTACTCAAAAAAAAAAAAAAAAAAAAAACGAATGCCTCTCAAACATCAATACAAGGACACAAATATGCTCTGCTCTGTTCACTCTATCAAAAAGTTTCAAGTGCGTACATGCAGTGGTTATCGGTGTGTGCGTGTACTCGCTTCTACACGCTAACCAGAAAAAATGCACTGCTATATATCTTTATTTATGCGTATCTATCTACATATAGATAAACAGTTAAATCGACACTTGAGTACCCGTAGGTACCAAAACAAAAACGACGAAACGACCGCCATCTAATATCTTCCTCAGATAAGTTCAGCACAAGCTTCAAGGAAGACAGCAGAAATTCTCCCCAAACAAACAAAGCCAAACAAACAAACAAACAAACAGAAAAAAGTTCAGAACAACAATAACTAAAACAAATATGGACATTTATCAAAAAAGGACGTCCTCAGTATTGTTATAAATATATATATATATATATATATATATTAAATATATAAGTATGTATGTATCTATATCTGTCTTCTCCTCCTAAACTACCTCATTTTTACAAAGATGCTCAACAGCGGTGGAAAAACAGAACTTCATCACACACTGTCAGGATCAACAGAGTCAGCTGTACTTACATAATCACTATATTCGAACAGAAACATAGCAAGTCTCACAACTGGCCAGCCCTTTCTTTTCCCTACATGGAACTGGGAAGGAATAAGACTCATAGGGGACCTCCTGACCCAGACTCTAAAGTGGAAAACGTTCACAAGCCTACCAATGAAGAACCCAAAAACTGAAAAGCAATATCAACAGATGCAAGCTGCTATTATAAAAGCCTATCCAGATATCGCTACACCTCAGGGAATCCTTATTCCTCCTAGAAATTTCTCGGAGCCGATATTTCACCTTGTAAAATCTGAAGCCTCACTTCCAATTCTTCCCTCCAACTACAAGAAAATACATCACTTCCTCATGTCAGTGCCTCCAACTTCTCCCTTCGTATATTCATCCTTAACCCTCTCATCTACAAGGCTGCACATGCCATTCAGTTTTCAGTGGGATCTTCCATATAAATCGAGGTGTGCCAAACCAGATTCCGACATACAGTGGAGACTATGGCATAACATCCTGCCAATCCCTTCTAAGCTCTACAAATTTCAGCTCAGAGAAACGGATCTGTATCTATTCTGCAAAGGTTCAGATACCTTGGAACACACATATCTAACCTGTCCTGCAAACAAAGTGATGATAACCTATGTCCTGAATACTGCCTCTAGCACCTGTAACTACGCACACGGCCAAGAAGACTACTGGGATTTAGTTCATACAGAAGAAAATAGACACAGAATATGCAATTTCCACTTCATCTGAGCTAAGGTTGTCATCTACAGCTTCTATCTAAAACACACACGAAATAACCAGCACCCATCCATCACCGAATCGGCACAAACCCTAATGTATAGCCTCCGTCGGAAACTACAAAGCAGGCTTTCACTGGAACTTGATTACTACAAAGAAACAAGAACTGTCGCGAAATTCATAGACGAGTAATCACAAGAAAGAAAATGCGACATAACAACCTAAGTTACCTTCATAACTCTGCTACTAGTATCTTTTTTCTTGTGATTATATCAGTTGCTTTGATATCATCTTATAATTTTTGTTCTAGGTGTTTATCAGAACTTTCTAACCCACCCTATATATATATATATATATAGGGTGGGTTATATATATACAGTATATATATATATATATATATATATATATATACGATTCTGTGCCTTCTCCTCCAGTTTTTTAGTCTCATTTTCTTTAAATCATCCTCCACATCGTCAAGCCATCTCCTTTTTGGTCGTCCTCTGGGCTTAGATCCACCTGGTCCAGATATGAAGATCTATTTCACGGCTCTATCATCCCCCCATTCGCTAAACATGTCCTAGCCATTTCAGTCTTTTCACCTTTATTTCAGTAATAATATCCACTTCTTTGAATTTCTCCATTATTTCTCTGTTATTCCTCACTCTCCAAAGTCGATTCTCATTAACTGGGCAAAAGATCTTTCTTAATACCTTTCCTTCCCATATTTGCAATCGGTTTTGATCTCTCTGGATCATTCTCCATGTTTCACAGCCGTACAAAAGTACAGGTTTGAGGATTACTTTATATAGCTGGATTTTACTTTTTATCGAAATCAAATTAGATTTTAATGGTGGCTGAATACTATAATAAGTTCTTTAAGTTAAAGGATATTCATCCCATATTGTTTCTTAGCCGAATAAGAAACTCAAAGAGTTTCATGCCGAATACAGAAAAACAATGTGGGATTAAATATCCCCTTAATTTAAACAGTATATAAAGTTCGGCGATTCCAAGCGTAAGCAAATACCTGGATAGTGCAGCAACTAACCCTTAAGGTAGTGCAAGCTGAGGCAACTCATAGCAAAGGTGGAACAAGATCACTATTCTTGATATTTACCCATAATGTGAACTTAGCTCCTAGGAGCTGTATTACTGTATTACAGTAATACAGTAATACAGTATTGTCCGTAGATCCGGGCAGTTTCTCTGACAGCAATTCTGGAACCGGAACCCCTTCTGCTTGCTTCAGTCCCTTTTTATTAGGCCTCCTCTGAGACCTCGCATGAAGTTTGGCAATCCCCAAAGAATCGGTATGAGTCATCTTAAGTTTCAAGTTCGGCACGCTTTTGGTTCTCCTCCGCTTTCTTTTGATTATAAGTTGCCGGCCATCGGAAAGTTGTTTGAACTCTTTCTGACTGACTTAGGAGATGTTTACACTTAGAGTCTGCAAGCCTTTCTCATACATAAGTTTCAATAACAATCTTTCTAATGCCGCCATGTACAGCTTCGGCGACAAAAACATTGCCTTTGTTTTTAACACTCTAACATATTCTTATTAAAGCAGTATATACAGTTAGCTTCAAAAGAGTTATTTACAAAATCATCTAATACAAACTATACCGAGACAAACAAAGTTTATTTTTTTAACAATATTCACATAGGATTAACCTAAGTAAAAAATCGATGCAACGTGCTTTGGAATATTTAATATTTAAGCTACAATCGAGTTTTTACACTTTGCTTATAATCGTATTCACTCGGCTTGCTGTTTGACTTCCACTGATCCAAATTAATTCATTTACCCAGACTTATAAGAAAATTACTGATTTGACGATTTTAACGAAAAATAAATAAACAATAGCGATACACTTAAAGTGAATTAAAAATAATACAAAATAATGATAAATAAAATATTATGTTTTCAGTTTTAATTAAATTTGTAAGGAGGAATACACAAGAGATCGACCAAAAATTGCTCCGCGGTCGATCGCGATCGACGGGTTGAACACCCCTGATATATATGATGTATAATAATAAACTATGATATTGATATTGAAAAATTTTGATTATTATTATTATGACTGTATTCATATAACTGAAACAGCCAAAACAAAGTATCATTCAAACAACAATCTGACTGGTGATACAGAGCAATTCAGATTCTACCCAAGAAGATACCGAGATACCTACAATATATTAGTACTACCGTGGGTGGACTAAAGAGCTTTTTGGATCTTATTTCTTAATATTTTATATATAGCTTTTTTTATATAATCCAGAAACTCTACCCTAGAGAAAGAAAACATGCAACTCTTTCAAGCCACTTCAGGCTCCTAATAAGGGTGGTTTGTAGTTTTACACAGGAGGAAAAAATTCATTTCCCACCTCAAGACTAAGGTGATCATTCGTCCCTGAAACAAACTCTCTGCCTATTTTTGTTGGTCATTTTTTTTTTTTTTCATTTTATTTCAGCTTCCGGATTATATTTGCCATTACGTGCAATCTAGAACGTACCTAATACTGTATTTAGCTTATCTGGAAAAATTGTAGGCTTTCCGTCATACTTTAGTGAAGCGTTTCTCAAAAGGTGGTCTTGGACTTGGTACCGATCTTCAGAAAACATAAAAATTGAAATATAGCATGTAAGTTATTGACAGGGAAAAAGCAAATAAAAAAAAGGATAAAAAATAATAAAATTAACGACAGAAATGCGTACCTGCTGCTTATTCAAGTTTAATAATATGGGCACACTCGCACAGAAACACACAAGTCCAGCCCCATTGCCTAACTGACATCATGTTCTAGTATCCGAAACCTAAGAACGAATATTTGAAGAAAGCTCTTTTCGTGAAGAAATAAAACTGCAAACTTGGATGTGTCTTATGATATCTCAAAGACATCATCTGATGATTTCACGTGGGGAAGAATTATTGGAAAACTTGAATGAAGGCGGCAGAATTACTGATATTGCCCGAAAGTGTGGAATCTCACATAGCGTATCCAGGCCTCTGAGCAGCATTTCAAACCAATGGAATCTGTTCCAAACGTTTGCTAAGAGGTCACCCTCGCTCTACCACGGAGCATGAAGACAGATTTTTGGTTATAATAGCAAAAAAGTAATCGACTCACCAAGGCAGGTTAACATGCAATTTGGCTCCATTCATCTTGGAAATCAGCATTTCCAAGATGAATGGAGAGATCCCTACTTTCGTTAAAATCTCAAGAGAAAGTGTCAACATAATATCTGCACCAATCATGAAAGCAATTGCCAGTTATGAGTTACATACAAAGGTTATCTGACACTATGAGCAGTTAACACCAATACAAGCTTCGAAGATTTGCAACGAAGGGATAAAAAATGCGATTACCAAAATTAAGCGTCAATTAAGTCTTGATTACAAAGCACGTAATGAAAACACGATACAAGGAGAATTTTATTCATCTTGGTCAGGAGGCTATTAACAAATTTAGTGAATGATGGTGAAATAATAATGGAATCTTATTCTAAAACATCAAGGAATTCTATGATATGTCTTTATCCTTTCTGTAAGCTTGAAATAAAAACAATGAGAATTTATTAGATTTGTCTGGCTTCCTTCTGAATCCGGTTCCTTTAGAAGAGAATTTTGATAAAGCAATTGATCTATTACCATCAGTTACAATTTCTAAATATCAGTAGCGACTAGCTTTTTGATGCATTTACTTATTTGCGATCCTATTTATGGTAAAGAGAAAGTGAAAGACAGAATCTTGAAGAAGGCTGTTGATCTGATAATGTTCTTAGCTAGCAGTTAATGCATGTATTGAAAAAATATGCTCTCATATTCTTTCTCCTTCCAAGTAGTGGAAAAAGGGTAAGATGATGCTATGCATGAAGATTGTGATAGAATAAAGGCATCAAATTATAGACCAGTTTGTGTTGCTTCTGTTGTTAAGATTTTGGAGAAATTAATGAGAGATCGTATTTGGTGGATAAGAGTTAAGGGTCAGCAAGGATCTGTAAAGGGACTCTCTTGATTCCGCAATTTACTTGCTGTTTATAATAACGTAACAAGAGCTCTTGATGAGAGAAAGGCGTATACTGCATTTTACGTGATAAGCTCATATTTAAGTTACAGTCTATGGATTTAGATATTAGGTCAGTGAAATGGATTGATGGATTGGACAATGGCTCTGAAAGGTACCAGAGTGTTGTTTACAAGTGAGATGTGTTAAGGAGCCAGAAGAATCACAAGTGGGGTTCCACGTGACTCAGTACTGAGACCTCCGCTGTTTAACTTTAATGTCAATGACATTGTTAGTGGATGGCAGTGGACCATCCACTGACAGTTATTTGCAGATGATGTGAAACTGGGAAGGTTATTAATAATATTGTCTATGTTGTTGCCCTTCAGAAGGATTTAATAAGATGGTCATATGGACAAAGGAAAAGAGATATCAGTTTAATGCAACTAAACGCAAGGACTTTAAATTTAGGATCCACTAATAAGGTTGCATATTCTATCGGTGGAACTATACTAGAGGAAGTGGAGGAAACAAGGGATCTTGGGATGATGACTGACAGAAAGTTGAAGTTCAGGGAACATATTATGGAAGTCACCCAGAAGATTGTTGCAATACTGAGAAGGACACTGACCAGTAGAAACAGAGAATTGGAGATTCCATTGTTCTGATCAGACAACATCTGGATTACTTGTGCCCAGATCTGGTCAACGGGAAATTGACCCTCAGTCTGTTCTCATTAGTTATGAGGACAGTTACAGGGTTTGACCGCTGGGAAGATCTTTCACATGGTGTAATAAGGGGAAGGAGCAAAGACAAGAGGCCAATCCTGGAAGTTACGACTGAAAGTGGTGAGGAAAGAGGTGAGAAGTGGCCTCTTTTTCTTTTTTTTTGAATGGAGGGTAGTTGGACCATGGAATGTCTGATAGGGTTGTGAGAGCACAAATAGTGAATAAGCTTAATAATAATATTATCTCATATGCATTACATCTAGACCAAAAAAGAATTTCAGCTATATGTGGAAATATTATGCGCTACTATATAACAGTTAAAACAATTTCTCCATGAGACATTCAGTGAGAAACTGCAGCAAATCATGGTATACTAAAGAATACGCATTACTCAGAAAACAAAGGGGACATTATGCTCCTTCTACTGGAAAAGACCCGAGTTTGTTCGATTCTCGTCAAGGCAAGAAGAATCTTTAAAAGTGCTTTTTCAAAGTAAAGGTGAGTTAGCCGATCTCATATGATGGTAGTACGAGTGCTTTGTTTTTTATCCTAGAAACTCGGATTTTCATCACTCATACAAGCAATCGGCCAGAGAACACACGCATTTAACAGGCAAAAATATTATTAGTAGCGGTAGATGGCAGATTGAGAAGACAGTGGATTCTGTGAAATGGAGTACTGTCAAGCAATGAGTCCTTGAATTCCCTGGAGGTGTTACGTAATAACAATAATAATAATATTCTCCTCTTGTTAATTAATGCATCTAGTTAAGTGCTGTAAAAATCTGTCTTTTGTAATTAGGCATGCAGAAATAAAACGTTTAAAAAACTAAATGATTTACAAATGGTGTCCCGAAAATAGCAAAGAAAAGGTTACTTCAAAGGACATTCACAATTATTCTGCTCCTAGGGGGATTAGAACCCAGGACCTACTGGTGAGAGGGGGGAAACGTTATCCACTCAGCAATACGACCACTGAAAGGACATTTTTTTCTCCAAGAAACTCTGGATTTTCATCTAGACAAATCATCCAGATCATCAGTAAATCCGAATGGATTTACTAATGGTCTGATTAAAACTTACAATTTTTAGTTATTGTATTTCGTTCTCGCATGTTTTAATATAAATATCACGCAGTTATGTAAAAAAAAAAAAAAGAAAAGAAAAAAGAAAAAAAAAGACCATATTGGATGAAACAGGAAACTGACGTATTTGTTGTAATTATAAACAAAATGAATCGAATTTTTAATTTAATAATCTTACAGATCAGTTATCACAAATAATTTTGGACTGATGGGTGAGTTATTAGTAAAAAGGTTACGTCTTAAGCTGACCAAAAAAGTATAGTTTGTTGTGTTTGTTTGAGATTATATTACAGAATGAAATATTAAAATATGTTCGCATGTGGACAACAGAGAGAAGCTGTTAGGAAAGCTTTGAGATGGAAATAGCAGTAGTGAGTACGTATCGTGATGCCGTTGTCATATTTGCAAAATGCGAAATTTCTTTCGGTTGGATGGTTCTTTACTTTAAGTAGAACTCAGCGAAGCGAGAATATAAGCGAGCGCGAAACAGTCACTTTTATGCAATTGGGACAAAAAAAAAAAAAAAAGAAAGAAAGAAAGTCAATGTCAAACGCTTGCCTTCAGAAAGGAATTAAATTTAAAATGTTTGTTACTTATTACATTTCTCAAATAAAATGGATTATTTCCTTATCTTTTGTTTATGTTTTGTAAAATCTTTACTAGAGAACCCAGCGATGGCAAAATTTTAGATAATGTAATATATGTTTGTGTTATTAACCATACACGCTGAAATATTTAATTGTTTAATTTAATTTAACTACTTATTAATTAAATCTTACAAAGAATTTGTATTTTTAATCTTGCAACAAAAATTATATTTTAAAAGTGAGATATTGTTTAATACATACATTTATCTTGATATTTTGCTTAACAAGCTGCATTTTTAATAACTCGTGGACTGTTACGAAAACAGCCATTTTGTGTAAAGTGCATCATTAAATAAAACATTATAGCCCATTTTTATTGAGTCACGTTTTAAAAAATCGGTTTCTAAAACAAAATATAACGCTACTTTTCTAAAACCTTACCTGTTATCATAAGTAGACTGCTGCGTTTTTCAAAACTTTGAAATGTGGTCTCTCTAAGGTACTATTTTCTAGGTATTTAATATAAAAACACTTAAAATGATTACGATGCAAAGAAATGGTGAACGTTAAATTTTGTTTGTTTCTTGCGCATTTAGCAAAGCGCCACCACTGTGTTAACACCAAACGACGATAACTTTCTTTTTTTAAATAATAATGTAATGCGTTTTATTTTAATATTTCCAAAATATTTTTTTTCAGCAGCTAAATAAAGAAAACAAGGGGAAAATCTGTATTAAATTCATGGCTAGAAAAGAAAGAAAAAGAATAAATGTGTTATAGCTTTTTTTTTTTTTATCCATCAGATTATTATGATAATCTTTAATATTAGCTATCAGCAGACGATAAGATTTACACGTGCATTCGTCTCGTAGGTGCTATATTTTCCTTAAGATGGTTTTAAACCAATAAATCACGCCCGTTGTCGTCCGAAATGACAGATAATAGATTGCGTGAAAGCTTTGCTGGTGCATGTATCCGGAGGTTTGTCGTTAAATCAATGAAGCATTCGGTGCGGAAAGTTTTACTTTCTTCTAGTTTCTCACGCATGAGAAATAAAACTAGTAAAGAAAACATAAAGAAGAGATAATAAAGTCTTAACATACACTCAAGCATGCAGTAATTTATTTATAACAGAGAAGTACATAAAAAAAATTGCAGCTCTACAATGGAATTATCGATCCACAAATATATAAAAATGCGTGCACTTCCATAAGAGTTTCCCATTGTCTCACTAGGTGGCGTTATCAGATAACACTTTTCTGCAAACTGTAATGCGGGTGGATGGAGCTGACTTCCGCGTATATCTTACCAGATTCATGGTCAAAGGCTGGAAGTTAAGGATTATTACAGCAAGACAGTTAAGCTTTTCAAGGTACCCACATCACTTCTACTATGATAGATGAGTTGGATTATGTGTCATTTGTGAAGATGTCCATTGGGAAATTCTATCTAATAGATACGCTTAGGATTGAAAGTTATTCATAACTTGTTTTTTAACGGTATTACAACACCAAACGACTAAATTATAAAAAAGAGGTTTGTTAACTAGCTTATTTTATATAACTGGCATGTATTTAGCTCTGAAGATGCTGGATTTCAAACGAGCACCTTCAGAGCTAATCTCAACCTTGATTCATGACATTGGATCTGAATGTTGCATAATAAATAAAGAGCATGAAAGGAGAACCTTCACCTTCGAGATGTGATGTTGACAAATGTTGAGAATCTCCTTGACAAGGAAAGTGAAATCAGGCAAAATTCAAGGATCCAGAACCGAAAAAAAAAAAAAATAATAATAATAATAAAAATACAGGATAGAGCTTCTATAAGCCGGTCTGTCTGGCCTATAGCGCATGTCCGTTCTTCATTCAACGGTGTAGGTTTTTCTCATAAATACGTGTAAATATCTTTAAACGTAAATAATTTTCATTGCCCGGTGTGAGACTACCATCCTGCTTATTGGAGGCCTTGAAGTGGCTTGAAAAAGTTTCATGTTTGGTGTTTAGTGTGGAGTTTCTGGATTATCAACCTTTAGCTCATCTACATACTGATGGACTATAGATATATGGGCTTTCATGGGTAGCATGGGCGTTATTCATAACTTATTTTTTCATAACTTTGCAAATGCCCCGTTTGCAGAGAGGGAAAAACGGGGCATCCCCCCCCGGGATCGAGTAAAAAATTCTACAAATTATAATCGTAAAATTGATTGAGATACGAGACCTTACACCCTCTACCACGGGACGCTTTGTCTGTCTTAAAATTTTATTATGGGTTGGCCGGGTAAAGAAGAAATTTATTGAAAATGTCATCAATTGAATTCTTATACGATACGTGATTATTGAAATTATTATTATCTATATATATTAATTCTTGTTTCCTTTATATTGTAAATTTATATACATTATGAATGTGTTTGCATTGATGCAATGCTGTATTCTATAATCTACTTATGAAAAAATATATATATTAAATAATTAAATAAAAATTTATTGATCTAATTATTTGTCTCCAAGCTGCCCCCCCCCCCCTGGAAAACTTTCTGCGGACGCTCCTGATGGGTAGAATTTACATAAAAAAAAATATAGATACATAAACCTCCATATAACTTTGACACATTCGTCAGTTTTTTTTTTGTTGTTGTTGTTGTTGTTGTTTTGTTTTGTTTATGTATATTTATGTTTCTTTCATTGCTGTTCTTTTTCCTTTTAACTTTTGATGTTTGATTTTCGTATGGTGTTATAGTTACTTATTTAAGAACCAAGTTAACAAACATAAAAAGTTTGCAATAGAAGTCAACATTTTTGAGAATTTATACAGTGACTGTATATTAGTTTCATGTTTCAAGGCTTTCATTATTTAAAAAAAAAATTTCTAATATTTAAATACTTATGTACGAGTACAATATAAACAATATCTCCTGTGTAGGTTTATTTTATCTAATTTTTTTAATGCACATCCAATACAGAATATTCTGTAAAACGGCGTTTTTATACTTAATAGATTTGTTCACTTCCTGTCTTACCACGCTTCTGCAGGTCAAGATACGCTAATGAGGAACTCTTCATGGTAAGCGGGACACTTAGCTGCCTTTCGTCTGTCAAGATTAAATAAATGTATATTCTATGTAGTCGGTCAGCTGTAAACTTCTGTGATTTATTGAATATTTTCATATCGAATCATAATATCACAAAACTAACAACGCATTAGCAAACGTCACATCTTACTATTACAGTTTATTTATATACAATAATGCACTGTATTCTTGTTCAAATAGCATTCCCATTTCGAAAAGGTTTAATGCAATAAAACTCAATATAATAACTTTGCCATGTTTTTAATGTAACAAGATCTAATAGATATTTAATCGCGTTAATCCTTTATCCTTTCCTCTCCCACTTCCCAAAGAAAAGTATATACGAAATAAATTCCAAGATGCATAACTATTGCCTAAGGAAATACCTTCCTAGTCTAAAAGCTTTTTTTTTTTCTTTTTTTGGTCATTCCTAACGGCAACTACATGCTCTGTGCTAAAAGTCAGAAATATCATTTTAATATTTGTTCCAAAAATATGTTTGGAAATAGTCCAACTGACAGCAGTAAAATTGCAGTCAAGTATGAGCTCAACTAAACGTTTTGATGACGTCACATATTTATCTACTTGCGCAAGGAGTTTCGCATGCTGGGGGAAACAGCTACGTCGTCTGCCAGGCAGAAACTACTACAGCCAAAGAATATTGCGTAGTATTTTAGCAATGTTCATAGAACTTTATATGGAGTAAAAGATTACGTTAAAAAGAGACTAATAATAACTAAAGGCTGCAAAAGGTTCCTTTTTGACTTTTTACCTATTGAATTACTCAATATAGGTGTAGCGTTGAAAATATAACATATAATAATAATAACCTTTGTAATTATTATAATAAGCGTAATTATTAGGTAAAGCGCATTTACTTTTATCTTAAAAAAATAATAAATAAATAAATAAATCCCCGACTACTGGATACATTGATTTTACAAAAAGAAAAAAAAAAAATGGAATCGATGTTCGCATTCTTTTAAAATTTTTGTTTACAGCATCGAAAATTATATATATAAAACTATATATAATATATAATATATATTATATATATTGTTCTTCCTGTGGGTCTTTTTCCAACCTGGCTAATAATATTTGACTTGCTAATCTTTTTTTCTCACTTCTGTTTAACATACCACCTCTGAGATTAGCTCTAACACATTGAATGCTAACAATATCAAGTTCTTTCCTAATGTCCTCATTTTTAATGTGATATTGCAATTGATGACATCTGTTTATTTCAATAATCTTTCTTAGAACTCTCCAATCTGAGGTCTCCAGTCTTTGATCAAGTGTTTTATTTCTAGCCAAGTACTCAGATCGATAACATAAAATTGGTTTGAATACTGTCTCGTATTCAATTTTACAGTTAATTTACTGTTTTGACTAATTTCTTTTTTATTCCATATAATATATTTTATTCAGCTGACATCTGACCATACCAGCCTTACTAATCTTACTGTTTATTTCCATATTTAATTTGCCATCTTGTGCGTAAATAGCTGAAATATTTTACTCGTTCTATAGATTCGCCATTCAGGATATTTGATGTTTTCAATATTTCTGTCTATTTTCATTGTCTTTGTCTTTTTTTATTACTGATTGCTTACAAATTTATTACAGCAGTTTTAGTCTGGGAATCCTACATATTTGTACTTGATTTATTTGGAAGTATAACACCATCTGCATAAAGTAAAGAGTTAAGATTAACATCGCCAATTTTGATATCGGATTTAATACCACTTTTTTTTCTTCATAATTTGATCCATATAGATAATGAATAACAGTGCCGATAATGTGTGTGTTGAGCATTAGCGTACTCAAGATTTAATCTTGGGGGGGGGGGGGGCGAGTTGAGTAGACGATTTGAGAATACACACACTACGCATCGCGTACGACCTATAACTGAGCATTTGCAATGATGTTAATTCGTAAGTAGTATAGGAATAGAAGACACTACACAACATAAATTAAAAAAAAAAGAAGAATTTTAATTAGGAAAAGATTTTTGGAAAATTTTCTAGTGTTTTTTTCATTTGGGGGGGGGGGGCTTTCCCCCTCTGGATGCGCAACTGGTGTTGAATGACTTAGAATAATATCACGTATCATGCATGGTCTAACTATTGCTGCTTCTCTTTTACTTTTCATGTGAATCCTACCCATTAAAGGCTATATAAGCCTACAGTAAATCAATACTGTGGGTGGGCTAAGGATTTAGATAATCAAGAAATCTTTTCTAGAGACCAAACATGGAACTTTTGTGAAGCCACTTCAGGTCTCCAATAGGTTTCCGTTGAAAATAATTAGGAAACTTCACTGAAATATCAAACTGACTTCATCTAAAGATTTAGTTATCTGCACTTTGGCGTCACTTAGAAACTAGAAAGAGATCACTCAGCCTAGTATTTTGTGCCCTTTTTTTTATTGAATACCGAGAATAAAACGTGTGATCATTGCTCTTTAAAAGTTTCAGTTTCTTCCTCATTTATCAAAATGAATAAGCTTTAACTGAGAGAACGAGTGTTTCTAAATACAATAATTTACCGTTTATCCAACCTTCAATTAATTAACCCTTGCATGTCAACCACTTCCAGTAGAGTACCATGTAATTATACTTCGATTATCCGACCCATTAAGTGTCAAAATGTTGCCTAGTTGGCTGAGTGGTTAGTGGATCTGTTCTCAAGCCAAAATGCTGCAAGTTCGAATCTCGCTGTTGGCATCGATGTTTGTGATTGTCTGTGAAAATACTAGTGGTGGTGGGCGTTGATGTGGATGATGATGATGATGGTAGCTGCGGTTCATTGTAGTTGGTGGGGTGAGTGGTGGAGACAGAGAGTTGTGGAGTAGGTGCCCTCTTTCAATGAGTCTTTGGACTTCTTCGAGGTGTCACGTAATAATAAATAATGAATTCTGATAATTGAAGGATTAGGTAAATGGTAGGTTACTGTATCCTGATGATAATGAAGGAGAATATATGGGAATATTGAAGAATATTTACAATTTTTTTGCATGAGGCAAAAACAAATAATTAAAAAATGCTATAGCTATAGTGATCTTTTAACAGCACATTTAAAACACTGCGATAATTACAGAATTCATCAAATTTGCTGCTTTTCAGTGCACTTAGTATACTTGTATCTTTTATCTTCTTTTATTTCTATCTGTAATTGTTGTTTCTGATAGTATTCACCCTTTTATTTAAATTTTGTTACTATTTTCTTATCTTGTTGCAATCAGGTCTCTTGCTGGCAAACTTCTACTTCATGTTTGTATTATTATTATGTGACACCTCCAGGGAGTCCAAAGACTCATTGAGGGAGGGTACCTACTGTACAACTCTGTCTCCACCAACTAGACAGTGAACCGAGGGGACCATCATCATCTACACCAACGCTATCTACCACCCACTACTAGTATTTTCACAGACAATCACAAACATTCATGCCCATGGCGGGATTCAAACCTGCAGCCTTTTGGCTGGAAAGCGGACATGCTAACCACTGGGCCAACCAGGCTGGCGGATATTAAGATATGTTTAAAATATGTTGTATTGTAACACGGTGTGAAGGATTTGAAATGTAATGCATTTGGTTGCACACATTCATTTTGCTGTCTTCAGATAAAGTTAGCAAATGGTATACATGTATGTCGTTTAAAAACAAAAATGGATAGTTAATAATATTTGTTTTTACCCACTAATACTTTTTTTAGCATTTTTCTTATACCTTTTGCTTTTCTCAGAAAAAATGTTAAGAAAGTGAAGAGATGCTGTAAATATAATCATAATTATGAATAATTGTGATTCTTTTTTACAGTTGTTTTTGTGTGATAGAATGTTTATTAGTTTTGGCCTCATACCTTGCCCCATACCATGTGCCCAATTCAAAATTGACATGTTTTAAAGAAAAAATATAAAATGTTTTCAATTAAATTTACTTCAGAAATATTTGATAGCTAATAATGTCATTGGTTTTAATTCACAACGACTCAGAAGGATCAGAGAGTGTCTTTATGTTATTATTATTATTATTATTATTAAGAGAGACCTCCAGGGAGTCATCGAGGGAGGCCACATACTACACACACACCAGCTATCATAGTTATTCTTGAATTCATTCACACTGCTGACACTCACAACATCCAATGGTAATCTATTCCGGTCACGCACCATCCTATGAGAGAAAAATCTATCCCTCACCCCTTTCTTAGCAGCATTCATTCTCAGCTTCCAAGGATGCCCTCTCATCCTTTCCCCACCCTCCATAAATTGAAAAATTTCATCAATTGAAATCCTGTATGACCCTTTCAGAAGTTTGTAAGTCTCAACCATATCACCCCGTCTTTCTCCTGTTTACTAGTGTCTGCAGTCTACGAATTCCCAATCAGATCTGGTCATCTGGTTTTAATGTGATGTGGAGACATTGGAGAGGGGCCGGAGACGAGTGACTAAGATAATATCAGTAGTTTGAAATGCTGGCTATGGAGAGAGGTTGAAAATATGTGAAAAAATTGCAGAGTTTGGTGGATAGGAGGTAGAGCGGTGATATGATAGAGACGTTTAAGTTAATGAGAGGATTTTATCAGATTAATCTAGATTATAAAAAGAGTAGAAGGCGAAAGAGGAAGAACCAGAGGTCATTCCTGGAAGTTATGTAAAACTGTGATGAAGAAGGGTGTAAGGAGTAGATTTTTTTACTTCGAGAATTGTCAATGAATGGAATGCATTTTACCAGAATGTGTTGTTAATGTGAGCAGTGTTAAGGATTTTAAAATTCGATATGATTAAATATGTTGTCAGTTGAACGAACCTCCTACGATGAGTCTGTTGACTCCATGGAGGGTGTGATAATAATAATAAGTATTCCACAATCTGATATCATTCTTAACACTCTCCTTTGCTCTCTCTCTCCAATCAGTACTGGATTACCAAAAAGGCAGAGTAGGCATATGGGCCCACACGCCGTTTAGGGCCCCCCGGTATAACGGATCAAAATAATTTGATCTTGAAAGAAAATTACAATCAAGCTTTCTTAAATTGTTTCCAAAAGATAGAAAAAATGAATCAACTCAAAGAAACGAAAACTTTACATTAATGTTATCCCATTATTATTAAACACTTTTTGTTTAATAATATTGTGTAATATTGATTAATAATAGTTAATATTTATTGTTTAATAACATTAATAATGGTTAAGGTTTGTTTTGTGTAATAAAATTGGTTTATTAAAATTGTTTGGTTGGTAAAATTAAAAACGTATTAGGAGATAATTTGCGAGAGGAGCCCCGGGATTTCGACTGGGTGCCTCCACAGGGTTTAATCCGGCACTGGCTCTAATATATCAGAATCACAACAGAAACCAAGAGACCAGACCTACGCACAAATAGTCCAAGTGAGTCTTATCAAGGCCTTGTAAAGAGACAAAATAACATCGTTATCTTTACAAGTAAACGTTTTTTTTTTTCAGCATTGCCATTATCTTTTCAGTTGTATTTGCAATCTTTGCTAAATTGGCCCTGAACTTTGGCTTTTTATCCACTAACACTCCAAGATTCCTAGCCTGATCAGTTTCTTCTAGCATAATCCCACGAATATAATACAACAGTGGATATTTAATTATGCCAAAATGCCAAAAAGCATTACTTTATTGAATAGTAAAATGAAACCACGCTGCTTAGCGATATAAAGGCGATACTAAGTAAGCATATGCTTAACCTTGTCAAACTCAGCTGTCACTCTATTATAAAAAGTTAATAAATTATTAAGCAAGACTGACTTTTAACAAAACCATGTTGTCCCCCATAGAGTATCGCCTTCTTATCCACCAATTCCTCGATTCTGCCTTTAACTAATTTTTCCAATACATTTACCACCACTCCGGAGACAATGATTGGTCTGTAATTTTCTATCTCTTTTTTTTGCAAAAGAATTATTTCACCTTCCTTCCACCCCTCACGAACCTTACCAGAGCTTGGAATTAAGTTAAACATCCAAGAGGCATTGAAAATTCCTAAATTTCTTTGAACATTCACGTAACACCCGAGCTGACATCCCATCCCTACAGCAATACATGTATTTGTATTTAAATTTCTGCAATATCCTAAGTACCTCTGATTCATTGACTTCAATTCTCATATCATTTATTGCTACAAAAGACGCAGAAATATCCTCACTCGGGTGATAGAGTTAAGTTATCCTTCCAAAGTCATTCTTCCTTTTATTTGCCATGTAGCGAAAGAATTCTCTGGAATTTCCTTTGACCTGCTCGGCTAGGTCTTCTCATAATCTGATTTAGCCTTCCTTAATGTGGCTATAGACTTTGAATGTTATGATAAAGCGACAATAAAATCTATTCGAAATGAAGTTGAATTGCTTCGAATTATTTGAAGTATATTACTGACAAATTATTAAAATAAAATCACGCTGAAAGCGATACGAAGTAAGCTGCCAGTTTCTGCTTATGATGCTTCCGGTATCGAAATTCTGTTATTTGGCCGTTTTTCTTAAAAATAAGTGCTTTAAAAAATGATTATTCCTAATCATGAATTTTTTCTATAAAAAATATTTAAAATTTTTCAAACGAAAGTCATAACTACTGTAAGAAAAAAAAATTACTCTTTTTAATAGATTTTTTTACATGCATATTTATTATCTTATGAGAATTGCTAGCTTTTGTTCATTGTTATTTTTTGATTCTCATGGCTTGGGTAACTTTTCACGAATTTGTGTAATATTCTCAAAAAATAAATCAGGATTTAAAGGCTTCCACTTAAATCATGAAAGACACAGCAGCGAATCTTAATTTTCCACTCACCTAAAAACTGGAAACGTATAATACATTACTGACGTGGTATTATTCTATATAGATCTAATTTGAATGCAAAAATAACTAATTATTGGTATATCAACTGTTTCCACATTTCTTTGTAATAATAATTACAGCCAAAAAGTGAAAACCCACAATTCTTGGGGGGGGGGGGAATCGGTCATATATTTTTGTGACAAATATGGCTTTGCTTCAGAATTAAAATTGTAAACATATACCGCATTGATAAGCGGTATTCATAGGAATAGGGTGACATTATTCCTCCGGCTATTGGAATACTCCCTCTGTTTATCACATTTACATTGATACAAATAATACAACATTTTGTGAATGACCACCTTTTATTTGTATCCATTTCTCAGTGCATGGATACTACCGCCCCTCAGTCAGTTATCGATGGACCATATTTCATTTAAATAACCCTTAGACATACCAGGCCACCCAGAGGTTACAATCTAGCCAACGCATTAAAAGACAGAAGTGATTAACAGCATTAGAAAAATAAACACATTCTACAGTTTAGTGTACCAACCGGTACATTGATCAACTGGATGTTGATCATTGATGGATTCGTAACTCATCTAGATTTAACTCAGACTCTGGAAGAGAGAGTCCATTAAGATGATACGAGTGGACTGATTGTTAACTAGAATGTAAGAGTTGTCTGCTAATCTCATAACATTTAAATATTTAAAAATTATTTATATATGTGAGTGATTTTTAGGATATTTGTACTCTTGTCGAATTATGTTTAGTTCATCCACGTAATATTATTCCATTATTTAAAAACCTTTTGCAATGCATTCTTTTAAATCTCTCATTCTCGAGTACTGTAATAACAGTACTCGAGAATGAGAGATTTAAAAATCCTCCAAACTTGACTACGCTATTTTTCATCTGAATATTTGAGTTATTATTGTGCTGATTATCAACAGAAAAATATCCCATCACAAAATTAGATAGCCTTTGATTATTAGACATAAATATATATTTCAGTAATTTTAAACTATTTTTAAAATTACCTAAACGTTTAAAGATAATTATTTAAAATAATAGATAGCATGAGTGGGTTTACACTGCTTATTTTGTAACCAAAAAACTAGCAGCGAATTATGTCAAAGGAATGAAACATTTGAAAATATTAAATTTGAAATGCTCTTCGAGTGTTTTTTTCGCAAGAGTGTTTTCTTGGGAAAGTTGAAATTCCCGAATAAAAAGATTTGTTACTGCAACTAAAACGCACAAGATGCAAAGAAAAATTGTTCTATGAGGCAGGAAAAACGTATTCACCACATATGTGGCCTGATCTCGGCGCGAGCCGCATTCGGCTGATTTCCCAAATGAAATATTAATAATGTGTAGAATACATAATCCTATTTGAAATAATATCGGGATTCACCTGTCCCAGAGTTAAACATAATATTTTAATATTCTTTTCATCCCATCTTTCTTATACTGTTATGAGATGGCAAACAGTTAACTCCTAGAGATGACTCCATCACGGGCTCTCTTGTCATATTGCATATTCTTTTCTCCACACCTTTCTTATATTGCTATAGAGTTCACTGTGAATCTATCAGAATAAATAGCGTCTATCAGAGGCACGTGGAGAACATATTACAGATTTCGAAATGTGTGCAATCGGAAGATGCAATAACAGTGATCTGTAGGTTCGTGTTATTGTTAAAAACTGAATTCCTCAAAATGAACTGTAGACAACGTTATCTGTCGATGGGGGATGCGAATGCCAGCCAAGAAGTGCACAAGAAGAATATGGAATCTTCAGGACTGAGGCAACTCGTGGTAAAGGTGGCCCAATCTCTCATCATTCCATGTCTTAGCATCTCCCATAATGCAAAGCACATCTCCTTGCAGACATGTATAATGTTATGCATTAAGGGAAGGGTCACTACCCAGACCGATTTCTTGGGAAAAGGATTAAACTAAATTTATTATAAAGTATTTTCCTTATGTAGCAGTATAGTAGAGCGAGATGATATGATAACAATGTACTTATCAGAATATACCACTCTAAAGGATGAATATGCTGATGAAAGAAAAAATCGCTGTGATGATTTGAACACCTGCAAAAATAGATTGTAATTTGTTAATAAATAAATAAATATTACACATGAAAATCAGTGAAAACGACTCTTATTGCGGGGATTCCATGGAGACAAGACACATTGAGGTGAACCACACTATGCGATATACACCAACCACTTGTCGTATTTTGCCTAGACCAAATTCACTGTCTGGGCATTCGCAACTACCTATCACAATCGTTTCAATCATCCCTCTCTAGAAGCAAAAATGTAACGCAGCTTCAGAAGTAGAAACCAGTTCTTCATTAAAATTCTCTATCTATACAAATCTTGATCATATTGCCTCTTGTACTACTGTCAACCATAACATGCAACTCAGTTTAACCAAATATGCGATCAATAGTCAAGGTGTCTCTGAATCATAACCAAATTATCTTTATGCTAGTAATTCTGCATGGAGTTCAAAGATATTGCAGGAGAAATTTTCTACACTATAACATTGTCTAAGAATAGAGAGAAACATGTAGAAAATAGACGAAGGAAAACAAAGCTTGCAAAGCAATAAAATTTTGTAAATCAAGTGTTTTGCATATAAAATTTTCCATATAAAATGTAACTTCGATATCATTAATGTCGAGAAATATATTTATGTAAAAATTATCTCATTGGTTTCATTATTTACTATATCGTGAAGTATATTACATAAATACAATTCATGCATTACAAACTTCTAAGTTATCAAAATCATTGACATGTGGCAAATTCAGCATTACAAACTTTTGCAAGTGTATATACCTGAGCACACAGGTGGATAATTAATCAATTAGCTTAATGCAATGAGATGTTTTAATTCTTATAAACTATCTTAAAGACATTGTTAAAATATAAACGCCAGACGTGCATAGAAACAGACACTCGACTAAACTGATTAAATCAAAGAATATTAATGATATTCATGTATAAAATACAGCCACAGGACTCGAAACATCTACAAACTTTATTTTTAATGGAAACAGAAATCTTTCATAGAGTATTGCAAACTATTTCACAGAATATCAAAATGTAACGATGTATTTTGCTGACATATCTTAATAGAAAGCTCTTTCTTCCTTATGAGCTATGAATTGCTGGATCTGCAATAATCTGAAAAGTTTTTCATAGCCTTTACAACTAAAATTATTATTTCTATTATGAATCCTTAAATATGAAGGAAGTAATTACATGAAAAGTTTCTTTCCAGTTCCATTCTGTTGACAATTATCCTGATTGTGAAACATGAATGCATTTGGAAAACTATTCTGTTCTGAAAATTACTTTGCATAGAGTGCAAAGATGTGAATCATCAACTATTTCCTTATATCTTTCTTAGAATACGTTGGATTCTTTTCTTAAATATTTGACGAGAAGTCAATCCTGAGAATAATTTTCCAGGAAAATATCAGTTTAGTACGCTAAAAATTCTTTTGCGGATTTAAAAGATGTCACAGTCGAAGCAACGAAGCACTTGTCATAAATGTGAATCCTCTAGTGGCTCTTAAGTTCTACAGTTTTCTATTTTTATTCACAAATTACAACATGCACCGATGAACACCAGTATGAATCTTCAATTGCTTTTTGAGATTGCATTTTTCTGAAATTTCTTTTCACATACTTCGCAACTGAATGGTTTCTCACGAGTGTGAACCGTCAAGTGCTTTTTTGAGATAGGAACTTTGGGAAAATATCTTTTTCCCAAAGAAAATAAAGAAAAGAGAAAATATTCTCTGTTTTGTGAAAATTTCTTTTCGCAGAAATTTGAACGGTTGCTCACGTGGATGAACTCTTAAGTGCTCTTTGAGACTACTTCTGTGTGAAAATTTCTTTTCACATGGTTCACAAGTGAAGGGTTGTTAACGAGTATGAACCTTTAAGTGCTCTTTGAGAATACCTCCTCGTGAAAATTTCTTTTCACATACTTCACAAGTGAAGGGTCGTTCAAAAGTATGAACCTTTAAGTGCACTTTGAGATTATCTCTTCGTAAAAATTTCTTTTCACATACTTCACAAGTGAAGGGTTGTTCACGAGTATGAACCTTTAAGTGCTCTTTGAGAGTACCTCTTCGTGAAAATTTCTTTTCACATACTTCACAAGTGAAGGGTCGTTCACGAATATGAACCTTTAAGTGCTCTTTGAGATTATCTCTTCGTGAAAATTTCTTTTCACATACTTCACAAGTGAAAGGTTGTTCACGAGTATGAACCTTTAAGTGCTCTTTGACAGTACCTCTTCGTGAAAATTTCTTTTCGCACACTTCACAAGTGAAGGGTCGTTCACGAGTATGAACCTTTAAGTGCACTTTGAGATTATCTCTTCGTAAAAATTTCTTTTCACATACTTCACAAGTGAAGGGTCGCTCACGAGTATGAACCTTTAAGTGCTCTTTGAGAGTATCTCTTCGTGAAAATTTCTTTTCACATACTTCACAAATGAAGGGTCGTTCACGAGTATGAACCTTTAAGTGCTGTTTGAGGCTATTACTTTGCGAAAATTTCTTTTCACAGACTTCACAACAGTAGGGTTTCTCTTGAGTGTGCACCCTCAAGTGAGTTTTTAAATTGCCGCTTCGTAAAAATTTCATTCCACATATCTCACAACAGTAAGATTTCTCTTGAGTATGAATTCTCATATGAATTGTAAGCGAATGTTTAAATGTAAATATTTTCTCACAGATTTCACACACGAAGGACATTTCTTGAATGTGAACCTTTAAATAACGGAGATGAGTACTTTATATTAAAGTGTCTTTATATAGATTGACCTCTGAATGTTTTTCCTGGGCGTCAAACTCAATGTCGCGTGTGTGGCAGCTCTTTATTAAATTGCTTTCAACAGTCTTCGCACAAATGTTTCTGAGAACTAATTACTTTCAGTCTAAACGGTGTTCTAAAGAAATTTCTTCAGAACAAACGAAATGATCCGACTTATCTAGTAATAACTGACGGTTTTTAGCGTAATATATTAGACACTTTCACTGTACTCTGAGTGAGGAATGAAGTCATTTTTTTTTCAATGCTCACGCCGATTGAGCAACTATTTTATTTAAATTCTAGTAATAACAAAAACTACTTAGGAATGTCCTCTTCATCTGTAAGGTATTTCTACATAATTTCACCACACATTGTCTTTCAGTGACTAATTTCTATCCTTAAAACTGGTCCTATTCCTCGGCAGTTAGTCTTCACCTCCAATGTCGTTTTTCCGACAGTCTTCCACGTAAATCTCGAGAAGCGTGTGAAGATGTTTATTTTACTATAAAAGGAATTCTAAATTTTCGCAATTTGCTCGACGTTTTCTGCAATAAATAACAATAAACAGAAAATATAATCAAGGGTAATTGGTTTAATTGATGCAAAATCAATATCAATTAAACAAAAAATATTTTCTAATTTAGTTCATAATGAAAACGAGATTTCTGAATTATTTGGATTCGGATCTTTTCTAGAAAGCCAATAAATTAATGATTAAAATGTATGCTCTCAAATCATCCTTTTCATCTAAGTTTACCAACGAGGAAAACCTACATAATATTAGTAATACAAAACATAATATAATAGACCGAGAGGCTTTTATTTCCTTGACAATAATTCGCTCATATAAAACTTAATACGATTCACGGAAAGCTTATAAAATAAGAAATTTTAAAAATATCCATGTGTATTTATTACTGTTACTGGAATGTGTTCTTCTAGCAGCTTTTCCTCTTTGCGAGATGAAAAACTCGAGGTTTTGAAGAAAAACAAACAAAAAAAACTTGCCATCTATTTGGACCACCTAACTCGCTTCCTTCAAAAGGCCATTTATAAACGTTCATTCGCATTCTAGACGAGATTCCAACCAAAGGGCAACGCTGATTCCGACTAAACGAATTTCATAAGACAAGCTAACCTTCTTACGACTAGTCTGATAAATTAAGACAGGAAACTGATTAATATTTTTTTTCTTAATTTATATAATAAATAATATTATACTTATATCCATAATTTTTACATGCACAGTACAAATAATCACATATATACAAAGAACGTCTTGATTTGCATGTCTTGCGGGTGTGTGTGTGTGTGTGTGTGTGTGTGTGTGTGTGTAATCAAACAGAACAACTTGCTAAAAAAAAGTAAGTGATTGTCGATCACTTACTCTATGACAGTGATCAATTGGACTCCATCCGGACGTCCCTAACACAACACCTCAAACTACGAGTTTTCAACTACGAGTTCATTTGAAATTCTATTGAATATAATTTAGCGATATTTTAAAATTAACCTTGAATTAAGATTGTAATGCAATTTAACAAAAGAGTTGTTCTCAACAGTAGTAGAATATCTAGATCTGTAAGCATAACAAACGTGACAAATATTTCCGTATATCGCAATAGTGGAAGGTAAAATAAAAAGGAACGTTCAAACCTTATTTATTGCAATAAATTTTGCTTGACAGCATTTTTTTTCCCAAAATATTTTAAAAGAATTGTTTAACACAAACGCGGATATTAGTACGAAAATAATTTCCACAATGTTTTCTGTGACACATCTTCCGAAATGAATATATATATATGTACGCATGTGCATGTTGGAAATAACCAAAATGGCGACTTGTAATTTCTTACTGGAAGAGACTTCCGGTAACACAGGTTCACTCTTCTAAGTCCAGAGGTCATAAACATTACAAATCCGCTACAGTTAACATTCTCATTATTTCCGATGTTCAGTTGACAAAAATAGCAAGAAAACTTCATTCTGAAATCTCCACTCAATGAAACAGAAAATGCGTAGTATTTTGATAATTATCTGGCATATTCTTTTAGTATAAAGAAGAAATCACCACATATTCGGAAAAGATTACCGCTACTTTAGATAGGTGGCAAAGTAGTTATCCTTTTACTACAGTTTTACATTAAAAATGTATGACTATTCTCTCCAAGTGATTACCTTTGTAACAGTTCTTGTGAACGGTTTCGAAAAATTATTTCAAACATCAGCAGGATGAATGGGTGGGTTCTTCCCCCCCCCCCGAAAAAAATAGTGCATATATAATACATATACGCCTATTTTTTTTTTATTCAAATATTTCTTTTCCTAAATAACTGTCAAATAATTTATGTTTTCGATAATAAAAGTGAAATTTTGATTATTATAAATTAAGAAATTATTTTGACATAAATATTGTATCGGACTAAAAGAAATCTCGATATTTCTATTTAGCATATAAATGAAAACAAAATAACACATTGCTGATGTGTTATACACTACTGCTTGAAGATCTTTGGTGTGACTTCAAAAGAAGTGGTCTTTCTTACTCACAAGCATTGAGAGTAATCTACGCTTTTTGCATTTACATTCAGCTGAAAAGATTATTGTCTAGCGAAATTTTTTAAGAAAAAAAAAACTAACACTATCGAAATTTATTTTCTGTTGCATACATGTAAGTGGTTTTTATATGGTGAAAATATAGAATAGAATTTCTAAAACTTAGAATAATATCAACAGACAGCTCAACAAATGATGGTACATTACAAAGAAATAGTCCGGAATTAGAAGTATCTGCTTCGGCGTGTGCAACAATATTATAGTCTTACTATACGCCCACAGATACAAAACCCTTCGACACTTCTGCGCATGTCAGAAGAAGGAGAATCCATTCTGATAATAGGATAATCAGTCTGTATGGGATGAGTTGTTTATTATTACCCGTCGGAAAATTAACTTCTCTTTTAAGAACATTATAGTTTTTAAAGTGATAACTATTTTCTTGTGTAACAGTTGGAAAATTTTTCGTATAAAGCACGTGATTTCACCTGTTGGTGACCAATTCGTACATTGCCTTAGTTCCTTCTCCTTTTCCACATGAATTGACTCTTTATGACACTGAGCCAACTGGGATTCTCGTATCTGTGGTCGGACAGTACTTCTTTTATCATATGATAACATGAAGTAATAGATATTGAACACTATCTGAGAAAACTTTCAAGCCAGTAGAAAATTAGAGAGTAGTTACGTATTTATAATTCAGTTCCAGGAGTTCTATTCTGAAATAATAATAAAAAAAAAAAAAATCTCTTCAGCAAGAAATTTGGTAAGACAAAAAAATAAAAATAAATACTTGAAGAAATGCATAAATTTAACTTTGATTTTAAACACACTAACCGGCCAGAACGTCTATAGACGTGCAGCAAAATCTGGATACGATTCTATAACACCTATCGAATAACATGGATAAGTGCAATTAGATCTCACTATTTCATCCACCACGGCCGGTAGAGAGATTTTAAAGTCTTAGGTTAAATTTTGAATGTACTTACCTCAGTGTGAATTAAACACACGTGCACTTTTGTATGTTTAGTAATGAACAATTCGATAGTTTACAAACAATGCCCAAATGTTACTTCATAATAGAGTTTAAGCCGGGTACACGTCCTAACTGGCGAATTTGCGCTGCATGTAAAATAAAAAAATAATAATAAAAATAAATAAATAAAAAAGATAGCCGGTAGTGTAAAGGCGTCCCCTATAACGCGACGCCCCTGGCGAATGCCCAGCTTGTCAGTGCTTCCACCAGCTCTTTACTACACATAGCGAAAAATACTAATGTTGGTAACAATGTCCCTTGTAGCCTGAGTTTGAGTGTATCTGATGTGAAGTGGGAGTTAACAAAATGAAATATATGATTGGATGTTGCTACAGACCTGGTGGCTGTTTCAGGCGGAGAAGAAATGCATCTCCAATTTAGCCTTATGGGTACCAAACGAATGATCATTATGGGTGACTTTAATTTTCTAAACATTGATTGGGTAGAAGAGAAATCTCATGATAAGAAAGAAGAAGAATTTATTGAATTGTTGCGAAACAACTTTCTCGAGCAACATGTGAAAGAAGGAACTCGAGGTCAAAGAGTGTTGGATTTGTTCATAGCGTCAGAGGGGATCTCTGTCAAGAATATGGCTATTTTACCATCAATTGGTGACAGTGATCATGCTGTACTTTCTTCAGAAGCATCTAATTGTACTGATGCTCCGATTAAAACAGGTTACATGCTGAAGTACAAAGCTGAAAAGTACGATCGACTTAACAGAATACTAAACTTGGTCCGATGGTATCACTTACTGAATGGGAAAAATATCAGCAATGAATGAGAATCTTTGAAAAAGTGCTTAAATGACGAGGTATCTGAATGTATCCCTAGTCTTCGAAGAATAAATAGGTTGGGAGTGAAATGGACCTGCAACTTTATTAAGTAAGAGATCCACAAGAAGAAGTTGATGGGGAAAGAGTATCGCGAGAATGAGAGTGAGAGGAGTTATGAAATATATAAAGCTCAGGCCAGAAAAGTAACAAGTATTGTGAGGAAAGCTAAATCGGAGTATGAAAAGAAATTGCTCATGAAAGCTAAACGCAGTCCAAAAGAATTTTATCGTTATGCCGCAATCAAAAGAAAGAATGAATGTGGAAAAATAACTTTGATTGCAGATGGAGTGTCGGAAGCTAATGAGTGGTCACTTTACTAAGATATATCAACCGGGTGTATGTAACTTGGTGCACAGTGTTACTGCTACATTGGATGAAGAGTTACAGATTCATGAAATGACGTTGAAGAGCTGTTGTATAACCTGGATAAGAATTTGTCTATAGGAACAGAAGGAATATCAACCCATTTGCTAAAATAATGTTCAGCCGAATTGGCTACACCTTTCACATGTTTGTATAACTTGAGTCTCAGTTCAGGAATGATACGACAGGAATGGAAGGAATGTAATATAGTTCCATTGCACATGGAACTATAACACAAAAACTGGTGTGTCTAACTACCGACCTATCAGTATCTCTTGTGTGGTAGTGAAGATTTTAGAGAAGTATGTAAGAACTCGCATACAGAAATGGGTAGACAAAAATGTTTTTAGCAATTTGCTCATATTTTATGACAATGTTACGGCCGAATTGGATAAAGGGAATGGATACACTATGATAATGTTCGATTTTTCTAAGGCCTTTCATAGGACACGACACGAAAGGCTGTTGCATAAACTGGATAATATGGGATTGGAATATATGCCCTTGACTTACATGTCAAATGAAACTTGACAAGCAAGGATAAGGAAGCCATTTTTGCCTCTTTATAAGGTTTTGATAAGACCACACTTGGATTACTGTGCGCAGAAAAGCTGTGGAAAGAATGCGAAAAAGAGTTACAAAGATTATATCCGGGTTATGGGATTTAGATGATGAGGAGAGATTACGAGTATGTGGATTGCAGACTCTGGTTAACGAGGGAAAGAGGAGTGATATGATAGAGGTCTATAAACTTTTGAATGGGGTTACAGGATATCAACTAACGAAGAGCCAGGTTTTTCACTACCCAGAGAGCAGTGAGTGAGTGAATGGAATAATTTGCCTTTAGGGGTAGTGAGGGCATCTAGTGTGATTGAATTTAAGAAAATAAGACAGCTGGTTTGGGTGATTTACAGCCTCTTTCGATCAGTCCTTGACTCCTTGGAGGTATCAATAATAATAATAATAATAATAATAATAATAATAATAATAATAATAATAATAATAATAATAATAATAATAATAATAATAATTTTATTTAATAATTTTTAATTAAAGTTTATGATTACATATTTAAATTACACATGATACATGCATTGCTTGTGTTTGATTCCATATGATTCGTACATTACTTTCCATACATTGATTACTTTTTTTTTAAATACAATCCTTTTTTTATGATTAAAATTATGATTACATATTCTGATTACATATTTACATCATAATTTTACATATTTACAACGGGTATAATTTTTTTTTTTTTTTTTTTTGTAACAATGAAATTCGTACAGATTTTCTCTTTCTTTTCTTTTTTTCTGTATAATGTATTAATTTCTTTCTTTGGGAGGCATTTCTGATTTCTTCCTCGAAGCTTTGGAGAGCTTATCTGAGGAAGATAATAGATGATAGATGGTGGTGGTTTCATGGTTATGTTTCTATATCGCAAGCCAGGTGTTGATTTTACTGTTTGTTGGTACGTGCTTGGAAGACTTCAACTGCTATTACAGTTTAACTTCTTTTTTTTTCTTTTTTTTTTTGCAAGTAGGGTTGAATTTAGACATGGTGTGTTTGTTGTTTGTTTGTTTGTTTGTGTTCTTGTAGTGGTTTTTGAGAGGGGGGTTTTGTCATAGGTGTGTGTGTGTGTGTGTGTGTGTGTGTGGGTGGGGAGATAGAAACAGGAATTGCTCTAATTTTCATTCTCGCTATAATATTTATATAGTGCCTGTTTCAGCTCTCTGTATGTTCCTAGGTTTCTGTTGTCGAACGGCAGTTTGTTTATCATGTCAGGTACGTAGAAGTTTCGGGTGGCTTTGCCGTGCTGATTGTTGTACTTATATGTTATGTAGTTTGTTGACTGTGGTCTTGTTATTTGATATGTTGTTCTGGTTACTCTATATGTTGGGCTGTAGTAATGTTTTAACATGACTGTGTAGTGGCGTAAGTGTTTCACCTTAAATATTTTGTGTTTTGTCCATGCTTCCTGCATAACTGTGGGTTGTTCCCAGAATATCAGTTTTACCATTTTATCTTGCAACCATTGTAGCCTGTTAAGTCTGTAGTCTGCGCAGAATGCGTATGATGTGATTGCGTATCTTAAAATGTTTTCACATAATGCTTTATAGATTAGTATTTTTATGTCGGTTGGGGCAATGTCTTTTAATCTGTATAGTTTGCTTGCTATTATCCTAAGCTTGGTATGTAGGTAGTTTGTATGGCTATTCCAACTTTGATCAGCAACGAAGTGAAGTCCAAGATAGCGTGTTGTTTTCACCTGTGTGATGGTTGTGATTTTAGGTTCAGCGCTTTGTGTGCTGGAGGATGAATGTCGGATAGTGAGATATTTAGTTCTTATGGGCAGGATTTGGGGGTTTTTGAATATCATTAGCTTTGTTTTTCCAGGGTTTATATATATGCGTTTTCCGTTAACCAGTTAGTGATTTGATTGATGTCGTGTTGCATATTTGTGTAAGCGATATTTGCATTGTTGTGAATGGATACTATGGCCATGTCGTCTGCGTACTGGAAGATTTCGCTTTTTAGAGAAAGATGGCTTATGTCATGTGTGTATGTGTTAAATAGAATGGGAGATAGGACAGCTCCTTGCGGTATTACCGGTACCTCTTTGCTGTACGCTGATCCTATACGTGTGATGTGCTTCCTGTTTTTCATGAATGCTTTAAACCACTGGAGTAGATGACCTCCGATTCCGATATGCGTTAGTTTCGTTAACAAGGTTTTGTGAGTTAGTGTGTCAAATGCTTTTGTTAGGTCAATGAATACCACTAATGTTATTCTGTTTTTATCCAATGCAGCGTTTATTAGATCTGTGAAATCTTCCAGGAGTGTTGCTGTTCCTTTATTTTTTTGAAAGCCATATTGTGTTTTGGGTATGATTTGAAATTTTTCAACGTATGTGGAGAGTTTGTGATGCACGATGCTCTCCATGATTTGGTTGATTACAGACAACGTAGCGATGGATCTGTAAATGCTTATAATGTTTCTTTTTCCCTGTTTGTGTATGGGTGTGATTAATGCAGTCTTTAGTGTTTCAGGTATGTGTTCCGTTTCGAAGATTTTATTTAACAGTTTTTGTATAACTGGAAGTAGGTTGGTTGAGTGTTTCTTGATGTCTTTTGGTCTGATTCCGTCTATCCCCGATCCTTTGTTAGGGTTAATTTGTTGAATTGCCAGTGATAGTTCTTTTGTTACTGTGGGGAACCACATCGACTGGGTTGTTCGTGGACTTAGTAGAGAATGTTCGTTTGTGTGAGGAAAGGTTGTTTCTTGTAGTTTTTGGACAGAGTTCAGGAAGTGCTGATTAAAGTTGTTTGCCAACTGTTTGAGGGATTTGGGAGTCGCAAGCAAAACTGTGTTTTATGATTTCTGAGGCAGTGGTTCTGTGTATATTGTCCAGCATTTCATTAATCAGGTGCCAGGTTTCCTTTATGTCGTTCTGAGCTGTTGTTAATTTGTTGCTGTAGTAGTTTTCTTTTTTTTTTTTTTTTTGCCGTTCTAATCTGGGTTGTTAGGAGATTCCGTTTTCTTTTGTATTCAGCTTTTAAAGCGAAATTGTTTGGCGACTTCTTAAGTTGTTTCCATAGGGCATCTTTTCTTTGTATGTCTGTTAATATGTTGTCTGTTATCCATGGATTCTGTTTCGTTTGGGAGCGTATTTTTATTTTTGTTAATGCTTTGTTATATGTTTTGTTAAATGCAAGTTTAAGATTATTATATACAGCTTCAGCAGAGTTTAAAGATGCTATCTGCATCCAGTCTGTTTTTCTGATTTCGTCGTTTACCATTGTTTCGTTTAGAATGCTATAATACTGTTTTGTAGTCTCAGTGAGTTTTATGGGTTCTGGTTCAGTGTGTAACTGTAATGCTGTGAAATAATGGTCTGCCAGTTTGCATGTTATGACGGCTGCTGTGTGGCTGTTTAGAGGGGCCCATGTATTTATATGGTCAATACAGGATGAAGTTATTGTATTTCCGACTATCTCTTCTCGTGTATACGACTGTATGGTTGGGGTTATGTTATATGCTGATAAGACGTCTAGGTATTGTTCTGTGATTGTTATTTATGTTTCTAATGTTTATATTCACGTCTCCTATTATTATCAAGTATTCTGAGGCGCCTTCTTTCGTGGCTGAGAGCCATGTGTTTAGTTCATCTAGAAAATTTGTAGTGCTTAAGTTGGGTGGTCTGTATATTGCGTTTAATATCAAGGAGTTTTCTTGTTTGATGTTTTTAATTTCGATGCATATGTTTTCTGTGTATTCTAATTTATAGTTTATTTCTGTTACTTCTAGTTTGTGTTTGGTAAATATTATTATACCACCGCCTCGTTTTGTTTGTCTGCAGTGTTTGTGTTGTTGAAAGTGTGGCATTTGGTAGATGGCTGCCTCTTCGTTTGTCATAGATACTTCAGTCAGTATTAAAATGTCTATGTCGTCTATATCTTCCTTCAGATAAGCTTGCAGGGTCAGCCAGTATTTTGGAATGCTTCTGATGTTGATGTGGAGAATAAATAGTCCTTTATTGCGGATAGTCACTTGTTTCCATTCTGTTATTGATTTCAGTATGTGGCAATTATCATGTTCTGGGGTGATTACATCTGCTTGATGGTCTGCATTCATGTAGGTTGGTGTGCTGTTCCCTTTTTTATGAGTCGTCAATGTGGCAGCCTGTTGAGGTCTTCTACGGAATTTTATTTGAATTGGTTTTGCATCTTGTGTCTTTTTAAGGAATATTTTGCTATCTCTTATCCCTATAAACTGGTAATTTTTTCCTATTTTTACTTTCCTTATTTGGTAAAATAGTTTCTGATAATATGGCGTTAAGTATTCGGACAAGTATATTGGGGTATTGTTGTGGGCTCCTTTCAGATCCTTGACTACTGATTTTTTAATCCTGCTAGCTTTTATAAGTGTGATTTTTGTTGGGTTGTTGGCGAGTCGCACCACGACGGGAGGAGGACGGGAATTATTTTTCCTTTTCCTTTTTGGTGGTAACCGATGTACTGACTGTATATCTTTTGATTCAATGGAAGCGCCAATTTTTTCGGCTTAGTTGTATTACGGTGTCTTTTAGATGTTCCGTTGCAATTTCTGGGAGACCATCTATCAGGAGATCATTGTTATACTGCTGTTGGTTTAAGAGTTCGTACTGTTGCTTTAAAGAGTTTAGTTATTGTCGTAGTTCCGTTGTCTCTTTAATTAGATTATGCTGTCTTTCCGTTAGCTCTTTAAAGCAGTTTTTAATTTCTCTGACGGTCTGTGATACATTTTCTACCGAGTTATTATTAAATTTAATAAATTCCTCATATTGGTTGAATTTTGTAGTAATCTGTATGGTGTGTTTTTCAAATAGTTCGATAATAATAATGCTGGCAATAAATTTATGTCCATATTTCGCTGAAGTTATGCAAATATTTTCATATACAGGTAAAAATGTAGTTCGTCCTTTGCTTTTGTACACCAATGTAGAACATTATACAAGAATGCTGTTTCGTACTGCATTCAATCAGCCAAGCAGAACAACTAGCTATAGTTTATTCAATTACTTACCTGGAATTAGAACTCAACTCTCATCAAAAAGACTTCAACAATTTACAGTGAGAGTGGAAGCAGAGAGTATGATATTAAAAACCAAAATACCCACTTAGCATTAGTAGAGACGACTAGAAATCTGGTAAGCAATCTTCCTCTAGTGGGATTGGAAATTAATTTCTGCTTGGAGAAGTTGCATAATTGAAGTAGCAGAACACCAGAAAGATTGGACCAGTTGACTGAAGAAGCGTCTATAAAGTAACCGCTAAAAACAAGTTACCAAAAAGTACTCAAAATCAGTCATTAAAAACACTTCAAGAAGTAATAAGCCCAATCTAGTGGGAAGAAACATGGTAAACATCTAAAAATTGATCGACAACAACAAAAGAATTTTTACCAATTTTAAGAAACTCTCTACATAGATTCCACATTCTGGAATCACTGTTATGTGAACACGTTCTCAACGAGTTCCACGAGATTTTTATCACCTACACTATGACTGGCAGCTAACGGACTAAGTTCGATGAAAAATATTTATAAAAGCGTAATATTTGCATAAATAATTCAACTGATAATCATATCACAAATCAAAATTTATGTGAATACCGCTAACACGGCATCATTTGATTTTAACAACTTTGCAGGACTTTATTAGCAATCATAACTATTACGACTATTAAAATTTATAAGAAAGCATGACGAACCCAAAATGATTCAACGAATCTAATCTTGCAGTGTTTGAACTTTGCATTGTTTGCTGATATTTAAAACAACCCAGAATAAAAACAACTAAATATGTATTACTAAGTTCCGGCAGCGAATGTATTCGCATTATGTTAAAATATAATATCTGTTCAAATTGCTGAGAACAGGATGTAAATTCTAAAGAATTACTTTCGACTGCATATTAATTTGTATATCACAAAATACCTGAAGAGTGAAATGAGAAAACGCATTTAATAATTTATCTACCAAAATATTCTTTAGGTTGTGTAAACATCGTTTGCTTTTAATATAAGGTGGCATAAGCTGAGAATTCCCGTATGTACAAATTTATATTGTTGTTACGAAACGCATAAGTCTGACTTTCCCGCGAAGTGTAATTACACAAATATAACAAAATTTGGATGAACTTAATAATGATAAACATGGATTTAAACATTTAAAATCTGCACTTGGCACACAGTAACACGAAACTCAAATTTTTGAAAAATGCCAACATTATTGAAACGTATAATTTTATTTTTTGTCATTAAAGTTTCTCATATATTACTTTAATGAAAATAATTTTAATCAGGACACAGCATTTACATTATTAATTATAAGTGTGCTTGCTAAATCTGATTACGCAATTATCGTAAACATTGGTACAGCGAGAAAAATTTCATTAGAAAATTAATGAGGTAAAAATCTCATACATGCCTCCTCTCAGTAACAGACTGTTTTTCTTCTTTGAAAGGAAAAATTTCTGTCTTCGTCTTAAACTAACAGAATATAACACCAACAACCGTTAAACAAATTTCACATGATATGAATAATTAAAAACCAAACACTGAAGAAATCTCAAATAACATATTGTAAAGAGGGCGCTTCCAAAAAATAAATGCACTATGTTCAGATTATTTAAACTTATTAGTAAATGTGAAGCCTAAAAAGAGCTTCACATTTCCTAATAAGTTTTAATTTGTTGTTATATTGGATTTGGGCTGCTTGAGATTCACATACTAAAGAGATGCCAACTTTCATTGTCTAGATATTCTTTATGTATTTGAGATAATGTACTTTTTTGGCAAACAAAAAAGCGAGAGTACGTTTTATGTCGAATATTCTTTCAGCAAGAAGGTCTAACTTTGCTTTGTGATAGATTCTTTTGGCACGTTCCGTTGTAATATTCCCTTTAAAAGATATAAACTTAGGAAAGACTGCATGGAATTTACTGCGTTTCAGAAAGACTAACCTGTTGATGTTCAGTCCTATCTTCTGCAGTGTTTTGTTGAAGGTTCTTTTATTATTATTATTAAGAGAGGCCTCGTCATGAAGGCTATAAATGCATGGAGATTCATTTACTCGGTTGTTAAACATATTTTTTAAAAGAATTTAAAAGAAAGGTTAGCCCTGAAAAGAGTACAGAATAATCTGAACTTCTCAAAATTCCACATCAACCTTGATAAAGTTGTAATTAATAAATCATCTCACATCCATTCAGAAGCAGAAAAAAGTATCCTCAACAAGGGTTTAAATTTTATTTCTTCTCAGAAATCTATCCCTAAAGAGTCAGTCCTCACCAAGATAGAAAAGGCTGCTTCCTTTCACAAGATGCAAAATTTCTCCGTATTGAATCCATCTTTATCATCAACAATGCAAAACCACCCACAGATAACATCTCTTCATCCGAACGACAGGCTCTTAAGAGTTTAAAAAATAACAGAAATATCATTATCCTTTCCGCAGATAAAGGCAATGCCACAGTTGTCCTTAACTTTGAAGATTATAAAATATAAGATGCTTGAATTACTATAGAGTGACACTCACTCAATTCTTGAGAGAGATCCCACTCGTGAACTTCAAAATCGTACCAACAATTTATTAAAAACAACTTCTGAACTGTCTAGAAACATTCGCCTTTCTCTTCTCTCTCTCTCCATCCACTTATTCCACACATATATGGAGTTCCCAAGATCCACATGCAAAATACATTCAGATGTATTTTTGATGTTTTTCCGAATTTCAAATGTTTTTCCGTCAAGTTTTCCTCTTTTATTAATAACTCTGTCAATTTTGTATCACACATTAAGGATATTACTGTTAAAGAAAATGAAATCATGGCTAGCTTTGACATAGTATCCTTGTTCACAAATGTTCCTACAGATGAAGTTCTGACAGTACTCAAAGATAAGTTATCCAAAAAAATGTTAGCCTTACTTACTCATTACATCAAGTCTGGATACTTTAGATTTCAAGACACCATCTACAAGCAAAATCATGATCTGGCAATGGGTAATCCTTTATCTCCTGTACTTGCTAACATTTATCTGGAAGATTTTGAAGTTAAAGCTATCTCTTCCTATTCCTTAGCACCTAGAATTTGGAAACGATATGTGGACGACATTTTCCTCATTTGGAGCCATGGACATGATTCTCTCCTAGATTTCCTTGACCATCTCAATAGTCAGCACCCGAAGAAGAAGAAGAAGAATATCCAAAGAAGAGAGCGAGCTCTATGTCCCAATAGATATCACCATAGTCAGTCCCATCATTTATTTCCTCAGAAACTTGGAATTATTTCTACATTGGAACATAGAGCTCGCTCTCTTCTTGACGACCCAGATGAACTTCGTAAAGAAATCAATTTTCTTAGATCAACTTTCAGACTGAATGGTTATTCTCAAAAAATTACTAAAAAATTCCTGTTTAACCCCTCCAGTCGCCATACTGAAGAAATGAATAATGTTAAATGCAATATATATATTCTTAAATTCTTGGGTAGAATCTGAATTGTTCTGTATCACCGGTCAAATTTTTGTTTATATAATATCTTTTTGATTGTGTATTAATTGTTATTATTATTAATAATAATAATATATAATTCATTGTACAAAAAATTTGTATAATCTTCATTGTTAATATCAGAACAATACGTGTTGTAAATACATAACAAAAAGGAAAGAAACAAGTTTTTTTTTTTAAATCTGTCAAAAATGAACCATAATATGCATCATTTAGTAGTCAACTTTGTAAAATAACGTGTTGTAATGTCACTCAAGATGATTATTTGTGTATATATACAAATACTTTAGAGTTCAAGAAATATTATTATTATTATTATTATTATTATTATTATTATTATTATTATTATTATTATTATTATTATTATTATTATTCCTCCATGAGGTTGACGACTCATCGCTGGAAACCACACTGCATTGTACGAGTCTGAAATATTTCATCGGCTACCGATTTTGTTACATAATTCAGCTTAACAGTACACTGCCCACAATCTTCATTACATCATCTACCACACACACTACATGGTACATACCATTAAGCTTAATATACATAGCATGTTTTACAAAGTAAAATACAGGTAAACCTCAATCAATGCGAGTTTCGGTGAGCACAGTTACAAACTTCGATTCGAAAAATATCATCCAATGCCGTGGTTTCGAACCCATAAATAAAAGAAATTACGGAACGAACTTTCCATCCCCCGTAAAACTGTCGTGACATGCCGACAAGCATATCTAAATTAATAACAGCGATCGACAACAAGTTCAAAGACATTTGTCCCCAATTGCGCAAACGTGCTCGACCAGACCTCACATGTGCCCAGAGAAATCAAAGTCGTCATCCTTGAAGACAACTGGAAGAAAGCTAAATTGGAGAAAAAATTGGTCCATAGATTACAAACAAGCTAAATTAGTGCAAAAATCAAGTGACGCAACTAGTAGCCACCATGGAGATCAGTACAGATCTCCATGGTGGCTACTGCATAGGAAACGTGCAAGATCCTTACGGTCAAATATATACCTCATAAAATCTTGCATATCCACTTCACCAACATCTGTGGCCTAAACTAAAACCACAATAGTGTCCACTACCATCTTCAGTATATCAAACTGCACCTATTCTTTCTGGCAGAAACTCAAATCTCACCTCCCCCAGTACTATTCATCTCAACCTTCCAAACTATACACTCTTAACTCCTTTCGACCCAAGGGTGGCGTCTGCGCATTCATCCACTATGACATATCTTGCCAGAGAGCACCCAACCTACAATCGCAGAGCTTTGACCTTCATCCCCACTCAGTCAAATTCATTTGCTTTCTCTATTGCTCCCCTAATGCCACCAACCGCTCTGTGGTCTTTAATTTCCAATCCTTAAAATTGATTTTCTCCAGTTTCTCTTTCCCAACAGTGAAATCATCCTTCTATGAGATTTTAATGTCCACAACACCAACTGGTTTTTTTCCACCAGTTTCACAGATCTTACAGGCAGAGATGCTGAAACATTTACCGCCACCAACGACCTTATAGAACTTGTTCACTTGCCAACTTCCTAGATAATTCTGACCACAATCTAGTGCACATCTCCTTCTCCCCCCCCCCACCCTCCACTGCAACAACGCCTACATAGCCACTCCCATACAAGAATAGTTTGGCATTATAATAGTGCCATGTGGGATAACCTTCGTGACTTATATGTCTCATGCCCATGATTGAACAATTGCTTCTGCGCCGAACGTATCACCAAAGTAATCCTCAATGGCATGAAAGCAATACATTCCACACAAAACTCTGAACTGTCGATCTCTAACTAAACCCTAGTTTTCCAAAAGATGCGCTAAGGCTGTTCAAATGAAAAATCAAACCTACCATAACTGGCTCAAATCAAGAACTTCATCCTCGAGCTTATACTCAAGCCCGTAATAGATGAAAAAAAAAAACTATCAATGTTCCAAAATAGAGTTCAAAAGACCAAAAAGAAGGAAACCAGTAGATTGTCGAAACGGCAGTCGAGCCTTTTGTCTATCGCCAAAGTAGTTGGTCATAACTTCTGCCGAACAAAATTCCCACTTTTATCATACCCAGATGGCTCTGTTGCATCATCATCATCACCCACAGATAAAGCCAATCTCCTGGCTTCACACTTTGCTTCCAATGCATAACTGACCAACAGAAAACACGCATAGAAAACTTATAATCCAGCATTTCGTACTAGAAACGTTCCCACATTCCCTAGACATGCACGCACACACGCACGCACACGCACACACACACACACACACACACACACACACACACACACCGTTTACTATAGAAAGAAATTAAAAGTCTTTGCATTTTCTGGGTAATGTTCATAATACAGGGTGATCAGAGTTAAGTTAAAGTATCCATGTTTAAGGCCCTGTGGGGCACAGCCCAGTGATTTTCGTGTGCTGAACATTGCAGGAGTGTGCGTCATGCGGAAGAGATATGAGAAAAAAAAATGTAGTTCCAAAATTTACAACCAGGGAGCGCTGTATGATGTACCCAAAGTAGTAATAATTGTTCTGTATCTGTGCAAGGAGAAAAGTGACACAAGCAAAATAACGCATTTTTTTATTCACTTCCATTATGCACTCACAGGCCGTACTGTAAAATTTGCTGCACTTCCTGTTAGGCCACAAACTGCATCCATTGCGCAGTGGGTTCAACGACAAACGCAGGTGGTCGGAACTGATGTTGCGCATGAGTAGTATACCAGGCGCTTTAAACCAAATGCATCCGGTGGGCGTGGCTTCCTGACGTCATTGTGAGTGACGTCATGAGTTAGGAATGTTAGGAATTTCCGTGTGGGCAAGTGTGTCACTGGCTTCAGTTCTTGTGTTTTGGTTTGCATATGGGATTATGGTTGATGATAGAGATAAGGATTCGTGTTGTGATTGGTGGGACATTTTGAACCAAATGCTTCCGGTGTGCATGGCTTCATGAGTCAGGAATTTCCCTGGGAGCATATGTGGTCAATGGCTTCAGTTCTTGTGTTTTGGTTTGTTTGTAAATAAATGTCGTCATTTGTAAATAAGTGACGTTGTTGTTTTGAACGGAAAAGGGAGATATATTAGAGATAAGGATTCGTGTTGTGATTGGTGGGACACTTTAAATCAGATCAAGATCAAGATAAGATAAGAATCGTGACGTTATGTGTTTGGATATTCACAGTTTCGAGGTTTTCTGAATAATTAATTATATACTGATGTCACTCAAACACACATACTTTTTTTTTTCATACCTCATCTGTATTTTCTTCTATACACATATTCTAATCAAGTTCATATTTTATTCATAATTCATCCGGATATTTTGATTTGTCTAAAAGTAAGATCTTAAGTTCAATAAATAAATAAATAAACAAATCGTGTGTGAATTCACAGTGATTTCCAAAGTGTTCTTACTTAAACATACATAACACATCAAAGACACTGTTTGTTCTTTTAAGTTTACATATTTATTTCACAGATATTATTTACATTGCAATATGCAAGAAATAGGAATTGAATTTATATATATCACCAATGCAAATGGTGTTTTTCTTGGCGTAACATTTCTTTGAAAAAAAAAAAACTTACATTTCTTTCCAGAATGGGAACATCGTGGTACTATCTAGGTTTTCTGAATATTCCAAATTGTTGATTAACATATATTCACAGAACACAAACACAAGTCTGAAAAGACTTTTCATTATAGGTTACTGTGGCTAACATATATTCACACCACAAAACACACAAAACATAGGAGTTGAATGATATTTCTGTAAATAATCAGAAAAGCTAGTGGACTACTTAATTTACTTTAGTATCCGTTTGGTTCTCTGTATTAATTCTTTCCCACCTTGGTGGGAAAGTCTATGCGCTGTTTTGTTTAGGGTATGTGTTATTTCCAGTTTCGAATTCCGATTGCTGTTAGAGTATGGAATTCAGACAAGTGAAATTTTTATTATTTTTTTTTCAATTGATTCGTTATTTTCTGTATTTTACTTTTACAGGTCATATTCTAACAGAATAACTGAGCAGAATTAATAAATATATAAAGTATATGAGAATTTATTTTCCAACACTGTATATTTCTGATTAAGTCTTACCTTTAAGGTAAGACTTAATCTTATCCGGTCGCCTTTTGTTGTACGTAGGTGAGAAATCGTGTGTTTTGTTTCGAACTCTTGGTTTCCGTTGGGAAATTACCAATATAACTATTAATTTACCTTCGATTCCTTGTGCTCTTAACCTATTTCTGTAAGTAGAATTTATTTGTGAATTATTTTCCCACACTGTTAATTTTCATTCATTAACCTTGTTTGTAGATAACGAACAAATAAGACTTTTAATTCAATGAATCAAAAAAAAAAAAAAATTCTCTGGTTACTTTGTGGCATGAAATTTCACAAGAAAAAAAAAAAAAAGTTATCTTCCTTCTTAAATTTGTATAACATATATACGACACCCAATGTGTTCATTTAATTTACACATTTTATTGAACGAAATATTATTTACAAATTGTATTTACTGAATCTAACAATACAGAAAATAAATAAATTGAAAAATACATCAAAGGTTCTTCCATGGTTGTGGAATTGCCATCGTATGGTTTTGACAATGTGACTCTCATCTGAAAGTTAATTTTCATTTGGTGTTTGTTTGTTGGGAATTTATTACTGTAGTAGTAAAATTAAGGGTTGCATATTTATATTTTCGAATCCAATACGTATATACTTCAGAGAATTATTAAAAGCACAGAATCTTTCGTTATGTTTCCAAAAGCATTTAAAAGTACACGTTATGTTTTCACGTTTTGGGCATCCAATTTCATTTAAATCAAGAACAGGCCTCCCTATTAACTTCGTTAATGTTTTTGATTTTTCTCTTCCTTTGGCAAGTAATATATGATATTGGCATGTTGATTCTATCATCCAATCTCTTAGTTTGTCCAAAGCTAGTGAACCAATTTCCCACTTCAGCTGATGGTTATATTTTATTAACCAAGAATTCTGTTTTTTAACTCTTTCAGGTAGTTCTTTCCAACTACAAGGTGATTTTGTCACTGCATATCTTACACTAATTCCATCAGAAATACAAATTTCTTTAGGAAATAAATTTGAACTCTTATTTAACAAAAATTGTACATCAATTATCCCAATGATAACTGAAAGTTCGTATTTTTCACCCACTGTCGATTTTTCATAATCGTTTTCCTTCATTCTTCTTCTTCTTCTTCTTAGATTACTTCATATGGCACCACAAATAAATAGTTATTTATTGTTATTTCACTGATTATTAGCTCTGATCGTATACTTTATGGTAACATTGGTTTACAAAATTCTAAACAATTAGAACTTTTCACAAAGAAACTTTCAAAGAATTTGTGGCTCACCCATTATTTTTGCATTACCAAACACAAATCACAAAACAGCAGCTGCAGTGAATGAACGATTACCTTAAGTCCAAAGTCACTCGACTCTCTGGTATTTTCTTATAGTACTCTTTACACTTACCATCCCCTACCCTGACCGTTCCTTCAAAAATGAACCTTTTGCGCAGATGACTCAACGACATGTTTTCACAGGCTGTTGGATATACTGTTGGTGTGTTTTTATCTTACTTTGTGTAGGGAAAGGTAAAATTTGTATATGTGTTATCTGTAGAGTACAAACATTTTCTCTATGCCAAACTTTAAAGAAGTGTTAATCTCACGTTTTGTTGGTTTAATTAGGTGCTTCTCTCTTTCTCTCTCTCTCTCTCACTCTCTGTAAAAATAAACAAATTCTAACAGTTCGGATTTTCGATTATGTGAACGATTTGTTTTCAGATAACTCAAATAATGTCAATCTGTTGTCCTCTCAGCCCGACTCTTTTTTTTTTTTCACAGTAGGGATATTTATATATTTTAACACAATTATTATATTAGATATTCTTTCCAACACATATAAATAATTATGTATTCTTATTTCAAATGAATATTAGCTCAGAAAGAAAGAAAGAAAATTGTAAAGAAAAAAAAATGTTTACCTTGAAATAACTATTTTGGAATCACAGCAAACAAGAAATTCATCACCTTTTCAAAGTTTTTAAATTCCTACCCATATTGTTTTCATCATTTGGTATCATTTAAATGAAGAACGGTTCTGGCTATAAAGTTTGTTAATGTTATTGATTTTTCTCTTCCAATGGCTGTAATTTTTTATTTTTTTTTTGATACATTCATGCTGATTCCTTGTTATCTGCACACTACGATACCTTTTTATTTTCTACAACAAACGTTTTTAGAGTTTAAGTAACGTGATTGGCTAAAATATCAGCTGTTTGTCTCTGTAAAATAATCAAATTCTAACAGTCGCATTGTTAGAATTTGGTACGACTGTTTTTTCTAGTCTGGTGAAGGTATCTACTTCAGATGGAGTAACAAATTGTCACTTATTACTTCATTTTTACTTTATTCACAAAACTACAAATCCATTATTTGGTATGGTATCTGTTTCTAATTCCCCCATTACTAGAATGTACGGGTGGTAAAGTTTGAAATAAGTTTCGACTCGCAAGAAAAATAAAACGTTTACATTCAAATAACTATTTATAATCACAGCAAGCAAGAAATTCATCAGCTTTTCAAAGTTTGGAAATTCATACCCATTTTGTTTTCATCATTTGGTATCATTTAAATGAAGAACGGGTATGGCTATTAAGTTTGTTAATGATTTTGATTTTTCTCTTCCAAAGGCGATTATTATTTGATATATACATGTTGATTCATTTGTTATCTGCATGCTACGATATCATTTTTATTTTCTACAATAAACTTTTTTAGAGTTTAAGTAACGTGATAGACTAAAATATCAGTTGTCTCTCTGTAAATAACCAAATTCTAACAGTCGTATTGTTTGAATTTGGTACGATTGTTTTTCTAGTCTGGTGAAGGTATCTACAGATGTAATAACAAAATTGTCACTTTTCAGTTCATTTGTACTTTATTCACCAAACTACAAATATGTGTTGTCAAGTTTTGAAAAACAAAAAAAAGAAAAAAAAAGTTTCGACTGGCAGTGATATGTTTTTAAACTTTTATCATGTACAAATATCTTAAAAGAAAAGAAAAATGTACCTTAGTTCTTTTTTACATCAAGCTTTTTTAAGAGTTTGGTAACGTTGATGAGTTAAAATATCTGCACTCTGTAAAATAACCAAATTTTTATCTTACTTTGTGTTGGGAAAGGTAAAATTTGTATTTGTGTTATCTGGAGAGTATAAACCTTTTTTCTATACTAAACTTTAAGAGTTTAAGTTATGTTTTGGGTAAAATTATCTGCTTTCTCTCTGTAAAATCACCAAATTCTAACAGGTAGGATTTTCGAGTATACGAACGAAATGTTTACAGATAACTCAAAAAAAAAAAAATGTCAATAGGTAGCATTAGACAAATTTCTAAATACTTAATTACAGGATATCAGGTTTCCCATGGTCCTTGCATTAATTTCACATTAGTGATTTTTTTTACAATAATTAAACAGAATTGCATTAAGGTATAAAGTTATGGATTTAATTATCAAATTCTAAACTGAATAACTGAGTAAAAATTTCACTGTGGAAAACACAACAGCAAAACACATCTTTGTTCATTTAAGTTTTACAAATGCTTATTTTATTTTGCTGAAATATTACTTACAACGAAAAAAAAATCGAAACTTGTAATTACCTAAAAATATTTCACAATATTTAGTTTACACTATTTTCCTGAAGAAAGAAAATTTCAAAGACTTTTGTGGTTCACTCATTATTTTACTTTACTGGACCTAAGCACCACAACACAACACAATACGATAGCTGCACTGGACGAACGATTTGCAGTAACTGAAAAGACACTCGACTCGATTGTTTTTCTTTATAGTACTGTTTACCTGACCCTTTACCCTGACCGTTCCTTCCAAATGAAACTTTCGCGCAGGTGACTCACAGGCATGTTTTCGCATGCTGGTGGATTGATGTTGATGTGCGTTTATCTTACTTTGTGACATTATGGTACAAACTTTATCTCTGTGGCTCGAATTCATCCAAAGGAAGATGAGCGAGCTACCCATTTGTAGATATCTTTTAGTGATGTCACCTCAAACTGATAACCAATGAGATGAACGATCTCGCCATTGCGGATGTCCGAAATTGTTTGGATGAAAAAAAAAAAAAATAGCATTATGTGTTGGGTGTGAAAGTGTAGTCAAGAGGTTGACAGTGGTCTTCCCTGCAAGGCTCCCCCCACCCTCCCTATCCTCCAGAAGATGTCTGCTCATCTAAGGGAGATGAGCTATTTTGCCGTTGTCGGATTTCTTTTAGTCATGTCACTTCCAACTGATGCTAAATGCTCCCCCATCCCATACTCTAACCCATCATCCCTCTCTCCTCCAGCAGATGTCTGCTCAGGCTAGCGGAGATTAGCGAGCTTATCATTCGCGGATATCTTTTAGTGATGTTACCTCCAACTGATACTGATAACTTTGGAGGAAAAAAATAATAGCATCAGGTTGTGGAAGTGAAAGGGTAGTCAAGAGGGTGACAGAGGTCTTCCCTGCAATACTCGACTCACCTCCCTCTCCTCCAGCAGATATCTGCTCAGCCTCGTGGAGATGAGCGAGCTCATCATTTTCGGATATTTTTTAGTGATGTCACCTCCAATTGATACTGATAACTTTTTTGGGGAAAAAAAATTAAAAAAACTGGTTTTTTATGATAACTTTTTACGAAAAAAACGCATTTTTTATGAAAACTTTTTTGGAGTTTCTGATGTACAATGCGCTCCATGATTTGGTTGATTACAGGCAGCGTGGCGATAGGTCTGTAATTACTTATTATGTTTCTTTTTCCCTGTTTGTGTATGGGTGTGATTAATGCAGTCTTCAGTGTTTCAGTATGTGTCCCGTTTCGAAGATTTTATTTAATAGTTTTTGTATAACTGGAAGTAGGTTGGTTGAGTGTTTCTTGATGTCTTTTGGTCTGATTCCGTCTATTCCCGGTCCTTTGTTAGGATTAATTTGTTGAATTGCCAGTGATAGTTCTTCTTTTGTTACTGTGGGGAACCACATCGACTGGGTTGCTCGTGGACCTAGTGGAGAATGTTCGTATGTGTGAGGAAAGGTTGTTTCTTGTAGCTTTTGGACAGAGTTCACGAAGTGCTGATTAAAGTTGTTTGCCAACTGTTTGAGGGATTTGGGGTCGCAGGCAAAGCTGTGTTTTATTGTTTCTGTGGCAGTGGTTCTGTGTATATTGTCCAGCATTTCATTAATCAGGTGCCAGGTTTCCTTTATGTCGTTCTGTGCTGTTGTTAATTTGTTGCTGTAATAGTTTCTTTTTTGCCGTTCGAATCTGGGTTGTTAGGAGATTCCGTTTTCTTTTGTATTCAGCTTTTAAAGCGATATTGTTCGGTGACTTCTTAAGTTGTTTCCATAGGGCATCTTTTCTTTGTATGTCTGTTAGTATGTTGTCTGTTATCCATGGATTTTGTTTCGTTTGGGGGCGTATTTTTATTTTTGTTAATGCTTTGTTGTATATTTTGTTAAATGCAAGTTTAAGATTATTATATACAGCTTCAGAGGAGTCTAAAGATGCTATCTGCATCCAGTCTGTTTTTCTGATTTCATCGTTCACTATTGCTTCGTTTACAATGCTATGATACTGTTTTGTAGTCTCAGTGATTTTTATGGGTTCTGGTTCAGTGTGTAACTGCAATGCTGTGAAATAATGGTCTGCTAGTTTGCATGTTATGACGGCTGCTGTGTGGCTGTTTGGAGGGGGCCTTATATTTATATGATCAATGCAGGTTGAGGTTGTTGTGTTTCCGACTATCTCTTCTCGTGTATACGACTGTATGGATGGGGTTATGTTATATGCCGATAAGACGTCTAGGTATTGTTCTGTGTTGTTATTTATGTTCCTAATGTTTATGTTAATGTCTCCTATTATTATCAAGTATTTTGAGGTGCCTACTTTCGTGGCTGAAAGCCATCTGTTTAGTTCTTCTAGGAATTTTGTGGTGCTTAAGTTGGGTGGTCTGTATATTGCGTTTAATATCAGGGAGTTTTCTTGTTTGATGTTTTTAATTTCGATGCATATGTTTTCTGCGTATTCTAATTTATAGTTTATTTCTGTTACTTCTAGTTTATGTTTGGTAAATATTATTAGACCACCGCCTCGTTTTGTTTGTGTTGTTGGAAGTGTGGCATTTGGTAGGAGGATGCCTCTTCGTTTGTTGTAGATACTTCAGTCAGTATTAAAATGTCTATTTCGTCTATGTCTTCCTTCAGATAAGCTTGCAGGATCAGCCAGTATTTTTGAATGCTTCTGATGTTGATGTGGAGAATAGATAGTCCTTTTTTGGGGATTGTCAGTTGTTTCCATTCTGATATTGATTTCAGAATGTGGCAATTATCATGTTACGGGGTGATTACGTCTGCTTGATGGTGTGCATTCATGTTGGTTGGGGTGCTGGTCCTTCTTTACGAGTTGTCAATATTCCTTTCAATGTGACAGCCTGTTGAGGTCATCTACGGATTTTATTTCGATTGGTTTTGAGTCTTGTGTCTTTCTAAGGAATATTTTGCTGTCTCTTATCCATATAATAATAATAATAATAATAATAATAATAATAATAATAATAATAATAATAATAATAATAATTATTATTATTATTTATTTATTTTATTTATTTATTTTTTTTTATGTCTCCGATGAATTGCATACATAGTTGCTGTAGTAATTATATGTATATAATATTTATAACGCATTACAAGTGTGTATAACAGATACTTGCAAGTTAGTAATTTTCTTCTTCGAAGCTTAGCTGAGCTTATCTGAGGAAGATAATAGATGACAGAGGGTGGTGGTTTCATGGTTGTGTTCCTATACTGGTCACAAGCCAGGTGTTGATTTTACTGTTTGTTGGTACGTGCTTGGAAGACTTCGACTGCTATTACAGTTTAACTTTTTTTTTTTTTGTGCAAATAGGATTGGATTTTGATATGGTGTGTTTGTTTCTTTGTGTTCTTGTAGTGATAGTTTTTGAGAGGGGGGTGTCATAGGTATGTGTATGTGTGTGTGTGCGCACACAAAAAGGTAGTTTGTATGGCTATTCCAACTTTGATCAGCAACGAAGTGAAGTCCAAGATAGCGTGTTGTTTTCACCTGTGTGATGGTTGTGATTTTACGTTCTGCACTTTGTGCATAGGAAGTTGAATGTTTGATAGTGAGATATTTAGTTTCTATGGGCAGGGTTTGGGGGTTTTTGAATACCATTAGCTTTGTTTTTCCAGGGTTTATATACAGTATATGCCGTTTTCGGTTAACCAGTTAGTGATTTGATTGATGTCGTGTTGCATATTTGTGTAAGCGATATTTGCATTGTTGTGAATGGATACTATGGCAGTGTCGTCTGCATACTGGAAGATTTTACTTTTTAGCGGGAGTTGACTTATGTCGTGTGTGTATTTGTTAAATAGAGTGGGAGATAGGACAGCTCCTTGCGGTACTCCACAGGTTACATGTACCTCTTTGCTGTATGCTGATCCTATATGTGTCATGTGCTTTCTGTTTTTCGTGTATGCTTTAAACCACTGGAGTAGACGACCTCCAATTCCGATATGGGTAAGTGTCGTTAACAAGGTTTTATGTGTTAGTGTGTCAAATGCTTTTGTTCGGTCAATGAATACCACTAATGTTATTCTGTGTTTATCCAATGCAGCGTTTATTAGATCTAATAATAGATGTAATAAAATGATCTAATAATAATAATAATAATAATAATATGCCAGTAAAAGCTAAAATTCATTAATGACAATGACAATAATAATAATAATAGACTTTTTATTGAACATAGTTCGTATTTTCAGTAAGGACATCACAATGGAATTTGGTTTAGATAATTGCGCAATTTTATCTATTAAACGAGGAAAAATTAATGACAGTAGAAATTTTAATTTTGATCAAGAGAAATATATAAAAGCAATTTCAGCTGACGAACACTATAAATACCAAGGAATATTAGAAGCCAATATTCTCCACTCGAAAGTTAAAAAACAGGCAGCATCAGAATACATCAAAAGAGTTTGAAATATTATGAAAACAAAACTAAATGGATTAAACACAATTAGAGCAATGAATTCTTGGGCTATACGAGTGATCCGATACATAGCTGACATAATAGATTGGACAAAAGAAGACCTGGACAAACTAGACCGCAAAACTAGAAAAGTAATGACTATGCATCATGCATTACATCCACGAAGTGATGTTGACCGTTTGTACCTCCCGAGGAGAATAGGTGGACGGGGTCTGCTGAAAGTGAGACAGACTGTGGAAGAAGAAGAAATTGGTTTATGAAATTACATCGACAATAGCTCTCAGCCAATGCTTCAAGCAATTACACAAGAGGCCCTTCTAAAAGCAACAGGAAACAAATCAGATTACAAAAAGGAACAACAAAATATCCTATATGTTCGCTGGAAAAATAAACCCTTGCATGGCCAATTTCTTCGAGATACTGAGGACAAAATTGACGTGAGCAAGACGTGGCAATGGCTACAACACGGATACATTAAAAAAGCAACAGAAGGATTTCTAGCAGCTCAAGAACAGGCATTACAAACTAATGCAATGAAAGCAAAAATTTTCAACATCAATAATAACAGCAAATGCAGATTATGCGATCAGAAAGATGAGACTGTAGAACATCTAATCAGTGCCTACTGCAAAATAGTTCAAACTGACTATAAATACCTCTGTGATCAAGTGGCCAAAATAGTTCATTGGCATGTCTGCAAAAAAGATGGCTTTCCTACTTCTGATAAGTGGTGGAAGCATAGAATAGAGACAATATTGGAAAACGAAACAGCAAAAATTCTCTGGGGACTTTAGAATACAAGCTGATCGGCAGTTGAAACACAATAGACCTGACATCACAATTATCGAACATCGACAGGTTTGGGTTATCGATATCGCAGTATGGCCAGTGATAACAACATTAACAGCAAAGAACGGGAAAAAATTACTAAATATCGAGATCTGGCAATCGAAGTTGGCCGACTGTGGCTTAAACACACCAAAGTCATTCCAATAGTTATCGGTGTACTTGGTGCAATTTCAAAGAAGCTGTCCAACTATATACAGCAATTAAAAATCAATGAAGTGACCCCATATGACCTACAAAAAACAGCATTACTTGGAACAGTCCATATTTTACGACGCTACCTGACGGACTATTCTTAGATTCTTCGGTAGAATCTGAATTGTTCTGAATCACCAGTCAAATTTTTATTTATATGATATCTTGTTTTGACTGTGTATCAATTATAATAATAATGATACACCAAGTTCCATGCTTATGATGTTACGCGTCAGTTTTAATTTATTTGACTGGGTTACTCCATTCTTACACTGTATGTTAAAGCGAAGAAAGAAAATTTTCCTTTCAAAAAAGAAAATAGTCTCTTACTGAGCGGAGGTATTTATAAGACTTTGCCTCATTAATTTCCTAATGAAATTTTTCTCGCAGTACGATAACTTCACCATAAGTGCGCAATCAGGTTTAGCAAGCACATGTATAAATGAATAATGTAAATGCTGTGTTCTGATTAAAATTATTCACATGAAAATAATAGATGAGAAAATTAAATGACAAAAAATAAAATTATACGTTTCAATAATGTTGGCATTTTTCAAACAATTTGAGTTTCCTGTTGCTGTGTGCCAAGTGCATATTTTGAATGGAGAATTCATGTTTATCATCATTAAGTTCATCCAAATTTTGTTATATTTGTGTAATTACACTTCGCGGGAAAGTCAGACTTATGCGTTTCGTAACAACAATATAAATTTGTACATACGGGAATTCTCAGCTTATGCCACCTTATATTAAAAGCAAACGATGTTTACACAACCTAAAGAATATTTTGGTAGATAAATTATTAAATCACTCTTCAGGTATTTTGTGATATACAAACTTTCACACCAATCAAGTATCGTGTGGAATCGGAGGAAACATTAAAACGACTCTCATCTGTAAACAATACATGGCCCATTGCTGTCTTGTTCGTAAAAGGACGCAGACTACACGCCTAAGGTTGTATACATCCGCTTGTCCCAAACGCTTTGCCACAGTACGTCGAGATATCTGCATACATGTGCGTGAGTGCGCGGCTTGCAAGATAACTTTCCCTGGTGTGTAGATTACGTTTTGATGTTCTAACCAAAAATCTTTCTTCATGCTTTACGGTCGAGGACAGCGATCTCTTAGCAAAACGTCTGGAATACATTCCATTTGTTGGAATCTCAGCCCAGAGCCTGGATACAACGCTTTGCGAGATCCCAGACTGTCTGGAAATATCAATAATTCTGTGGCCTTCAATCATTCCACTAATTCTTCCCCTCGTGAAATCATCTAGATCAGCGTTTCTCAGCCTTTCTAAGCCCAAAGACCAGTAAAATTCCTAAAACAATTCTACGTTTTAGAACCACTAAGTTATGTAATATTTTTAAAAACCTATGGGGGGATTATCAATATTTGGGAAAAACTATGCCATTTATAACATAATAAATCTAAAAGCATGTTTTGAATACATATGGAAACATACGCTGGAAGTAAACATGTATCATCACTGAACAAAATTTTAATTTTTATTAAGCAAATAAATAATATGATAAATTTAGTTTAATCCTTTATCCCAGTGAGAGCAAACAAAGTTTGCGCCTGAAAATATCTACAGAACTGAATATAGTGTTGTACTATCTTACCTGGGTAAGTTGTACAACACCAGGCAACTCGTGTCAAAGGTGGAGCAAGCTACCAACACTCCTATCCCAGTATCTCCCATAATGCAAAACACATCTCCTTGCGGATATGTATACTGTTATTCATTAAGGGATTGGCCATTAAGGAAATAAATAATATGATATAATTATGTTACTACTTAATTTTAATGAGATGGTTGAGCTTCTCGACCCTTGCAGAGTTGCTGGATATCTGGCTCAATATTGGTCAATTTCAGTCGAAGATAGGCACACACACTAAGACGATTTCTGTATTTTGTTTTTATTTGAAGGAGCGATGAAAATCCTTTCTCACAAAGATATGTTGTAGAAAACTGCATGACGATTTTCAGTGCGTCTTCAGATAATTCGGGAAATTCACTTCTCACCGAAGGCGAGATCCAAAATCGAGCCAATCCAAGATCATGGAATTACATTTTCAGTCCACTGTCATTTGAAAGCTCAATTAAATTGACTGTTCTTTTTTTCGATAACGAAAAGGTCGTTCTCGTGACTGCAAGCCTGAAATGGATCGCGAACCCACAGAAATTCGTTATAAAAGTTATTCAGAAAATATGTTTCAAAATTCCGTTTCAGATTTTTGAGGTGGTCACAAACCCTTTCCAGAAACTCAGAATCAACAAAAATATAATTTTCCAGTAAAAAGGATTCTAATATTGGAAAAGGTGCAAATTGTCTGTCTTTTACATAAGTAATCCATAACACCAGTTTTTACTCGAATGCCTTTATTTTGTCGTAGGCATCAAGAACAATTGAAGAATTTCCCTGAAGGGAGAGATTTAATTCATTTAATTTCGAAAAAATGTCTGAAAGATAAGATAGTGTTGATAACCATGCTTCGTCAACAAGGAGTGATGCAAAATCAGAATTACGTTCATTTACAAATAATAAAACTTCGTGCCTTAATTGAAATGACCTTGTTAGTGCTTTGCGCCTGGAAAGCCAGCGAATTTCAGAATGAAACAAATGTTGTGTATATTTACTGCATTACTGAAAATAACCTGTTATTTAACGGTCGAACCTTAATAAAATTAACTAGCTTTACAGCGTTGTATAGCACAGTTTTAAATTCTGGTGGCATTCCTTTGGAGGCATACGCTACCCTATGTATGAAACAATGTACCCAATTCATATCCGGAGCTACTTCCTTGACCATAGAAACAACCCCACTATACCTGCCTGTAAGGGCGCGAGCTCCACCCGAACAGAAGCCCATACATTTTCTCCACTGTATCCCTTTGTGTATTAGGCAATTATTGATGTTGTGAAATATTTCTTCTCCAGTTGTTCGGGATGACAAAGTTCTACAAAACAGAACATCGTCATGAATGTTGTTATCATGCGCATATCTTACGTAGCATATTAACTGCACATCATTTGTAGCATCAGCAGGCTCGTCTATTTGTAACGCATAATAAGAGCTCTTCTTAACCCTTTCGATTAACTGAGATTCTACGTCACCTACCATATCATTAATTCTGCGACCGACAGTGTTATTTGAAAGAGGAATCAAATCAACATCTCTTAGTAACTTGTTGCCAAACAGTTTTGACCACATCTTTTATAGCTGGAAGTAGGAAATTTTCCCCAATAGAATGAGGTTTCCCTGTTTTCGCTATGCGCAAACTTAAGAGATAGGATGCTTCCAGTGCCTTGCTATTAATCGAACCCATGACCGAAACTATATATTTTCCATGATTTAATGTCCCTAAGCGTCGCTGAAAAAATTCAGTTAGCTTATTTTTCACATCACAATGTTTAGTTTCGCAGGTTTGATGCACTCGTTCGACAACACTTCATAACACAAATCACACTGAGGTTTCTGTTTCCACTCTCATCTCCACACCAAGTAAACCCGAATTCCAAATATGAACTGTTATATTTCCTGCTGTAGTTTTTCTTTGAACTGATTGTTTCTTCTACTTTAATAGTGTCAGATTTACTCGCCGTTACAACACGTGTGTCACAATTAAGGTTAGCATCACCTGTTTCATTTGCCTTTCTTTTCAAAGTCCTAGTTCTAAGCCACTTTTCCATTATTAAAAAACGTTTCAGAAAAATATATAAATACTGAGGTTAACTCACGACACACTTTGTCCAAGTGTCACTTAGCACTTCTGAAGATATACTGAGCCTTGGTTGAAGGAGGAAAACCTTCAATAAAAAAAATCAATAAACAACATGCCATTGGTTGAAATATCGATAACCTATGTTTACTTCATATCTGACGAAACAGCAAGGCAAAGCGGAAGGAATAAAACCATATTGTTGTTTTAAGTATCCATTTTATTTCAATAATTTTTACTTTCTTATTCAATTTTAATTTGTTTTCTTTATATAATTAAAAATATATATTTATTTATTAATTTAAGTCTGCCTGGGGACCACCTGTCCCATCATCGCGGGCCACAGGTTGAGAAACACTGCTGTAGATCATGTGAAACTGTGGAATGTGTTAAGAACAATGGGAGTACCAGAGCATTTCATTATCGTTCTGAGGAATCTTTATTATGAACAAGAAGCTGCTGTCCGAACAGATCTTGGAGAAACTGAATATTTCACAATAAGTAAAGGGGTGCGACAAGGATGTATTTTATCTCCGCACCTGTTTAACTTGTACAGGAAATACATTTTAAGAATGGCAGGGCTGGAGGAATCTTCAGTTGGAATTAAAATTGGCGGAAGAAATATTAATAATTTGAGGTATGCAAATGATACCACCTTGCTAGCAGAATGCAAAGAAGATTTGGAGGAACTTATTAAGAAACTTAAAGAAGAAAGTGCTAAATTATGGTTTCAAACTTAACCTCAAAAACACAAAAGTTATGGCAACACGTGAACTTAATGATTTTGAAGTAGATGGGGAGAAAATGGAAGCAGTCAACAATGTTGTGCTCCTAGGATTCCAAATATTCTTCTGAAGAAGTTAGAAGAAGATTATTACTCGGAAAGAAAGCATTGACAAATTTAAGCAAGGTCTTTAAAGATAAAGTCATTAGCCTCGCAACAAAAATCAGAATCGTGAAAGAAATGGTATTTCTTGTGGTACTATATGGATGTGAAAGTTGGACTCTGAGAAAGAGTAAAAAAAAATGGAAGATAGATGCATTTGAATTATGGGTTTGGAGACGCTTACTAAGAATACCATGGACAGCAAAGCAAACCAATAAATCAGTGATAGACAGAATAAAGCCAGATTGCTCCCTCGAAGCTATGATCATCAAGCAAAAATTGTCATACTTTGGACATATTATGCAAGCAAATGACAGTCTGGAGAAGATGATGATGCTTGCTAAAGTTGATGGAAGCAGGAGAAGAGGAATACCAAGAATTAGATGGAGTTAAAGAAGCAACTGGACATTCTGAAAGATATGACCAGGGACAGATCTGAATGGAGAGCGTATGTTCGTGGAGTCTCTAGGAGTCGGAAACGACTCGATGGATCATAACAAAAACAACAATATATAAAGATGTTTGTTACTGATGTTTGTTACTGAAAATTGGGTCCATTTGACTCTATAAAAAATATGGAAGATAATAAAATAAATTTATTTTTCAAGGAAACTTATTTATTTATATATTTAGAGAAAATGTCGATATGTTGTACTTTCCATCTTGTGTTCAAATAACATCCATTATGGTCGTATAGTTGAACTTACAATGGAATTATAAAATAATTACACTTGAAATTTAAGCATTAAAAATGTTTAATCCTAATTCAGTTTTCTCTCAACATGTGTGTGTGTTATTCTAATGTTAATAACTTTGAACTCGAGGAGGAGTTCAAATATTGTAAATTTTTATAACTCTTATGTTAGACTTTAGAGTTAGAAAGTTTAAAAAGAATGAAAAATTTACACTTAAAGAAACGTAATTGCTTTATGATGTACAAGTACAAGGAAGTAAGATGACACTTCCTGGTTTACCCTTTATTTGTAACAGATAAATGTTTCGTGGAATATAAAGGTGGGAAACATTTGTTCAGTACGTTTTTTTTTTTTTTTGCTTGCAAATTCTCCAGTTTCTGTCTCCCTCGAAATTGAGATTATGGATCCTCTGGACCTTGGCTACGTCACGAGATAGAATGTATCATCCTATTTATCAAAATATTAAAAACTGAAATATGTGAAAAAAAAATAGATAAGATATTAAAGATAAAACCCGAAATAAAATGAATTGTTTGGAGAAAAAATAATTAAAAAATACGATCAGATGTTTATTTTTCCTGAAGAGATAGATATTGCAAAAATTTAATTAAATATAATAAACGAAACACATTGTATTACCAAAATAGCCTCGCTTTGTATTTGCTTGGAAGGCTATGCAAAAAAAAAAAAAAAAAAACGATATGATAAGCAGCTGTGGCCCTGGTATAGCTCTCTAATTTGAAGAAACCAAATAAATAAAATAGAACATAATAAATAGAAAAATAAATAAATGCTGTGCGACATTTCCTGAGAAATATACCATTATGATGAAAAGTTCCTGAGAGCTATAGCAGCAAATTACAATTAGACTATCCGCATTTTGTAAAAAAGAATGCAATGTTACTGATATTATGTCTTAATGCATCCCATAACTTGTCTCAAACATAGCTATTAATAGGAGCATTCTTTCTATTTGAATTAAATTCAAGTAGACAACATAATTAATTTTCACATTAATATTCTTTTTACAGTGCCAATTATAATTTATTTCAATGTTAAATGATTGCGTACTGTGTCCAATTTAGAGTGTGCAATGTACGTATTCTGGTATAATATATATACGGGCATACATTTTTATTTACGTAATTATCTAGAAACTTAAAAACAAAATTAAACTCATTCAAGTTTTTTTTTTTTTTTTTTTTTTTTTTTACGATGAAAACTTTTCTTGGCTACAAACTTTGTTAATGAATTTGGTAAGGCTTGGATCGATTATTTCACTTGCACGTATCGGTTCCTCTTCCCCCCCCCCTCCCCCAATAATTCTTTTTTTTCCTTTCAGTTATTATTCTCTCTATCTTTGATGTTTCTTGGTACCGGAGGCATAGTTCTCCGGAGTTCATTGGCTTGTCACTTAGAATGCGCGACCTTCTTCTCGGCTCCATTATCTCCATTCCTTCCCCCCCCCCTTCCCCCAAACTATCTTGGTAACTACGGCAACGGTCCAGACGCGACGTACTGCTGGCCACTTCGCCTTATTCCTTTTCGTCATGGAGGCAATCAAACGAATGGAGTCGGAAGGATTTGAAGGGTCATTCATCCATCGAAACGGGTGGAGTTTAAGAAATAAGAAAGTATGTAGCGCGAATCGCCTGAAGAGTTGTTTGCAAGTAATTGCAAAAGAATCTTAGCGACATCTACTGGAGAAAGTGTTTCAAACTATGATTAGAGTTCGTAAAACTTACCGCTTTATTTTCAAAAGTAGCAGTTTTAATAAATTTTAAAGTAATAATTACTTAACATTTTGGCGGAAACCTTCAATAATTAGTAAGCACTACACTTCATCAAGGAAACATGGAGAGAGAAAGACGATAGATTTACAGATAATTCAGAATAATATGAAATTAAAAAAAAAAAAAATCAAGATATTATTTATTCAAGTCAAGAACGTTTTCATGTTATTTTTTTCTATCATACTCATAGATCATCGTAAACGAATATTAAAATTTAGGGAAATTTGTATGTTTATTTACTGAATCAACATTTTTTGTTGAGTTAACAGAAGTTGTATAGAATTCCGATTTATTAATTTTTTTTTCAGCTAACAATGTAATATTATTTACATGAACGTGCTTACTATTTAAACCAGAAGATGGCAGTACGTATGATACTTATAATACTGCATGTTACACAATATATTTAACTAATCTAAAAACTGGAAACTATTTGCACTCTTTTTATAAAGCATTGTTATCATGCGTTCATGATTGACAAATTACAATAGAATAGCGATTAATTGACTTCCTATTAACCGATAGAATTTTTTTATCCATCAGCTAGTAATGGCTAAAGCGCCATTTCGTTTTTATGTTGTTGGGTTTTTTAAACGTGCTTTACTGGGTTTTTTTTTTTTTTGTTGTTTGTTTGTTTCTGTTTTTAGTGTTTCATTTTGGCAAAGGCAAATTTATTTTGTCATTATTCCAAAAAAATATGCAACATTGTACTATTCTGTTGTTAATCAGTCTTTAAGGACTGTTCTTAATGTACTCATTACGAATATTGTTAATTTTCAATTTTGCATAAGTTTAATTATAAACAACATGTCTCATATTCATGGTGGCACAGATTGTAAATTCACACGATTGCAGGAATATTCCTGCGTATTGAGATAAGTGCCATCTGAGTATACTGTATATATAACCGTCTTATAACGCGGTACTTATACAACGCGATTTCGATATAACGCGGTACTTATACAACGCGATTTCGATATAACGCGGTACTTATACAACGCGATTTCGATATAACGCGATCTACAAATTGTAGTAACCCTTATCTTTTCATGTTTTTCACCGCGCGACTTAAAAATCAAATTTTATCTTCGTTAAATTTGTGTCTGCCTGTATCCCGTATGTAGTTATAAGTTGCGAATTTATATTAGGGGAAATACCCTTTAGCACGCATGTACCTCAATTGTTTACCGTATAAAACGTTTATTGTTGAAAATTGTCCTGGTTACCGCCAGGAAAGTGCATTAAAAATCATAAGTGTGTTCATCTCAAGCTGAGCACTTTATTTTCTGGTGAGTTACATACAATATGAAATGCTTGCTTTTTTGTGTAAAAAAATTATTTTTATAGTAATGGCCACAAACTGCAACGAAAGGGAAAAACCAACATTTGAAAACAAAATTAATTTCTCTCGAAGAAAAAAATTCAAAATCTTGGATCGGTTGAAAAATGGAGAAAAACCAGGAGTTTTTGCAGGGACGTTGAATTTAAATGAATCAACTATTCGAACAATCAAACAAAATGAACATAAAATCCGAGAAAGTGTTTATTGCTGGGTCAACGATAAGTGCAAAGCGCGTTGCTCGTGTACGCGATATTCTAATGGGAAAATGGAGAAATCTCTAATGATTTCGATAGAAGACTGCACCTTAAAAGAAAATTCCTTTGAATGGAAATCTTATTAAACAAAAAACTCTGAAAGTTTATATTATTAACCAATCCTCAAATCCTCGTGCTATGAAAGATTAAAATATGCACTTATTTTTATTTCGCCTAAAACATTTATGCATTATGTGCACTGAAGTTTAAGTACAATTTGTAATTTTTGTACTTTTATACTATGTATTTGTTTCCTAGTTTAGATGTTTTCTTAACTTACATGAATTACCTGAATTAAATACTTTTCTTTTTGTTGGATATGTCATTGTTGTTTATATAATTTAAAAAAAAAAAACGATTTCTGAACCTAACCCTACTTTTTGTATGTGATCTGAGTCTCGCATAACGCGATTTATATAACGCGGCATTTCTGCGGAACCTAACATTCGCGTTATACGAGGGTTACCTGTATATATATATATATATATATATATATACTAGGGGATACCCCTGGCGCATATTCCCCCCCCCCCCGAGTTCCGGACTGGTAGGCCGGTTCTCCTTGAATTCTGATGACTCAAATTTTGAAGACTCGACGCTCAGGGTAGCCCCTGTGTTTCAAAACGTTTCAAAAAACGTGACATAAAAAGGTTTATCATTTTATATATATACTAGGGTGGGGCTCCGTCATCCTGACGCCTACGGCGCCCAACCCCCCCCCTCCCGCCGAGTTCCGGACTGGTAGGTCGGTTCTCTTTGAATTCTGATGACTCGAATTTTGAAGACTCGAAAGGGGTTTCTCACCCCCCCCCGGCGCCCATCCCCCGAGTTCCGGACTGGTAGGCTGATTCTCCTTGAATTCTGATGACTCGAATTTCCGAACTGGTAGGCCAGTTCTCTTTGAATTCTGAAGACTCGAAAGGGTTCCCCCCCCCCCCGGCTTCCCTCCCGAGTTCTGGACTAGTAGGCCGGTTTTCCTTGAATTCTGATGACTAGAATTTTGAAAACTCGGAAGGGGGGGTTCGTCTTCCTGGCGCCTACACCCCCACCCCCCCGAGTTCCAGACTGGTAGGTTGGTTCTCCTTGAATTCTGATGACTCGAATTTTGAAGACTCGACACTCAGGCTAGCCCCTGAGTTTCAAAACGTTACAAAAAAAGTCTATTTCTATTTTTATATATATACGATGATAAATAGAATATTTTCTATTATTTTCCTGTTTTCTATTAAACTTTGGCGTAAGTTTAATAGAATGTTATCAATCTTGCGAGTAAATAAGTGCACCCGCTTTTATGGAGCCCTGTTATAATCACTTGCCTTACGACCACCCAAACTGAAGCTATGCCTCTAGTCGACTGTTTGCTTTTTCCGAGGTAAACTTCACGCATGGCTGCGATGAATACAAAAAGAGAGATAAGGTTTACATTGTTATATGCCAAATAACAAATATATTACCTATTCGTGTAACAGTATGGAGTAGAGATGCTGAGGGGAATTTCAATTTTCATGAAAATACACTTAATTGGTAAGAGGAAGAAAAACAGGAAACCATGCGGAAATTGAATTCCTATTTCAAATTCAGATTTATTCTTGTAACTCTGAGAACACCGAGTTAGAAGCATAAATAGATACCGAAATAGATACTATTACCTTCAAGCGCCTCCTGACCATTTCCTCATGCAGTGATGACGTCATCTTCTTGTAATATATGGCACCACTAAACTGATCCAAGCTGTCTGCTAAGCTTGTCTTAAATGGCGAATATATATACATATTCAATATGACGATATATTACGAGTATGTGGGCCACGAATCCTGTTCAGTAGATGAATTTTATTATTATTATTATTATTATTATTATTATTATTATATGGTGAGAAGAAAGAAGTCATCCTTGGAAATTGAATACGAATGGATGTGAGATAGATTTTTTTTTTCTGCTGATAGTGCGTGAATAAGTGGAATGCATTGCTAGTGGGAGTGCATTGACTGTATACGAGTTTAAAGAAAGATATAAATAGTGCGTGAGTGGAACTTCCATGATGAGAGTTCTTGAATTTCTCTGTAAATTTCCATATAATAATAGTAATAATATATTTCTTACACCATAAAAACTATATCTTTTGATGTAATATGAAACTAATATCGTATTTATAATTTGATTGTTCAATAAGAGAAATATATTTATGATATATTAAATATAAAGGAATGTATAAGCATATAAAATTGATAAGATTTAATTAATTCTAATTAAATTAGCATTTTAATTAGAATTTAACTAAAATTAAATTTTCATTTATATTTCAGCCTCTTAATATTAATATTATTATTATTGCGCATGCCCAAAAACTATACTCTTTATTAATATTTTAAGAATTCATAATGTAAACTAAAATAAAAACACAAGACAGCATCAAATAAAGTACCTATAGAAATCGCAAAGAACTTTGGTAAGCAAGGTAAAAAGGAAAGCTTTTTTTCGCTTCATTCATTGCGTTTGTTTATGACGCATGTAACAGGAAGTCTTCGGCAGGACGAATACCAAATGTTTCTATTGATTCGACCGAAGCCGAATATTTGCAAAACATGTCGAATCGCCCGAATATCGAATATTCAGCGCATCTCTAATTAAAATCTTCATATAAAAAAAAAAACCTTTAATTACTAAATAATACGTAGCTAAATATATATATATATATATATATAATTTTTTTTTTCCAGATTTGTTTGATATATACTGCAATATTCTTTGCGCCGCTGTCCACAGTTAAATGCAACAGCTAGAGTTGGTCACTTGGCGCAATCGACGTTCTATTTGATTGGCTGCTTGTCGCAATTTACGTCTGCTAGAGATAAACCATTGCAGAGGTCGTTAGTAACTGTCTACTGAAGTTGCAGTTTCAAACTTTAAATCTGTGACAACTTTAACGACGTCCAGTTCATAACGATCGTATCACAAATAATAGCAATTATAGAGAGTAGACTTTAAAATAAAAAGAAAAAGAAAAACTACAATAATCTACTGGAAAAACCGAAGTTTAAAATGATTTATTAAACTGACAAAATGTGTTCGCTTTTTATATTCTTTAAATGTTAAAAAAGTATAATTATATTCTATTATTATAATACAGACAGCTCTCTTTATCTGACAGTTTGCTCACAGACGATCCGCTCATCCAACTCCGTAATTAATACCATTAGACTCAATTATAAGGCATCGTATCCAGTTATCCAATGTCGGAAAAGGCTTGTTGACGCCTGGCGCCAGCTAATTAATTTGAATTCTCCTTGGCACTGCTGCATGGCTCAGCTGCTTACTTATTCGAGTTTTGACATTGTAATATTGGTTGTGATCCCGGTTTTATTATTTTTGTGGTGTATGAAGCTGTGCTAGCTTGTAATCATGTCCGCGAAAAAAACTGCGTCAATCGCAAATGTTTCCTGTAGTAAGAAACGTTGCGGAAAGGCTGTTACTATGGAAATTAAGTTAAATATAATCAAGCGTTTTGAAAGGTGGCCATTCGAATATCGAAATCGGTCGATTGTGGTGCGTCGTTCGACCGTCGTAACAATTCTCAGAGCGATGCCTTTCCTTGATCAATATGAAAGGAAGAGAGAGGGTGGCAGCTGTGAAAAGTATATGCACTACCGATTTTCAATACAGCTGGTTCCTAGAATTTGGAAGCAAGTTAAGGGGTCCAGTCGCTATGCAGGCAAAGAAATTAGGAGCTCATACCGGATTTATTGTAGAGAATGGGGGGATCCCAATTTCGCCAGATGACCAACTCACTTCTACATAACGTCCCTATTAGCCTAACCATCAGCGAGACTAACGTGTTATAGTTGAAGCAAATGCTGTCCATAACATTAAGGTGAAAGTTTTCTAAGTTAGTCCGATCTTTGAAGAGAACCTCTATCATTTAACTCACATCTTCCACAAGATAGACTTCTTTTTTTTTGCTTTAGAACTAACTTATAAATACTTAGCGTGGGAGAGGGGCGAGGAGCGCAACCGCGCACACACATATTTACGAGTAGAATTTTCGCCGATAAATAAATAAATAAATAAACAGTTAATCCACCAATTTTAAATGTTATTTCTCCAAATAAATTCTGTAACTTTTCATATTTCTATCATGGTTTTATCAACTTCTCAACAGAACATTGCTGCTCTAACAGATCCATTTCGCAACGAAGGAAAAATATTCTTGTACCTCAAAAGAATTAGGGATTAATCATAAGCCAAATTGTAGAAGAGGTTTACAATTTAATTGACTCAAACCGACTAGTTCTAACCGATCTTAACATGAAATGGGTTTCAAACAAGTCCGTTCCTCATTTACTAACAAAGGAACAACTTTTTTTTTTTTTTCGCCAAAAAACGAAATGCTATAGATGCAGCAGTGATAATGGGATAACGTCCAGGCCATTAAAAGAAATTCGAAGACACTTTTGGAACCGGTTTCGATAAATGTTTCAAACTAAACATAAGAATTGTCTATTTTGAATTAACTAAATGTTAATGGAGTGTGTGTTTTTGAGTAATTTTGGGGCAAGTTTGTCTCTCTTTTTTCCTACGAGCATTCCGCTATTATACAAATATAACACTAGAAGAATAGAAAGACCAAAGAAGTCGCTGTTAACGAAGGAATTTTATGAGTCGCGATGAAATCAATGAATCTCACAAGTTGTTCGATCGTAGCAGGAGAATATTATCATCAAAGCAAAAATCATCATTGCGAGCTGATAATGTATTGCAAATTTAAATCGCTCTTCACATCATTTGTTTCGCAGGCCCTGGAACAGGAACAGAAAAGCCTAGCATTAGCGTGCAGTCTCCGCTTTGAACTATCGGTTGTGCTATCATAATAATGACCACTTTGGATAACTAGAGTAATCTTCATCCAGTGAGCATTTTATTTCACTTTTTTTTTTCTTTTCTTTTTCAAGTATGAAAATGATGTGCGATTGCTGATATGACTTTGAAGAAAAAAAGCCTGCACTCACTTAGTTAATATCCGGGTATTTCTGTTGCAATTCCGTTTACTAATAAAACTAATATTTGTTTATTAGTTAACTCTCCCTTTAAGTGAATGAGTTACTTAAAATGTTTTCCAAACGTTGCCTCATTTATCTAATTTCCTCTTTTGGGCATGTTAACGTACTGTATGGAGATATTCGAGACATGTGTCACGTCTTCCTGAAGTAACTTTACCATTGTACACATTTTCCAAGATACATTCATGACATCATGCATACTTTCGTAGTGATGTGGCAGGATGATTGCCACTTGCAGTACAAGAAACCACGTGCTTATTTATGCGAATCGCAGATTAAACTGTCGCGAATGTTGATGGTAGGTTTTGTCTTCATTTTTTTTTTCTCTCCATAGCTGTATGCTTGCGCATGTGCACTAGTGGTTTCTTATTGATAGAGATACATTAGGAATGTTTTTAACGCCATAAGCAGCTCTCCATAATATTTGTGGAATTTTCTTTCCAAAATATAGAAAAATGGTGTTGTAATGTAAGATTTATTCCAAAGGAATGTTTTTTACTAAAGTTGATAGCTTTAAGTCATATAAAAGCAAAACGATGGCTAATGTGATCTAGACCACATTAAACTACAATACTATATTTAGAAATGCAATTAATGCAAATTTTTAAAGTTCCTGTTTGGTTGTATGATAATTTACAATCACGCTATCCTGATCAACAGAGAGAGAGAGAGAGAGAGAGAAAGATTCAAGAAGTGCAGAGGTTATTGTAAACCAATAAATGGTGGCTAATTGTCGACTAGTCTAGCTTTTACTATCCTCCCTGATTTGAAGTCATTACAGTAACGACCTTTGCCCATTATCACATACACTTGAATGCAAATACACTTAAATGTGTAGATTCCTGCGTGTCCCGCAGGAATCTACGGTCTATGGATAGCCAGCTCTTGTCATAAGTTGTTGGTTGCGTGTGACTCTTACTTTCAATTCGGGATTGGGGGGGAATAGGGGTGAAGGCACTAATATTTTATCCATTGAATTAAATGACAGGTGGATGCTTTCTCAGATATAAAGACAGTCTTCTGAGCAGGCTTAAATCTATATCGGCATTTTTAAGTGAAGAATATCTTCTTTCTATGAGTAAATAAGGAAGAATCTCAGTTGTATTGAAACTCACTAAACTATTAGAACTGGCTTGAAAAATATTCAGTGGATTAATGGTTTGATATTTCTGGAAAAGCTTTATTTTGTCTACTTTTGATAAACCATTGACAGAAGTGAAAATCTATAATATTCCAACTTTTATTATTAGAAACTGCAGTCAGAGAAGGGATGATTGCATGCAAGTTGCTTTGTGGGAAGAGAAATAGGTGCGTTAGTGAAATGTTATGTTGATCGGCAGCAATCTTTTGCCTTGTGTTAGGACATTATCCAATTGCAAACAATTCAGTGAAAGTCCATCATTTCTGCTGTGCAAAACATTGTTCTAAATAAAACAATTGTACTGGTTCGAGTTTCCGAAACATGGCAGAGTTAGAATGAAGTTCATACGTTAAGAATTTCAGAGGGGCACCAAAATATCTCAAAATGTTGTTTTAGTGACAAAATATCTCAAAATGTTGTTTTAGTGACAAAAGTAATTATAATATACTAGGGGGCTACGCCCCTCTGGCTCCTACGGAACTATTAGAACTGGCTTGAAAAATATTCAGTGGATTAATGGTTTGATATTTCTGGAAAAGCTTTATTTTGTCTACTTTTGATAAACCATTGACAGAAGTGAAAATCTATAATATTCCAACTTTTATTATTAGAAACTGCAGTCAGAGAAGGGATGATTACATGCAAGTTGCTTTTCAAGTTCATACGTTAAGAATTTCAGAGGGGCACCAAAATATCTCAAAATGTTGTTTTAGTGACAAAAGTAATTATAATATACTAGGGGGCTACGCCCCTCTGGCTCCTACGGCACCCCCCCACGATTTCCGGACTGGTAGGCCGGTTCTCCTTCAATTCTGATGACTCGAATTTTGAAGATTCGACACTCAGGGTAGCCCCTGAGTTTCAAAACGTTTCAAAAAACGTGACATAAAAAGGCTTATATATATATATATATATATATATATTCTTGGATAAAGGATTTTGTTTTGTTTTACCTCCAATACTTAGGCTACAGTAATGTGCTGTAAATCCTTTAAGAGTTCTTGTACGCGTGACTGAATAAACAAAATTATACAAAAAAAAAAAAAAAAAAAAATCCCCTAAACAAAAAACGCTTCGCAAGGTTTTCCGTATACTGTGCTTCAATTTAATTTCGTTGTTATAGTTTAAAAATAATGTCGAAAGTCACTCATGGAAGTAATTATAATTATTGTACGAAGTCAAAGACGCTTACATGGAGTAAACCTATTACCTCCCTTTGTTCTAAACTCTCGGCTTTCTCGTGTTTAAGACGAATAAAAGAAGTGATCTGCCAAATTGCAACATATTCCCGCATACGATTAACATATATTCTGTCGACTGTCCATTTCGACAGATATTAATACAAAGCAACAAACCCGGAAGTATGTGTCTCGACTTGTAACATTTGTAAACAATACTTTAGCCATGAAAAAATAATAATAAATAAATAAATAAAAAACTTCTGTTTGATGAGACGTTTGAACATATAAGGGGCCGCCCAGTGTCATTTGCAAACGGTCAAATGACGTGTTTGGTTATTTTTTGGCGACCTGTTCTGAGTTCTGCTTCTAGTGTTTTTATGTAAAACAATGTTAAACATTGTATATAAGAATTTATTTAATCGAAGTAAAAAAATAAATAAATACTATCAGATAATAAATAAAAAATAAAATATTTTAAAATAAATAAATAAATATAAATAAGATATTTCTAAAATATTAAATACTTTTTTACAGAGATAAAAATACACCTAAACAATTGAATTATGCAATAGAATGGAGTAAATCTGTTCCTATTCAAATAACTTCAGCGTTATTTGAATAGGAACAGATTCCTAAAAATAAACAACAAAATTCTCCTCTACAAATCTATGATAAGACCTCAACTAACTTACACGTCACCACCTAGGGACACACAACTGAAAGAAACATCAAAAGATTACAGACAATCCAGAAAAAATGCCTAAGAATGGCATTTAATGCCCCTTGGTTTCATGAGAAACCTCTAGTTACACCAAGAAGTCAACCTTCCAGATATCTTCACACTCACAGATAATCACCCAAATCAGCTAATTCGACAGGCAGTGGACCAGAAGCCCTCAGATCGATTCAAATAATAAACCGAAATCCTCCATCGCGAGAGAAAGCTAATACAGCTTACAATACTCACAATGAGCGGGTAAATTACCAATAATAATCCCAATAATCCCTCCCCCCATACACAAGCTAAAATCAGATGAAGGGATAAAGAGTCAAGGACTCGGTCCATCTCCCAAAGAAGTTCCAAGTTCCAAGTTATTTGAATATCCACTATATCAAGATCACTTGTGCAAAGGCATCTAAAGCCATTGCCCAACTCTCCCCCCCACCAATAAATAAAAACAACAAACTAAACACAAAAATCAAATTGCTGCTATTAATGTTTCGTCCTATAATTACATATGCCTCTCCAGCCTGAAGTCATACCTCCAGTACTAATATACTTAAACTGCGGCGAGTGCAAAACAAATATCTACGTATCATTCTCAATGCCCCATGGTTCTTAGACACTCCCATATACATAGGGATACAAATATCCTATATATCCACTCCTACTTACTCTGTTTAGCAACTAAGTTCTTCATGAAAACGAACTAATGAAGTGATACAATAAGCCGCTAATTATAGTGAGAATGACCTCTACAAACACAAAAGGCATAAAGCCATCTTAGTTTCAAGTGAGAATTTGTAACTTTCATGCCCTCACAGAGCGAGCAAAAGTTCATAAACGTTTTCCTTTCATTGTATCCCTATCAGACATCTGAAAGTATACCAGGGTGGTCGGAAAAGTTCTCAGCTTCGACCATAGATGGCAACACTATCGGCAAGATTTTTTTTCTAAGTTGGTACATCTGTTATAAGCATCCATGTGAAATTGCAAGTCATTCTATCAAGTAGTTTGTTTTTTACAGCTGTCTGAATTAAACGTTGTCTGTATCCCTTGAAATGGATAAAATTGAGTATCGTGCGGTTATAAAATTCTTTGTAAAAGAAGGTTTAACGCCAAACGAAATTCATTCAAAGTTCATAAAAGTTTATGGCCACTCTTCTCCTTGGTTTTCGACAATTAAGAAATGGGCTGCCGAGTTTAAACGTGGCCGTACCAGCCTTGAAGATGATCCACGTGAAGGATTTCCAAAAAGTGTAACAACACCAGAAATCATTGATCAAGTGCACGATATGATATTGGATGACCGGCGAGTCAAAGTGTGTGAAATTGCTGAGATTATAGCCATGTAGGATATATTTTGCATGAAGAATTGCAAATGAAAAAGCTTTGCGCAAGTTGAGTGCCGCGCTTGCTCACAGCACATCAAAAACGCACTAGTATGAAAATCTCTGAACAGTGCTTGGAGCGTTTTAACAAGAATAAAACACTGATTTTGTGCGTCGATTTATTATTATTGATGAGACTTGAATTCACCATTACAGACCAGAATCTAAACAGCAGTCAAAACAGTGGACAGAAGCCGGTTGTTCAGCGCCAAAGAAGAGAAATTCGGTTCCATCAGCAGGAAAGGTCACGGCATCGGTGTTTTGGGATGATAAAGGCATTTTTTTAAATTAATTATCTCGAAAAGGGTATAACAATAACCGGGAAATATTATTCCGATCTTTTAACCAGACTAGACAAAAAAATTTGTGATTAAAGACTCGGTTTGAAGAAGAAAAAAATCATCTTTCATCAGAACAATATACCTGCCCGCAAAGGTGTTTTGGCAATGGGAAAAATTAAGGGATCTGCACTATGAATTGTTGGAACATCCTACCCTAATTCCCAAATTTCGCTCCATCTCACTTCTATCTCTTCATAAAACTAAAACTCTTCCTCGCTGGTCAGCGTTTTTCTTCGAATCAAGAGGTGATTGCAGCTGTAGAGGGGTATTTTGCAGATCTTACTGAGAACAACCACTACAGAGACGGGATAATGGTGCTGGAGGATTGCTGAAATAAATGTATTAGTCTTAAGGGAGATCACGTTGAAAAAATAAAAATAAGAATAAGTTCGAAATTATAAATTCTTTTTTTCATTGTTAGGCCGAGAACTTTTCAGACCACCTTCGTTTATACGAAGGTATAAACGAAGTATTTCCCAACGTTTTTTTGGATCATGCCCCACCTCAACGCCTCAAAGATTTTGATGCCCCCCCCCCCTCGCCGACAATGGTAAGTGTTTTGAGTATATCAGTGATGAGGTGACGAATGCAACATCATTTTCTAATTGTCCCCCAAAATATTCAAATTTCCCCACCTTTTGAAACAGTAACGTTCAACGTTATTTGAATACTTCGTATTACTGATTGCTTTATCAAAGAGCAAGGAGCAAGAATAAGGCGGGAAAAAAAAAAACTGGTATATTCGCCTTTCACACGCTAAAATAATACCCATTTAACAACCAAGCTTTTAAATAAAACATCTATCTGAATTTCTCCAATTTTTTTCTAAAGTACGCGATCAGAGTTGAAGGCAAGATGATTTCCCTGTAGATCGATAGTGGTGGAAGCAGTAATAGCCAACATGTATCAGTGCGCTAGGTAATCATGCTAATGAAGGTTAGAAACTCGAAATATGAAAATAGCATGCTGTTTGTCATAAAAAAAAAAAACTTTCTAGAAAGGAATATTGCTTTTAAGATGAAAAATAACAGTTTCGAAATCTTGTCCGCCCCTTTTAGAATTTATCGGTATAACAAGTTTATTCGATCTTTCAACAAATAAAAAAAAAATATTCAAAAAATATGTCTTCGATGGAATGTTAACTCGTCTGTTCACTTAGAAAACTTCGTTCTATACTGCTATATAAAAGAGACCTTAAAAAAATAAAAATAAATAAATAAATTCTACTGTAATTCTTCCTTATTGATCTGTGTGCGAATCTGTCGCTTAGATTCTATTATTCCTAATAATTATGCAGATCTCTTCATGCCTTAATTTTTCTTATTATCGAAAAAGTTTTTTTAGATGACATATGATAAAATAAAAAAAAAAATTAGATGCCCAAACTTTCTTTAGAGGAAAAATGTCAAAAAACAAACCGTTGACTTTAATATTCCAGAAACTTGAAAGTACTTCACTGCGAATTACCATCTCCAGTCTTAAATTATCCTGATGAAATTCTGTACTGCTCATTACTTTTGTTTGGTTTACTTTTAATGTATAATTTAGACAAAACGAAAAAGCTCGTTTGCAATAATATCCTCTAACTTGCTGATTGGTTCTTTGTTTTGCTGCTAATAGAAGAAAATCCACTTTATTTTCTCATTATGGCAATTTTAAATGAAGCGAAGTACTTCGTCTGCTTTCACAGCAAACAAAATTAGCCTGCATTGTCTGAATTACTAAAGAAATACAATGTTCTTGTGATGATCAATTACTTGCTTTTCACAAAGCAATTCCTTCTTTATGAAGATTTTTTTTCCTGTTTATTAAGGCCACGTAAAGGAATCACAATTTTAATGTTTCGCCATAATTTTTCTCAATTAAAAACATAAAACTAAAATAAAAATAAAATAAAAAAACTTTCAAATAATAAATACATTTATTTTGTGTGTGTGTGTGTGTGTGTGTGTGTGTGTGTGTGTGTGTGTGTGTGTGTGTGTGTGTGTGTGTGTGTGTGTGAGTGAAACTTTAGCTTATAGAATGAATTATAGAAGCAAAACAACCATATGCTGCGACATGAGTGACAGAAAGAAGCAAATATAACGGAAAAAATAATAAAAGCCTGTGATGCAAGCTGTGACATTGCCCTGGTAGTAACATGGCTGACAGCTGCTAACATATCTTAATTAAGGTGCGGAAATATAAATTTATTTCATAAGTGCAGTTTTATTGCTAAAATTTATTTGGTTTGTTACAACTGTATGTGATATTAAATGCCAAAGCAGTTTCGTAATTATGATTAGTTTGCCTAATGAAATAAATATATCACGAAACGCTAGATCATTAAGAATATATATCTGCAGGAGTTTATACTTTATTATCATATTTTAGTATATTCAATAAAATTATATAGAATGACTCTGATCGTGTTTATCATTTAATAGTAAATAATATCGTGCGATTGGTGAGGTACTATTTTTTAATCGCGGAAGAAGATGACCACAAATTCCGCATATCTATCTATACAGAAAAGCAACTAGGTTATGCTAACCATAAAATTGGTTTGATCAGCATAAAGTCGTATAGAAAGAAAATAAAAGTTAATTTCTTTAAAATATAAGGAAATTATGTGTAATTAATACGATATAATATATAGATTGTTGACATCGCTCGTGTGAGACTATTATATTGCTAAATCTTCCACCTGAAGACACGCACTGACTGGATCATACGAAAAATACGATCATATTGACTGGATCATACGAAAAAATACCAGTGCCGCGGCAAAATGGGGAAAAAACATTTCGCCCCTGGTGGGACTTGAACCCACAGTCTTTGGCTCCGGAGGCCAACGCCTTATCCATTAGGCCACAGGAGCAACAGGTTTACATTTTAAGTTACAAGCATATAACTAATATCGATAACTTTGAAGACAAATTTTTATTGTTTATTTTAAATGTGTAAGTCTTGAAAAAAAAAAAAGTGGGACATTATTTATGGACGCGTCCTTATTTAATCTTTATTGGGCTATTAATTATAAATAATGATAATTTATTTATAATTTATCATTAACAGAAGTAATAAGTTAGGATTAATTTGCATTCACTGACGCGTAATCTAAAAGAGAAGGTAAATTGACGGTCTCACTTAATTTTCAGCTAAATGAAAAGGGACATTGTGTGTGTGTGTGTGTGTGTGTGTGTGTGTGTGTGTGTGTGTGTGTGTGTGTTGTGGGGGAAGAGCTCAACTTTCTCGTTCAAAAATCAATACGTTGCTCGAGAACAGTAACGCTTGACCCATTAAAATGGAGATGAACTTAATTTTTTTTATTAATTTTTTTACATTTTTCTCTTTTCAAAAGCTGTAAGAGAGGGCGTTTTCATCGTTTGCTAAAAACCAAACGATTCGTTTGTAAAGTTAAAATTGTTTTTCCACCTTTTGGACTAAGTTGTTTTCTAAAATGTTTAAAATTATCAAATATTTACATATTTGATAAATGTCGCAAAGTAGTTAACTCATAATATTTGATTCATAATGAAAACAAATCTATAACATAAGTTAATTTCTATGCTAATTTAACAACAAAAATCATCTTATTAATTACTGAGTTAAAAGTCGATTTAAATTTGTAATTTTATCTAACGAAAAATCGGTTCAGTTTAATAGTTACTTTTAAAAACAATCATTAATGATTGTGGTTATTTTCAATAATTAAAAATGGTTAAGTTTGTTTAATGCAAAACTAATTGTATTAGTTATTACGTGTATTTAAAAATCAGAAAATTTCACTACTAGTATAAGAATTGCTTCAGAATAACAGATTCGATATGCATTTGATATAAGCTAGAATGAAATCCTCAAATTCGGCAGAATGTGAATAATAACTTACTGTAGAGTGGGAATAACAGTATAAACGTAGAGGGCGCTTTGCACAAAACTGTAGTAATACTCCGTTCACTGAGAATGAAAATTAATAAATAAATATGCTGACGTCTTTTATTCCAAAAGGGAGATGTGAAACTTGTATTATAAATCCTGCTCAGGTATATGTGCTTTAAAGATAATAATAATAATAATAATAATAATAATAATAATAATAATAATAATAATAATAATCTTAGGCAAGTATATAACACATAAATACAGAAAAAAAAGTCATATGCATTCTCCACTAAATAAGCAAACTCAGCTCACTAATTAAACATATTGAACTGACAGTTCTTATAAAAAATAATAAATAAATGTCTTGGATCGTTCCTGATGAATACAAAGAAGTCGTTAAGATGTTGATAATAATAATGAGACTGAAATAGGCATTCTATTAAACTGCAACTCAGCAGGCAATTCTTTTTAGTGCAGTCCAAGAACTTTCAATGACAGATTCTGGTTTTTGGACGTGCAAATATAACCGAGGCACTCATACATGGTGAATCCCACTCTACTGCTATAAAACAAACATTAACTGAGACGTACAAAATCGCGCAGACTCAGCAACACGGAAAAAAGATATTTGGAATTCAGCAGAAAAAAAAAAACTTGTGGGAAGACGATGCGTCTATAGAAGAAATATTATAACTTCCATCTTTACAGTCCATAAGTAGATTCAGCAGTCACTTTTAATGTCCTAGATTTGACTTAGAAAAGTTGAAAACATGCCGAGAAAACTAAATATATTCGAGTTATGGAATTTAAAAACTGTAAAATTATTTTAATGCAATATAAATATAAGAATATTTGGAATTAGTAATTATTTTAGCCTTGGCTACCAAAGATCTACCACCAAGTTCATTCAGTTCCTTTTTCTCGTTTCCTAACATTAGGTTTTTCTAAGAATTCTGGGGAGTTTTCTAAATATTGTTGGACACGTTCTCCTAATGCCACTTTCTCGCGAGCTATAACTCTGTTTTCCCCAAATGCGTCACCTCTACAACAGTGGTGGCACTCGAAACACTTCCGTAGCACTTCCTTGATTTAATATTATTCTTCCTAGACGACACTAGAATGAATGTGTTGCTCTTGTGCATTTTACCAGTGCACTCTTGTCGGGATGCTTTACTGGCCTTTGTGACCCGTCACTATTCGTCTACTTGATGTTCCAGTATCTCGTCCATCTATGACGAGCTAGGATCGGACTTGTGATTAATGGGGAACCGTAGGTCAGCACTCTATTTTGAGCAGTACTTCTCTGTATGAGTTTTGCCCAGTAAACCAGTGAGTACGTTATCAGAATGGTTAGCTTCAACTGTTCAGGCTACAAAGAGTTGCCTATTTAATAGGTGGAGAGGAATACGAAGCATAGATGGCTGTCTTCCTTTTGGCCAGTTCTTCTAAATGAAGGCCGGCAAATTAGTGGAATTATTATCAATTTGTTTAGCCTATTTTACATATAAAATCATGATTATTGTCGATCCATAAAGCCAATAATCTATATTGAGCTATAGGTATTCTCTCTCTCTCTCTCTCTCTCTCTGACTGATCATGCAGGAAATCATAGCTGTAATTTCTTTGGCTACAACACTTACTCAACATCGTTTTCCCATACTTTTTTTATCTTAGAATTTTAAATATTTCTAGACATTTATAAGTGAAAGGTACCCTATTATTCTCCGTCATGTTTGGTCGTTTCTCTTCTGCGTTTGTGTAAAATAACTCGAGAACCGATCGACTGATTGTGATGAAATTTGACATTTAATATCAATCAGTCCACTCATAGTTCCTGCTTTAAGCGAAGATTAAAATGCATTTTTTTACTGCATTTTAAACCTTCCCCTGGAGAATTTATCGCATCCACTGAACGTGATTCGCATTTCTAGACTTTTATTTATTAAGAAGCAACATATTCCTAACATACCATCAGTGTTATGTTGTACATATATATTTCTTAACTTGTTTGTAATTCCTTCTTTTCTGGACCAAATTAAGATGCTAAAAAAAAAGCAATTTGATCCAAAAAGTTCTCTCTCCTCCCAAAAGGTCACTGTTTTCGAATTTAATTATGGAGTTCTGTAGCAATAACGTGTCTGGACAAGTCATTACTCACAAACACGGTTACATCTCACTACACTGTTTAATTGGTTCATAGTCAGCTTTTTATGTCCAGAAAGGGGTAATCACGTACATTAAATAAAACAATTGAACCCCTTAGACACATTTTACTTTTCACAATTTCACCTTTGACACTTTATTGATGAGCTCGCCTCTGCATTTTCATATTAAACATGAAAAACACAGCACACCTCAGTGTCAATTTGACTTAAGACATATCACTTATTTATATTTTTAATGTTATTTCTTTGTTACAAATTTCGTATAATTGTGTGTTTAATACGATGTAATGGAAACTATTTTCACAAACAACTTCCTAACTCTTTGTTTCTTCTTCTTCCGAAAAGATATTTATTAGTCATAATCAGAGTTTATCTGTTCTTCTTCTTCTTCGGAGACTTCCAAGTCTTCCAAGCAAAATGGTATATTGATCGTTGGCCATGATAGTAGTGAATAGAATCGATCGAATACGCGAGAGGGAGGAGTCTAGGGGGGTCGAATGACACCATTAGTCTTGTAAACTGAATGGAACTGGTGGTTGAGTATTGACTTTTACCATCTGCTGGGGGCCTCTTTTGTGAGCAGTCGGGGCTCAAAAGAGCCTTAATCTGATTTCGGAGAAATACAAGAACTCCTGTAATGGAAGAGTGAAAACAGCAAATTTTATTAGGGTAAGAATAACTGGGGATGACTGAAAATTTTTGAAGACAGACGTGTGGAAAGTAGCGATAAATAAAGTCACCGCCAGGCTGGGCAAACATAAAATGTTTAATCAATATTTTTTTATGGATGTTAAAGCGGTGCATGTATTGAATGGTAGTTGATATTTCATTTGATATTTAAGCGATATCTTTGTCAATATGCTATCTAATATTGGTATTTTGAATGCAATTTAAATGCTTCACCTTATCATTTTAGGAATATATTCTTCTCTCTCTCTCTCTCTCTCTCTCTCTCTCTCTCTCTCTCTCTCTCTCTCTCTCTCTCTCTTTCTCTCTCTCTCTCTGTATGTATAGAATCCTTCAGGGTTTCCAAATTGATTTTGACCAATTGTAGTAACGATTTCACTTTTAAATCTTCAGGTTTACTTGTGACTGAGTCAAATTAACCGATGCATTGTGGGAGCAATAATTGAAATGTCAGCAGACTCTACTTGAAATCAAAACAGTTCATTCATAGAACCCCTTCATTATGAAAAACGAAACCAGTTGAGCTCTATAGGAGTATTGCACTGTAGCTTTACTTGTAGGTATGCCAATGATTGAATTTCAGAAAAACTATGTTTTTCAACCCCGAAAGAAGCATTAACTTTGAAAGAGATGCCGAATGCATTAGAAAAGTGTTTTTTTTTTTTTTTTTTGGAAATTAAAATGAATTTAAAAATTCCAGAGAGAGAGAGGGGAGGGAGGGAGAATAACTGATCTCAACGAGACATTACACTCCATAAATCCCTTGTTATAAACATTAAAGGTGTGTGTTCCATACCTCAAAACTAACGAAACGATCCCAATAAACACGGGTCCAGACACCTTGCATTTCCAAGATGAGGAAATGTGAGATGCAGGTGTTGTAGCAAGAATGCCAGCAACATGCATAGATAGATGAAACTCCATTACCACGTGATTATGAACCAGAATCACATGCGAGAAGTGCCTTGAGTTGCGTTCAGTCTGATAGGCTTGCCATAAGCAAGTGGCAACTGCTTTTTGTTTCAGTGGTTTAAAGTGAAGCGTTGATATTTTTCTTTTATGCAATGGAGAGCGAGTTCGAGCTTTCCATTGCATAAAAGAAAGTTTACTGAATTTGCGGATAAGTGCTATTTTTTATTTATTTATTTTTTTTTTTATGGACTACCCAACAGAAATGCCCATGAAGCACGCTCATTGGCTTTATCAGGGCTTTCTCTTTCCATGCACTAGCAAACGGATGACTGCAGTAGAAGACGGTATATATATATATATATATATATATATATATATATATATATATATATATATATATATATATATATATATATATATATATATATATATATATATATATATATATATATATATGAAGTGGCGTCCGTCACTTCAGATTTCACTGTTGTTATTCCTAACTTATTTATACGAGAAGTCCATGTTTTATCATGCTATTTTTCCAGTTTGTGATAATTTATACACCTGAAGAAGTCGGCATTCCGACGAAAACAGATTGTGTTTTGATTAAAGTTTTTATCTTACTTTATATCGGTGTTCCTAGTCAGTAAAATTATGATTTTAATAAAAAAAATGTATAATCTATGTCGGATTCGAACCCGCAGCTTCTTGAGTGGAGAGAAATACGCAAATCACTTCAACAACTAGGCCGACACATACACGCACCCCATATATATATATATATATATATATGTATATGTTTTTTTTTTTTAACAGGGTATTTTTAATATTTCACTATTGTTTTTGATATTTTTATTAGTATTAATATTTTTATGATTTGAGTGATTTTATGCAGTAATTCATTTTATTGATACTAATACTGTCTTAATGCTTTAAATAATGCTTTAGTTGTAATTTTCTTACTTTTTATTACTATCTTAAATATAATTAAAATCACTTCCAATATTTTTTTAAATATATTTTTATTTTCTCAAAAATTAAAACATAATTAAAACATAAAAAAAAGAGCATAAAACTCTTCTTTAGCCCTTTCGTTAGGCCTAACTTCATTAATCATCCCCAAATAGTTAGAAATAGTTCCTTTCGTTGAGAGTATTTCGACTGTTGCTTTTACGTAGAAGATATATGGGAAAGATTAAACGCGAAAAGGTGGCTCAATTCCCTATCGTTCTTCCGGTCTTATTTACACCCACTTATATATGAATGTAAGGCAATGGCAGACATGGACATCAGGCGCTAGTTCTGATCCTTCCCTGTTACTAAACTACAAGCTACAGGTATTATTCTCCATTTCCAGTTGTTTACTCGGGGATTCGCCTTTGAGCTTTTCTTTCGTTTTCCATTGCCGTGTGTCACTGTAACATTTCGCGATCCAATCTTCTCTTCACGTTCCATTCTTTGGTTCATCAATCAATGGACTTTGGGGGATTGTTCTCTCTCTTCTTCCATTCTTTATTTCTGTTGACGATGAATTTCCGGAGTCATTTATTTCAAATCTACCGCAAACAGACAAGAGAGAGAGAAAAAGAAGAAAACTTTGGGATGTATTTCTTTTATTTACTTTTAAATTTTACATTTTCCCTGGCGAAATACATCTCAGCACAACTTCAAAATTAAGTTGAACAAATCCAATTCGAGAGTAAGCTTAAATTCTTTGTGTATACTCGCAATGCATTTTCATATAAACAATCTTCGTTTCTTATTTATAGTGTGTTTATCAACCGCGAGTCACCTGTTTGAATTTCTTTATTCCCGTTGTCTGCTTGCATATAACACTGTCAGTTTGGTTTTACAGATTTTGATGAAATTTGGCAGTTTGCTCTTAAATCAGACAAGCTTTATCACACTTAAATTAGACGAAATGATACGAAATTATGGAGTGTTGTCTAAAATTTTCACAGCTCACCGTCAGATGACACTACTGCGGTTAGTACAAATCTTATCCGCTAGGAGTAAGTGACGTGGCTCATTTACTTACCTACTCTCTCTCAGAAGTTTACATTATGAGGTGCAGAGAGCTTGTCTGCCGAAAGAAGGCTCTGAGAAAATTCTTAAGGTTTCAAAAGGGAAGATTGAAAGCTTGTTGGTTGAAGCCATTGCAACTGCACCACATCTTTGGGACAGGCTAGCAAACGAAGTCTCTCTCTCACTATTTAGTGCTACGATCTTAATGCTGAGGGTATCATGCAATATGTACGAGACCTGAAACAAAACTGCCTAAGTAATAGTTTTGTCTATTGATACCATTCTTGTCTCGTTAAAAAAAAAAATTATGCTTGTCCTTTAAAAAAAATAATAATAAAATACTATTCATGCCATTTGAAGCCTATCGTTTTCCAAATATTCACATTTTCTGCTTGAATTAGCGAAACTTTGAAGTTTGATTAAGTTACACTTGAAAACAAAAATTATTTTTAAAAAAATAAATAAATAATAGACAAGTCTCAACATATAACATTAAAGTTTGAAAAAATTGACAATTGACATTTATGTCTTTATGAGTGAAGCAAGATTCTTTTCATATTCGCCGCTATCTGTTGCGGTTACAGTGAGGGTAAAATTTATGAGCAGTTTGCTCACCCTGAATGGGCATGGAGATTATGCATCGCCATAGGAGGTTAATATAGCTTTTGGTCTTCTATGTTTGAATATGGCGTATGCTGCAGCTTGCTGAACCAAATCGTTGGGGTGTATGGACGTCTTTAGGAACAACTTAGATGCTAAGGATTGTAGGAAAGAGAAAATTTAGGAAATATTTGTATCTCTATGAAGTTGATTGTTTCTAACATACCATGGGGCGTTTAAAATCATTCTCTAGCACTTGTTCTGTACTCGTTGTATCTTCATAATGTTTGTATTATATTATAGGTGTGGCTCCAGACCAGAGTTGGAAAAAATTGACAATTGACAATTGACATTTATGACTTTAGGGGTGAAGCAAGAAGCTTTTCATATTCCCCGCTATCTGTTGTGGTTACAGTGAAGGTAAAATTTATGAGCAGATTGCTGGCCCTGAAAAGGCATGGAGATTATGCATCACTAAAGGAGGCTAATATAGCTTTTGGTCTTCTGTATTTGAATATGTCCGTTGGATCGTATGCTGTAGCTTGCTGAACCAAATCGTTGGGATGTGTGGACGTCTTTAGGAAAAACTTGGATGCTAAGGATTGCAGAAAAGAGAAAATATAGGGAATATTTGTGTCTCTGTGGAGTTGATTGTTTCTAACATACCACGGGGCTTTCAGAATCATTCTCAAGCACTTGTTCTGCACTCGCCGTATTTTGATAATGTTAGCATTAGAGGTGTGGCTCCAGGCCCGAGAGGCATAGGTGATTATAGGACGAATTGTCATCTGGTATAGTTGCAATTTGATTCTGTTGCTGAGCTTGCTATTTCTGTTAATTAGCGGATAGAGCTGAGCTATGGCTTTAGATGCCTTTGTGCACGCAGACTTAGTGTGCTGATTGAAAGATAGCTTTTTTATCGAGAATCACACCCAGGTAATTTGTTTCTGTCTTCCAGGGAATTTTAGTATTGAATAGTAACACATCTCCTACAGGAGACATTGGCCTTTTTGAGAAAAGAACGGCTGAGCTTTTCTGGGGATTGACTTCCAATCTCCACTTAGAGAACCAACCCTCCAGCTTTAGAATGTTTTCTTGAAGCTTTCTGGTAATGAAATGGGGTTTGAGAGATCTGGTTAATATTGCCGTATCGTCCGCATACAGGGTCAAAATGGAGGTCATCGGATTGTGTGGGATGTCTGACATGTATATAGAGAACAGCAATGGAGCCAGTAGAGATCCCTGCGGCACTCCAGCAAAGATGTGGCGTTGGGAGGATGTAGAACCGTTGATTTTTACTTGCATTGATCTATTCTGAAGATATGAATGGATTAAGTGAACCATTGTTAGTGAGGTACCGGCTGAGATAAGTTTTTGCAGGAGTCCAAAATGCCAGATTTTGTCAAATGCTTTGGAAAAGTCTAGAAAAACAGCGCCTGTGCACTGGTGCCAGTTGTAGCTGGTGGTGATGTGTTACACAATTCTGTGGATTTGCTGGGTAGTACTATGGTGTTGCCTAAAACCAAACTGTTCTTTAGGGAGGATGTTTAGGTCATTTACTTAGGTTTGGAGTCGTGAGAGGATGACCTTCTCCGCAACCTTACCCAGATTTGAGATAAGACTGATTGGACGATAATTTTGCGGTAAGTGTGGGTCTTTGCCTGGCTAATGTATAGGAATTACGTCAGCCAGTTTCCAGGTGGAAGGAAAATTAGTGAAATCTTAAAATTGCATTTATTATACTGGTCAGGTGCACTACTGCTTTTCGGGGCAGAAGTTTAATCACCCGATTAGTAATGCCGTCTGGCCCAGGAGCTTTTTTGTTCTTTAATTTTTTAATAATGTCATATAACTCAGCAGGTGATGTCGGTGCAATATGGTCAGTGCTGGAGATAGGAAGTTTGAGTGAGTGTCTGACCTTGCTGTGAATCTTATATATGTGGTCAAAGTCAAGGTTTCCATACGAAGGCCTGCATTGCTCCTCTAGGTTGTGTGCTATAACTTTTGCTTTTGTCTACATCTGTGTGACCAAGGCCCTGGTCAGAGAATATTGGGGGAAGGGATCTGTCTTTGTTTTTGATATTTTTCAGTAGTCCCCAGATGGAGTGATCAGTAGGTGAAATGGAGGATAACTTTTCATCCCATACTTGGTCTCTATGGGCTTTGAGTGCATCTCTTACTGCCCCATTTAATCTATTTAGATTTATTTTATCTTGTGGTGCACACGTGTTACGGTATCTTTTCCTAGCTATGTTTTTGTCTCTGATCAAGTTCATGATGTCTTCAGGCAAACGATCTGGCTTGCGGGCAGATATGTTGGGGGAAGCTACCTTTATAGCAAAATTAATTTGTTGTGTGAGATTTGTAACTGCAGTTTCTACTTCTTCTTTTGTGCGTATGTGAGGAACAGGTCCAATATAATCCTTCAGTGCTGCTGACAGTCTTTCCCATGCTATGTAGGAGTGAGAAGGAGGACACAAGTATTCTTGTTTTCCCAGCTGTAGTAGAATTGGGTTGTGATCGGATGATAGTTCATCCATAGATATGATGGTGAATTGAAGTTTAATATCCTGAAGGATAGCTATATCCAGGATGTCAGCAGTGCCGAACGTACTGAGATGAGTTGGTTCGGTGGGGGCCTGCCACAACAGCGTTGCTTGATCCTAAGTAATTGCAAAGGATGCAACCATTCTTGTTTGTGGATGTACAATTCCACGCAGGATGCTTGGAATTCAGATCCCCGGCAATAATGGTGGGCTCTCTGGTGCATAAGATGGCATTTAGATCAGAGTGAAGTAGAGATTTTTGGGGAGGGTTGTAAGCTGAGTAGATTTTCAGTTTGCCAGTGGAGCTGGTGACTACTTCCACTCCTATGATCTCAAGGTTAGTGGTTGAAGGAATGCTCACAGAGTGGTGCTTAATGTAGTTTTTAATGAAGATGGCAGTGCCACCGCCTCTGTAGAGTAGTCTGTCATTTCTGTATAGGTGACAGCCCCTTATTGTAGGATTGTCTGAGGGTTTTAAATGAGTTTCACTGATTAAAATAACATCTGGTTGATACCCAGATGTGAAGTGTCGGAGTTCCAGAATTTTGTTTTTAAGGCCATTTGCGTTCCACGCAACTATCTGAAGAGATGCTGGAATGAGTTTGTTACTATTCATTTATGAGAGCTGTGAGGATGACCTGTGTTTCACGAAGAAATCTTTTAGTGGAGGTTTCAGTAGGGTTTGATAGGCTGAAATTTTGTAGCATGTTTGCTAGTGAGGCCGTAATAGCAGCTGTTAGGTTTTTAGGTGCTGTTGGTTAATTTTGTTCTGGAATTGGTCTAGTCGTACTGGTCACATCGGCATAACTTCTTGTTTGCTTTCGGGTGTCTCTATTATTGGAGGTCTCCGGCTGTGGCCGCTGAGTCTCCGGTTTTGATGTCTGGCCCTGGTGTTCTTGTACTGAAGGAGGAGGGCTGATCGATTGCCTCCATCCGTCTGTTCTTTGGGTGCTGAGTACATCCTTTGTAGTTCGCAGGATGAGGGCCACTGCAGTTGGCACATTTGGCCGAGGTAATCCTCGGCTTTGTGCAGGTATTGGTTGGGTGGCTGTCTCCACAATTTAAACATCTATATTCCGCTCTGCATAGATTCTAGGCATGGCCAAACTTCTGGCACCTGTGGCACTGCCCAGAAGATGATCTTTTACGGAGTGGTTCGGGTGTGACGATGAGACCACAGACTGTTTTTAAGTTGTAAATATCCTTGTATATTTTATGAATTTCAACAAGGACTAATGGCATGGGAGTCTTGTCTGCTTTGTACATTCTGCTGACTTTGACTGGAGGCAGATCCTGAGAATTTAGGTCAGCAGCTATTTCTGCTGTGTCAATGTCTTCACAGACACCACGAAGGACTACTTTTAAGTTTTTTTCGGAGCTGAGCGCAAAGGTATGATAGTGGATGGCTCTGTCGTCCAGTTCTTTGGTCAACCTTCTATAATCTGTCACTGTTGCTGGCTGGATTTTTATGCCTTCATCCATGTTTTTGGCCTTACTGAAGCCAATATGCAAATTGGACATTGTGGATCTTAAAGCTGCCCACTTATGCTTTTCTCTAAGGATGATCGGAGGCACCTTTTCTTTGGGAGAAATAGCGGCGTCTGAACCCTGAGAATCCTGTTCCATTTCGGTATTGTCAATGTGTGGTTCATCTGTTGTTCTTCGCTTTTTGCGTGCGCGCACTTCTACAATGTCTGAAAGAGTAGAAGGCACCGATTCTAAATGATCTTCAGCGATAACGTCTGAGACACATTCGGGGGGAAACGTGTCATACAGTTTCACTTTTCCCAGCCAATTATCACTCAGCAGCTTTCCCAGTCTGAGGAATTCCCTATATACCTCCTCGAATTTGGTTTCATTCACAAGTTTTGCCATTTCAAGACACAGAAGGAAAAAGAGTAGAAATCTCTCAGGTGTCCCAAGCAGGTAAAGATAATCCTGTGAACTTTTGAGGGTCCACTAACAAATCCCGTAGACACTCTTAGGTGTCTACCAGCAATAAAATGTCACTATAAGAAACCAAACCAACAAAAGCGATACTAGCGGCTGTAGGCCTAGCGTATCGCCCTTGTAATTACAAATGACTTACCTGGATAAAGCATTATGGAAAATAAAGTGACTATTTATGGTAGCAAGCAATTAACTACTATTACTAATGAATAAGCATAAATATAAATCGCTAAAAACATATCAATCAAATTCACAATTCATCATCAATAATACACGACATTAAACAAAAACACACGAGCCGCCATCTTTTTTTCAAATTGACAATTGACAATTGACATTTATGTCTTTAGGGGTGAAGCAAGATGCTTTTCATATTCCCCGCTATCTGTTGTGGTTGCAGTGAAGGTAAAATTTATGAGCAGAATGCTCGCCCTGATTGGGCATGGAGATTATGCATCACTAAAGGAGGCCAATATAGCTTTTGGTCTTCTGTATTTGAATATGTCCGTTGGATCGTATGCTGTAGCTTGTTGAACCAAATCGTTGGGATGTGTGGACGTCTTTAGGAAAAACTTGGTGGCTAAGGATCGTAGAAAAGAGAAGATATAGGGAATATTTGTGTCTCTGTGGAGTTGAATGTTTCTAACATACCACGGAGCATTCAAAATCATTCTCAGGCACTTGTTCTGCACTCGCTGTATTTTGATGATGTTAGCATTAGAGGTGTGGCTCCAGGCCGGAGAGGCATAGGTGATTATAGGACGAATCGTCAACTGGTATAGCTGCAATTTGATTCTGTTGCTGAGCTTGCTATTTCTATTAATTAGCGGATAGATCTGTGCTATGACTTTAGATGCCTTTGTGCATGCAGACTTGGTGTGTTGATTGAAAGATAGCTTTTTGTCGAGAATTACACCCAGGTAATTTGTTTCTGACTGCCAGGGAATTTTAATATTGAATAGTAACAAATCTCCTACAGGAGACATTGGCCTTTTTGAGAAAAGAACGGCTGAGCTTTTCTGGGGGTTGACTTCCAATCTCCATTTAGAGAACCAACCCTCCAGCTTTAGAATGTTTTCTTGAAGCTTTCTGGTAATGAAAAGGGGTCTGAGAGATCTGGTTAGTATTGCCGTATCGTCTGCATATAGGGCCAAAATGGAAGTCATCGGATTGTGTGGGATGTCTGACATGTATACAGAGAACAGCAATGGAGCCAGCAGAGATCCCTGCGGCACTCCAGCAAAGATGTGGCGCTGGGAGGATGTAGAACCGTTGATTTTTACTTGCATTGATCTATTTTGAAGATATGAGTGGATTAAATGAACCATTTTAGGTGAGATGCCGGCTGAGATAAGCTTGTGCAGGAGTCCAAAATGCCAGATTTTGTCAAATGCTTTGGATAAATCTAGGAAAACAGCACCTGTGCACTGGCGCCAGTTGTAGCTGGTTGTGATGTATTCAACAATTCTGTGGATTTGCTGGGTAGTACTATGGCGTTGCCTAAAACCAAACTGTTCTTTTGGAAGGATGTTTAGGTCATTTATTGAGGTTTGAAGTCGTGAGAGGATGACCTTCTCTGCAACCTTACCCAGATTTGAGATGAGACTGATTGGACGATAATTTTGGGGTAGGTGTGAGTCTTTGCCTGGCTTATGTATGGGAATTACGTCAGCCAGTTTCCAGGTGGAAGGAAAATAGTGAAATCTTAAAATTGCATTTATTATACTGGTCAGGTACACTACTGCCCTCCGGGGCAGAAGTTTAATCACACGATTAGTAATGCCGTCTGGTCCAGGAGCTTTTTTGTTCTTTAAATTTTTAATAATGTCATATATCTCAGCAGGTGATGTTGATGCAATATGGTCAGTGCTGGTGATAGGAAGTTTGAGTGAGTGTCTGACCTTGCTGTGAATCTTATGCATGTGGTCAAAGTCAAGGTTTCCATACGAAGGCCTGCATTGCTCTTCTAAGCTGTGCGCTATAACCTCTGCTTTGTCCACATCTGTGTGAGCAAGGCCCTGATCAGTTAATATTGGGGGAAGGGATCTGCCTTTGTTTTTGGTATTTTTCAGTAGTCCCCAGATGGAGTGATCACTAGGTGAAATGGAGGATAACTTTTCATCCCATACATAGTCTCTGTGAGCTTTCAGTGCATCTCTTACTGCCCCATTTAGTCTGTTTAGATTTGTTTTGTCTTGTGGTGCACACGTGTTACGGAATCTCTTTCGAGCTCTGTTTTTATCTCTGATTAAGTTCATGATGTCTTCAGGCAAACGATCTGGCTTGCGGGCAGTTTTGTAGGAGGAAGCTACCTTTATAGCAGAATTAATTTGTTGTGTGAGATTTGTAACTGCAGTTTCTACTTCTTCTTTTGTGCGTATGTGAGGAACAGGTCCAATATGATCCTTGAGTGCGGCTGACAGTCTTTCCCATACAATGTAGGAGTGAGAAGGAGGACACAGGAATTCCTGATTTCCCAGCTGCAGCAGTATTGGATTGTGATCGGATGATAGTTCATCCATAGAAATGATACTGTACTGAAGTTTAATATCCTGCAGGATAGCTATATCCAGGATATCAGCAGTGCCGAACGTACTGAGATGAGTTGGTTCGGTGGGGCCTGCCACAACAGCGTTGCTTGATCCTAAGTAATTGAAAAGGATGCAACCATTCTTGTTTGTGGTTGAACAATTCCAGGCAGGGTGCTTGGAATTCAGATCCCCGGCAATAATGGTGGGCCCTCTGATGCCTAAGATGGCATTTAGATCAGAGTGAAGAAGAGATTTTTGGGGAGGGTTGTAAGCTGAGTAGATTTTCAGTTTGCCAGTGGAGCTGGTGACTACTTCCACTCCTGTGATCTCAAGGTTAGTGGTTGAAGGAATGCTCACAGAGTGGTGCTTAATGTAGTTTTTAATGAAGATGGCAGTGCCACCACCTCTGTAGAGTAGTCTGTCATTTCTGTATAGGTGATAGCCACTTATTGTAGGGTTGTCTGAGGGTCTTAGATGAGTTTCGCTGATTAGAATAACATCTGGCTGATACCTAGATGTGAAGGCACGGAGTTCCAGGATTTTGTTTTTGAGGCCATTTGCGTTCCAAGCAACTATTTGAAGAGATGCTGGAATGAGTTTGTTACTATTCATTTATGAGAGCTGTGAGGATGACCTGTGTTTCACGAAGAAATCTTTTAGTGGAGGTTTCAGTAGGGTTTGATAGGCTAAAATTTTGTAGCATGTTTGCTAGTGAGGCCGTGATAATAGCTGTTAGGTTTTTAGGTGCTCTTGGTTGATTTTGGTCTGGAATTGGCCTAGTTGTACGGGTCACATCGGCATAACTTCTTGTTTGCTTTTGGTTGGAGGTCTCCGACTGTGGTCGATGAGTCTCCGGTTTTGGTGTCTGGGCCGCTGGTGTTCTTGTACTGTAGGAGGAGGGCTGATTGATTGCCTCCATCCGTCTGTTCTTTGGGTGTTGAGTACATCCTTTGTAGTTCGCCGGATGAGGGCCACTGCAGTTGGCACATTTGGCCGAGGTGGTCCTTGGCTTAGTGCAGGTATTGGTTGGGTGGCTGTCTCCACATTTTAAACATCTATATTCTGCTCGGCATAGATTCTGGGCATGGCCAAACTTTTGGCACCTGTGGCACTGCCCAGAAGATGATCTTTTACGGAGTGGTTCCGGTGTGACGATGAGACCACAGACTGTTTTTAAGTTGTAGATATCCTTATATATTTTGTGAATCTCAACAAGGACTAATGGCATGGGAGTTTTGTCTGCTTTGTACATTCTGCTCACTTTGACTGGTGGCAGATCCTGAGAATTTAGGTCAGCAGCGATTTCTGCTGTGTCAATGTCTTCACAGACACCACGAAGGACTACTTTTAAATTTTTTTCTGAACTGAGCGCAAAGGTATGATACTGGATGCCTCTGTTGTCCAGTTCCTTGGTCAACCTTCTGTAGTCTGTCACTGTTGCTGGCTGAATCTTTATGCCTTCATCCATGTTTTTGGCCTTAATGAAGCCAATATGCAGATTGGACATTGTGGATCGTAAAGCTGCCCACTTTTGTTTTTCTCTAAGGATGACCGGAGGCACCTTTTCTTTGGGAGAGGTAGCGGCGTCCGAACCCTGAGAATCCTGTTCCATTACAGTATTGTCATTGTGCGGTTCTTCTGTTGTTCTTCGCTTTTTGCGAGCACGCACTTCTACAAAGTCTGAAGGTGTAGAAGGCATCGACTCTAAATGATCTTCAGCGACGACTTTGTGAGCACGCACTTCTGCAAAGTCTGAAGGAGTAGAAGGCATCGACTCTAAATGATCTTCAGCGACAGCGTCTGAGACACATTCAGGGGGAAACGTGTCATACAGTTTAACCTTTCCCGGCCAGTTATCACTCAGTAGCTTTCCCAGTCTGAGGAATTCCCTGTAGACTTCTTCGAATTGGGTCTCATTTAGAAGTTTTGTCATTTCAAGAAATAAAAATGTGTTGATACACAGATGGAGAAAGAGTAGAGGTCCCTCAGGTGTCCCGAGCAGGCAAAGACAATCCTGTGAACTTTTGAGGGTCCACTAGCAGATCCCGTAGACACTCTTAGGTGTCTACCAGCAATAAAATGTTACTCTATTATATATATATCCCGTAGATCAAATCGATCTACCAGCAACGGTAGCAAATATTTCACCTTAAAAAACCTTAGAAAATGAAGAACACTTACCTCTGTATATATCATTTATCATTCAAAACTATCGCCACTAATTAACAACACAATGACTCAGCTGACTCTTTAATTTCATCATCAATAATACACTACACAAAACACTAACACACGGGCCGCCATTTTTCCAATCCCCTTTTTTTCAATTTTCAACTTCTGTAATATTATATTAATATTATGTAGATAAAGAGAAGGTGTGAAAAATAGCTTTAAGTAATTTATTAATTAATCATCTAATTATTAGAACTTTTGACATTAACTCGACTTATTTAAGGCTTTAATGAGTATTTAATATTTATTATGAAAAGTAATTAAACATGAGAGTTTAATCATTTTAAATATAGAATGTTTATGTATGAAACAGCGCTGAAGTTTGACAACCTTTTGATTGGTAGTTGGAATTACACACATAATTTATTGATCAACACATGTCCAACTTTCAGTACCGAGTTGTGTGCAGTTTATCAATGATTAATAAGCTTGAGTGGTTTCCACTTTGTGCGAATATAAATCCCGTGTAGTTTGACAGATTTTCTTCTCAATCGAATTTTTTAAAAAAATTAAAATTAGGTTATTAAATGCGCGCTGTTGTTACAATATGATATTACACGTATTTTGATTTGTATTCAACCTGCATCGGCGGATGGAGTTTAGATAATTTTTTTGGTCCAGTCATGCTCCATTTACCATACACTCACGCATAAAACAATACACAGATGTTTATACTTTTGTTTCCCTGGGAAATTGTGCCCTGCAGAATTATTTATCAGGCCTGACTGCTTTCCAAGAAAGAAGTGTTCTCTATAATGTTGCTACGAAAAATAAAATAGAGGGAAAAAATCAGATAGACATTGTGTAGAATCAAGAAAGTTTTGAAATGAATAGTAAACACTGCCTAATATCGCTCGGTGATCTTGATTGGCTTTATTATTGCAAGGCTAGAATAATCCTTCTACAGATAGAGCAGTTTTCGAAGAATCTGACAAGGAAGAGTTCCACATCGCAATTCAATTTAGTAGCAAAACATGTTTCAGAATTAGTAGTTTACTTCGCCAAGAACAAAATAGACTCACGTCTACTTCCAAACTTTCTGTGTTCGAGTCCAATTTACGGATAAATATGGTGGTAACGTTTTGAAAAGAGAAACAGGCGATTTTAGCGCGCCAAGCACCTTAAGAGCTAATAAGTATATAATAACATTATTCCTATCAATTATATAATAAATTAATAAATTATAAACTTTATATTGAAGGAAATTGAGATGATTATATTTATAAATGAGGGAAGTGCATTGGAAAAGATCCACGAACACCAAAACTAAAAATTTAGCTTCTAAACAATCGGAATAAAGTTTGTTGAAGCCGTGCACTGATTCTACTTCCAACGTTTCCAACAACAACAACAACAAAAAAAAAAAAAAAAAGACAAAAAAAAAAGACAAAAAAAAAAAAGATTACAAATCTTTAGTGAAACTACCTCACACTATTCTGTATTCGAAATCCCAGTGTTGAAATTTCATATCACATCGCTAATTGCTTTAATACTAGTTGCATACTATTGTTTTTTTCTGTATCAGTTTCTTCCCTTTTCTTTACACTTCAATTTTTTCTCTCTCTCTGTCTCTTTTTCTCGTTTTTTTTTATATTTTTTTTATCGATTTGCACTCATGCTTCAACTTTCTTATATAAAACAGACAATCTCATTACTACCTCTGGTAATCCCTTTATTTATTACCTAATTAAACTCGGGCATCTCAGAATGGGAGGGGGGTGGTGAACGAGGAAAAAAAACTGTCCCGCAATAATGAAAATGACCTTAATTAAGGACAGTTTTTCCACATGGGTGGAAGATAGCGATTACAATGTAATTTTGAGATCTTAATAATGGCTGGAATATCAGTACCATAAGAGGAAACTTTGTTTCGAGTACTAACAAAGGGATTTAAAAAAAAGTTTCCAATTTGACTGCATGGTCGGAATGGGTGCCGAAACATTCTTAATTATTGAATCCCCCAATGCCTAAGCTAGTGTAATTTTACAACGACGGAGATTCCAGTGTGTTCACAAAGATACGCAATCCGTGGGGGCGGGGGGGGGGAGCGGTAGCATTCTCTTGTGATTACAAGAACGCTTGCTTTGTTTGTGGTAGTTTTTTTTTTTTTTTTTAATTTCTTTCGGACAGAAACATAGCATCCGCTTATTTATTTCTATTTTACGAAGGTAAATCGAAAAGTTAAGGCAATTTTTCTTTATGAAATTTAAATGTTAAAATGTACAAACTTTTAGTATTTAGACATGGGTTCGAACCCGTCTAGGATATCAAGAACCATAATCAGGACTTTTCAACTGAAAGTGAGTTAGTCGGCCCCATTCTTTATTTTTATTTTAGAGGGTGACAATCGTATTTCGGTGGTTCCAGTGGCAATGTTAGAAATAACGTGCGGTATATTTGACCACATGATGATTGTTGATTGTTGATTCTTCTATTGGGCATTCAAAAAAATTATAGAAAATGCCAAAAATCATCATACATCAGGTCTAGTCTTGTTGCATCAAAAACGTAGTGCGCGAGAGTGTACACCCCCCACACAGGGATCTCGAACGTCATTGATTACATCACGAATCTTACACGCGCACCATTGTTAGTCTATTTTAAATGTCTCCAAATGCTAACTAATGTAATTCCTAATTACTATAATATCAAGTATCATCATGCACACGGAATTATTTATTAATTTATAATGAAGTAATCATTAGTTCTCATATTATTAGGATTCAGTGCTCACTACAATTGATAATTTTCAGTCTCTCTCTCTCTCTCTCTCTCTTTTCGAATCTTTCCACTTATTCTCACTTTTCTTTACCTTTATACATCTTCTGACTGCTTCTTTCTCAAAAATTTAATGTTGGACGTTGGTCACTAATGGAATAATCGGAAAGTAGAGAAGCGATGTTTAATCCTGGAGTGTACGAGATGCAATCAGCACCGGCAACTGAGAAGACACGTTTAAACCTGTTTATCTACACTGTAAGTATGATGACTTTGAATGAGCATTCTGATGGGCTGTATACCTATTGTTTCATACGAGGGTGGTCTGAAAAGTTCTCGGCCTCGACCATAGATGCAACACTATCCGCACGATTTTTTTTTCTAAGTTGGTACATCTGTCATAAGCATCCATGTGAAATTGCAAGTCCTTCTATCAAGTGGTTTGTTTTATACAGCTGTCATAAAAGTTTATGGGCACTCTTCTCCTTCGTTTTCGACAATTAAGAAATGGGCTGCCGAATTTAAAGCGGCCGTACCAGCCTTGAAGATGATCGCTGAAGAATGTCCAAAAAGTGTAACAACACCAGAAATCATTGATCAAGTGCACGATATGGTATTGGATGACCGGCGAGTCAAAGTGCGTGAAATTGCTGAGAGTATAGGCATTTCAAAAGGGTAGGATATATTTTGCATGAAGAATTGCAAATGAAAAACTTTGCGCAAGATGGGTGCAGCGCTTGCTCACTGCAGATCAAAAACGTACTCGCATAAAAATATCTATACAGTGCTTGGAGCGTTTTAACAAGAATAAAACTGATTTTCTGCGTCGATGTATTTCTATGGATGAGACTTGGATTCACCATTACACACCAGAATCCAAACAGCAGTCAAAACAGTGGACAGAAGCTGGTTGTTCAGCGCCAAAGAAGACAAAGTTGGTTCCATCAGCAAGAAAAGGTCATGGCATCAGTGGTTTGGGATACTAAAGGCATTTTGTTTATTAATTATCTTGAAAAGGGTAAAACAATAGACGGGGAATATTATTCCGATCTTTTAACCAGACTAGACAAAAAAATTCGTGAGAAAAGATCCGATTTGAAGAAGAAAAAAATCATCTTTCATCAGGACTATGCACCTGCCCACAAAGGTGTTTTGGCAATGGGAAAATTAAGGGATCTGCACTATGAATTGTTGGAACATCCACCCCATTCCCCCAGATTTGGCTCCCTCTGACTTCTGTCTCTTCCCAAAACTAAAACTCTTCCTCGCTGGTCAGCGTTTTTCTTCGAATGAAGAGCTGTAGAGGGGTATTTTGCAGATCTTACTGAGAACCACTACAGGAACGAGATAATGGCGCTGGAGCATCGCTGGAATAAATGTATAAGGGAGATCATGTTAAAAAAATAAAAATAATTCTGAAATTATAAATTCGTTTTTTCATTGTTAGGCCGAGAACGTTTCAGACCACCTTGGTACAAATAAATTATATTTTGATTCACATCATAGATTATTCAACACAAAATGGCTTGCATTCTCTATTAGAGAATAGTCTATCTGGAAAGACATTAAGCTGCAGACTTGTTTTAAGAACAAATGTATGCCTATCCAAACGCGTGAGCCACTTCCTTTGATGGGTTGCGTTTCTTTTTGAATGTATTTCTGATAAAGATGGTTGAATATTCTTCAAGAATATTAAACTTTTTGCCGTCTAATATAAGGTACACGTAGTTGGAACACAGTGCAATGAACTGGCAATGGTTAGCTGAAATCCAGAGCGGCTACTAAAATGTTAAATGTATTTCCGAGCAAGAACTGGGAGGAGCTCTCCAAGTTCATCGTAAAATTAAAACCCGGCCAGGATTTATTCCTGCAAATCAAACTCTCTCTCTCTCTCTATCTCTCTCGTGCCTTCTGCGATGCCTGGAATGTTTTAATATAAAGCAAACGACTCAATATAAATAACACATGAAGGATAAAGACCATAAATCGTGATTTATCTGTCATAGAGCGTGTTCGTGTTTGAGTTTCTCGTATACTCAAGTTTTTATCACTTATTAAAGATGCATTTAGTACAGACATTTATTAACAACGTGCGTGGTGTGTTTCTAGGGGTCATAAAGCGGTCCCTTAATTCACTAGATTCTATTTTAGTATTCGGTTTTACGATTTGCTTTCTTCTTTAGTTTTCATTGACCTTCTCGTTCGCGGTCAAAGACTATCCGACAATACTTAAAAGAGTTTTTTTCTCCTCCTTAATGTTACCAACAGTTAATATGGAAAATCGGCCACTAATGGTGTGCAACAGCAGATGAACACGACACCGTACATAATAAAGGACGATGCTACGATGAGGCCTTTCTGTTGACCCCCTCGTTTCTAGTGAAGGGAATAAGAGGAAGGTGTCAAAGGTTAACACACAGATGTCGCTGATGTCTGTCAGAACATCGATGGACATAGAAAGAACGCCATCAAATGTCTGGTAAACCCTTTTCCCCCCCTCGTAACATAATGAAGGGATGGAGACGTCATTTACATCTGCGGTTGGTTCTTGTAAGAGGAGAATACAAAGCGTGTCAAAACTTTAAGACATCGATTTGAGTCTCTCGAGGTTTGAAACCTAATTATAGTTACCAAGAGCTGTCAACACGGAACGTAACTAAAGCTATCTCCTTTATATGTCTCTCTCTTCTGCTAGGAGATGTCCACAATTTCGCTAAAATTAGGAATAAATATTAAAAAAAAAAAAAAGAAAGACGAAAAAAGAAAATACTACTGGCAGGTGCCATGCTAACCACTGAATTTAACAAGGCCAGAATAGTGTTCTGGTTTTTACATGGCGACAACCCCATATCTACTTATACACATCGACAAATTTCTTTCTTTTAACTTTTTTTTTTTATTTTTTAATTTTAGATGCATTTAGGGCCACTGCGTGAGAATCTATTGGAATTAATTTGTCGTACGTCTCTGCACATTAAAGATCTGTTCTCGGTGGACGAATTTTGATGAAATTTGGTATGTTACAGGAATATTCGTACCTGCTGTTAATAGTTTTAATGATCATGCCGCAAGTGTATATCGAAGATTGGTTTAAACCATCGGTATGGAGTAATACATTAGTATTAAATAGTTACTGGATAGTTAACACACCAACGTGTGTCTTAATATTTCGTTTCGACTGTTTCAAACGATCCAATTACATTCTATAACGTACAGTTCATGATTAGTAATCCTTGCATTGTTAATCACTAAGCTTCAAACAATTTCCAACTGGGAAAGCAACGTAGATTTAAAAAAAAAAATTCTTTGAAGGGTGATATGAGAAATACTGGAGTTAAAGAGAAACTCAACTACAATTAAAGGAAGTTTATTTTTACCGTTTTAATCCTCGTTTAATTTTTTTTAGCACCTTTCCCCAATTTTACTTACTGGAGGCACAAATTGGATTATTTGCGTCTTGAAAAATGAACGACACACGAAAACGCTCCCAGGGCATCGGGAGTATTTAAAAATAACAATTAATTATTCATAATGGTCTCTCTCTCTCTCATGTTATAATCACTTCATGTTAATGGTCCAAAGGTCTTAAATTGTCGAAAATCGTTTCGTGCTTGAATCCAAATAAGCGTAAAAGGTGCATTTAATGAACCCACTTCGTCAAGAGGCATCTGATCAGTCTTCTGACACTAATTTCCATATGAATACATTTAATCGAAGCAATCCGTTTGATAAAAAATAACAAATTTCTTTCTCTGTGAGCTAAGTGAAAACCGTTTCTTTTATGAAAATAGCAACATACGACAATTACAAAGAATTTTATAACTTGAACGCAGTCTAGAGAATACTGCGACATTTGCTCTTTTGGTTGAAAAGACCTGGGTTTGTTTTGGAAGTGGGGGAAACTTTTATAAGGAAAGGATGAGTTAGTCGGTCTTATACTCAGGTTATAAGTTTTTCTCTTTGAAACTCGAGTTTTTCATCCTCAAAAAACAACGAACACGTAATTAACAGACATAATATATTAATTACTTGGGCTAATTCCAACCAGCTCAATCAAAACAATGGAATTATGTATTATAGAAGTATGCACCTTCCACTTACTATTATTACTATTATTATTACGTGCACCTCCAAGGACTCATCAGAGAAGGGCATTCCGCACCACATAACACACCGTCTACACTACTTAATCCTCCATCTACAAAAAACGCGATCTTTCGCCCACTAATTGTATTTTGCCTGTAAATGGCGCTTGTTCTTTGGCCGGTTTTCCTGCATGCGCGATGAAAAAAACCGAGTTTGTTTACAGGAGAAGAAACGTTGCTATCATCATAAGAGATCAGTTAACCTACTTACAGAAGTGAAACTTTACAGCGTTAAGAACAACTCTTAATATTTAACTCCAACGTAACTCCAACTTTGTTCAGTCAAGGCTGATTGTTGATCCTCGATGTGTAATTGCAATGTATAAAATTTTTATTTTATTTTCTTTCCCCCCCTTTTTTTTTGTAATAAATGTATTCAAGTATTAATAATAATTCCTGTACATCCATTTAGGCAGAACATTTAAAAAAAAAACTTCGGTCGCATGTTTGCAAATAAATAAAAGGGTTAAAAAAATGATTATTTGAATTTAATTCAAAAATAAATAAAAGTAAACAATTATGTAAAGTTAATGCATCCAACATTTACAAAAAAAAAAAAAAAAAAAGGCGTACACCAGATAACTGAATTGTGTCAACAACTATTTAAAAAAAAAAAGCCAAATAATTAAACAGCCATTGTTGTCAACGTTTGTGTTAACACTTATTGAAATTCGAAAAAAAAAAAAAAAAAAAACTTAGCTCAATAAAATAAACAAAAAAATTGTTCGTAAAGAAAAAAAAGCAAAGCTTTCACACTATTCAAAGGGATATTTTCCAACCCGACATCCTTTATTAGATTCGCTAATATAATTTGTTGAATCCACGAAAAATTATTTCTAGTAACACTAAGTGACGCACGATTTTATTAGGAAAAAGAGAGGTTGTGATAATTCATTTTCTGTAGTCATTTTTAAGGAGAGGGAAGTGTAGTTCATCCCCTACTATCTCTGCAACCAGATGTAGCCAACAGCAAGCGAAATTCTGTGTACAACAAATCTTTCTCACCCCCCCCCTTCCCCAATTTCATATTTATATAGCGATATTGAAACGAAGAGATATTCCCTGCAGGCACACGTTTGATAACTGGTTCAGCTGTGTGGGCGTTTTTTTTTTTTTTTTTTTCTCCTAGTTTCCCTAGCGACACTAGGTAACCATGGTAACTGTGTTCTTCCATATACGTGGCTGACAAATGCTTATCACTTATCAAGCGAGCTGCCATTTCCAGGATTACATCACGCTTGCAGTGTTAGCAACTCACTGCCCTCTAGGGAGGGTTTTAATGAGATACCATATATAAGAGGCAACGCTCCCGGAAGAGAGAACGCCACTGCTTTTTTTTTTTTTTTTTTTTTGCTTATTTATTTATTTATTTTTTTTTTTTTTGAAGCATTGTAGTTCGTTCGGGGGAGCTTTAACATGTCTTTTGTCGACTGTTTTATGTAAACTCGTGTCCAGCGAATGCTAATACCGGTGAAGACGGTATATTTTTTAGCCCTTTTTTTTAAGCTTTCCATCTAGCATGTAATCTGAAGGGGTGTTCCACCAACTGAAATCATACGATTACCTGAACTTGAACGATTTTCATAGGTATGCCGACAATTTCAATCTATTTTTATTCGAAAAAAAGGAAAGAAAAAAAAAAGAAAAACGAATTCTGAGCTTCACGGTTATTTCCAAATCATTGTGGAGAGTGGGGGCGCTGTAATCGCATGGATTATTTACAAGCCCTTGTTGAATGCTGAACCTTCACTGCATATAGGGAAGAAAAATAGTGGGGGGGGGATTAGAATAGAATGTATATAACAAGTATTTGCGTTTTGAGAATTCGTAGAATTTTCCTGAATAATTAAACTTCAAATATGTTTCAATAATAGGTTGTATACAGGCAAATAACTCTTCTCATCTCCCCTCCCTGCACTAGAATTAAGTAGTCTGATAATGTTTTTTTTTTGTTGCTGTTGTTGTTGTTTTTACAACAGAACAGGAATGGCTTTGCAGAGAAGATAACATTAAGTAAAATAAAGTTACAAAAAGAACTCAAAAAGGAATAAAATTTGGCATTGAAGTATGCTACCATAATGGGATAAATGGAATAAATGTCTTAGTTTGCATCTGAAATAATATACGAAGTTGAGTATATTTCTGTGCCTGCTACAGATCAAACTGTAACAGGTGCAGAAGTTTATCAGACATACACTATGACACACAGAGAGAGAGAAAGAGAGAGGGGGGGGGTAAATACTGAAGATTTATTCAAAAGCATCTCCGTATCGCGATTAGAAGAACAGCAGGACACTGAGCCCTTCGACTGTAAAAGGCCTGAGTTCGATTCTCGTCATCAACAAAAAGAATCTTTATATGAACTTTTTTCACAGAGTTAGCTGATCTCATACGATACTAGCAGTATTTATTTTCCCCAAAATTCGAGTCATTCATCCAGCATATACAGTCAAATCGGCCAGGGAATACGCGCATACAGGAAGATATTCAGTTAGAGGACGGTAGATGGCGTTGTGCCGTAGTGAATAGAGGACGCCATCATTACTTTATTTCTCCTTCTAGCACTGATTTTTGTGCATTCTGTTACATCTAAGTGAGACAGCGAAAAGATACCGCTTTTAATACAATTTCATTTTAAAAAAAAGATCTTTTTAAAAAAATCTACTTATTTTAGTTCAAAATTTTAATATGCTTTGCGAACGTCATCACATTTCTTAATCTTATGAGATTTATTGAATTTATTTTTTATGCACTCGCTAATTCAGCTTCCTATGCTTCATTATAAACATTTGGTTCGAGTTACATTAGGAAATGAAGTACATTTCGAGTGCTTCTGCAAATTAAATATCCATTTAACATGGCCAAATGTTTACGACAAAAGTAGAAACAATACCGAACTACAGTTTAAAAAAAATGTCTAGATAAATATGAATTATTTTTTGAAAGGAATATTTTTTCCCTACAACAATGCAGTTATTAAAGATTTTCTCCGACTGATTGTTTAGAGCAGTGATTTCTAACTTTTATGGAACAGCGCCTCCAAGCGTAGAAAAACATTTGTTGAGTGCCGATTTATCGTAGAAAATATTTTCATTACACATTTTCATTTCAGCTAATCTTTCCTAACTTTTTATTGTATACTTTTTTTTTGTTGTTAGGAAATTTATTGACCTTTTTAGTTATCTTACAGCAGCTGCTTAGGTGGCGCTTTTTGGAATTGTCAGTTATTCTTTAATTTGAGCTTAAAATGTACTGAAGAAGCTTGTGACACACAGGCGAAAATTATACTATTAAATAATCTTTGTACGTGAGTTTTCCGTTATTAATTTTGTATCTTTTCATTACACAGCGTTCTACATCAACTACAAATTACAGAACTGCGTTATGTAAATTGTAGTTGATGTAGAACCTAATAATACTGTAGACTTTTTTCGTTCTTAATTAGGATGTTAACTTCCTATAGTCCACTCTTTGTCTTCCTTTGTATTCGAGATTATTTTTACCAACTATTTTTAAAAACTTACTAGTAACAAGGAAGATAACTGAAAATCAACATCTGCAATGATATATCCCCACCCCTAATTGACATTATTGTCTAAAATGGTATAAGTTTCTTGTGGCCAATTTTTCTGGACAGTGAGGTCAATAATCTCTGCATCATAGACGACATTCGAATCCAGATTTTTACAACCAAAGGGATTCGTTTATACCGACTGAGCTAGGAACGGGAAGGCTCATAAATTTGTTCACCCATCTCACTTTAGATTTCAACTGGGCCTTTCTGATGTGAGAAAATTAGGCGAAACGAAATTACATCTACGAATTACATCAATTGTGACGATAAACTGTGTCGCTATATAAAAATGCTGCTGCGCAACGCAATTTTTTTTTTTATTTTTTTTTTTTTTATGATGGTCCAAAGGGTATTTCTTTTATCTCTTTCTTACTTTTGGATGCAGAATGTCTATCATTTCAGCGAAAAGATTTATCATCAGGTCTTGAAGCACTCCGTAGGGTTATGTTGGATTGTTCCGAATTACAGTCGAAGCAATTAATGCTATTAAACCAATGTTAATTGGTTTATGAATACAATGAATTTAATAATTAACTGTGGCCAATGTCTGGTGAATTGACTGATGAGTTCTCCTGCAGGCTTGCCTATTTTGTGGGATACAAAACCCGAGTTCCCTGATGGTGGGGAACCCTTCTTATCCTCGTATGAGATTGGCTAATTCATCTTAAGATTTAAAAGCGTAAAAGGTCGCATCCTAGACAGAATTCAATTTCTGACCAGACAGAAATTGAATTCTGTCAGAAATCCCCAGGTCTTTCTGACCAGAGGACATTGTCCAAACCCACTGAGCTGCGGAGACTCCGAAACACTCGGTGACCTGATCTGGATCGCTTCGGTCATCATTCAAACCAGACCGAAGAATCCTCTTAATTCTTTGATTTGAATTATGTTTGGTCTAAAAAAGTAATGGTTAATATTCCTTTTTCCGTAAAAATAATAATAATAATATTTCTTATTCATTTACGATCCTCACCATGAAGAACTCTTATTTAGAACAAGTCCCGATTGGAATTACAACGAATGTCCTCAAGTCATAAGACTAGTATATTGTGTCCTTAACTGAAAGTAGTTTCACTTTGTTCTTTCGTGCAAAGAAAAGCCAACCTGTGATCTCCATACCAGATGAACTCAATTAATAAGTGGTTATAAATATTCCTCACTTCCTAAATCGGATTTGAAACGCTTATTTTCTGACGCGATTGTGTTCGTCTAATCACAGTTCTATTCAATTAGGATTAAAGTTGTGTGTGTGTGTGTGTGTGTGTGTGTGTGTGTGTGTCAGTATATCTAAATATCTAAAATCACTCTGGTGTGGTAAATGCTATCCCTCCCCCTAAATATTAGATAAAACGGATCTACATGCGTCATCAGCTAGCATAAAATAGAAGGGAAAAAAATCTGGATGGATAATGTCAAAAAATTAATATAATTCTATTCAATCTTCCGTTAGCGATAAACGAAGACCCACCCACCCCTCTCACACTCCCCCCCCCCATCGTACTGTAGTTATGAGTGGTTTCAAATAGCCACTATACCATAAATTCTTTCCCCCACCTCAAGAACAAACTCCAGACCTCCCTCCTGTACTAGGAATGCTTCCGACGAATGTTTTTTTGGGGTGTGACTGATACGAGGATGTGGTTTTGAATTCCCATATAAAATTCTGAGTAAAATGCTGGTACTGTTTTGTGTCTTTCGCTCTTTTAATAATAGTTTCTTGTTGTACTCATCGGACTTTACTGTTGGATCTTCCTTTAGCTGTTGTAGTAATAGTTTGTTATCAGACACAAGAGGACAGACTCGTCGGTTTTACGTATTACACGCAGAGACTGCGACCCACTTTATACGTCTTTCAAATGATTGACTTCCGGATGAGAAACGTCAAACATTCTTGGGGAGCGAAGGAAATCGGGCGACCAAACATAAGTATTGAATGAGTCATTTGACATCTCACAAAAAAGTGGCTAAAATTATTTAAGATGATAATCCAAACCGCTTAATGTTCTGTCTTCCTAATCTAAATTTAGAAAGACAGTTAGCTTTTCATTAACGGGGGAGGGGGTGGGATTTTCTTTTCAATTAGTATGATAAATTAATGCAATTTTGTGAATTTAAGTTATAAGATTATGAATTTTACAATTATTATCAATTGTTTATATTTCTGTTCTTTTAATTTGAAATGACAGAAGAGGTAAAGAACAACCTCAGTCGTTATAGACGAAGCCCTAGATGGGAATCGAACCTAGGTCGGGAAAAACCTGGGTTCAATTCCCGTGAAAAACCTTTCTCTGATCTCTTTCGACGAAAGGTGAGTTAGCCGGTCTCATACGGAGGTAGAGGGGGAGGGTTGTCATTCGGGTTTTTCGTCCCCCAGAACATGCAAACCAGTCCCGTGAACACACAAGGATTACAGCCAGGAATACCTAAGACCCAGTCATAGGCCTGATTCGTCCCGAGTCCAGATAAAATTAGGGGGGGTTTGAGATGGCGCAGTACTTCCCTGTAAAAAGGGCCTCGAGGCCGTTGTATCATCATACGCTAAATAAATAAAATAAATGTAAGCCTGGTGTCATCACCATTTTTTGAATAAATACAATTGCTCCTAATATAGTTTTAAATGAACAACAATTTTTAAGTTTTTTAAAGGAAAAAAGAAGGCGTTTTGCATTTTCAACGTAATTATCTAAATATTACCCACATGCGGTACTGTGCTGGTTTTGTAACCTTTCGTATATGGTTTGATATAAAATAAAATAAAAGTCGATTTTAATATTGGTTACTATTTATTGGCTTGGTCGTTATGTGCTTTCTCTGATGCTGGTACCTGAGTAAGGGAAACTCTCCCCACTTTCCCCTTTTGGAGGGAGAAAGTAATTTTATTACATCATCCAATTTATTTTTCTAGCACTTAACTATAGTTATGTCTTGTATTATTATTATTATTATTATTATTTGTTTGTTTGTCTTGATATTCCCCTCAGCGGAATAAAAACTAAGTTTGAATTTAGTCTAAAACGTCAAAAATATTGATAAGGACTTTTTTAAATCAAGAGGAGTTAGTCGGTCTCGTATAGGCGTGGCGCTGTTCCTCCTCCTCTCTCCAAAAGAAAGGGAAAAAAAAAGAAAGAAAGAAAAATAAAAAACAGGCCTTAGAACACACGTAGTTGCTCTTGTAACTACGTGTGTTTAATCAATTGTATTTCCTTCCGATTAACAAATGGGAATATACTTGACTTCTTAGCATCCTCGGAGATAATTCCTGATAACCCAAAAAGACTTTCAAATCCAGACTGGAAATCTAAAAAAAGAATATAATTTAGGAAGTGGGTTTGTAAGTCTTTCAACAACAGACCACACTACAGGTGGAGTTTCTGAGCTGTTATTTATTTATTTTTTTTTAATATGAATTCCTTTGTCTTTCTGGTGCTGATTGCAAACTATGGTGTTTAGACGCGAAGGATCAGAAGGCTGCTGTGTCGGCTATTTCCTTTTCAAATATTCCAATAAATGACGATCCCAAATGTGTGAGAGATGAGAAAAAAAAAAAAAAGACTTCGACAAAAAAAAGCATTATTCGCAGCAGCCACACGACAATGTAGGCCAGCGACCTCTACGAATGCGAATCAAGTCGGACCTATTGATCGCCAACTTCGTGTGCCGTATTCTCCTCTTGTCTTTCGCTAGCGATGGAAGAGAAGTTGCACAACTCAGACTACTGACAGCATTTAACTGTGGCTGCAGAAGATCGAGAAACACGGAAGGATGCTGTCTGCAGATCCCTCTTCGCACACGGGGCTGTGATTGATGATCTGCGCGACCACCATTCGCACAAAGTGTCAGAATCTTTCCATACACTTTCTTTTTAAGCTTTTATCGCTCGCCAAGTTCCGCAATGAAAAAGATATCTCAAACACCAGATAATTAAGAGCAAGCGTTCATATCGAGTTTTCCCTAACGACATTATTACTCCCTCCCACACGTAATTTGTTGGTTTTTCGGCTTAACTCTTTTGAAAAGTGGTAATCTAAAGCATAATGGAAAAGACATATCGTCGATATGGCAGATGGATAGACACATACACAAAGAGATAATAAAGACGGACAGAAAACACACAAACTTAATGTTCATTGCAGACATGAGATGCATACGGAAAGCAGATAGCGACCCGTAGATAACGTACAAATATATAATACTCCCCCCTTAACTTAAAGCACTTGCATAGAGTGGTGAAGATTATAAAGAATACTCCATTATGTAGTGGATTTACAAATCCGACAAAATTGTTTGGAAAATTTAACAAAAACACAAGCATTGAAAGAAGTGAGTAGGGACTCGAACCAATCAGAAAAAATCTGAGTCTCTCACCAAACCAATGAATGATATTTTTAATGGCCTGGTTGGCCGAGCGGTTACCGTGTACGCTCCCCAGCCAAAAGGCTGCTGGTTTGAATCCCGCCGTAGGCATGGATGTTTGTGATTGTCTGTGAAAATAGTAGATGACGTTAGATGGCGTTGGTATAGTTGCGGTTCGTTGGTGGATTGACTGGTGGAGACAGCTGTAGAGTAGGTGCCCTCCCTCGATGCATCTTTGGACTCCCTGGAGGTGTCAGGTAATAATAATAATAATAATAATAATAATAATAAAACTTGGAAGGCCCTGAAGCTATGATCAGCGTGTCGCATTCCTTGTGGTTAACATCAGATCTTTGGTCCCCCTGAAGTTCTTTAAAGATTGTCTTCATTCTTTGCAGAGTTCTTCATATGGAACAATGAGGAATTCGATACCTTACAACAGTCAAAAATTTTTTCTGTCACATTTTGTGTTTATCTCTTCTGTTAGATATTTTATGGGTGTAGATTCAATATTGCATTTGTTGGGAAGGTGCAGTTTCGGTAACTATATAGGCTTGCTTGAATTCAGATAGCCAGTTGCGTAAGTACCATCTCTCAGCTTAAAAAAAATATAAAAAACTGGATATTTTTTAACACTAATGCTATATAAAACGAAACATCACTGGCTTATAAAAATAGTTGCATCCATAAGCCATAGAGTCCAAAGTCTTTGCTTAGTTCTAAAAAAAAAAAAAAAAAAAATAGAATTAAGCAAAGGCTGTTGTACCTCTGATTCCAGCGCTTTATTTCAGTGATGATTTTGGTGGAGAAAGAATCCGAAAGAGGATGTTCCTGCTTTGAAAATGAGGTCATGTGAGCATTTTATATCCTTCAGTCTAGGGAATAGTTATGGAGCTCCGAAGGTTTGCCAGATGGCTGCATGCAAGTCGATCTGGGATCATTCCCCAGTGACCAGAGGTCTACCACAGCTTTTGATGCATTCGCCTACGGCAGATTGCTTGGATTTACTTTCAGTTCCAATACTTCGTCGAGTCTATAATGGACTTGTGCTAGATTGAAGTCTTCTTCTATTCGGATTAATGTGTTATAGAAAAGCAAAGGCTTGAAAAGCTCAGCTGAAAAGGAATGTAGTTATGAAATTTCTGCCTAAAGAGGGATACCTATAGCTTTCTTTAGGCGGTGATGTCTTTAGCACTCCAGGAGAAAAAAAAAAAAAAAAAAAGAAAGAAACCTTTGACGATATTGGTAAAAATATGTCTTTGGAAGATAGGAAAGGGAAATGTACAGAAAACACCTCTCCGTTAAAAAAAAACAAAACTGCACTTTCCTTCCATTCATTAATAGATCTATGATTGTCATCAGACATCTTCAGTTAACATTTTGATTAGCTGAAAGAAAGCAAACACATACAAAGTCCATTAATAATAATAATAATAATAAAAGTGACGTGGGTCTTTCTCCGTAGTTTTTCTAGAACACGTAATCCAACGCCAATGCTTATTTGACACTTTAAAAATCCATCCTATAACTCGGTTCTTAATCCTAAAACTCTCAAGAAAATCGGTAGAATTTTCTTGAGAATTTTAGGATTACAGATTATTGTCTGTAATAGAATCACACTATTACAGACAATAATACATAACATTAGGGATAGGGACCGCGAGATGAAGGCAAAGAGTATCAGGGTTGAGAATACCGCAGTTGTATGCACTACTCTCTTCCCCGAATACTAATTAAAATCATTGATAGTGTTGGGCCAGCTATTTGACTGTCCCTCAGGCTCTAGAAGTTAGATAGGGCTAAATGGCCTCGCCTACTTCCTGTGAAGATTAAAGCTCATTAGCGGTTTATTTATTTATTTTATTTTATGTTAAAACTAAATAAATAAACTATTACCGAGTGAGCTTTTTTTCTATTTTCTCTTAGATGAGTTTGCAAAATACATAAGTGCAAATTAGTTTTTTCTTTAGTCCCTCATTACGCGTTTCTATTTCTTGGGTGTCAGAATTTCGATATTAGACATCGTAATGTGGTCTAAATCGATCGCACCATTTGCAGCGACAACGTTAGCCAAAACATTTCGATATAATAATGCCAAGTAACTTCACTATGGATGGACAAATTTTAATGAAATTTGTCCATCCATTTTCGTTTAAATCTCAAAGTATTAGTTGGACAATTAAGCAAAACAGTTCGAAGAGAGATATAATATTATGTTATGAATGACAACAAATAAACTATCTGCTGTATACGTCAATAAGTATGGAAATAGAGATGAGCTTTAAAAAATGCTTTTCTCATTAGCATTCTTGTACCATTAACAAAACATTTCTTCCTAGTTTCTTTATAAGTGTGATTCGGTATTAAAATAGGTTCAGTCAACCGAGTTTTAGTTCAGAAGATTGAAGATATCAAATCTGAATAAAATGTCTAGCTAGATCGTAATAATTATGATTCGCGAAACAATAATGACGTCATGATACAAGAATACAATTTCGAAATGCACCTTTTTTTAACGTCGCCGTCAATATGGATAAAATACATCACTCCTCTACACTTCGTATCCATCATATATTTCAATGTAATATCAATGGTATGACAATTTTAATATGCACTTCGCATCCATGGTAACCTGGACGTATATATACGTCTTGGCCGGTTGGGTGGTATTAACTATCTGCAGTAATTCCCTTATTTGTTTTATTGTATATTGGGATATTATTTACCTTCGCGAAAGTCCATTCACAAAGAGTTGACATTAAACGTTTATTATTATTACTCAGCAGCTATAAATAATGCCATTGATTGCGAAGAATAAGTAACTGCACGCCTTATGCTTTGAATGCGTATGAATAAGGTTGAGGAAAACGTCATATGAATGCAAATATTTAGCTTATTTCCTACGATGGACAAATAGCTATCCAAACAAATAGTTGAGCATTACTGACTGAAGCGGAGTGGAGTTCTAAATTAACCTTTCAGCAAGATGAACACGATTCCTATTAGTAGCATTTCTCAAAGGGCTTGAAGAGTCTTGTTTAACATTTGTAGATACCACGGAGTTTACCTCCCAAAGCACCCATTTTGGCTGATGGTGCACATTATGAGACGAGCTTCGAACTCCTCTAAGGCCATCAGAGGCCGACTTCCTTATTTGCTGATATCCCCCCTCTCTTTCTCCCTTTGATGGCATTGTTTGAGAAAACGCTGTTCTTTTATTCTCGCCGTGGCTCGCAAGGAGTTTGTCAGTTGTGTGGAGAAACCCCTTATAACCGAGGTGGCTCCCTGATGTAAGTGTGCAGTGAATGTATTATTAGCTGTTAAGTACCATATTTCCTGTGGAGTCACGGTATAGGGAGGACCATCAATTCAGTCAACTCAGTGCCCTTTGGGGTAATTATCTCTTCTCTCTCTCTCTCTCTCTCTCTCTCTCTTTCTCTGTCGCTCATTAGCTCTATAGTTTCGTTATAACAAAAAAAAAAAAAACTTTCAATGATAGATGTGCGTATGTGCAGTTAGTAATATTTTTCATATTTGTTTGTTATACTCCCAGAGTCCACTGGGGGAATTTTTTTATTTTATTTATTTTTTTAATATTTTTTTTTCTACTGTCAGTTCCACCCATGAAAGGTTAGAAATCTACAGTACATTTTAATGACAATCCAGACACCTTGCTCTATAGGGAGACATACATTAAGCGATGAAATTTAACTCTTATGTAATCTAGTCAGGGGCGACTCGTGCATAGGCACTGCAGCACCCTCAATTTTTCTCGATATATAAATATATTTATTAATTTATTTATATTTGCTTTTATGCACTTCATAATAAGATGCGAGCTATTAGCGTAATGCGGCACTGTCCGTCGCGCAGTTCCACTGTTGTTTATGTGCAGTTTGCGCCAGTAGTAGAGTGTTCGTAGTGCTTATCTTGTGTACTTCGTCTCTTTAATTACAATTAAACGAATGGATTTTATTTTTAAGTAATTTTGAATTATACCAAACTATAATTTTATCGATAATAAACGATATTTTTTCATGTTTAATTTTTTTTTTAATTTTTACCATAATTTTGATATTTTATCCAAACACGTATACACTGCACTTAGAGTGTGTATGTATATTTCGAAAGTTGCAGCACCCCCACGATTTCAAGCCACGAGCAACCACGGAATCTAGTATCAAATCCGATGTCTTGGTAATCAGTTACGAGTAGACCCACACCGTACCATGCAGACTTTTGAAACTAGATCCGATAAAATAAGGTGGTTAATCGTTATTCCCACAATCTTCTATGTTTGTATATTGCGTGTGTTCTCTGGACGGTTTGCTTGTTTGGGGGATTAAAAACAGGACTTTCCGGGGGGGGGACCTACAACCGCCATACGAGACCGGATGACTCATCTTCAGATGAAAAGCCTTGATAAAGGTTCTTTGCATTGTAGACAGGATTCAAACTCAGGCCTTTCCAGCCAAAGGATATCATCAATACCGACTGAGCTACAGAGTCGTCTAAAAATAATCGATAAATTAGATTAGCAAAGCAATGAGAAAAGTCCACATTTTCGCAAATTATTTTATACTAGCTGATTAATTCGTTTAGAACAGATTACTTGGGTAGGTGTTAAATTACTTTTCTTAAAAATATCTTCAAATATTTTCTAATAAGTCATCCTTGTGTGAAGCGATCGCTTTCTAAGGGTTAACATATCAACTGTGTTAAGAAGCTGTGCTCTGTATTAGAAGCGGTTCGAAGAGGGGGGGGGGACACCGCTGTCAGCACTTTCCTTCTTAAGAGAGTAACACTATAAAGAACAGCAGTTCTGTTGGCGAGCGAGCGCACGCACGCACACACACACACACACACACACACACACAAAAGAGAGAGAGAGAGAGAGATGTACACCAGTATCTGTGTGTGCGTGTATGTGTTCCTTTTCTTAAAACACAGGCGATTTTTGTTGTTTCCCTAAATGTTGAGGAAATTTAATAAGAAGTTAAATCAAGACCCCGTGAATATTTTCAGAAATCACGATGCAAAAACATGTATCGTCACTATTATCAAATTCCTGGTAGGTACCCACAAAAGAGTGTATAGAATTTTGTGATAGCACTATCATGTAATATTCAGCGCAATTATTACTACCAATAATGCCAATATTATTCATGATAAGTACAAAATTGAAAGAAACAACAGCATATACGGTCTTGGTAGTATCTTCCCCTACTCATCCATTCCACAGATTCATCTTCCGGACGCATATCTGGCAGAATAATGACACCAACATTATTACTCGCTATCCGATAGCTGCCTGGACACTTTCCTAAAGCATCATCTAGATTCAGTTTAGTACACTATCTAATGACCAGTCCGGTTCAGAACTGTGTTGGTCTCTCCTGGTAGAGAATTATAGGTCTCTCCTATAATTCTGAAAATATTCTCACATGGCATACTGGAAGAAATGAGGAAAAAAAAGCAAACGGAAAGTTTGTTCTGAAATCCTACGTGAATTTTGGCCACTTACATGTATTAGTGGTATTACACCCAGCGATGAACCACAGGTACCACCTAGTGGCTGCATTCCAATACTACCAATCTGTGACCTTCCTCTGAGGAGTGTAGCCACCATACCACGATTGGTTTCTCTTTTGCTTCGCTCCTGATTTATTTCATCCAATCTGATGGTATAAATGTCTGTTGGCTGGAGTCTCCAGCGTGAAGGTGTAGGCAGAGGATTTGGTTCGACATCATTTCATCGTGTTCTAGATCAGCCTTTCTCAATCATTTTATCCCATATTTATATTATTTATATATTATTATATATATAATATATATATATATATATATATATTATATTATTTATACGACCTTTATTATTATTTTTTTTTCAATCAGGATCTCTCCTGGAACTCCGGTGGAGAAACCCTCTTCTGGATGTTTAGTTCTAGTTAAGCACTGCAATGGATGCTCTAAATAACAGTTATCTTGACACTAGCTTATCCCATTATCCCAAAACAGAGTGATGATAATATCCAGAACTTTCCTTTTTAATTTATCCTTTGTAGGCTCAGTTCAATTGGTATGATAATGATGATGCCATTATTGTAGATTTATATAATTCATTGTTCATTTAGATTTAAGATTTGTACAAAATTATCCACACGGATTTAAACCACAATCCATATTACGTGACAATTTATTCTTCTGTCTTAGCGTGAATCCAAACCATGCAGGCTTTCGAAACTGGATCCAACAGAATGAGGGGGCTTTTCCTCGTTCCATTAATATCTTATGTCTATATATCGCTCATGTTCTAGCCAGTTTGAATTAAACCCAACTTTAATGGAGAAAAAAAATGTGTCAAGTTAATTCACCGCCATGATAAACGTTCTCAATCCTAGACGGAATTCGAACGAGGGTTTTTTCACAGCCAAAGCCATCATAGAAACCTGTTGAGCTCAGGAAATTCTCAACTTATTATAAAGATTCTGAATGCCAGATGCCATCAAAATTAATCCACCAGAGAAATGCTGTTAACATGCGTACACACGGTTGGACAAAAAAAGTGAAGGGTTTACATATGACGAATCGATTACAAACTGGCTGAGCTACTGGATATTGGGCTCGGATCTCATCTAGTAGACATAGAACCTTAATAAGGGCATTCATTAAACGCATCTACATTTTAAAAAAATAAAAATAAAGTTTGTTATTATTTGTCGATTAAAAAATCGGCAACTGAAGTCAAAATAAAATAAAAAAAATCAAGGAAAGAAAAAGAAACAATCATACCTATACTTTTTCATAACCATATTCTTTTCGACTTATATCACTCTAAGGAAACGAGCCAAAAAAATACCGCATATATCTTCGAAGTTCCAAAATTTTGGGCTCAATCAAACGATAAAGGAGTGGCAATCCCAATTCGATAGGGAAAAATCCGACAAAGTAAATCTATGGCGAACAAACTAACAAGAAAGACATTCGCGTTTTTTTTATAAGATCGATATTAGTGTTATATTTTCTGTCTAAATGCATTAAGAATAAGGGAAGAATTCTTCCCTATGTTGCTTTGTAGTTAGACAAGATATTCCTTTTATGTCTGCCAATTTTCTGGAACTTGTAAACGCAGTGGAAGTCCCACGTGATAATGGAATTCATCTGCACATTGTCACTTGTAAGATTTAAATAAAATACTTGGTAATAACGATTTTTAGCCACCGAATTTTTCCAATGTTCCCGTCCATTTGTTACACGCTACTGAACAGCAAAAGATGTATGTTCCACTGCAGCCACATAAATCAATACTGTACTTGATGGAAATCACGTGTGTGCTCTTGTTCTGTCTTCTCTTCGTTTCCGACATTCAGCAGATGACAGCGTCAAGAGATAACCTCCCCCCGAATGGTTGACCAAATCCCTAAAGTACCCCATTCCTTACGATGGGGGAGGAGACCAGCTCTCTCTAAGGATAAGTCAAGTCGTGCCGATTCTTATCAACTTGGAGAAAAGGAAGACAAATAGGTGTAGTCACGTGCTCTACCTCTCATTCTCTTCTTCTTTCCCTCCCTCCCACGGTCTTCTCCCATAAGGTGGCATTCCAATAAACGGTAACTTGCTATTTGTCAGGGCACAATTGTTCATTCCAAACCAACCGGACACCACAAAGATAAGTGGACAGTTGCGCAACTTTTAGCCGACATCTTTAGTCTGGGTTCGAACGCTACAAAATCGAAAAGAAAAGATCAACAGAGACTGTAGCGTAATCCCTTAAAAATGAACTTCGGTCCCCTCGAGACATCTTGTCTTCTTTTGTTTAGAAATAGACAAAATAAAAAAAAAAAAAACCAGGAAAAACGTACTGGGATTCAGAAATAAAAAAAAAATGAAAACCACTGGGATGTAGACTATATATTCTCCCTCTCTCGTGAGAGCTAATATTGGATATTTTGATAATAATATCAAAACTAATTTAATTGCTAATTCCGATGCCATTTGGTTTCAACCTTACGACAGTATTTCTGCTATTTTGCTACCGTTTGTCAACCTTTGTGACTCAAAGGTTGACAAACACCGTAGATGACAACATCGGTAATGTCATCGACGGTGTTAGAAAAGGCAGCCGAACATCGTCATCCTGTTGGAACGCTGTGAAACGCGGCACGTTCCATACGAGGTAGAAACTCTCTTCCCCTTTCCCACCCCTCCAGTTTTAACAAAGGAATGTGCAATCGATTTTTCTCCCTACTTTCTTCCCCCCCCCCCTCCCAATTTTCCTTCGGGTTTCTTATTTCTCTTCCTTATCCGGCCATCCCCTACATACGTATAAATAACAATGTCTAGACTGGCCATGAGGATGCAATCACTTAGAAAGAATTCTTCCGCATCTCCCCTACTTCTTAGCTCCCTCCTTTCTCCCTTGTTGTTTCCGTCTTGTACGGACTAAGGGGAAATAAGCCTACGATACTGACGGTTTCACTTCCTGCCTGCGGTTGGAGATACGGAGATGAAAACATGGTATTACGTTGCACTAATAAACTGACCTAATACCGTCAGACGCCTTTAACCCTTTTCACTGAGGATTGTCAATTTAGGTTCATCTCAAGTTTCACACAGTATATGAAAAAGCGATTTAATCCTCTAAATATTAATCAAATTCATTTATGCTTCAAAGAATTCTAATTATCCTCTTTGTTAATCTAGTAATTTAGCAAATTTATATGATCATTGTATATATATATATATATTTATTTATTTTTTTTTTTTTTTTGACGGAACATAAAGTGCGTAGTTAGTTTCTTTATACCACATTCCCGTAACATTGCATACTTCTATCATTCGACCTTAAGTATCATAAGTCGAAAAACGTTAGTATACTTCCTTATCCTTATAAGGACTGGCTTAAAGGGGCGAAGCAAGAATGCTTTTCATCTTCCCCGTTGTCTGTAGATGACAGTGTAGGGTTAAGGTGTTATTGAGAAATTAAAGCTCTGATCATGGCAGGAGGGTAACAGCAATAGCCGAGCCTCAGTTAGAACTTCAGTGGCTACAGCATTGGCATCCATTACCCTCTAAGGGTATTGGATTGAATGAATCAATCCTACTTTCCGTTAGTATTAGCATACTTCATTACCACATTATGGCTTATTATAAAATCTCATGTTAATAAAAAAAGAGTGTATTGAAAAATTTATTATTAATTTTTAATTTTTTTTAATTTACCAAATGCTTTGAAGGAATTAAGTTTAGAATTTAAATTTATTTCATATTTTATTAGAAATCTCTAAATTTGAAGCATAATTATATATATATATATATATATATATATATATATATTTTTTATTCAACTTTCTTAAGTGATGTCATTGGTTAAGTATATGTTTTTTTTTTACATTGTGTTTATTTATTAACATGACTATCTTGTGTAATAAATAATATTTATGAATGAAAAAGAGAGCCAAAAGGCTTCACTTCGGCGACGCAAAATTATTCAAATTAAGTGGATATTGAATCCAACATTATTTCAAAGCCGAATAGAGAAACATCGAGAGTGTTTCAGAGAAATTACAAGAGTTTCATGCCGAATATAGAGACTATAAAAGTTTCGGCGGATACAAGCGTAAGCTAACCTTTCATGACAGGGCAACTCGTAGTAAAGGTGGGGTAAGTCTAATGACTGTCCTTAGTATTTTCCCATAATGTAAAACACATAATAATCAACATTTATCTGATGTAATAATTATACCTTAGATATAATATTCATATTTTTTGCATTACGCTTAATAATATAAAAGCGCTATAAAAAAACGTATTGTTTAATACTGACCATATACAAATATTTTAACATTCTTTGCCTACCAGTTTCGCTAGCAAACTGTCTAGCTTTTTCAAGGCGTTGACGGAAAAATATAAAAAAATACTAATAAATGCAAATTGAAAGGAACATTAAAAACGTTGTAAACACTCTAGTAGCTAAGGTTGCACGTTCGCGTGACAGAGATTGAGTGGACTTATTGTTCTTAATCATTATCACGCATGCGTGTTTGTTGTAAACGCATAATGTGATTACTAGCTAGCTGTAGTTCAGATGGATTTAGAGAGAGGATGAGGTTTATCCATGAACTGTTAGGAATAGTACCCTGGTTTCTATTGAGGTTTCCGCCAGTTTTTAACACTACTGCGGCTTCCTTGAATAAACGATGTCTATAATCGTCGTCTAAATATGGCATGGAGGTATTTTGCCACTCTATCGTGTGGTTAGATGTTCAGAAATGATGTGTTAAGCCGGAAGAAATACTTCTGTTGTGGTTTACATCACCCACGTGCTCTCTCTGTCTGATCTCCAAACTGCGTGAAGTTTGTCCGATGTAGGCGACACCACAGGAGCAATGAATGTAATATACTCCTGGATATTTGTAGAATGGCACCTTGTCTTTTGGTGATCCTAAAAAATGTTTGATGCTGGTGGTTGATTTGATGTTGTGGGCTTTTAGTATTCTGCTATTTGATAAGAAATTGACTTGATGGAGGGAATCACTACAGTAGAAATATGCTGGAAGTTTGGTTCTTCTTGTCTGGGGTTGTCACCGTATGGATATTTTTTGATGATGTTCGGAGGGTATCCATTTTGTGATAATGTTTTGTCTATTAGTGAGATTTCAGTCTGTGTATCCTCCTCGTCTGATATAAACTTACGTGCTCTATTTTTCAACATATGGATAATGCTTAGTTTGTGTGTCTTGTGATGGTTAGAAGTATAATGAAGGTATCTTCCAGTGTCTGTCGGCTTTCTGTAAATAGATAAATTGACACTATTTGATTATCTTTTTATCAAGATGTCTAGAAAATGCAGATGGTTGTTGCTTTCAACTTCCAGAGTGAATTTTATCTTGTTATGTATGGAGTTGAATTTATTCACAAACGATTTTAGGTTTTCTAAGCTATCTTGCCATATAATGAAAATATCGTCAACATATCTCCACCTTATAGATGGTCTAGGGGAGATTGTTGAGAGAATTTCTTTTTCAAGTTTTTCCATGAAAAGGTCTGCACAAGATGGTGATAGCGGACTTCCCAGGCCTTCTAATTGTTGGTATATGGTGTTATTAACCTTGAAGAAATTAGACTGAAGGCAGTGTTTAAACATCTGTGTGATGTCTAGAGGAAAGAGGTCTTGAATGATGTTTATTACCTCTTCTACATTGGTGAAGAGAGACACAATATCCAGACTGGCTAGTATGTCTGTTGGTTCAATCTTAATGGCTTGGAGTTTATTTACAAAATGCTGACTATTCTTGATATAGGATTCTGTTGATCTTATTTTGTTATTTAATAACTTTACAAGATGCTTAACCAAAAGGTAAGTTGGGGATGATCTCCCATCAACAATTGGACGGAGAGGTATATCCTTTTTATGTATTTTAGGTGTCCCATATAGTCTGGGAGTAATGGTATGTGAGGATTTTATTCTTCTCTTCACCTCTTCTGGCCAAATGTTGCAATTACGGATTAGTTGGTTTGTTTCATTGTGATTTTTCATGGTGGGATCTTTGTCTAGGATCTTATAGGTAGAGTTGTCTGATAGTAATACGTTTAACTTATCATAATAGTCTTTAGAGTTAAGGATGACTGTTGAATTTCCCTTACCAGCCTTGGTAATGATGATATCTTTGTTTTTCTTTAAGTTAAGAATTGTCTTTCTATCATAAGGAGACATGTTGAGAATAGGTTGTTTAGCTTTGGCTAGGATTATGGTACTTTTGAATCTAATACCGGTTTCAACCTTTTTTGAGGTCTCATCAGTGAGTAGGTAGACTTTTACATTATGAGAGAATATTAAGGTTAGTGACGGAACTTGCTCCACCTTTGCATGGAGTTGCCCTGGTGTTGTACTACCCAAGTGATCACTTACACTTGGGCTCGCCGATAGTTTTTTCGGCATGAAACTGTATGGATTCGATGGATTTCGATCCGAGTTTCGTACCCGGCTATAAAATAAAACGGGATTTACCATCTCCCTTTTAACTCCTTATAAGGACTAGCTTAAAGGGGCGAAGCAAGAATGCTTTTCATCTTCCCCGTTATCTGTAGAGAACAGTGTAGGAATAAGGTGTCATTGAGCTATTAAAGCCCTGATCATGGCATGAGGGTAACAGCGATAGCCGAGCCTCAGTTAGAACTTCATTAGCTACAGCATTGCCATTCATTACCCTCCAAGGGTATTGGATTGAATGAATCAATCACCGCATCTCACGGTCGATTGATTATAAACCTCAAATCACCCATCCCTTTTTAACTTAACTTATGTCGCTGGTAAAATAGCCTTTGGGCTTATTATAAGAAAAGGTGTATTTGGTGATAAGAGATTAATAAGTAAGCAGTTTAAAATTTTAACATACTAAAACATAAATTTAAAGTAGTTATATTTTTACTTCAATATCTTATACAATATATATATAATTTTAATTCTAAATTGCAAAGATGCTGATTAATTGTTATTTTATTTTTTAAATTCCATTTATAGGGCCTTTAACATGGTAGATTAATAGTATTAGTAGCAGTAATTTCCAATTTTTCAATGGATTGTCTTAAGTGAACACAAAATAAGAGAAATTTATATTATGGAAACAAAATGTAAAGTGATTAAATAAATAAAAATAAAATTTATGTACTTCAGACATATTTCAAGTAAAGTTATTAAAAGAGCTTTTTCAATGGCGACAAAAGAACCTTTTGTACTTGCTTGCTGAAGAATTCTTTATGACAATTCCATTCATGAAAGATTGTATACCTTATATTAATGCCGTGGGTAGATTACGAGTTAAAGGATCCGGAGACTCGACTCTAAAGACAAACTCACGGACTTCGTACGAATTGCTGAATTCAGGCATCAGATAAACAGGATGTGGTTTCGTACCGGACGGTGAAAATCGATGACATGGCAATTTTATCTTGACGATACTTTTTACTACTTTATTTATTGCTACCTTTGCTTCTAGAAATTCCAAACTCAGTAATAAGGAATAACAACAACAAACAACCGTGTTGGGTATATATATATATATATATATATAACCTCTAAATTAACACATGTACGACAAATATGAAAATAAAAATGTCAAACTCACCTCACTGTAGTCATCTATGAGTCCGAGCTGCAGTTGTCAATCATCATAACAGAAGTCCCAACTGTAACTCTAGCACTTAACACGTGTATTAATTTATCATATAATTTTTAGTGTTTAAAATAATGTAACATTAAATTTTCAGTTATTTAATATGCTATTTGCATATATACAGGAGTTCCTACTCACAAGAAAGACACTGGAATTATTTACTCATTATTTTAGAAGATTTTGATAAATTAAGAAATAGTAAAATCTGTAACTGATGAATGTTTCAATTTTTCTTTTGTCAAAAGGAGTCTATTCATCAAGGGAGGGAGTTTGTAGTTGATTTCTTATGGGGGTGGGGGGGGGGGGGGGTGGGGGGGGGGGGGGGTGGGGGGGGGGGGGGGTGGGGGGGGGGGGGGGTGGGGGGGGGGGGGGGTGGGGGGGGGGGGGGGTGGGGGGGGGGGGGGGTGGGGGGGGGGGGGGGTGGGGGGGGGGGGGGGTGGGGGGGGGGGGGGGTGGGGGGGGGGGGGGGTGGGGGGGGGGGGGGGTGGGGGGGGGGGGGGGTGGGGGGGGGGGGGGGTGGGGGGGGGGGGGGGTGGGGGGGGGGGGGGGTGGGGGGGGGGGGGGGTGGGGGGGGGGGGGGGTGGGGGGGGGGGGGGGTGGGGGGGGGGGGGGGTGGGGGGGGGGGGGGGTGGGGGGGGGGGGGGGTGGGGGGGGGGGGGGGTGGGGGGGGGGGGGGGTGGGGGGGGGGGGGGGTGGGGGGGGGGGGGGGTGGGGGGGGGGGGGGGTGGGGGGGGGGGGGGGTGGGGGGGGGGGGGGGTGGGGGGGGGGGGGGGTGGGGGGGGGGGGGAAGTTTGGTCATTTTTCTGTAATCTGATGATGTTTTAGGTTGTATGCGAATCCCTTCTTCTGTGTTTGTGGCTTTAATGAAGGTGATATCTGAAGATTTCAGTGTGGATGCAACGGATGTCCAGTGCTCCTTGGCCCTTAGGACGACTGGGGGTACCCTTTCTTTAATTACATTATCTGGTTCTATCTCCACTGTTTTGGGTGTATCTGCAGTAGAGGAGATTTTCCTTTTCTTTTTGACTGTTTGAAATTCTGTGTTGGTTTCCAAAAACTGCGGAGTATTATCCTGAGATGCAGCATTCTCTGTATTCGTGGAGTGACTTGATTCTGGTTCAGTTAACATACTTCCTTCATTAGAATCATCCATCCTATCTTCTGTGACTGCTGTAGGTGGGAATGTATCTAACAGCTTTACTTTCCTTGGCCAGTTGTCGCTCAAATGTTTTCCTAATCTTAGGAATTCTCTGTAAACTTCTTCAAATATGCCTTCATTGAGAGGTTTTGTCATGATTGATAGAAGGCAACAACTCTATTAGAATAGTTTGAGAAGTGGGACCTAGAGCCCAATGTAAATATCCCGTAGATCAAATCGATCTACCAGCAAAGGTAGTAAATGTTTCACAGAATGAAGAACACTTACCTCTATATATAAGTATCCCGTAGATCAAATCGATCTACCAGCATCAGTAGCAAATATTTTATTTTACAAAATAAATTTTTCTTCAGAAAATCATAACGACTATTTAAATCACTGATCACATATATAAACACTTGGCAACCGCCATTACGCCCCACTCAGCATCATATATCAGGCAAAACGCCATCAAAATTACAAATGCTTGTGGTGTTAACAATATAATTTAAATAATGTTAATAAATAAAAGGTGTATTAGTAATATTTAAGGCATATTTATATTTTTTTAATAAATTATAGTATAATCTTTTAAGAATTACTTTTATATAAATTTAATTTTATATTTTATATATAATATTTATAAAGTATATCAAAGGCAGAAATTATGCTTGATATTTTTCTTTTCTCTGTCTATCTACTCTAAGTTGTAGGTAAATAAAACACAAAATGCAATAACAAAAGTATAAATATGAGGAACATTTTATATTGCGTTGATATAATTTTTGTTGGGAAAGTTAAATCCGAATATAAAATCGCAAATGACGTAAATCGAGGATAAAAAAAAAAGCGATTTTTCACAGTTATTTTTATAATTCTAGGTTATGCGCGTGATAATTTACGATCAGCCTATGTTTATCGTTTGCTCCTTTCTAGAAGTAAGTGAAATGTTCTCTGAAGAAATGCTAATTTTGTAAATATTTCTCCACACTTTTAGTGTACTGAAATATAAGTGTTTCGTGTAGGAAAATAGAATGAATATTAATAGCTTTTTATAAAGTTCAAGAAAACAAGAAAGAAGAAAATAAAATAAAAAATTGCAGTTAGAGGGCGCTTTTCAACAATTCACAAAAATGTATAGTTTTACTTATTAAAAAGCAAGTTTTTCTAAATATTTGTCGTACTTTTAGTGTACTGAAATATAAGTGTTTTGTATAGAAAAACAGAATGAATATTAATAGCTTTTTATAAAGTTCAAAAAAACAAGAGAAAAGGAAAAAAATATTAAAAAATTGTTGTTAGAGGGCGCTTTCAACAATTCACAAAAAAAAAAAGTATAGTTTTACTTATTAAGTTGGATCAAAGTTAAAGACTGTTGCTATGACTACAGAACGCGTCTTGCAAGCTGGTAATCCCCCAATACTGCAGAGCAGGACAATAGCTGTACTGTCATTTCTTTAGTGTTACGTATTAGAATTCTTTGAAGGAGAGATTTGAACGATACTTTTATATACGTCTCTAGCGAGCCAACAAAACGAAAGAACAGACAAAGCAAGACCATTTATTTGACGTATTTTTTTTCTTTCTTTTTTTTTTTTTTTTTTTTTAGTTCTCTTCATTACAGAAAATCAATTATCAGCGGTACGGTTTGTGTCCCACGGTCTCTCGTTACTAACATCCGGGCTTTTTCCGCGAAAGTTAGTTACCGGCACGTGACCCAAGAGACCCGACGTCACTGTCGGCACGTGGACATTTACTTGGCGCTCTATCTCGACACACCAGACACAGCAGTTCTCTTTTTTGGGGGGGGGGAGTGGGTACACAAGAAGCTATTTTCAACGGATATAATACCCAAAATGAAATGAATGTCTACGACATCTGTTTGGTAGTGTCAGTGACAACACAACGTATTCTCGGACTACCGTCGTTAACAATAAAATCTGTCAGTTGAAGCCTCCAATCACCCGAACTGTTGACAACATTATATCGTTTGCTAGACAGATTTCTCTCGGTTCTTTTCTATAGAGAAAAAAAAAAAAAAGGTTCCCCCAGAGGAAAAAAGAGGTGGGATAGAGACTTCGGGTAGTTCTATTGCTTCTAAGCCTTTATTTCCTTCTACTCATAATTCCGAAGGAAGTTCTGTTATCTTGTTTGTGTTCTTCATACGACAATGGCTTCCCCTGAGTGGAATTTAAAGCCAGAGAAAATCTGTCAATTCCTCTGCCTCTCCTTACTACGACGGAAAACTAACGCACTGTGTTATTATTGACACTCGGCAACTGTAAACTCGACGCGCATTCATCGGAACGAATTGTTTTCGCTGCATCAAACACCACTGCAAGCAACAGAGCAAACATCAGTCAAGAGAATTCTAATTAGAAGGATTATTCAACCGAACTGCGAAAGTATTCTATTGAATGATACGCTCCCATTTCATTTTCGACAGTCTTATTGTAAAACAAATAAGTCCATTGTTCTGTTTTTCAGATGAATTAAAATCGTGTGAACTGGAGTTTGTCTTTCCACACGAAATGCATTCATAATCTAACATAACTTTTTTCATTAACAGATTATATCCTATTTTATTGCATTTTTTTATTATTTTTATTGAAATGTTTTAGGAAAGCTTGCAAAAAGATTTAAACTTTTCACAAAACAGATTTCTGCACTTATAATTGTATTCTTCCACCCTATTATTGTCTCAAGAATGTTAAGTTCTATTGCCTCCATATAAGCTATATTCAGCTTTAAGATCACGTGTTTTGTGGTGTCATCAGGAAAATTCCATAAAGTCGTCAGATTTTATAATCACAATATGACAAATCTTATGAGAAGGTCATGGTCGATTATTTAAAAGAAGCATAGCAGTGGACAAACATCTAATACATGCTATTGTAAAGAGAATAGCAATTTTCACATTTGACATCCGTAACGCCCTATTGTCACTGTCGTACCTCACCTGGTTTTGGCAATGCTGTCTTCTGCTAGAATAAGTTGTAGGACCACAGATTCTCTTAATCACACAAAGTTTGTAGGACAATCACAAACATCCATGCCTACGGCTGGATTCGAACCCACAACCTCTTGGCTGGAGAGCGGACACGCTAACCACTTGGCCAACCAACCCGGCTATCCTGTAAAGAGAATGGTTGCTATAATTGGACTTCTCCCAAATAGAACAAAAACATGAGAAATTATGGTTCGGTTTTTTGGATTAGTTCCAAGACATCAGACTGAGTACGTAGGCTCTTTTGTCTATTTGTGGAACAGACAAACCCTTTGAGACCCGTTAACTTGGCCTTGCATAAAAAAAGTAAAAAAAAAAAAAAAAAAAAAGACAGCATTTCTTAACCAGTAAACCTAAAGAAAGAGAATCTCATCTTTTATGGGATACAACTGTTTTTTTTTTTTTTTTTTTCTAAACCGAGACAGAGTTTGCAAAATTAAACCCTGTATGACAACTGCAATCTTGACTTACATGTGAACATTGCATGGCAGCTTTTTTTTTTCAACTAAATAGTACGGTAGTATCATATCATACGTACTGTGAAATAATTCCGAAGGAAGTTCTGTTGAAGTTTTTTTTCTTATCAAGTTTCCTCATCCACTGCTACACCTTTTAGAGCTCACTACACCAGACATTATTGGCAATAATTCACCAGTTTCGCTTACTTATTTTTAAGCAAAAATGGATACGCAAGCAGATCTACCCACATACGTGTGGAAATCTCAGACATCAATAATTGTGATACATAGCAAGACTTATTATATATCTATCTAGATAGTATATTATTAGACCTTTTACGACTGATACAGTAAACCGGAAAACTCTTCGCAAGTCTGCTTTTCTCTGTGTGTGTGTTTGTCTTTCCCCGAAAAAAAGGGTACCACCTTACCACCACAATCGAGCCCTACTCATTCCCTCCCCCCCCCCCCTTCAGTAATGGAGAACTCCATCTTTTCCTAATTGAACAACAAAGAAATCCTTCATGCAAAGGTGCCCTGTTAATTTAGTGCTGTAGGAATCAGTGGCTGTCTGAAAATCCTTCATTACCAGCACACAGACTTGCTATCTAAGCTCGAGAATTTATTGACCGTGCTAATAGCAAGCGCTTAAACCTCTTCGCTACAAAATGAAGTTCCATTACTTCCATACGGACGAACACGTTATGAGCGGGAAAATGCTAAAGACGCTGAAAAGGGCTGCAGCGGTAAGGATTTCAGGTGTTCTCTTAGCTGGCGGTGTTTAAAAGAGGTCATGTGTTATCTGTTTTCCACCGTGCCAGGTCGACTCTCGGCCTTTTGGGTACGGAATTATCTTCATCAAGAGATCGCCCCACGAGATTGTGAAGTTGATTAAACCTTGAAGAAAACGCATTTTTCAAAATGACTCAAGTTTTTCTCGCCTGTTAGATTTTCCTTTTGTTTTGTATGGATTATTTCCTTTCTGTTGATTTTTGGCAAGGCTCAAATCGTATTTATTTTTGTGATACGTTGAGCGATTTATATTTTATTCAGCTCAAAATTATTGATATTTTTAATAAATAGTTCAGTTATTAACACATAAGCATTCAATTTATACTCTAGATGGCAGCACAAATGTTTTTCTGTTACTATGGTTTCCATAACATTATACAGTTTAGATAAATATCTGAAATGTTTACTTGGTGATAATATCAGCACATTTTTACTTTTTTAAAAAAAAAAATCAGCTAACGACATTTTTACTTTTTCTTCAAAAAGTAAAATTCGGCAGTTAATTTTGGTAAGTAATTGTTTATGTAGAATTGCATTTCAGCAAATAAATCACGATTTGCTACACTAAATTTGAACGTCGTATTAGTTATAGTATTAAAATATTTTTAATTGCTTAAGTGGAAACAAAGGTAACTTTTTTGTTTTGTTTTTATTATTATTAGTAGTAATATTATTACTAATATCAGTAAGCTTAGTAAAATTCAAATGTTTCAAGCCAACAATTTCGTAAAAAATATTTTAATTAGGTGTCATTCTTGAAGTCATACCTTTTATCGCAAATTTAAATTCCCTCCCTGTCACAAGTGACATATTATAATAGGCTAGTTTTACGATGATGTGGAAGCACCTGTAAACCATTTTTTTTTATTTTATTCTAAGCACATCGTATCTCTTTCTATTTGGACAGATTTTAATAAAATTTGGTATATAGGATTTCTGCTAAAATTAGTCTTGTCAAGTTTGGTTATAATCAGATTTTTTTAATGGCAAAATTACACAAAACAAAATTATATGTTTATTATACTGTACACGAACGGCTCTAGATTCAGACTTTATGATAAAATACTATGAACAACCATCCTTTCTGAATTGTCTGTGATCATTTCTTTGTGTGTTCTTTACGGAAATTTTAATAAAGGCATGAAGTTCGCTATTAAAATTTAAGATAAATTTATTTTGTTCGTATAAATTTTAATTGTAGACAATAATATTTAAAAATCATAAGCTAAATCAATAACTGTGATTCAGTTCGCATTCAGATTTTGTTTTCATATCTACCTTTGACCCCCCCCCCCCCAAAAAAAAAATGTTTAGAACTTAAATTTATTCAGTCTATCAGCTGGGTCCACTTTTTGCACATTGCAATAAAGATTCTGATTTTATTGCAATTTTTTTCTCTTTTTTTTTTCCAGTTAGTAATAAAATATAAATGAAGTTTTTGTGATCATATCGATAAAAAAAATTATTAATTTGATTATTTGTAGAATGATGTACTAACTCCTGTTTACAAATAAATCTTCAGAGTTGTTTTTATCACCAATGGGTTGAAAGCCTCTAAGATGAGTTAAAGAATTGGATGAAATTTAGTCGGAGTTAAACTAATTCGGTCCTCACTTTATTTTCGTATTGTGAATTTAGCTTGATTGAAAGTTATTAAGGTTGAAATGCGCCCTGGAGGTTAATTTTTTTTACGCATTCTAAACTGCAGCCTAGTCAATTATTACGCCTCTCTTAAAGCTACCTCATAAAAAGTCAGAATCTTTTCTCTTTTACACACATACACATATAAAAGAACCTGAATTTACACAAAACACTTAGCTAAACTTTAGTACAAACACGTGTTCCTACCGTTCTATTCATTTTCAATGAACATCCAAATAACTTCGAATGTGTACTGTTTTTATTACTACTCCTAATCTTGGGAAAAGTAATTTCCTCAGTGGGATCAGTTCACTTAAACGACTCTTCCCACTAAACAGTTGATTCCTGTAGTATTACCCTTATGGTTTTGCATTTCACGAATCTCCATTTATATTCCTTTATTGCAATTATTATGTTTCCCCAGATGAGTGGCGCTATTTAATTAAACTCTGAGAGGATTGTGCAGTATCGGATATAGAGGATGAAGCTACCTACAACCTCCTAATTCCCATCCACTCCTCCTGTTTCAGAAAACCCAGGAAGAAGTAGTAACTTCTAACGAAACATGAGGATGGCGTCCGTATAAAAGCTCATTATATCGCGTCGGTGTGAGGAGTGTGCATGATTAATGAGTTAATTAAGATAGAACGGCAGTCCGTAGGATGGTGCGAAGCCGTAGTAACATTGTCATCTTCCTAACGCATCCAACTAACTTTCCACGCATGACGAAGTGGAGGTTTTCGCCAGGTTGAAAGCAAAGGGGGGGATTCTGTTCGGTTAAGCCACCCTTTCTCAACTCTACCTCCTCCTCTCTTATTTCCCACATGTACGTAGTGTGGGGAGGAATGGCATTCATGATATGTAAGCGGTTTACGCACGCGAGGTAGGGGGGAGGGGAATCCAAGACATACGGAATGCATGAGAACACGGTGGCTTATTACGGGAATTCTCAGTGGAGATCTCAAATCCTCTTCAGATGCACAAAAACGAATGAAGACAATTAATAACTATGAAAAGGGTGTGGGAAATTTGCAGGCAAAAAACCTCTGCCGAGAAAAATATGTGAAGAGGGAAAAAATTTGTACGCTATAAGAAACGGCTGTTATTCTAAAGTTAAATAATAAACTTTGAACCAGCGGCTGGGAACGAATAAATAATGACTCCGGTATTTTTATAATCTGTAAGTTTAATAAAAAAAATAAGTTGAACGTAAGGCAAATGATTAGACGCTTGTATTACACAAATTAATATACGTGTTAATGCAACTTAGACAATCGGCCTTTCGCAATGATAGGCCATCTGATTAACACCTGCTCATTCATGGAAACAAGGCTTAATTTAGGAAGATTATCAGGTCAAACATATTACGAGTTTGCAGTGGTTCACTACCGCAAGTTTATTTATTTTTTCGAATGGGGTTCCCCTCCGTTCATCGAAAAAAAAACCTCTACCTCTGTATGAGATCAGCTAACTCACCTTTAGTCGAAAGAGCCCAGATAAAGGTTCCTCACGTTACTGACGGGAATCGAACCCGGGGTTTTTCCGACCCAAGGGCTTCATCTATACCGACTGATCTACGGAGGCTCATAAGGATTGTAAACCTATTGGACGTTAATACCCTGCGCGGGATTTTTTTCTACTTTTGTTAAATGTGTATAGTTTTTAATTGGTTTTATTTTACTAAATAAAATATTTCAATAAGCGGGGCAGCGGTCTCACATTAGGCGATGGCATTCATCTACCATCTAATGACAATCACAAATAGCCATTCTCATGTTGGGATTCGAGGCTGCTGTCCGCTGACTGGGAAGCAAATACGTTAAAGCAGACAGATCAGGATGGATCGCTAAGCCTAGAAAAGAACCACTTAACTCATCAGCATTTGTTCCTTCTTTCCAATGATGATCGAACTTAAAAAAAAAAAAAAAACTGACTGGCATTTTTTTCTTCGTGTATTTCTCTAGTGTAGATGGTAGGTACATAGTTTATTCGGGGAGAGGGAGATTACTGTCGCTTCCATACAAGACAGGATAACTTGTTCTAATGAAACGCACTTATGAATGTGCCTCGCGTCTTAGCCGAGACTCGAATTAAAGGCACGTTAGTCTTCTGACTGAGCTAGGAAGGGACTGTTAGTTCGGGGAGATGGAGGGAGGAGAGCTATCCATTGTCTCTCGTTGACTGTTGGAATATTTATGGGATGAACTCGAGCGGGTATCTTCCGACATTGCTGGAACTTGGCACAAAATTCTACGGCATCCTAACAGAAACACATTCCCTTAACAGACAGTGGTTCAAAAAATTGCCGCATAACAAAACGTGTGCGTAAAAACAAACTAAAAAAAAAAAAATTCAAAACAGCACCCTCGATTTTGATCAATGCGCTGTCAATAATATTCAGAACACTGCTTAACAGTTAAATTGTTGAGTAATGTTAGTTTTAATGCATGCATGAGATGATTCATCTGTGTGGAATCCCATCTGTGCAACTCATCCTATACAGTATACACCCTGAGAACGTTCGGGAGGAGAAGTATAACAGTCACTAATCTCTGAGAGTATGTGCGATTTCAGTGGTAGGTTTGAGATATAGGTTAAATTACAAACTTAATTAATAAATAATTTCTAAATTTGGTTGTATTGTTTTTTTTTTTTACCTTTAACATATGATTATTCCAACACTTGTTTAATGTTTTCTATATAAGAAAATCGTTTTGTGTGTTTCCATTGTTTTAATGCAGATCTGATTTCATGTTTCCATGACAACGTCAGTTTCTGACTGCGTATATCCAATGGCATAAGAGTCTGTGGCTGGCTGTTTACATTACTTAAAAGTAACTTGGACTATGAGGCGGTGAAAACTGTGTCTATTCTTAGGCAGTATGCGCGCGAGAAAAACTCTGGCACCCCCATCACAAGCTGAATGTCTCGCAGGCTGAAAAAATGTTATGAATTCTCTTCCCCTTCCCTTTACAACGGAACTCTGGCCGTAACGCTTCCAATCAAACAGCATCATCGCTACCGACTGCACTACAAAGGCAGTTGAAGAGGATCATGTGATATAACGTTTTGTTTCCGTGTTTCCATGGCAACAGTAGGTTATGCTTGCGTTTATCATGCGACAGAGTATAGTTTGTGGATCGCGATACTACAAAATATGCAATATTTAAGCGAAGCAGTGGTATTTAAACAAAGTTTGAAAGTTTTTCAGTATTTTGTTCGAATTTTTAAATATTATCAAAAAAAAAGAGACGCTTTTTCAAATATAAAAAGTGGAAAAAATTCCACGAAAAAAAGATAAATTCCGTAATGACTCATTCTACATTCCAGTTTTGACTGTCTAGGCACCACTGTAGATCTCATTTAACGTAATAATCAATGAATATTGGTTCATATATGGTTAAACATTTCTTTAGTGTGGTGGCCTCCCTTACAAGGCATTAAAGTTTGAATAACTGTTTTAATTCTTCTAAAACTCTTGCGATCCTTTTTGATGGTATAATGTCACGATAAATACGAGTTACTCCCTCTTACTTTCAGCGTTAGCATAGCTGTCTGTCTATTCACACAAATACACATATAGGGATTGTATTTGTAATTCTAATCATGGTGTGTGTGTGTGTGTGTTTATTGCAGTAGGCAGAAGTTGCTTTCCTTATTAATGTTTTAGATGAAGTAGTTTACAATGCTTTTAGCAATTTTAACAATGGAAATCTCCCCTAAATTCTTCAATTTCCATAAAACAAAACTCTCTTAATCTGTAAAACTTTGTTCTTTCCTAATTTCTATAAGGAAAAAAAAATGGACGATTATTATTTGTTAACATTCAAAGGCATAATTTGAACCACGGAAAACTTGTTAATAAGGCAATCATTGTGGAGTTTACAAACTCCATAAAACGAAGCCCACTTATCAAGTGGAAGGGAAGGTTGTGAATAACTTGACTCAGGTGATGTATAATCCCATCAGCAGACACACAAAAAACCCTCTCTGGAGAACCCTTACTTCCGAGATAATTATAGCCTATTATTACACATTTTGGGAGTCATGTGACATCACTTGTCGGCTGAATTATCCTAATTGTTACACTTTGCCGACAGCAAGAACGAAGAGGTGAAATATGTCGTATTTATTTTTACTAAAACAATGGCCTGGCTCCAGGCTTCTCCCGCAAAATTACGTCTCATGGAACCTGTGACGGTGTACGTTGAGAAACATGCGAACAATCGTGCAGTAGGAAGAAGGTTAGAAGCTGGCGTGTAGAGCAGCTCGTTGCTATTGGCAACCGGTGGATGCTAAAACCAAGAATTTTGCAGGCAGCGTGTTCTGGAAGGCAATTATGGAAACTTCATATTTTTCATTACTGTCCAAAATAATTACATTACCAGGTAATTTTAGGGGTAGTGTGTTCATCAGTCATGTCCGGTAGGGGACGAGTAATATTTCAGTTTTAAGTTGGGCATAAAATGTTCGTGTTTTTAGAAATCAAAAGAAAAATTCCAGTGGTGTGCGTAATGATGTTATTTAGAGTTTCAACATCTGGGATTCATGTATTATGCAAGGTTTACTATAATTTCGTTTGCAAATTATAGTGAAAAAGAAGAAATGATCACAATCATTTGAAAAAGATTGCTTCCTTCCCTAGCAAATTAGGGATTTTTTAGTGTTTTTTTTTTCTTTTTCTTTTTGTTGCTGAATAATTTTACTGCTTTATTTTTAGAAACCACAAAAGGATTCACCCAGACTCGTAAATAACATAGTTGCATTTTATGAACACGTTTGTTGGCGGTCCTTGAATTTAATGGAATAATGAAGAGAACTAATTCCCAAAATATGACGTAAGTGGCCGATTCCATTACCAGAGGGACATAATGAAAAGTTAGTGAACAAACAATGGAACTAATTCTTTTTTTGTTGTTGTTGTTGATACATTGCCGTCTCTTTGGGTGCCATGTGGTCATCCTCGTACTTCATACGGTTTTGTTAATTACAAAATATAATGTAATAATATTATTGCGTAATATATGAATATATAATATAATACAGTAATAAAATATTATTAATAAATATATTGTTAATAATATTGATAGATTTAGCACTTTTATCATTAGTATTATTGTTGATTTATAGGTTGAGTTATAATACGGTTGAGCATGATATTGATTTTAGTGCTGTAAACTATTAAATATTGCTGAAAATAATAGTTAATATCAGTATAGTGATTGGGTAGGTGATTTGTATATAATTAGCATTGTTTTGCTGACTGACTCTAGTTCTACTATTAATCATTTTGTAGACCTCCTATTGACTTATTAGGATATGTTATTAAACTGCTAGATGATCTTGGGCGAGTAAATTCTTTGCGTGACGAGTATGGTTTTGCATAATTGATCGATCCCGGTCATTAAAAGAAAGAAAGAAAGAAAGAAATGTCTGTGTTATTCCTTTATTAGTTACAAAAGCAAAGATTATATAATGGAAATCTAATGATATCATATAAAATAATAGATACTGGAAATGCATCTGGTATCGTAATGTAGAAGTCTTATAAAGTCAAAAATGCATTAACCTTCTTAATGCATTTTTATTTCCCAAAATAAGTAGGCAGAACTTGTTTAACCCTTTTTTGGAAACCAACAGGACTACACCATTCATCATTGAGTACTTTAAGGCTAGCCAGATTAATCGAAACATAACCCGAGAATACGGAAAACAACTACTCTATCTCATGTTGCTTGACCTAGCTAGTATTGCTGTGTGTATATTATACCTTCTGCCGATTTTTCTAAATTGTATCTCCTTTCTCCCCTGGAAAAAATAATAATAATATCTCAGTGACTGTGTTCATATTTTATTTCTTCCTACTTGAAACTGAAATGACTGATTATAGCAGCTTTATCTAAACATTTTCTCAGCATTTTCTTGAGTCAGTCGATCTTAGGGACAAGTGAGTATTGAGGTTTTTCTCCTCCTAGAAAAAAATCGGATTTCCTAATTTTACAACTTAGAAAAATCAACCATAAAACAAACTATATTCAGATTCAATAATACATAAGTTAGGATTAAGAACAAATGGTGGCAGTTGCCTGATATATTCTCGTATCGCTTTGGTCTATAATCACCAGCAAAAACGCACTACTATTTAGGCAAATACGAACGTGAAAATTTTTGATGGTGAATATGGAGATGACGAAAAAACTTGATATCTACTGATACATCATCCAAGATGACCCGAAATCCCGGATTTGCGCAACCTATCTAGAGATGAATTTGTAAAAAGGCTTAGTGTCATTATTTTGTTTACTAATAGGCTGTTTAATTTAAGAATAAAAAACAAATATTAAAATGCCTTTCCTGCCGTGTGGCAACGTATCCTGCATCATAGCAGTGGAGAACCAGAATAAAGATTATCATAGATTATATTCTAATCACCGATTAAGTCAGCAGTATTAGGTAATATTTTGTAATAACTTACTGCTGACTTTATTCTTGAGGTAGAAAATAGGAAATTGATTATGAGTAAAAAGCGTTAGGTTAGTTATAGATCCATGAGGAGAATAATACGATTTACGTATTGTAATTCGAGAAGTATTAGGAAAACACGAAGTTTTTGGCATTGGTTAGTTCCTATTGGCCAAAAGTTATTGGTATTAGCGAGACTGGCTGACAGAGGATGATATAATTATTGGTGTAGAATGCGAAGGTTAAAATATTTCTAGGGCAGATAGAGCAAATAAGATGTGGGGGGAGTGAAATAGAAACTAACAGAACAAAGTATTTAGTTGACTGCTCATAGGACAGACCAGGTCAGGGAATGCAAAGGACGATGTGGGTGATGGGTATCCCACTAAACCCAATAAGTGAAGAGCGGGTCATTATTATGAATGATGGGGGATGTAGATTGGAAAGAGGAAAGGTCATAAGGGCAGAAGGAAATGGAATTTATGCACCTTCTAAGGAACGATGACCTATGACAGCATGTCATGGAAGGTGCTAAGGGACCGAGAGGACTGGAACTTGTAATTGCAGCTTCGTATCTGCCTATAACCAAGATAGATATATTGCCGCCAATCGGCGAGATCGATCATTCAGTTTTAACCTGGGAGATGAATGAGCATCTGGAATTTCCAGTAATCAAGTTTACATGTGAAATTACACAGATGAAAACTACGGGAATCTTAGGAAATTGCTTGAAGAGGTACTTTTGGGAGGACATACTTCAAGAAAAGGATTTTAGTAGTGTATGGTAAGCGGTAAAGGGTTGTTTGAAGGAACAAGTGAAGTATTAGGAACACGAAGCTGACTACATACCTAGCATTAAGAGAATTAATAAATTGTAAAGTAAATGGATGAGTTGCAGCATTTAACTCCTGCTTAATCTCTTAACTCTAGGTATGCAGTCAGCTACTCGTTCCTTCAAACAACCTTTTACAGTTACCATGCACTGCAAACATATTTAAGCATATGGAGGAGATTCATAGATAGAGGTGACCAGTAAGCCCACGAGCAGTATAAAGCGCTGGTCAGAAGAGTGATTGGTATGGTAAGGAAGGCAAAATCGGAGTATGAGAGGAAATTAGTCGAGCGAGCCAAGGGTAATCCAAAAGAGTTCCTTCGGTATGTGGCAGGTAAAAGAAAGAATGATCACAGTAGAATAATTTTGATGAATGCAGATGGCAGGGAGTTAACTGAAGAGACTTAGTGAGTGATCACTTCGCAAGGGTGTATCAATCAGACGAAGACATTTCAGTAATAGATATGACGGGAGTTATTACGGACGTACGGGGTAGGTGAAGTTTAAGTATGTAAGATATTACAGAATCTTGGTGTGAATACGGCTATGGGTTTAGATAAGATATCAGCTCGCATATTACGAGAATGTGCTAGGGAATTGGTGGCCCCTTTAACTACATTGTTTAATCTGAATTTCCGCTCTGGTAGAACCCCAAGGGAGTGGAAAGAGGGGAAATAGTTCCGTTGCACAAAAGGGGTTCTAGGACAGCAAATTATCCGCAAATCATTATCTTTGCCGTAGTGATTAAGATATTGAAAAGATTGGTTAAAGACTAAATTCGAGAAAGGGTGGGTAGGAATGAGATACAGTATCAGGGACAGCATGGTTCTGTGAAGGGGTAGGTCATGCTTCAGTATCGTACTCATTTTTTATAATAAAGTAAGAGTTGAGATGGATAAAGTTAATGGCTACACGGTGATACTTTTGGACTTGCAAAGACACTTCACAGGATACCGCATGGAATCCTGATACATAAATTACATTACATCAAATGGGTATGGACAAGAAGTTGATGATGTCGATAAGAGGGTGGTGGATGAATTGATACCAGACAGCAGTTTATTCAGGAGCAGAGTCTTGTAGAAGATCTGAGTCAGTTGTGAGTGCTCTGTCGGCAAATGATTTCAAAGCAAAATATGACAGACAGGTATTGATGGTTAATGTTCATATAGTGGACCTCAAGCGATGAGTCCACGGGCTCACGGGCATCCATGAGTCCATGAATGTGCCGGTATGTAATAATAATAATTCACTCTGATGCTTCTGAAATCATCGAGAGCAGTGAGTTGGTAAGGGGTAAGGGATAATTTCCTTACTGAGAATTATTCCAGGGTAAAGATATGCGCAATACATCTCTAATGCAGAGACTTAGCCTCTCCCTTACCAAGACCGTACTGCGTGGCGAAGAGTCGCATCCTTCCACCAGAGATGCCCCTGCTTTCAGAGAACAGTGCGGACTGGAAAGTCGAAAAATATTCCAGAGGAAGACAATGGCAGACCACCTCTATGAGAAAGTACTTATATGGTGCTGGATGCTAAGATCCCCAGGTCCGAAAGCATCCAACATGCAACTGGGGAAACACAGAGGGCTTCCACAAATAGAACCAGTTGTTATGATGTGCCCACGTCAAACCCGGATGGAAGCTTGGTGAGGGATGTTGCTGCTGACTGACAATGACCCATTCCTGTCCATCTACGATCTTATTCCCAATATATCCAGCTTCTTTCGCTCCATTTCCATCTTTATTATTTTCAGCTTATATTGGGAATAAGATCTTAGATGGACAGAAATGGGCCATTTTCAGTCAGGGACTATATGGTGTATTACTCAGGACATGAGACAAGTCGTAAAAATGGAGTATCTTTCTTACTCAGAAAATATATGGCTATATATGATGGTCATATTCATTGGATGTCCACTGACTCTGAGAGAAATGATTCTGTCACTCACTGGATTATAACCTAATACATACCTAGCCATCTTTTTTTTGAGTAAGAAAGATACTCCATTATTACGACTTGTCTCATGGTTTATGCACCCACTACAGAGGCACCAGAAGAAGACAGAAGAATTTTACGGCAAGTTACAAGAAGTGATAGATGAAACACCAAAGCGAGATTTATGGCTATTTATCGGAGATTGGAATGCAGAAGTGGGAGAAACCGAAGAACAAAGAATAACAGGTCGTTTTGGTATTCGTAAACCTACAGGGAAGAGACTAGTTGAGTTTTGTGCAGAGATTTCTTTGTTTTTTGCTAACATCTGCTTCAAACAGAACAAACAAAGATTGTACACATGGATATCGGCTGATGGACAATACAGAAATCAAATTGACTATATACTGGGACAAAGAAGATGGAGAAGTGCAACTTAGTCTGTCAAGACTTTTCCAGGTGTAGACTTTGGAACAAACCATGAATTATTAGTGGCTGTAATACATATGAAATTACGGAAACTGAAAACAACACATCAGATATGATCTTGGAAACATACCAGTTGAATATAATATTAGTGTATAGAACAGATTCGACAAATTCAATTTGTGTGAAAGAGAACCAGATGAACTATGGAAAGAGATTAAAGATATGATTAATACAGAAGCAAAGAAGAATATTCCAACAGTTTGTAAGAAGGTTAAATGGCTGTCAGAAGATACTATCAAAACTGCTCAGGAAAGGAGAAAAATGGAGACCAAAGGAAATTTGCAGGAAGTACAGCATTTTAATGCAGTTTCAACGACAAGCCAGAAGAGACAAGGAAATATACTTTAACCAGGAATGCCAAGAAATAGAAGACCAAAACAAGAAAGGAAAAACAAGAGATCTTTTCAAAAAGATCAGAGAACTAACATGGAAGTTTAGTGCCAAGGTGAGTGTATTGAAAAGTAAGCGCAAAGGATCTTCAAGAAGCTGCAGACATGAAAGAAAGATGGAAATAGTATACAGAAGCCCTTTACAAAAAAAGGGCTTCAAAACTGCTGATAAATTTGAAGAGCAGGATTATACACAGGAGCCAGTACCACTGGAGAGTGAAATGAGGTGAGCAATGCAGCAGCTATCCAGTAAGAAAGCACCAGGAGGGGATGGAATATCTATTGAGCTGCTCAAAGCCCTGGGAGAAGAGGCAGTTAAAATTTTAACAGCTCTATGTCAGCGAATTTGGATCACAACTACATGGTATAGGTCCTAGGAAATGGAAAAAATCAGTTTATATACCTTTATTGAAGAAAGGCGATGCAAGAGAGTGTGAAAATTACAGAACTATAGCACTGATTTCTCATGCAAGTAAAGTCTTACTTACTTAAGATCATTCAGAAAAGACTGGAACCATTCATGAAGAGAGAAATGCCAGATGAACAGGCAGGAGTTCGAAAAGGCAGAGGAACAAGAGATCAAATCGCCAATGTGAGATGGATAATATAAAGAGCACAGGAACATCAAAAGAATATCTACCTTTGTTTCCTTGACTATAGCAAGGCTTTGATTCTGCAGATCATAAGAAACTGTGGAATGTATTAAGAACAATGGGAATACCAGAGTCTTGCATTGTCCTTCTGAGGAATTTTTATTATGAACAAGAAGCTACTGTCCGAACAGATTTTGGAGAAACTGAGTACTTCGCAATAGGTAAAGGGGTGCGACGAGGATGTACTTTATCTCCGCACCTGTTTAACTTGTACATCAAATACATTTTAAGAATGCAGAGCTGGAGGAGTCTTCAGTTGGAATTAAAATTGGTGGAAGAAATATTAATAATTTGAGGTATGCAGATGATTACTACCTTACTAGCATAATGCAAAGAAGATTTGGAGGAACTTATTATGAAAGTTAAAGAAGAAAGTGCTAAATATGGTCTTAAACTTAATCTCAGAAATATAAAAGCTATGGCATCATGTGCACTTAATGATTTTGAGGTAGATGGGGAGAAAATGGAAGTAATTAACAATTTTGTGCTCCTAGGATCCTCAATTAATAAAGATAGTTTTTATGCTGAAGAAATTAGAAGAAAAAGAAAGCAAACACAAATTTAAGCAAGATCTTTAAAGATGAAGTCATTAGTCGCAACAAAAATCAGAATCGTGAAAGCGATGGTATTCCCTGTGGTACTGTATGGATGTGAAAGTTGGACCCTGAGAAAGAGTGAAAGAAGGAAGATAAATGCATTTGAATTATGGGTTTGGAGACGCTTACTAGGAATACCATGGACTGCAAAGCAAACCAATAAATCAGTGATAGACAGAAAAAAGCCAGATTACTCCCCTCGTAGCTATGATCATCAAGCAAAAATTGTCATACACTTCGGACGTACTATGCGAGCAAATGACAGTCTGGAGAAGATGATCATGATGATGATGATGCTTGCTAAAATTGGTGGAAGCAGGAGAAGAGGAAGACCAAGAATTATATGGGTGGATGGAGTTAAAGAAGCAACTGGAATACGCCTGGAAATTCTGAAAGATATGGCCAGGGACAGATCTGAATGGAGAGTGTATGTTCATAGAATCACCAGGAATCGAAAACCACTCAATGAAACATAACACACACACACACACACACACACACACACACAATGAGTCGGTAACAGCTAAGTGCGGCTCTGCCTAGCGCATTAAGGGAATAAAAGGGATTGGAGTATTTATTTATTATTTTTGTAATACTGAAAGAGAAATTTTCATAAGATACTTAATTGTATTTAAAATTATTTGTAATTAAGAAATTGTTAACTACAAATTTCAGTCTTTGTAGTGAGTATTTCTACCTTTTAAACAGTAATTGCAATGCAGCACAAATATCTTTGCCTTTTTAATATTTTTTTAAATCAAACAAAGTGGATTAGTCGAAAAGTATAAGTCTGTCAAAATGTTCAGACTGATTTTCCCCCCTTCAAGTTAATTTTAAGACAGTCCTCCCCTCCCCTCCCCCGTTCTTTCCTGATAAGTGGAGCATTTGTTAACTTCAAGACCAAATCGTGATTAACAGAAGCCATTTTTCACTTTCATTATTTTAACAATTTCGTGTTAAACTCACCAGGCGAATATCAGAAAGAAGCTTACGGTGATCTTGCTGTGCGTAATTGATTTCAAGCAATTAAACGCCCTTTTTATCTTTCAAGTTGTGAAACAAAGCCAACATGACGTGGCAAGACTTGGAAATTGGAGCGTGCTGTCAAGAGCATCCATGAACTATTATTATTATTGCTGACTACGTTATACCGAAATTTCTGAACGATTCAAGAATCTGTCGTGTCTGAACACCATTCGTGTTGGAAACCCTTAATCATTCAGAACGTCTGCAAATGTTTTTAACAATGGCCAGAACCCTGACCTGACCTACTCTAAATATGAAATACAAGTCTGACATATGCAAAGAATATAGGAATATCTAGTATTTTATGTTTGTTTTATTCTACGAATCAATCATGCTCATCTTCCAGCGGTTTTGCGACGTCTGTGTTAGGGTGTGGTCCAAAAATACATTTTTTTAAAAAAATTCTTTTTATTATTTGGTCAGCATGTCCATATATTGTAATAGCAGACTTCATTTCACTATTAAAACACTTTTATGTTCATTATTATGCGAAAATGGGAACGTTTGCACTCAGTTTATTAAGGTACCACTTCTGTTGGCATCACGAGGCCAACAATGTTTATCTGCTATTAACGCCATTAGCATTTTTAATCTCAATGTATAACATTTGGAATTCGACAAAGTAGCTGCAAACACAAGTACAGTATAAGATTCATTAATTTTCAATTATAATTCGCATCCATCTACGAGATATCAATGAGTAGATCGAAGAAGGGAGTCTACACTATCAAAATACTCTAGACTCAGATGAAGAGATTTTGATTTTCTTTTTCGTGTTGGTGCCAAGTAAGTAGTAGTTTAGGAAAGGTGATGAGCGATGAACGCGTTCGATTCTAAGTGAGCAGCACACTGCTGTAGAGAGGATTAATGGGTGTCAGGAGGATTAGAGGAATGCATCATTATTCCTACATAAGTGGGTTGCGTAGTTGGAACCTGGCGCATCTATCTATCACACAGAAACCCATCAATGGATGACAACACAAATAGAGAGGGCGTTAACAAAAAAAAAAAAAAAAAAGATGTTGGGGTGAAAAATAAGACAGAGCAACTGAATCCCAAAGATGTCGATGGGGACACGAGTGTCGCGGATATTTACAGGAAGAAACAGTGCACTGTTTAGTCAGAATTTCTTTTTCTTCATTTAGATTCTTGTAGAGTGGATACCGAGAATATGTAGAATGAAGATTAAGAAATAGACAGATGATAGAAGGACGTCCATAGTTCGCTGACAACACCTTGCAGTCGCTATTGCCGAAGTTCATTTACAGATCGTAAGATGCCGTACTTTGAAGCCAAACAAAGTAACGCCTCCATGGTGCACTTGGAAGAACGACAATCATCCTTGGGTTGGAAAGACTTGAGTTCAAATTACTTTTAGAAAGGGAGGAAAGTAACTTAGGTGCTTTCTACGAAAGCTAAGTTAGCCAGTCTCACATGTTTTTTTTTCCCCTCCCGGAAACTCGGATTTTTCTTCCAGTAGAAGCAAACTAGCTTCTGTACACACACACACACACACACACACACACACATGTTCGTATTGGACAGGCATAACATGTGATCTCATGGCTTCTTACCTTCTCTGTAATTTTGAAACCAAATCAAAGAAGATTGCTGCAAGGTTCAACCAAAAGGGTTGAGAAAAAAACTAAACACAGAAAGTAATGGATGATTCTTCGTTATCAGTTATTCTGCATCTAAAATAAAAAAGGAAGAGTACATAATTGTTACTAGAAGATCTAATTATAGTATAATTAGATAAGATGTCTGATTACTGTAATGTGTATATGCATATTGCTGTATATAAACATCGTGTTGACAATAAAACAGATCATTGCAATTATCGATTAGTTTGTTCTTTAATTCAAAGTAATACATTTTTCTAAGTATATACGACGGTGATCTGAAACGTTTGAAGACATCTCTTGATTCGAAGAAAAACGCTGACCAGCGAGGAAGAGTTTTAGTTTTGGGAAGAGATAGAAGTCAGAGAGAGCCAAATCTGATGAATAGGGTGGATGTTCCAACAATTCATAGTGTAGATCCTCTAATTTTTTCATTGCCAAAACACCTTTGTGGGCAGATGCATTGTCTTGATGAAAGATGATTTTTTTTCTTCTGAAAACTGGGTCTTTTCTCGCGAATTTTTTCTTCTACTCTGGTTAAAAGATCGGAATAATATTCCCCGGTCATTGTTTTACCCTTTTCAAGATAATTAATAAACAAAATGCCTTTAGCATCCCAAAACACCGAACAGTGGACAGAACAACTGGCTTCTGTCCACTGTTTGGATTCTTGTGTGTAATGGTGAATCCAAGTCTCATTCATAGTAATAAATAGACTCACAAAATCAGTGTTTTATTCTTGTTAAAACGCTCCGAGCACTGTTCAGAGATTTTCATGCGAGTGCGATTTTGATCTGCTGTGAGAAAGCGCGGCACCCATCTTGCGCAACGCTGTTTCATTTGCAATTCTTCATGCAAGAATTGCAAATATATCCTACGCGTTCTTTTGAAATTCCTATAATCTCAGTAATTTCACGCACTTTGACTCGCCGGTCATCCACCACCATATCGTGCACTTAATCAATGATTTCTGGTGTTGTTACACTTTTTGGACGACCTTCACGTGGCTCATCTTAGTGATAGTGCAGATCTCTTGAATTTAGGCTGGTAAATTTGAATCCCTTTGAATCAAGGCTGGTACGGCCACGTTTAAACTTGGCAGCCCATTTCTTAATTGTCGAAAACGAAGAAGAAGAGTGCCCATAAACGTTTATGAACTTCGAATGAATTTAGTTTGGCATTGAACCTTCTTTTAGAAAGAATTTTATAACCGCACGATACTCAGTTTTATCCATTTCAAGGGATACAGACAACACTTTTGTTTCAGGCAGCTGTATAAAACAAACTACTTCATAGAATGACTTGCAATTTCACATGGATGCTTATGACAGATGTACCAACTTAGAAAAAGAAATCCTGCCGATAGTGTTGCCATCTGTGGTCGAGGCCGAGAACGTTTCAGACCACCCTCGTACTTATGTGGATTCCTAAGGAAATAGTTGTTTCTGTTTGTTCATTTGTTTAAGATTATAATATTACAGATAACTGGAAACTCGATATAACTGTAATACGAACTGGTCAACCTAAGAGATGATTTCCTCCATCTCTTAATGGAGGAAATCATCCTCCATTAAGGATTAAGGAGGATGATTTCCTCCTTAATGAAGGATTAAGTATGTATTTTATGACTCTAAGTCCGTGTGTGTGTGTTCACAGGACTTGTTTGCCTGTTCAGAGTGGTGAAAAACCCGAGTTTCCGGGTGAAAAACCCTCCGCCTCCGTATGAGACCGGATAACTTACCTTTAGCCGAAAAAGACCAGATAAAGGTTCCTCAAGTCATGGACGGGAATCGAACCGAGGTCTTTCCGACCAAAGGGCTTCGTCTATACAGATTTAGCTCTGTAGCTAAGTCTGTATAGACGTTTATTTCATTAAAATCATAGAAAATGAAAGTTGACCGTTTATTTGACGCATTTGTTATTAGCATTGCTGAAGTGCTATATTCAAACCACTGCAAAAACGCTTTGACGTGTCAAGCAAAAAATGATTTAATGTCGTTATTTGACTTTTTAAATTTTGTTTTATTGTCGAAAACCTTCGTTTTTTTTTTTCTTCGAAAAGAACTGGATTTAAATCCCGTCTAGAACGGGAAGAATCTTTATCAGGACTTTTCAATTGAGGTGAATTAACTGATCTCATATGGAGGTGAAAAGGGACCAGAATAACACCCACACTCACCATTTACAGCCATAATAAATAATCCCTTTTTCTCCTTTCGTGCTGGCCAAGCACGAAAGGAGAAAAAGGGATTCGCTTAATTACGAGGGATTTCCATTTTATAAATCTGAAGAGATACTTTTGTTTAATTGTTTTTCACTGTCCTATTTTGAGATCATTAAATTGTAATTTCCAAGTAAAATTTCTGTGTTGTCTGAGCCATCTGATAAGATCTTTGCTGTTCTCACCCAGGACTGACTGAATACAAAGATGAGTTATTTTGAATGAATGCCCAATAAGCTAAGGGAAACTGAAGGCAAGTGCGTGTCATTGATTATTCTCCACCAATCTTCTCCGCCATCCAAACTGTCTGTTTAGTGAGGGAACAAATCGAAGTTTCCAGGAGGGAAAAAAGATCGCGTCCATTTCCAATCAAAGAGTTGTTAAAAGTTAGTTTGAAGGTCTACAAAATGATTTTTCGAGTTTTTCATAAGATTCAAATCAGGTGTTTTCAACCAAACGGCGCCTGTAGTTCACCTGGGGTACTTCAAGCAGCTGAACAACAAAACCATAAAAAAAAGAACCTGAATTTTTTTCTAAGTAATAGGGAGTGGTTCTCAAACTTTAATTCTCTTAGGACATACGCGTCTTCAAGCATATCCGTTGTGATGAGCTAATGTGTGATTAGGATGGTGAGATACTGACGATAAAATGATGATTTTTGTTTTTAGTTTTCTGTGTGTTCTATATGTTGATAAACATATTAGCTTTAACAAAAACACATTTTAACATGCAAGAAAGAAATTATGTAATTTTTGTGAATTTTGCTAGCTGACGAGTACTTGTAGACCGGAGTTTGGAACTTTTATTGACTTCCATTGGAATATATCATTTAAAATATGGGATTTGGGGCGAGTCCATTTTGGGGGTGGAGTGCGAGTAGGGTTTCCATAATTTGTTGAACCCTGTTTATGCGTATATGAAAACAATGATTAAATATTTAAAAATGTATGAAACAAAATAGAAACGGACTGATAGTTATGAATGTAAAGCAGAAGTCAAATAATTTTTAAGAAGCATTAGCGATATAGTCACACAACTTTACATAATCAAACCACAATAACTAAATACGCGAATTTAATATAATATTCCATGGATTTGTTTTCTTGTTTGTTTCATGGATTTCACGTATCGATGCGTCACGAACATGTTGAGCAGATAGTGGAAGTAGTTCGAACTGACTTGAGTGCAATTAACTTTTCTTAAACTAAATCACGGACGTAGTAGTTCTTGTTGTAGTAATTAGATACACGAATGCTTGATCGAACGAAAAGTTTGACGTAAATCTATCGGATGCGTCTTTGACACTATCGCTACTGCGTAAGAATAGTTGCTCTTGCAAGTCACGTGACCAATACTTGTCAGACGAACGACAGAGGACTTCTCGGGTTTCTTTTTTAGATTACATTTATCTGCCATGGTTACAAATGGATAGTCGGTGTAGGGAAACAACCGATTTTCGATAAGCCTTAAGGGACCGCTCTAACGACACGTAAATGGATACATATCTCATGAAACATTTTTTAAAATAATTTTTAAGTTTGTGATTATCTTCATAATTAAAGTTTATAAAGCTCCGTCAGATTAATTTAAATGTAATCCTTTTTCTTAGATATACATTCTAGGTAAAATTTTAAAGGCGATAATGAATGTAATATTTATTTATGTACACACACGGTAATAATAAAAATCTCTATTATGTTTGTTGTGATCATCATATTGGTTGAGAAGTACGTAACGTCTTCACTATGTCACCGATTTTACCTCACTTTTACAAATAAATAAATAAATAATAAAATAATATAGTATTTCTTCGATATTTGTTGTCATTCTGATTTCGTCTGTTATTCACGCTAGTTAATATTACAAGGGTGGCCACACAAAATTTGTTTTAGATGTTCGTCAGCCGCAAGATATTTTCGAAAAAAATCAATTATTAAAAACACATACAGATACACATAATTATACGCGCATTACTAAACTTTAACTGTTGCTCGTAGAAGGCTTCGGTTGGGTCTCCATTTTTGCTGTCATTAAAGTCTAGGTGGTGTGATGTTAAGATGGCATAAAGAAGCTCAGTCAGATGTTTGATCATGAGAAAACACAAAGTATTGTACTCATGATGTATTTTATTATAATTCAAATTTTCTTTGTTTTTACATTTAAATATTTGTTTAAAAACATTGTTTTTATATTTGTTAAAAACATTTTATAAATATTTGTTAAAAACATTTGTTTTTACATATATATAATAGCAAATGGTGTCCAAAATCCTAGTGAACTGGGATTTTGGACACCATTTGTGTTACTGCTTCCTGTGTGTGTGACCATAAATCCGATAGTATTTCATTTATAACGATCATAAAAGTTTAGTACTTTTCAACGGCAAAGTGGGAATCAAAACCAGTCGTAAGATATTGGCAAACCTATCAGACTTGCTTTCTCGTTATTATTATTATTATTATTATTATTATTATTATTATTATTATTATTATTATTATTATTATCGGCGATATGAGATGAAGGAAATTCAATAATGGAGCGAGTTGTGTTTACTGGTGACGAGAGTAGCATAGCAGACGAAATCAAAGGAAATCTAGCAAATGGTAAAGCTATAGACGGGCTTCGGGCATTCATTTGTTCAGCTGTTTTCCGAATCGTAATATGATCTGCTTCTTTTGACTTGAACTCAGCAAATATCTCAATGAATTTATTCAAAATTAAATTTTGCGTTAAAATGTTTCCCCATGATCGTAATGGATGAACTAAATGGCCTTTTTATTATGGTTATTATTATTATTTAGGTGTAGTATAAAATATGCAAAATAAAATACTGACAATATTTCAATGTTTTTATCCAGAATAAACAAATCGAAAACCTTTTTGTCCCTCACATAAAAGTAACAAAAAATGAAGGTTTGTTTTATCCGTGCCTTTATTTTATTTTTTTATTTATTTTCTTCTCCCTAAACGAAGTGTGACCATATTCAAAAAACGAAGCGAACATATCAATCCAGTATTGGTATTCCTTCAGTATAGAAAAATCTTTCATTTTTGTAGTTCGGAAAATATCCATAAATGCTTATTGCTATTACTTGTTAAACCAAAATGTGGCTATAAAACTTCCTTTTAAATGCGTCTTAGCATTCCTTTATTACACCAGCAAGCATAAAAGACAAATTTTAAAAATAACGTATCTTGCAGTCGCTGTTGTTCGTAGAATCCTATCACGCATAGAAAATAAATGACGATGGGAAGGAAGTGCCACCAGGAAGGACATAAAATTCAAACATTACGGCTATGTAATGCTGTAATGTTTTACATAATGAAAATCAGGTCATTTCACTTTCCTTTACTCTCAGTTTTAAGCAAGAGATTAGCCCGATAACGAAAGAAAACACCTGCTGTATTCATCCATTTTTAGGAAATGAGAATTTTCAACAATCCTATACAACTGGAAATACCTGTTTTGACTCACGCGAATGCCTACATTTCCCTGTTCTGCTGTAAAAAATTGCATATCTTCTGCGCCCTTTGAATAAAAATTACAACTAACAGAGCATGCGATATGCAGTAGACCGCGTGATGTCGCTTTACACAAAGTATGACGTCATCCGTTTATCTATGGGTGCAAAATCCGATAACAGTAATTTATTTTTCTATGATGGTTGTCATGGTCGGAAAGCGCTCTACATTCCAGTTTTTATTTATTTATTATTTTGTGTTTTTTTCTTTCTTTCATTTATTATTGCTGTTATTTTGTGTCTATAAAAGAATTCACTTACTGGGAAGAATTGTTATGAATTTTAAGTTGTTCGAAGAAACAAATCTGTGAATATCAAAGTGAGTTTTGATATTGTGGGAACAACGACTCACTTTTTTATAGTGAATTTTTAAACAGACAGCTTACTTATCCAAGAAGTGATTTATATCTGTAGATATACATCGCATGCATAAAATATGGATTTCAGTCAGTCTTCGTCGATGTCTTTTTCCCCCTGCTTGTTTTCGTTGCAAAGGTTGAGATCAGATTCACTGAATATATATATACAATACAATATATATATATATATATATATATATGTAGAAAGTATTTTACCTTGGGTATAATAAATATTAAAGATACCAAGCAATTTCAAACCTGGTTTTACTCCTTTTCCCAAGTAAGCAAACAGACAAGAGAGAGAGAGAGAGAGAGAGAGAGAGAGAGAGAATAAAAAAATTTTCTTCTGCAAATACCACATATAATTTCGCGTTCATTATAAGATTTTATTTTCTTAATAAAATTGAATTCCTTTTGTAAGTTTTATTATATTTTACATTTTCGTTCCGAAACCATATTGTGCGTAGTGAAAGGTTATATAACATTACAATTTATCATAAAAAGCCAATTATCTAAATTATAAACTAACACGTATTATTCAACCGGAGTCTCGCGTAATGGCGTCTCGCGATGGTCCTTTGAGGGAACGAATTGGCGGAAGATGAATACCGGCAAGATGGTTGTTGTTGTTGCAAAGAATGTTTTTGATTTCAGTGGTGATTAGTGAGTTTTAGATTTTGTGAATCTTCTTTGATAGCGGAATACTTTTGATGCAATTTTCAGACCCCTGCCCGTTCTATTCGCATTTTAAATATTTCTCAGGTAAGCATATTTGAATACTTTTAAACTCGAACAGTTTAAGCCCCGACGACTTTGTCCAATCTCTGGATAAGAAGCTGGCGCTCGACCTCCTCAAAAAACTGTTGAAGAAATTTTAGGTAGAGTGGCCAGGGTTTCTGAACCTATATTCAGCGACAGATGACTCCACAGAAGGGGACAACTCAACACTAGGGGAAGAAGGGAAGATGAACCAGATAATCTCTGCTCCCACACCAAAAGACGATACAGAAACCCATGCTCGAAAAAAGCGTAAAACAGCAGAGACTCGGGTAAACGAGGGGATGGAAGAAGATGCCCCAACACTGACCTCCTCACACCCAACAATGAAAAAGTTCCTCCAATTGTACTATGGGAAAAAGAACGATCGACGGCCCTCAGGCCTATTATGCAAAACCACCAAATTGCCCATTCATCGGCAAAAAACGTAGACGATGGAGTTAAAATCCAACCTGCCACAGTAGGCGACTAGAGATACGTCACAAAAACTATGGATGAGTTAGATATTAAATATCATACTTACTCACTGAAGTTGGAGAAAAACCTAAAAGTTGTACTCAGGGGAGTAACAGAAAACATCTGCACAGATGAAATAACTGAAGACCTCCGCCTCCACGATCTCCCACCTGTCAAGGTCAGCAGAATGTTACGGGCCGACAAGAGTCCAATGCCCCTAGTACTCGTCGAGATACCTAACACACACAAGAACATATACAATATAACAACGATCTGTGGTCTGAAAATCACAACTGAACCACTAAGGAAAAGAGCCTCGTCGGGCTAGTGCCACAGATGTCAGAAGTACGGACACGCACAGAAACTCTGAAGAGCAGACTAAAAATGCCTCAAATGTGGGTAAAACCACCTCACAGCAACCTGCTCAAAACCCAGGACTTCACCAGCCAAATGCGAGAACTGCTGGAGTCCCCACCTGGCAAACTACAGAGGCTGCAGTCACTACCCTAAGAATAAAACAGACAACGAATGTCTTCTATGTGATTCATATCCATGCTAAGGCAATTCGTGAATGTCGGGGAGTGTATTCTTGTAAGCTCTCTGGTCAACTTACTTTACGGAACTTTCACAGTTTCCAAATTCGACTTTGAAGTAATGCTGGATCTAATATCCACTTTGCTTATATAAAGATACTGTATGATGCGCATTAGGATCTGTAGAAAGTTTGGCTTGTCGCGATGAGTTGCATGACTCTCTGTAGTCCTGAAAAATACACTAATATGTATAAAAAAGAAGATATATTCTTTCTTTTTTTTCTTTTTTTTTGTCATTCATAGTTTACCTTAGCACGATTTTATTGTTTTTTTCCTAAAGTAAACTATGGCTGAAAAGAAGAATATAATTTCATGAAGAAATTTAAAAAAAAAATTTTTCATGGAGAATGTGTGGTATTTTTATGAAGATGTAATTATTTATCTATTTATATATTTATAATTTTTTTTTTAATGTACTGTTGTTAACCCAACTTCTGAGACTCATCAGTTTACTCCCCCTGACGAACAGTATACGTATAACTATTCCATTAATTCCTCCTCTCCCCGTTTGTTATTTAACCATTTTACGATGCAATCCACTATAATATAATTTTATTTTAAATGTTCTTTTCATTTCACTTAATTCTGCATTGCACGCAATCATTATTTCTTATGAATTCCGAGTGGAATTTGAACACTTTGAATATCACGTAGTGTACATAAATATCGATTTTAAGCATGTAACGTACTTCACTTTCATTAGCATAAATTACAATCTGTAGTCATTAGGTAATTCTGTACACTGCAGCATGGTTAAAATTGCATATCATCACGCAAACTCGGTTAATTTTTAATTGTATATATGCTACTAATTATGAGCAGACGAACATCTTTATTCAAAGCCGTTATCGAGGCTATAGGTGGCGCTCTTCAAAAAGAACTACAATCAGTTATCTCTATTACCCAGTCGTAATTTTCGAAAAACCTAAAAATATTTGTCGTAGGCAGCGTAAACAATTTGAAATGTAAAAAAACGAGTAAATGGGAATGTTGCAAAAGGTTATAATTCTCATTTCTATCTCTTTTGCTTAGTAGTTAAAAATTCATCAAGTAATTACACTAAAAGCATTGGCTCGTTTTCGTTTATTAAAAACGTGCATCAGTATTATTAAAATTACAAAATGCATGTGAATAACTTTAAGTGATCGAATGATTTATGAGAGTTCTGATCTTTACTGTACATCTGTATGTTTATCATACTGTCCAAATCACAGAAATAAATGAGAACATAGTCTGCTTCTGGATTATTTATTTATTATTATTTTTAAATATAGCTCTGTATGTATTTCCTCATCCTTGACTTATTAGTTGCTTAATAGGATCTGATTGACGAGAATCTAAGAAGAAAAACAGTAACTCTCTAAATATAGAAAAATAAGATAGAAACAATTCAGTGTTTTCCAAAGCAATGGGAGTGTGACTTTGTGATAATGGAAGTGAGGTAAGCTCACTTCCATTATGACTTCAGTCACGCTATCTACAGCTTGGTAAATTGCCAACACTGTGAGTGTGAATTCGCAAGTGAAAAATATCGTGATTGATACGTTTCTAAGATAGGGGACAGGGTGAAAATTGTCCTATGATTTGTTGTTGTGTTTGGGTTATGGCCGAAGCACCTTTGAGGCAAGTGTATTTGTCTGTAAATTGCGTGTGTTCTGGTAGAATCGACTGTTCTACAGGACAAAAAAACCCTAATTTCCAAAAGGGAAAAACTCTGGCACATTATAAGACCGGCTAACTCATCTTTTTTAGTTAAATATATAAATAAAAAAAAGCTTACAAAGGTTATTCTCTGCGTCTACACGGGATTCCAATCCAGATCTTTCCAATCTTCGTCGATACAGAACGATCTTGTAGGACACTACTACATTAACTTTGCAGATCACTGGATGAAGATGCGATTTGTTGCCCTGCTTTCTCCTCTGGATTCACTACGACCATCGTTAAAGCTGTCGATTTTATCAGATTTGAGTTTGTATCACGAGAGAGCTGTTTGCTTGCAGAGCTATGGATCTTTCTTTCTTTCTTTCTTTTAATTCAATCTACAGAGGATGGCAAGCGGAAAAAATGGTAGAAGTATGCCAATGTGAAAATAATCAATTTTGAATCTTCAAAAATCAATAAAAACAAAATCTAATGAATTTTTTTAGTTTTTAAAGTGCACGGCTTATTGAGGTGTGGTGCTGCTTACAGTTATCGACAGGTTTGGTTATATCTTTTGTTGTTTTCTAAAGCTATTCTAGAAAAACATCCCATTTTTTAAAAAAATTGAAATTCGTTGAAAAAATACTTTGAATGTATGTTAGAAAATTAAACAGAAATTTGCTGTTGTCGATAATTTTTAATTATATTATGTAAAATCTGATGTCTGAAATGTGAAAAAAAAATTAATTCTTGGGCAACTGACTGACACGATAAGCAAGCAAAGTTTTTATATTAATAAATAACATCACTTCCTCTCCCTCAACATTGTCAATAATTTCATTGGAGTTTCTCCCTGTTGTATATATGTTATGGACTAAATGCGGGCATTATTTAAAATGCCCGGCCATTTATGAATAATGACAAACAAAATCGGACACTGTAATAAATTTCACCTCATCATAATTATCACATTGACTGGTCAATATGAATCCTACTTTCATCTGGTCGGGTAAAGTGATAATAATAATGCCTTTTTAGCAGTATTAGAAGCGGTAGGGGATTGAGAAGGAGAGATTCTTCGGATTTCTTTTTGTCGGGAGACGTGAAGGGACTTTGCCCAGGTCACACAAATTTTTACAAAATCAGCGTATTTGACAATGATAGAAAAAGTGAATGAGTCGAAAACCAAAGTGACTTGGCCCATAACATATAAACATCATATATGAGTATTGTGCTATGCAGATGGCAATTTGATTAAATATTACGTTCACGCTGAAGAAATATTTCATATATTGCACGATGTCCATATCGCTATTGGTCATGGTGGCAGAAACCGCAAGGGAAAAAAAATTAAGTACGAAATATAAAAATTTTACAAGGGAGATGGTCATAATTTAGGTTAGGTCAGGAGTTTTTTTTTTTTTAAATCAAATGGCCCAAAGGGAATGTAGCTTTATTCATAATGTCTGGTCAATTTAATAAATTAATCAATATTTATCGGGCTGCGCCACCGTTTTATTCGTTATTTATAAAGGCCGGGCATTATGAATAACGACCTATTAATCACTTGGCCTTTAAAATATACACTCATAAATCAAAAAAACATTACCCCTTCCTACTAGTAGCGTGTTGAGCTTCCTTTAGCCAAGAGATGTTCTGAGGTATTCTGAACCAACTATAACTGGATTGATATCAATTAACGAATGCTGCGTTCCACGTGATCCCACAAATGTTCAATAAGATTCAAATCAGGAGAATTAGGCGACCAGGAGAACTCTTTGAACCATGTTTGCACAGTGCGAGCCTTATGACACCGGATGTTGTCTTGCTGAGAGTCCGGATCCATCGGATCCTGTTCCGAAACAATCCCCGGTTAAGAATTAGTCGTCAATGTGTGTTCATTGCGGTGATGAGAGAATCCAGTGATGTTCGTGAGAACCATCCGCATATCAAGATTTTCGCCTCTTTCCGGCCAGTTGTAAGTCTGGTTGATCATAATGTTTTAGCTCATAACTGTATATGATCACGCATTACAATACTGTAAATATATACCTTTAAACTATAAAAATAGGTTTCTGCTCGTAAATCTGTAATTTCTCCCCATAACCATACATACATACATAATTTCATGGATAGGATTAAATGGAAAATAATTTTCCCTGTAATCAAAGAAGACCTATCGTATAGCTTTTTGTTCTACGTCTACAGCAGAACTATCACATTTTGTAAGCTAATTAAAACATCAAGGTTGAGAAAGTGGGTGTGAGCAGCAGTTTTACAATGGTTGGTTTATTTAAGCATTGATTCCATTTTTTTTTTTAATATCCAGAATAGTTGATAATGCAGTTGAGATACACGTGAAGTTGTCGTCCAAACGATTCTTGAGAAGAAAGAAAGAAAAATAAAGCATTTTAACGAAACATGAGAAGTGACATAAAGGATAGTTAGTACGCACCATTATAATGAAACCTTTATTAGTTTCAACAGAATGAGCTTGCGTGTCGGAAACGGGAGAATGTTGTTCACGTGTGTCTAAGCTTTCAAAATGTAATAACACAATGCTGGGTATTCTATAGTAGACTCAAATTAGGATTTAGATAATCTTTATTTTGAACACAGTCTTCCAGAATTGCGACTTCCTTTTTAGTTGTAACAAGGCGTGCAGTAGTCAGTATTTAAATAGGTTGGATCATGAAACGAGAATCGTATTAAATTGTTAGGAAATAAAGTGAAACTCGTGAACTAAACGTCTTAAACTTTCTTGTTTAAGAAAGTTTTTTTAAAAAAATAATAAAATTAAAAATAGATGTTTAGGTTGGTTAAATATTAAAATTAAAGAGTTTACTATTTGTCTTTTATTCGATTTTTTAGTGATATACTGTTGAGCATTCAAGACAAAATTTTCTAAACAGTTTGACAAGAATCAAGTCGATTTAAGTCCTATAAAATTATATTTAGATTTGGTAAAAGCCTTTGAGAGATTACCACACGACAAGTTGGCAATTAAATCTGACCGGATGGGATTAGACCATCTCATAGAAAGATGACAGGTTTTACCTCACGGAAACTCGGATTTTCATCCTGCAAAAAAAGTAAAGCGACTTGAAGAATAACACAATTTACCAACATAACACACGGGCGCTTCATAGCCTTTGGCTGTAAATCCAATACAACGACGCTGAACTGGAGAATAGGCAGTCTCATAGGTATCAGCAGATTGTGTATAAGGGAGCAATATCCTGGAAGAAGAAATTCACAAGTGGTGAGCCCCACGGGTCTACTTTGGGGCCATTTACTGTTTCACGTGTATGTTAATGAAACTGGGAAAGATTTCAATGAAGACGTGCAGTTGTTTGCGGATGATGCAGAGCTGGGAAGAATTATGAGAAGTAAAACAGATGTTAGGCTTTGCAAGTGGACTTTAATAGACTTATGTGAATGAGCGAGTGAAATAAAACAGTTCAGTGTTGAATAGTGTAACGTTCTAAAATTTCAGAAGCAAAGATGGGAAGCAGAGAACCTAAAATTTAGGGAATATATTATTGAAATTGTGAGGACGTCACAATGGTAATGATGCGGAGAAATGGACGCATGCAGAAGAAGTTATGGTTCCATCGTATAAAGTCTGTGATCAGGCCACATATGGATTATTACTGTGCACAGATTGGTTACCTTCTTTATAAAAGGACGAAGATATATTGGACAGGGTCCAGAAAAATTGACTAAAAGGTTTCTGGTCTTTGGAATTTTGGGTATGAGGATATGCAATTTTCAGAGTCTGGTGGATAGAAGGAGAAGGGGGAGAGATATGAAAGACATATACATTGGTAAGGGGCTGTATTACTAGATCAATATGGAAATGGCTTATCATAACATGAGGAGCAGCAGGAGAAAAAACCATTTCAGGAATATGTTAAGGGGATGTAAACAGTGGAGTGAGGAGCAGGTTTTTTGCACATGGAGAGTAGTGAGTGATTGGAATGTATTACTTGAGAATATGATGAGTGCAGAAAGAGTGAATGAGTTTAAGACGTGGTTTGATAAACTGTGCGTGAGACAGGGGGACCACAATGAGTCTTTGGACTGAGTGGAGATCCGATAATAATTATAATAATAAAATTCTTTTCGTTGCTATAAAACTGATGGTTTTATATAAATTTCGAATATCCACTGCTGCAACTTGTCATCAAAGACACCAATTAAAAGAATGCTGTAAGGATAGCAATAATCACCTATCTAGCATCAAGTATGCGACTTTTTTTGGGGGGGGGTTCCCCACTCAGGAAAGGTTGCGGTCCTATAGCACATTAGTACAGTGGATTGGATAACGATTTATTTTTATTTTTTTTTATTAAATTTATATATTTTTTATTTTTTAATTTACTTTTTAGATATTTCGTAAACTGTTCTCTAGAAACAAAAGACGGAAACTTTTCCAAACCATTTCAGGCCTCCAGTAATCGGTGTGTGTGTGTGTGGGGGGATAGTCTCACACTGGCGAACATGAATATTATCATACAGAACCAATTAATTTATTGTGATTAAGGATGAAGTTAGAAATATAATGTGTTGTATAGAATTAGCATAGTTTTTGTTCTTCACATACTGTACGCCCACAGATGCGAGATCCTTCGACACTTGTGCGCATGTCAGAAGGAGAATCCATTTCCATAATAGGGTAATCAATCCGTCTTGTGGGGTGAGTTGTTTATTATTAGACATCGGAAAATTAACTTCTCTTTTATGATCATTGTAGTTTGTAAAGTGGTAACTATTTTGCTTGTATAACAGTTGGAAAATTTTATATAAAGTACGTGATTTCGCATGTTGGTGACCAATTCGCACATCCTTTATTCAATTCATCCTTGATTATTCTTGGCAATCTGCCAGCCCCGGTTCTATGAACTGTGAGCATGCAATACCTATGAAAAATTTTGATGCGCGATTGCGATATTTTATGTATTTTTCATATTAAGGGAGGCACGAAAGTAAGGCATAGTTTTTTTTTTTTTTTTCAATTCGGGCTCGACAAAAAGTTTTACATGATACTGAGTGGGCAATAGTAGTCTATAGTTTCACTAAAATGAGTGACTGCGATCGGTCACATGAATGCAACACACAAGTAATTCAAAATGGCGGCTTTATAGATGGACGTACGAAGCAGAGTGTGGTAACTGAATTCCTTGATGTGAATTCGATTTATGCCCGTTTGAAATATGTGCATGGAGACAATATTGTTGCCGGCGAGTTAGGTCCGCCAGAATTTTTAATGAGGTCATCCTTCTCTATGACAATGTCCGAACTCACACACACACACTAGTTTTGCACAAGGGTTACAACTGCGACATTTCGATGGAGTGATCTTTCCTATATCTCCCACAGTCTGGATCTGACGCCCTCTGACTACCACCCTGTTTGGTCCTCTAATAGATGCATTCGGAGGATGCGATTTTGGAGGCGATTGGAGATGAGAGCTGTTCGTGAAGAGCTCCGATGTTGGAGCAACGACTTTTGTGGGGGTCAACATACAGCGTGTCACTTATCGATGACAAAAGTATATACAGAATGATAGAGACTGGTTGAAAAATGACAGGATGATCGCGACGGAGGATCAATTTTTGTAAAAAAAAAAAAAAAAAAAAAAGTTAAATAAATTATATTTTTGAGTGGGGAAAAAAGGGCATTACTGTTGTACCGCCCTTTCTATTGAGATACTACCCCCCAGGATCCAATAGAGGCAGGCTAAAATCAAATGTGTAATCAGTAGTAGAAAGAAATACCTACATTTTTTTTTGTTTGTTTCTTAGATGGTTGAAATAAATTCCCTGATGGAATAAATAGCCTAGGAACACTGATAGACTGGTGAATGTTATTGAGGACATGCAGATAAGCATCCATTGTACACAGAGCTGATTTTTAAAAAATAAAAACAAATAAATGATTGTTTTTTATGCAACAATAAAGGTGACGGGACGAACTTCTTCATATGGCAGTTGAGCATAAATATATATGAATAAGGATATGGTTTAAAATAATATGCATCATTATTCTAATTCTGCATATCTACAGAAATTAATTTGTGCTTTTTTTAAATGATATTCTCACTAGCTAAGGAATGAAAATCTATTGAACATTAATGCCATGAATTTACTAAGACTTAAATAATCTAAACTGGTCTTTTTCACGCAACTTCAGCAGTGCAATGAAGCGAATAAAAGATTCAAACCAATCCTGCCAGAGCCGAAGTTCCAGTTGGGCTGCCGAACCTATTTGAAGCTGCCTTCAAAGACACTGCTGATTAACGATTTTAAATTATTAGTAAATTTAGAAGTTGACATCCATTTGCCAATCTTCTCGTTGGCCAAGAGAATAGAGTCTCTTTTGTTTATTTGGGAATTTTAAAATGTAAATGGATTTCATGGGGTGTATTTAGAGGTTGAATTGACTCAGTTTCATGTTTGATCTCTAGAGCAGTATTTGTGGATGATCTAATTCCTATATAGTAATATAAAAATAAATTAATACAAATACCAATGTATTATATGAATTCACATGAAAAAAAATAAACGTTATATACTTGCTTTTTTGGATTACATATCAAAAAAATGCCCAAAAGCTAAGAA